>NC_045476.1:135955911-137155911 GCF_009650955.1 Corvus moneduloides | reverse complement strand
GAGAATCTTTCCTAGGAGTAAAACATCATGAACAGAATACCTGTAAGTTTCCTTAAGAGAGTGCATTAGCTGTTCTGATAGATACATAAAATGTTCGTTCCTTGACAGCACCAACCTCCATTTGTGCCATGTCTTGCAACACACAGTGCGATGGAGGTCTGTATCTCAAGCTGTAGTGCACCTAAAAAAATGGAGCATATGCCTGCAAAATCAATAAAATATGTCAAATTGAGCAAATTGTACCTATTCCAGACCTCAGAAAGTGTGGGTACTGTTGGGTGAGAAACTCTGTGTCTGGAAGAAAAGGTTGGACGTTTTCTTAGCTTAACCTAAAGTCCTCGATCTATTTTGAGACATGAACAAGTTTTGGAGATATTAGCTAGAGGACACATTTAGACAACAATGCTAACAGTCTTAACAATGCCAGATTAAAGGAGCTGGGTGACATTTATAGCTCTACCCATGCTGTACCTACGCATCAAGTTCTCTCTTTAGGCAGTTAGGAAAGAGACATGCATCTTATTCTTCCAGAAATGTATACAGGTGGCAGTTCACAGAAGTGTGCAGTAAAGCAGAAGAATGATTTCACAGATTAGTAAGCATCATATAAAGTAAATATTCTGCTTTAAAAGAATAAGCAATGTGATTAGGCCAAAAGAGAGCTCTGTGGTATTTGAGTTTGTGGTGAAGAGCAGAGAGATTTTATTTGCACTTTGATGCAAAATTATTGAGGGGTGAGGTGAAACTGAAGGACGAAATGTTAGAGTCAGTTTTTGTTTATGTTGAAATCCCTCACCATAAACAAGTGGTGTACAGGTGTCAGATTTATAAAGCAATTTTTTTCTTAGAAAAGGAAATTTAATAAAGAAAACATGCTAATTGAGTTGTTTGAAAAGTGTGCAATGGCTCATTTAGCAATATAAAAACTTCAAGAGCATACATACGCATGCAATTTTATTTGTCCAGGTGAAGAATAAATTGCCTTCCTTATGAAGAAAATAATATTCCTGAGGGTAAAATAAATTATGAAATATAGAATGAAGCAAAAGCTGATAGACGATTAAGTGAAAAATATTTTTCCGTGTCCTTTATCTGAATTCAAAGCTGTATCTTTTTTCAATGTAACATTTCACATCAAGCCATAAGGATGATGGCCTGGGTAGTAGCTAGTTTAAAATTTTTACTTAGCAGTTTTTTATCCCACAGAAAAATTGAGAGCTGATTCTTCCAGACTCTAAATGAAGGACAAAATTTAACCTGGAGCAATGCCCCGTTCCTTATGCTTTTGTTCTTTTGCTCTCTTATGTAGTCAATAACAAAGGTAGGGGGTTTTGATTATTTTGTTTTGTATTGTTTTCAGCTTTTTAGGGGTTTTGTTTGTTTTCTGGTATTTTTGAAAAAATTTTTTTCTTGTCTGAGGATAAAGGCAGTACCTAGGAAACAAATGTCTCTTCCTTCTGTGAAGTGGAAGTAAAGGTGACTGTGGGATTATGTAACCCCTCTCAGTTTGTTTGAGTTAAAAGTCAGTAGTGATTTTTAGCATTTTTTTAGCACTCATTTTTAGTCTTTCAGCATTTCCCCTTGGTCCCTGCTATGGGAGGATAGAAGGAGACAAAATCAAGAATTGCCAGCACTGTAGGCCTTTAACAGACTATAACATACACTGAATGGTGTCACGCAGTACTCTCTGCTCAAAGAACAGCTGTACACAGTGCTTCGATGAGAGGGTAAAACTCCAGGACTCTGTTTGCAGCAACTAAAGGTATCTCCTGCCTTAACAATACAGCCAGTATATTGAAATTTCTTCATGCCATTCACAAGGAATTGCAACAGCATGGAATCTACTATACTAGAGCATGTTATGTGCCTGTGTGAGTTTATGTGTCTTCTCTGCCAAAAACTTTGGAGGAAATTCTTCAGGGAAAATCTGAGGGGGGATAAACATTTCTATCTGCCTTTAAGTAACATGGCTCAGTTTTATAACTGATTAATGTGGACTAAAAGAATCTCTTTTTTAGTAAAGCAGCTGTGTTTATCTTTTCTAGTGTAATAGATTATATTTCCTAATTTAATAGGGTGAACTCATTAGCTATAAAAATGTCTAATGCTTTAAAATTTGCTGCCTTTCATATCTTTTTCTATGTGTATTAGGCAGACATGAACATGTAACACCCTCTCATTAAAATAAATTTAATGTTGTGACATAAAGTGACAGAAGTATGTAAGTCCCAAAGTAGTGTTCTTCTCAGCCTCCTCTTTCATATTGCCAAGACATAAAATAAAAGAAGATTCCTCACTCACAGTGTTTAGAAGCATCAGGGTTAAAAGAAGAGAAACTCAAAAGAGTTTTGATACTTTTATTCCTCTTTTTCACCCTGGAACTGCATGAAGAATCCTAGCACATTGTTTCAGGACACTTAGAGGGATAGAAATTGTTGTGATTAGGATGACAGAGTGGGTTCTTAAATGTTGCTTGGAGAAAGGTTTCTGACAGAAGTGTCATTTTAAAGCAGTAGTGAAGTAACCAAACAATAAAAATACACCAGAACCAGAAAGAGAGCGGAAGAAATTTATTCCTTTTTAATATCTTCAATTACAGTTTGTGTTGTTAATATCATCACATAGATAATTATTGTTATACTTAAAATGTACCTTTTAAACTCTGTAAGCAGATTTCTTTTGCTAATGTTACCACAGACAAGACCATTCCATTGTGCATCCTATTGTAAGGGAAATGCAAAGATGAATAGCAGAAATAAATTACCACTTAACAAGAAGCATAATTTCTAGACCCCGAGTGTATCCAGAAATACCATTTCCCAAAAGAATGCTCAATCTCAAACATGTCACAGAAGGAATAAAGTACATTTGTGTAGAGGCTGGGCTGTGGTATTTACCCATGACATTTCCCTGGTAAATTGAGTTGGAATATATTTCCAAGGTAAGGTAGCATTTCAGTTTTGTTTGATGTGTAAACATATTGACATAAAACATATCCACTTCAGTTTTAAGCAAATTCCATGCCCTAGATCCTGTCTGACACTGCAGGAAATGAGTTGCACAGAAATTCACAGCTCCAAAATACAGTGCAGGTGGGGAGTTTGGGGCTAGACAAGTGGGTTACAAATGCTGGTGAATAATAAAGGGGAAGGACAGTTTTTATCATCTTGGGAGCCAAAATCAAGCTGTATCTTGGCATAGAGATACGCATTGGAAGTTAGAAGGACACTTTTCAAAGTTGAAAACTGGAAAGGAAAACCTAGATGTTTTAGTGACTAGTTGATGCTAGGCCTTTGTAACTTATTTTTATCACAGGAAAAATTAGCATAAGACACTGTATAGGCAAGGTCCTTGGGAGGATTTGGAATGAGATACCCAGAAAAACTGAGGTTCCAGCTACAAACAACTTGCTTATCTCAGCTTTGCAGATCTTCACAAGTTTAAAGCTAATTATAACCTTGTCAAAATGCAAGAAATTAAATCAAGCCTTTAGATTGACTGCCAGAGCAGGCAATTAAATCCCTGAAAGTGCTTATGGCAGCAGTTTTTCTCCAGCTCATCTTCCCAACAGACATTATCAAAGAGTGATGGCTTTTCCAAGTTCATTTAAAAAAAGGCTGGTTATAACACACGTAATGACACAACATACACAGAACCTCTGTGCTGCATTTGTTGATGGACCTTGTTTTCCTACTGACTGGAGCTTGAATTAAACGTGACTACTGAACTAAATGTACATTTTGTATTTGTCAGTTTATGATAATGGATGTCTTCATGTTAAATCTCCTAATATTAGACGAAATGGGACAAATCCACCAAGGTGCAAATTCAAGCCTTTACTTGAAAGCAACAGAGATCAAATGCCCTAAATGAGAAAACAAGACATACTTCATAAGGGGTAGATAGAATAACTGTCCTTCTGGACTAAACTAACCATGAGCTTCTTTGATTTAAATTGAAATTATGGAGAAAAACTTATATTAATTTCTTGAATTGTTTAATGCATCATATAAAATAATCATCAAATAAACAAATTCCAGAAACTGGACTGATGAGAAGAAAGAAAAGAAAAGAAAAGAAAAGAAAAGAAAAGAAAAGAAAAGAAAAGAAAAGAAAAGAAAAGAAAAGAAAAGAAAAGAAAAGAAAAGAAAAGAAAAGAAAAGAAAAGAAAAGAAAAGAAAAGAAAAGAGAAAAGAAAAGAAAGAAAGAAAAAGAATTTGCAAGTAAGAATTCCTTTGTCATATTGGAGGTGAATTTGTATGCTGCAAACATATCAAAAAGCTAAAGAACTGATATATCCCAAACACACTTTTGAAAATTAATGGAAAATGGATCATAAGGATTGTTGATGTGTTGAGTTCTGAGCAGCCATGCACATAACCTCTGCAGTGCCTGTGCTTTCAGGGGCCTCAACAGGCTGCAACTCCCAGTAAATCCACAACAGTAACAAGTCTTTGTGATCTGTCGTTCTTACGATTTGAAACACAGAGAATACCTTTATCAACTTTCTTTGGCGTCAGTTAATGCTTGTGAGCAGCTTCTCTTTCTTTTCTTTTCTTTTTTTCTTTTCTTTTCTTTTCTTTTCTTTTCTTTTCTTTTCTTTTCTTTTCTTTTCTTTTCTTTTTTCTTTTCTTTTCTTTCTTTCTTTCTTTCTTTCTTTCTTTCTTTCTTTCTTTCTTTCTTTCTTTCTTTCTTTCTTTCTTTCTTTCTTTTCCTTCCTTCCTTCCTTCCTTCCTTCCTTCCTTCCTTCCTTCCTTCCTTCCTTCCTTCCTTCCTTCCTTCCTTCTTTCCTGGCAGATTGATATGAAGTGGTGAGCAGCACTCAACTACTCTGACAGTGGAGAGAATGACATTCAGAGCAACACCTCCTTTGAGTAAAATTGCCTTTCATCCAAGCTGGGTTTTAGCTTGAAAAGCTGCATTTTTGGAAAAAAAGGTTGCCTGCCAGCTAACACTCATATTTTTACATATAATGCATACTAGAAAGTAGGTCTTCCTTCATGTTCCCTCCAATTTTAAAAGCAGTTATTAAGTCTGTCAGTCCTGGAACAAGGGATTAAAGAGAAATTGTGTGGGCCGATAAGGCCTATGAAATGTGTTGATTAGAAATCTTGGTGAGTTCTGTCCATGGAACAGGGACAACAATGTGGTCTAGCCTTGACGCATCAGGATAATGTACAGAGAGTTCAGTCACCAGCCATTTCAGCTTTAACTATGGCTGCTGATATTTTAATCATTCCTGCTAATTATGGCTTTGCATTATGTTTATCAGCCCATGGTAAGTGGAATAAATAGACCACATTCCCCTTCATGAGCCCTCATGGAGCCATCAGAAGTGAGTAACTTCTGATTGCCAGTGATCTGAAAAAGATCAAAGCAAAGTCCTAGAAGCAAAGGAAGGCAAGTCCTGTGATGCTTTCTCAAACACAGCCCCTTTGTATGGGTTTGAGATTTCTACAGTCAACTACTTTTTCCAGATGTCCACTAGGCCATTCCTCCCAGAGCAAAAACTGGAATCCAAAGCCAACACATCAGTGCTGTGCTTGAAAGGACAGATTTAGGTCATTGGGAAAAAAAGACTTTTACATGTATACATATTTTTCAGTCCAACAATGATCTTCAAAGAGCTGTGAAAGGCAGAAAAATAAATGCAGAGATAATGAAAAAGGAGATTATAAATCTTTCTTTAGACCTGCATCTGACTTGCTCTGAGGAAAGCAGTAATGTGGTTGTTTTTTTTGGCGCAGAGATTCTCAGTCTCTTTTGTACCTGGAGCCCTTTCTCCTGCCTAGCCAGGTTAAATACCAGCAAGACCAGGAAGGTATAATTACAATCAAGCTCCTTCTAATCTGGAGAACAATGATTTTCATCTTGAATTAGTTTTCCTTTTTAGTCATAACACTTTGGTTTTGTACAAAATTTGGATCTGAATGACTCCTTACAAGGTCATGTAGGAAATTCTTCTTTGTCACAGATTGTCTTGCAAAGAGCCAAATTGTGGAGGGAAGACATGTAGAAGAGTTGTCAGTTTGCTGTTCATTGGATTGCTGTGGATTCTTGTCTGAAAGCTTTCCTTGTTCTCTTTTGTAAACTCAGACTCTTGACAAGCAAGCAAGTAAATTGCAGGTAAGGGAGTAGTCACATTTAGCTAGGAGGTTCTTGGTGATTCCCATCAGGAACTGCTCTGTGCTGCAGCTGCTGCAGTACTGACAACAGCAGATAACATCAATTTTAGCTCGTTGGAATGGGATTATAGTCCTAAATCACACAAGAACAAGTTGTGAGAAAAATAGACCTGGTAGATGCCAAGGAGTACTCTCCCATGAAAAGTATTTGAACACACAGAAGAAATGGCTGAGGTCTACAGAAAGCCAAGGGTAGACAGTGAGGCCAAGTATGTCTCCCGAGAGCTCAGAGTCTGGATTAGAAATGTCCTGTGGAGCTGAAACACCTGGGAGCAGAAAAGCTGAATGAGAGCGTTGCTGTCAGCTGCGTGTCACTTGGTGCAGAGAGCAAAACCCCAGAGCTGGTTCTGGGGAGGAACTGAGCAGCAGACAGTGCTCAGAGTGGGATGGGAAAACACAGAGGGGAAATGCTGTATCAGTGATTTGAACTGTGAAGGGCCAAAATGGACCAACAGAATGCTGAGTTTTCCACAGGCCCTGGACTGACAATTGCAGGAGCTAGTGCAAAGCCAGTAAGTGCTGACCCTTCAGGCTGGATGTGAAGGAGGCTGCTTGTACCATAGCCAAGTACACTGGGTACTCCATGGCATTCAATGACAGAACAAGCTGCTGTAGAAGCAGTTGCTTGTGCTGGGGTGGATGGTAGGACAGTACAGGTTTTCATTGCAAAGGCACAGCTCTAGGTGTTCATAGAATATCCTTTGTTTCTTGGATGTTTCTGTCATCCCATCAAAACCATGTGTTATATGCATTCTTAGTCAAGTGCCAGCTTTTTATATGTGATGATTTTAAATTGAAAATGTTAACCACTACAAACTAGGGTATAGCACATCAAAGTCTAGTTTTCAGCATACACATGTGAATGCCTACTTTAGGCAGTGAAGTACTTAGGATTTTATTTCACTGCCAAAAATTGCTGTGAAAACAAGAATCTGTGGGCTTAGAAGTAAGGTAAGAATCAATATTGGAAATATCTCAGTTCAACATGGTAATGAAAATGAGGCATAATAAAAACCTACTCTGAATGCTTTGCTGTTTGGTTTGGGGCACTGATTTCTTTATTACATTGTCATCTCTCTGCACTTTTACTGCAGTACTTATGTGTCTTACCTCTCTTATTTCTGGAAAGTTTCAGTCAATAACAATGGATCACTTTAAATTGTACTTTCCCCTCCACCCCATAAAGGGGAAAAATTTTATCCACAGGCAAATATTCCAGCTTTGTCAAGCTAAATCACAATTTCTGGATCATGCTGTAGCACATACAACCTATGTCACTTTGGAGTGAAATGCCACTATGCAGAACTTTGCAATGCACTTAGCTGTCTTCAGCAGTAGCAGTAGATGTCAAGGTTTATTTTAGGTGAATGCTGAAAAATGGAGATGCCGCACAAGCTTAAGACTGCAAAGGAAGGCTTGGCATAATCCTCACAGAAGGACCAGCTGTTCATAAAATATTTTGTCCTTAGATGACTTATGAAAGTCTGTTTACCTTCATATGGATTTGTGGTGTCTGATATTTTGACAGATGATCAATAATGGATTTGGTAGCAATAAATGAAGACTGATAATTACCATGTCAGCTGAGGTGCCTCAGGGCATTTGAGACATCAACAGCAGTGGCCCACAAGTTTTTTAGAAAACCCATGCCCTTCTGGAGGAACAGCTGAAGACCAAGTGAGAAATTCTAAGGATCTTTAATGATAAAGGACTATCTTTAGGCAAATGAATTGTGCCCAGTGGTATCATTATTAACAATATTGTGTATTTTTGCTTCAGGAAGATATTATATATGCAAAGACATTCTTGCGAGTGTAAAGAAGATGGCACAACATTCTCTTTAAATTCTTATCTGTTAGGAAATTCTGAATAGAGGTTGAAATCGGAAGATAATAACTCAAAAATCTATGTTGCAAATAGAGAACTGCATTTTATTTGGCTATAGCAGAGGAGAAAATCCCAAATTTACAACACAGCACATGCTGTTGTCTCTCTGCTTGGGTTCTTCTCTGGATACAGTAAGCCCCAAAGTTCCTCAGCTTTTTAACATTTCATCATACAGAGTTCAAGCAGACTCAAGTGAACGACTGTGCAGCCTCTGGAGTGCTGCTCCTTCCAGGACGACATTTACTGGCATGGCAGGTCTCCAAGGCTGCTCCCAGAGTAATGTGGAGAACAGGTTTAGCTGTAGTAAAAGCATTGGTTTAGCTGTAGTAAAAGCATTTATATCAAAGAGCAAACACTGCTGAATGTCCATAGTCTGGTTTACCTACTGGATAACTTGTTCAAAGACTGTATTGGGAAGCACCTGTTGTTTGAGCACATCCCAGAAGTAAAACCCTCTGTGTACTCTGACAGTAATGATAGCCAGTCCTGCTTTATCAATTACATCCGTAAGACTTATTCTAGGCAGTCCTAAAGTGTTCATCCCTATGTATTTTCACCAGTGTATTTAACATTTTAGGGCATCTAATTGAACACAAGTGGAAAAGACAACATGGTCTCTAGAAACTAATGAGGCCAGGTAAAATATCAGCAGGAGATTCTTTGGCAATCTAATTCTCATTTACTTGAAAGGAAAAACTCAGAGAGGCAAAAGGTAGGTTTGATAAGTTTGGCTAGCCAGCATTGAGGCAGCTGCTGTCCTATTTGGGACACGAGGTCTCTAGAGCAAAGTCATACTTTTTCCAGCTGTGTTTTGCTTATCCACAGAAAAGGGATACAGATTTGATACACAAATATGAATATAATTTCTAGGGTCAGTGAAAAAATGTGTCAGCTTAGTAGACAGAGCAACAGGTGATCTTCTGGATACTTTGCAATCTGTCTCTAGCTGGTCTTTGGATGACCGTTGTTTCACCTCTCTAATCTTGTGTAAAACAAATGAAGACACAAAGAAATATACTTTGAGAACATTAATATATTAGCATGAGGTATTACAGACATTGTAGAATTTAAGAAACTTACATGTTACTATAAAACAAGCTAAATGGAAATATTATAGCCTATCTTGAGGTCTCCAGGTTCAAGTGTTTTTTGGTGACATTGCTTGTTTGGATGCTAGCTCTGCTCATCAGGAATTATCATGCCCAGCAGTGTAGTTGATAAGCTGAGTAATGCATCTGAAGAAAGACCAGATGGCCAAATTCTGCCCTATATTCCTTTCTGAAGAAATATGTGGCCTAAAAATAGATTAGAAACAGTGGCAGATGTGTAAATAAGTCGTTCTTTGGCATAAGCTACCTCAGTCATAATAATTTTCTAGCCCTTTGTACTTTTCTTTACCCCTAGTCTGTGTTTCAGTTAAAGTAAAATGTGATGTGTGGGGAAGTGATCTATGATTGTGCTATTCAAGTAACAAGGAAGGAGAAAAGAAACTTTTTTTGTGGCATTAATGGAGAAATTAAGTGTAGCCCTATATAAGCCCCTGAATTTAAAGACTCTGTTCAAGGCAGTGTTCAAGGTCAGGTTGTATGGGGCTTTGAGCAATCTAATATAGTGGAGGATAGCCTTGTGGATGCCAGAGGACTAGGTGGTCTTTGAAGGCCCCTTCTGACCCAAATCACTCTATGATCCTGTGATTCATGCATAAATCTATAGCTTGGGGCTGGTACTCAGAATGTTCAGTTTGTTGTAATGAAACTAATATTGTAGTCGGTGGGACAAAATCCTTTTTTGCACTCAGAGGATGTAGATCTAGAGCAGTTACCTTGCTTTTCACAGAGAAAGAATAGCAGTACAATTTGGGGTAATCAGTTATTAGGATCTGGGACTGCCCTTTAAACACAGCTTATTGATTAACAAAGCTATTTCTGTACCACTTGCTTCATGCTTTTGAAAAATTAAAATTAGGTTGAAAGAATCAATGCAATTTATTGTCTGCTTCCTAAGGATTAATGGTCAAGATTTAATTTGACAGTAATCTACATCAGAATAAGATTTTACTATAAGATTATGTCTACTGAGCCCATTTAGTATCATGGCTACTTTAATTAAAAAGGAAATCTCTCAGGAAAAAATGCTACATTGCAACTAAGCACTATTGTTATTGCTGCTATTAATTACATTGTGTCTTAGTTTTTATTAACTCATTACAGTTTATCAAAAATCCATACAAATCATAAAGGAGATGCTAGTTCTGCTATTGCATTTGCTGGAAACTTTTAGATAGAATAACACAACAGTGCACGTATTATTACAGTTTACTAGGTCATTCTTCTCCTTTTGGTGCCTACATTATATTTAACTTTTTCAGCGTTCTTCAGAATATTTATTATATAGGCAAAGCAGACCTAATTTTACAGATCTTTATACTGCTTTCTATTTAAACCTTCCCTTTGATATTTCTCAGGATTCAGCCAGTCTATGAGTTTTCAGGGCATTTTAGCAGAATTCAGTTATTCAGAGTGAATAACTCTTCACTTTCTGGCAACACAATGAACATCAGTTGAACTATCTGTATTTTTCCATTCTGAGTATCAATCACCAGCACATTGCACATTCTTATATTTCTTTTAGTGCTATTGATAAAAATTAAAAAATGAAGGAACAAACAAAACTGTTTCCATGGCATTCTCTCCCTGTAAGTGGAGAAACTATAAGATTTTCCTGCAATCATGGTGATTTTTACAGTGGTACAGAGAACTGATCATGTGAATGGCATGGAATATTAATTATAGTTCTTCCAAAGATCTCAGATACTCTGAAGGATGATATGATAAATGTCTTTTTAGAAATCCTTCAGACATGACTCCCCTTTGTCCTTCAGAATCAAGAAGAATTGCGGACAACCCCCAGTCATAATTGACATAAGATGTCCACAGGCACAAAAAAAAATCTTAGACTCTAAAATCTAAAAAGTTCAATTTTTTCAGTACTATTCCACATCAAGCTTAAATTAGGCCAATAGGAACATAGAATGAGCAAATAGGGAGTTGTTCAAATAACGCAACAACTTTGAAAACTTTGTTTATCCAGTCAGTTGACGTTTTTATTTGACATAGACTCTTTTCTGATTCAATAACTTACAGTAAATTTTGCTTGGATTTCAGAGACTCATGCAAACTATACCATTGATCCTGCAATCAGATTAAGTCCTGACCCTTAAACTGACGGGAAGCCCCGTATCTTTTAATTAAATTCTGAGTCTAGACTGTCCTGATACATAAATAACCTCTAACCAATCCAAAGGTAGAATTGTATCTCTCACTAGAAAAGTTATCCTTTAATTCAAAGAGCCTAATTCTACATTTTCAGCTACTGCTTTCCTCTAATTGTTTGGGATCAAGTATTCAAGGCCTCCCTGCTGTCTCGGTGCCTGACTGGTCTATCTGATGTCTGCTTGACTACTAGCCAGGAAGAGTCTGCAACTCTCAAAGTGAGCAATTCACCGGGGTTACACACCATGCACAGAATCCTAGGGTGCCAGTGATGCTCAAAAATACCTCTGATTTGTATGGTGACAGCAAACCAGTGAAGCTTAAAATATATAAAAAATATTATTGCAATTGTAATCATCTTTTAACCATACTGAGAAAAAATCACAGTACCTTTTTTTTAAGATTAGTTTACTAGCATAAAGAGCTAGTATACTAATATAGTTCACGTTGGAGACAACATGAACTCCCATGGTTAGAAACACTGTGTAGTGATTCAGATGCCTAACAAAACCGTATTGGAATATGTTTGATATGTTTTTGGGTGAGAAACATATCCTGTTGCAAGGTCTTCTGGGTCATTCTGAATTGCAATGTGTTGCAAATGTAGCCATTTCAGAGTTTTGGTATTTCTTTTTTCCTTTGTTTTCACTATGATATGAAATAGTTGCCTGAAAAAAAAGAAAGTTATGGGACTGTGAGACCTGGAAGGATGTAGATTCTGAGTTTCGGAAGAAGGTTTACAAACATCATATGAGTTTACATATCCTTGTTGTACTAAAACATTTCTTGGTTTTCAAATGGAAAAAGTATTCCATTTCTGGATTAAAAAGTGGTTTTCTAACCTTTGTTTCAAATAATACTAGCATGAAATACAGGTTTCTTCACAATATCTGTGGAGAAAGACAGGCTAAACTATCCTCTAAGGACTCCAGCCTCTCTCTGGAGATTATAGAGGGACTCCCAGTCTCCAGTTAGGACTAGATGTTTTTCTTGCAGATGGGTAAGTTAGCTTGTTCCTGTTTGGCTCAGAGCATATCTTTTAAAATCTATTCAATTCGATTTTAAAATTGCACAGAGGGAGAACCAACCACATTTTTGATGTTTTTTGTTGTTTTCCCATTTAATCCCGTCATTTTGGGTTTTCTGCTTGATTTACAGCCTAGCACCAACTTCCAATATTTTGACCTTGCACTCATATGTAAATTGAACAGCCTATGATATTTAACATATCCTTTCTAGGAATGTAATCACAGATTCATCACCTTACCTTCCCCTTATTCACAATTCTTCATGGTGTGTAATTGGAACCTGAGTTTTCATGATTGAATCCAAAGAGTTCTGATTACTGAAGCTCTGAAATATTTGGTATTTTACTATTTCAGAGGACTCCCTTCTTTTCTTGTCCTGCATATATCACTCCCTGAGGGACTCACAGCACAGGTCAGGGAAGGAGGGATTCCACAGTTTACCCAAGCTTTTTCTCTGGTCCGGGTCAGGTGCAGACCCCTTCACATCAATCTGTCAGAGTCCTCTCTTTACTTGAGCACATGCAGAAAAGTCTGTGACAGGTCCTTGGTATGTGAGGAAAGGGGTGTTTGATGTTCCACAGTTTACTTAAGTGGAGTTCAAACTTCTATTGTAGGAATCCTGGAGAATTTAACTCTGTGTGTGTGTGTTTATGTGTGTTTATGTGTGTTTATGTGTGTATGAAACTCCTCTGATAAATAATAACCTTCTCTAATAATAACAAAGGGATCCCAGGGATATAACCTCCATTATGCATCCTCAAGGAGAACTCACTATCTAAAAACAGTAAGATTTTTTTCAAGCTAAGGTCTTCATCTTCAGATATTAAACATACCATTTACAGGTTTTCTGTGTTTCTAATGATTTTAAAACAGAGTTTGATCATAACAACATTTTTTCTTGCATTTTTCCTACACATTTGCTATGTTTTTGTGCAGAAAAAACCAAACCAAAACCAACAGAAAACAAATCTGTTAAGTTTACTTGAGGTTTCAATGTCCTTGTTTGCTCCTACTGCCATAAAAATCATAAGGGATCTTGTGTTGCAGGTCCAGGTGTCATCAAAGTTTCATGATGTTTCCTTTCCTAGCCAAGTTTAAAGGAATTTCCTTGAACAGAAGTTATCCTTGGTGAAAAGTATTGCCAGACACACATAGCAAAACATACCTTGAATGTTTTGCATTAAACAAGTTTTATTTGTACTTTCTGTCTGTATATTAATCTCTCTGTGTGTATGTACACTTTACATATGCACACAAACTCTGGAGACACAGTGGTTCTTTGCTGTGGATTTAGCTAACTGGGTGGAGAGCGTGTCCTCAAGTCCTGCATTAGAATGCAGCAAAACTCCTCAAACCTGAACAGAACCTTGGAGAAGTTTGAATTCATGTCTTAACTTCTTGCAAGCTAAGGATGCATTAATTGATCTTTAGTGCTGGCATAGAATAGCTTTAGTCATACCCTCAGTCAAGAAGTAGCGTAGCTTCATGTCAATTGCCAATTAAAAATGCTTTTGGCCTATGCCAATTCCTGAACTGTCACCAGAAGGACTCTGGGACATTATAAGTTGGACTGACTGAAACATACCAAGTATACAAAACCAAGTGCCTGGAATTGTTCCCTCCAATGTTTACTTTTACACACAGAGCTTAAGATTATTAAAGTTTTGAATTACCTAATTGCCTACTTGTGATTTTTCTAAGTAGTGTGTGCTCTCTCCCTCTTACTTTATATGGTGTTTAAATTCCCTGTGATGGATCTCACTTGAATGCTACGCAGTGAACCCTCAAATTCACCAGATTCTTTTGAAAATGCTGAAGATATTGCTTGATGTTTTTCATAAAACAAAATGTTCAAAAACTGTTTCTATTGCTTTGGAGTTGTAATTGGTATGTTTTCAATAATGGTTGCCATGTTTCCTTGGTTTTGGCCACAGATGACTCACTAAAAACCATTTATTTAATAACAAGATATACACAAATCAGTAGCAACCAACAAACTTCATGCAAAATGCTTCAGGAACTAGTCACCACAGTGCCTGTACCACTAAAAATGAAGGCTAACATCAAGGGGAACATGAAGGACAAGTATATCAACTATTTTTTAAAAGAAGAGAAAAAATGTTCCAGGGAGGAATCTATAACAAATTGCTAAATGGCACACTTGCAGGCTCTCAGTGGAAGGGGTAATGCTAAGCAGCAAGCACTATGGATGTCAAGAACAAAACTTATCAAACTAATCCTTTGTGCTCTTCAATTGAACTTGAGCCAGTACTATTACGATTTTCAAGACAAACTAACAACAAAGGCTAATTTTAGCTCTTAGTTAATTAGTTAGTGTTGTGTGTTATATCTGAGGGAAAATTACTGCAGCCTGTTTGACATTGTTGAGGCCAAGCTCTTCACTTAAAAATCACGTTGGCTTTTATCTACCACACTTTGAAAATGTCTGAGTGGAATAAATGGAAAAGAGCTCAGAGAAAATTAATGAAAACATAAAATGTGAAGAACAGTTGGAAAAACGAGACTTGCTTGGCCTAGGAAAATATATGGCGTGGGATCTCTTATATATGTAAAAAGTTGTTTATAGAATGGATGGCATCAATAGTTCCAAGTGCTGGTTGAGGAAGAAATAAATGAAATTTCCAGTAGACAGTTTAGATAGTTATTTTAAATATTAATTATGAAATATGAGAACTTTGAAGTACTGGAATTAGAAACCCAAAATATTTCAGCTTTAAATAAAAGCTGAAACAAGAATCTCTCTGCACTAATATCTGAGCTGGTATCTTAGGAATGCAACCACCTTACAGTGCTCTAGGAGAGGTGCTGATGTCTGACTTCCAACAGCATCAAGCAATGAAATCCACCCTTCACTGAAGTAACAGCTTCTCTAGTAAATCTGTTTTGGGGAGAGTTTGTTAATGAAATGCGAAGGGAGTCTGGGAGAGAACAAACAATTTAATAGGACAGGCAGCACACTGGTGTGGAACTCTTCCCAGAGCAACACAAGCATAGCCTTCTGAGCCTGCATTTCCTTATTCATTATGCCAGTCAGGAAAGGATTGGTTATTTACCTAATGCTGATAGATGAAGCATGGAACCTATTTCCAGTTTGATCAATTTTTTGAGGAATAGAAATTCATTATGAAAATTTTGTAATGATTGTTATTATGGCATGACATTACTATATCCAGAATTAGTCTTAGGTGTAGTGGTACAGATGTTAGTTCTCTCTCTGTAACTGAAATTTGAAGAAAGCAAATTTGAAGAATGTTATTGTTCAGAGTACAAGTCCATGAAGAACTGCCATAACTGGTAGAATTATATCAACATATGTATACAGAGAAGGTACTATACAATAGCTGACAGAAATCTTCTTTCTGAAAGCTTCTTAAAAGGTAGCTTTCTGAAAGCTGTTTGAACCATGTGTTGTACATCCATTGCAGCCAGCTTTCTAGGGAACTGCACATAGAAAGCGAAAATGAAGAAACACTATTTCTAAGAACAGGTTTGACAGCTTATTTTGTCTTGTAAATTTTGCCTCTGATTCCAGTGACTAATAAAAAATGAAGCAATGAACAGCTTGCAGGTTTGGGGTCATTCTTTGTCTGTTTTTAAAATGGAAATCTACAATTCAAAATTTAAATATATCTGCCTTTCCAATCTCTGCAGTTACTGAATATAAAATTGTGCACACCAGCTACCTGTGAAACGGCCAAATCCCCATTGAAATAAGAGACCATTTAAATGGATTTTTCTGGATGGAATAATACCTTTGTCAAAAGTCTTTACATGAGAAGGCAGCCAGCTACTCCACCCCATACTTTGGCTGACCATTCCCAACCATCTGTTCTGTTTCCTGATGGAGCCCTTCATTTGCAATTGATGCACTGCAATTCACTATCACAGCAATGAAAACATCCTAAATAGTGATCCCACCCTCAGACTGCTTAGCTGCTGCCTTGCCATCATCCACATGTCAGAGAAATGCATTGGCTGGGCTTGCTGGGCAGAATTCACTACACTGGTCTTGGGTTTCCACTTGAATCATTCTGATGTCTGCTCATTTTGACATGTGCAGCAGCATGAACTCATTGAGGCACAAAATGTCCCTTCCAGTTCCTTCCCTGTCCTTACAAACTAAAACTAGCCTATTTAATCTCATGCCTTCTGGGGAAACAGTTACTTTGGTGGCCTTTGGAGTGAAAAATGACATGGTTAAGAATTAAACAAGAAAAAAATCATAGCCTGGTTCAAGCATGATTTAAAATAATTGCACACAAAAACAAAGTAAAAGCTTAATTTCTTTCTATCAGAGCTTATGCCTGTTTAATACTATTTATCAATGTGCAGCTAACAAAAAGGTGACAAAACACTATATTTTGAGCTCTGGTTACTTTGACAGAAATTTGATTATGGATTTATTCCTGATCTAGATTAACTTTGTACTGGCAGGTGGCTTGCTAATTCACAAGTCTAATATTAATGAGTGTCGAAGTAGTGCTGCAGAGTTCATGACTACCTGCTGTCTGCTTTATTGGTCAGTCCCTAAAATCTAGAGGTCAGCCTGATTTGATTACTGGTTAATTGAAGCTGATGACTGGAAGAATCAGCTCATTAACTCTTATGGGTAATGTTAAGCATGCATTCCAGTGACATAATTAAGCTAAGTACTAAGGAGTTTAGTAATGGGAGTAATGGGAAATTTCTTGTTAAATAATAACTGTGTTTACTCTCAAGCTTATTACCAGTTTATTTTTTTCATCCATGTCATTGTGTGCTGTGATGGTGTGTCCTTTTTCAAAGACAAAATGGGAATTCCTGATAGCAAATGAAAATACACTCTGGAAAGCAGAATTACAGAGCACCATAATCCAATGGCCAACAAAAGGTTTGTTATATCTAGACATCACCTTCTTAAATTAATTCAGTTGACATTTGTTTAAATCAGTTGTGTTCCAAGCAAAGTAATGTTTTTCTCTCTAAAATATTTTCAGTGCAAACATACTTAAATAGATTGCAGGAGTCTACTTAGTACTAATTGTCTTATGAATACTTATTTTGAATAAATGTCAGTTGTACACATGAAAAAAAACCAAATTAAGATCCCAAATACGTGTTGAAATGTAGTACACCAGATCATAAGAACCATTTTAAAGAACACATTGCGGCATATGACACTGAGCTGTTTATTTGAGATATATACACTTCAAAGAAAAATACTTGCTATTCTAAGAGGAATGGTTTTCCCATCGTCTTAAAATAAAGCATACTTCCTTGTTTATGACCTTGCTGCTTTTCAATTACATTCAGCCAGGTTGTTTGGCCCTGCCACAGCAATGCAACAGCATTGCATTAAGCAGGACACCTGAGTCCTGCTTAAACACCTGGCCAAGATAACTGCATATACCCTGATAAAACTGGAATACTTATAATCATTCCTTAGTGACTTTGTCCCAGAAAAATTGACATATTCCATTTCCTAGAATGGAAGTATCCCATGAAGGCAAAAGGAAGGAAACATGTCATCTATCAGTCCTCATTCCTGTCCCAACACTTGAATCTTGCTCTGGGCTCAGCTATTCACCAGGCTCACAACTGCTGTCACCCACCAGCCACCTCCACCACCAGAGACTGTGTTCAGCCTCTCAAAGAACCAGCCTTCCTCTGGGCTGTTTTAAAGTAAGATGTCACAAGACATCTCTTGTGAAGGCAGAAAACCTGTGAGGAATCCTGAGTGGATTTCACTTCTGGGTGAAGTTCTTCTAGGAATGAAAGAGATACAGCTTCTTGGATGAGGATAAACTGTGCTGGCTATGACCCAGAGAACAGCCTTCCTGCAGCTTTTGTGGCCTGAGTTGACACACACCTGCCAGCTCTGAGTTCATTCTAACTTTTCAGTCTCCATGAATAAAAGCTTTGGGTGCCAAACAACAGGAACAAAGAATTTATAAAAGTAGGCCAAGAGACGTATGGCAAACATGAGGGTGGTAACTGCACAGAAACACTCAGAACGGTGTTTACACTGCTCTTGTCACAAGAAGACTGCTCAGGATTACAAGGCTGACCTACTTTAGGGTTTGACATTCTTCTTAAGTGCTCGAGGGCAGGTACCTTTTAAAGCAAGATACTTCTCTTCTGCCAAGGTACATCTACATCACATTGACTGCCAGTACTAATATTTCTTTTTAAAAGATATTTGAAGGACAGGTTGTATGCACTGTTAGAACAGAAAACATGAAGAAAAACGTGTGTAAGGTTGAGGGAAAGGAATTGCATACCCACAGTATAGAATTAATGCTGAATATTTGTGAAGTTAATTGGTATAGCTTTTGTATGCCATCAGCTTTCTTCATTCAGAGTAACTGAAATTTGGTACCTGAAAAGGAACTAAAGGTCTTTGTCAGATGTTTGTCTTTAGAAACCACTGGTTTCCAACTAGATACATTAAAATCAACATCACTAAAAGTCAGGAAATTAATTTCAGCCATGTTAATTTTTCTTTCAACTTACAATAATGATTATTTTAAATAAAATTATTAGAATATTAAAACAAAGTTTTAAAATACCATGTTTTAATATTAGAATATTAAAACAAAGTTTTAAAATTATTAGAATATTAAAACAAAGTTTTAAAATCCGCTTACCTATACTGTTCCTATTAGGTACTGGTTTATATTTATAAGAAGCAACTGTGCACACAGTGAATTGTATGTATTTATGTGCTTCGCTTTGGAATAATAGGGTATACAGGAATAGCTGCGGGAAAACACAGATCAAGCAATATTGAGCCAGTCATTGTTCTGTAGTTTCTCACTCTGTCCATTTCTGACTAATAAGGGAGCTGAAATAGCACATAAGACTAAATGGGATAAATTTCAGTTTTAACTCAGAATACTCCTACTGTCGGATCTGATCCAGTTTTCTCCAAAATCACTGTATAAGTTCACATTGATTTCTCTGAGAGCTAAATCAGACATTCTTAGACCCTTCAATTAAATCCCCTGAGACAAATTCTTTGTTCTGCTGGATTTCTGTGGTCTCATGGAACTAATGAGTTCAACAGCTGTGGCTAAAGGGTAAAGTTTACTCTATGCTATCTCATAGTTTTTTAGGGTTGTAATATCCATCGTCCTTGTGTGAAGGGAAAGAGGGAAAATCATAATAGGGAGAAGTTATAGTTCACTTTTTGTTATGAGGTAAACAAGAGAAAGGCACAACATTTCAGATCTAAGGCTCATATTTTGACCTTGAGAACTCAAACACTGTATCCTACTCTGTACATTTAAGAATTAATTCAGCAGGGGTTCATTTTTTTCACACTTCTGACCTTAATTCAACTGTAAATATTTTGTTCATAATTTTGATATCTGAATTAGTCAGTCTGCCTTTACAATATGGTCCCAGGGTGCAACTTTATACCCAGACACAGATGAGATCCACCCTGTAAGTAAAGCCCGTTCTGACATCTGATGAACTGTGTCATGCTGCCCATATGCTCCTTACTACTAAGGAGATCACCCTGCTTTATGCAAAATTTAAAGGATCCATTAGAAATTGAA
Organism: Corvus moneduloides; assembly: GCF_009650955.1. Taxonomy (NCBI): domain Eukaryota; kingdom Metazoa; phylum Chordata; class Aves; order Passeriformes; family Corvidae; genus Corvus; species Corvus moneduloides. The sequence goes on along the minus strand of NC_045476.1, from coordinate 137,135,977 downwards.
TTTGAGTACTTTTAATAAACACATGGCAAGATACATGAAAAAACCTCCTTTTACAAAATAAAATTATACACTGCATCACCATCTGTATGCTTTGAAATGTTCAGTGTATTTTCACCATATTATCCCCCTTTTAACCTTTATTATTCTCTGCAATAGCCTAAAAAATCCTTTTATCTCTTTTCAAAGATACTTACCAGTTCCTAAATAAGTACAAGTCTCCTATATTAGGCTACTGTTATTAGCTGTCCCTTCCATAACCAATAAAAATGAAATGTTGAAAAGTAATTTTCAATAAGCTTTGAATTTTCATATTACATTTTTCATGATGACCCGTGCTCTCCATAGAGGAAAACGCACTAGCTGAAGTCAATGTAGAAAGCTGATCCGACTAAATGGTGTGAGCTCTGCTTCTGTCACAGCAGCTTATTGCAGTCTGGAACAATGAAATCCATTTCAGAACTATGTAGACCTTCCCATTATCTCTGTAATTCCTGCTGATGTTAATCAAAACTATTGTCCCATTTGCAAACTACTTAATACCATTTTGATTACCATTCATTTTATCTAGCCCTTGCCATCTGTTTTATTTTACAGTTGTCTCATAGTCAAAGTAATGTCTCAAATGTTATTTGTATAGTGTTCATTTTGATCTGAACATAAACACATAATATTAATATGTTAATATGTAATTAATTTCTATGAAGTTACATTAGAGTTTTTAAGTGCTTTTTGGTGTTGGAAAAGACAGAAAAGTGTTTTCCTAAAACAACAAGCTTTTAGCCCCATGGGTATTCTACAAAGTTGAACCTTTTTTAATCTCGTAAGCCAGTTCCTGACACTGACTTTGAACGTCAGGAGTATAGTGTGAGTATCTGCCTACAGAGAAACTCATAAAGGCCGAGACTGAACCTTAAAAAGAAAAACTGATAAATTCTATTTTCAACAGTGCTGGGATCAATGGGACCAAGCTACTCCATTGGCTAATGCTAAGAAGCTATATTAATTTATTTTTTCATTATTATGCTGTTAAAATTATGCCTTTGAGTGGAAGTCTCTAGACATTTAGATCAAATTACTGCTAAAGGAGCTTACCCAACACTTCTTTCCCTTCCAGCTTTCCAAACCTTTAGTTTAATAGAGAAGCCACATAGAGATGGACAGAGCATACATTGAGAAAAAGTAAAAAATGTGGAGATGCAGAAAATATGAGCAGTTCTGTCACAAAGAATGTAACATTTAATTCAACCTTTTTCGCAAAGGTCTCAGCCCCAGAAGAAGGAGATAATACAAAAATGCTTTGGCATAGAAGCATTAGAACATGAATGTTTGGAAGACCCTTCAGTAGAAGTAATAATGATAGAAGGCCTTGTTGTTCAATAATTTGTCTTTAAGATGCTTATATTGTTAAACAAGGCAAGACCAAATCTCAGTGATGGAGTAGTTAGTCAAATAAATATCAGTAGGCAGCTCTGGGACAGTTAGCCTTCAAAAATGTTCTGGCACTGCCTAGTGAGCCTCCTCACTAATATTTATAAAATACAAAATTATTCTATTCTATGGCTGAGCTCATTAAAGATGTCAACAATTTCAATGCTGCACAAATAAAGCGTCCAAAGCACAGCTTTGTGAAAATGCCCAGGAAAATGGAAACAAATGAATAAAAAAATGGGAAAAAAAAATTACTATTCTGTTCTATCATAAAAATGAAGCCTGACAGAAAATCATGTGGTGTCCATAAGTTAGCTAACTGCAAGCAACAAAGCATGCAGTCATTCCATGCCACAGATTTAAATCATGAGGCATAACTATGTTTTACCTGCCCTAGAAATGTGCTTGGGAAAACAGTGGGGTCTGTGTTCCTCTCTGTTGTTAAATCTGGTTTTTTGGGATTTTGCTTCCTATTTAGGTGCTGGCTCCTCTAACTTGGAGCCAGCCAACAACAGGCTCATTCTCCCCTCCCACATAGATAAGATTAAAAACTGCATAAATTTGCCCTCTTCCTCTTGAAAATGTAATCATCAGGGCCCAAACCCTTGTCACTATGGGGTAATGCATAGCCAAGCAACTAAGTAGCTCACAAAAGAAATATTTTTATTATTAAAAGCCCCACTGTTTGGTTCCAGTTCCAAAGGCTGATGTAGTATCTGGAAGCATGGTATTGAACTAAGCATCCCTTACTGAATCCCAGGTGGTAGAGTTCATAAGTCATGCTTCATAAAATCTTTTGTTCCTGTAAACTGAGTTCTGCCAACAGGCCTACATGGCCTCTTTCTTGCACCTCACACCCATTTCTCACCATTCTAAAACAAACACAGTTGGACTTGATGACCTTAAAGGTCTCTTCCAACCTTGATGATTCTATGATTCTAAACCCTACAGCTGAACTGGCTCCCACTCCCACCCCAGAAGACACTGAATGAACTCTCCCTCCCAGCTACTCCATGTATTGGCTTGTTGAGCTTCCTTCTTTATACTGCCTGAGGAATGAGGAAAGAGAGAATGTTGCTTTTGATGGCAGCTTACCAGATAAATTAAAAATAAGCAAAGTTGGGCAGGCTTGCTAATGGTTGTGATTTCAAGGATAGTTTGTATGCCCTGGAACTCAGTAGAGAGTATCTTTGTTTGTAAAGTGCTCATGATGTGCATGACCCTCATCCTGACGTGCATGACCTTCACCCTGGAGTGCATGACTCTCACCATTTTAAGACCTATGTTGACTGGACTTGAGAAGAGACTCTGGGGAGTAATTTTCCACTGCCACTTAAACATGTCTGTGCTGCTGGAAAGGAAGGAGTAAGTTATTGTTTGTATTCTTCCATTTTCCTAACAGAAAAAAATTAAAGGTATCAGAGACAGTCAGCAAAAGCAGATCAGGGGACTATAACTGGGAGGAGGATGTGCTGCCGTCAAAATAGAATATAATAGAGAATACATTCCTGTTGGATGCTGATACTTAGAAAAGGAACTGCAGCAAAGGGTTTGCAAATATGCTGGGTTCTGAATGCTACAAGGTTAGTGTTAGTGTCAGCTTTAGTGCCCTGGCCACCTTCCAGTCTGGATAATTACATGCAGCTTATTCAAATAAGCCTACAGTTTCACTTGCACATGGCATTCCTCTCTTCCTATCCTGAAATGCAATACAGAGTTGCTGTGAGTTCATTTACAATAGAACACTACAAGAGTAGGCAATCCTCCATTCTGTCACACTGTTTGCAAATTTTCTTAGACTAGTGTAGGTGTATATAAAACAAACAGCCAAGCACAATTAGGCCCTGGCATGAGTGAACTATTTCAGTGCCAGTGACTGTAAGCAAGATTACTTTTGCTCTTTGTACTCTTTAGAAGGTCACTAATTTTACTTGCTTTGTTCTGAATTCTCATTTGTAATCCTGTTTAGGATTAATTAATTACATATAATAATACAATAATACTTAGGATTACATACAATAATAATCTTGTTCACATGTCTGTGGCATTTTGTGCTGTAGCTTTAGGAGTTTTGAATTTCCTCTGTCATATAGAGAACTAGAGAACAAAGCTTTCAGTTAGAGACTAAAGCAGCTACATGTTCCTGTTACCGCAACCAGAAGGGAGCTAAACTCCTATTATAGTTAAAAGGTAACACAATGTTTCACACTAAAAATTAAATTATTTTTTAAGTGGTAAGGCAGCTACAGTTTGCACCTGGCAGTTAAGTCCACAGACTCCATCTCTGCGGTCTGAAAAACTGTCTGAAAACTATCTGAAAGCAAGTCCAGGTTATTTATTGCTCCTTGTCCTCCACATTATTCACTGCTGAGCCTGGTCTCAGACTTTCTGTGCACATACAGATGTATTCCTGCACTTGTGGATATCACATTAGAACAACCCTATAATCTCCTATGATTCCATCACAGAGGTCACCTACAAGCCAAGCTATAAAGCAGTTGATGTGTACAGGACTGCAGGTTAAAAGTGGCTGCTCACAAGCTTCCGTGTCTCTCCTTTGCTCATAAAGAATTCGGTAAAGTTCTGCCACCTCTGTCAGCACCTGTGCACTGTTTTGGTTTGATATGCACAAGGAAGAAACAAAAAATAAGAGCAGAAATTAGAAAGTAGGCAGCAAATAGAGGAATAGAAGAAGGTAGAAAGCAAATAGCAAAAGAGTGGCATTATAATCATTATTCTTGACACTACAAATAGGAACAGGCACAGCATGGGCAGAGTGTGGCTGCAGAGAAGACTGTTAAGCAAAAAGCAAGCTCTTCTAAGATGAGATGAAAGGAGACCACCTGTCTGCCAAGGTCGTCCTTGCTGGTTGTGCTGAGTATGCCAAGGTCTCTGCCAGGGACTTTTTTAATGCTGGAGGGAAGCAAGGAAGTGCCCTGTATGGATGCACACAGCGATTCCTTTAAGTCCTCCTTCAGTCTCTGCTAGTGGTAACCATGGCACTGCCCTCAGTGTTGGCTTGTGGGTTTGATGGTGACAAAACCTACATTTTTCCACTGGTCAGGGTGGACCCTTTATTTTTCCATTCCTCTGATGATTTCTACCAGCAAGGATAACTCCCCTCTCATTGACTGAAAGTTTATCATGAAAACTATCACATTTCTTACTGTACAGTGCCTCAAGCCTCTGTGATCAGTACCTTTCTGGCTGAAGTTTTGATCTCTTTGGAGCCTAAGGGAGAAGGGCAATGAACAAAAATATGCACATAAATCACAGCAACTGGAAAACCAATATGAACATTCTGGCTAGTATTTTGAATATGCAGGGTGCCCCCAGGGGCAGTGGTATCAGAAGGCAGTCTCTGTAACATATTTCCATCTTTGGTTTGTGTGACACTGGATACTTTTGGATATATAAAGTGATCTCCAATCTCATTTCCTCTTTTCCACAATGAAAAGACTAAAATCTCTTTGTATCTGTTAGAATAGTTTAACGTCTTGGTGATAAAATGTAGTTTTCTTCCTATATTTCATAAGGTATTTAACTTATTAATGGGATTGGGGGTAAATATCTGTATCAATACACTTACATTGCACCGTTTCTGTTAAAATTTGGTTGTGCTAGATTTTACTTTTGTGTTTATCCAAGTACAAACAAAGTAATTCCCCTTGAGAAAAACTCTGAGTTATAGAAACAATTTGTTGTACTGTTTATTCTCTGCCAACATAGTGGAGGGAAGCTTAGGATGTGTTGTTTTGTGTTCATCAAGCCCTGGGCATAAACAAAAGTTAGCATTGTGGAAAGGCATTTAAGAAGACAACACAGTTTATCTGACTCTGTGATAAACTCAGACTTTTGTTTTACTTCTTCCAAAGAGTCTGGTCCTACAAGCTCCCAAATGAAGCAACAGAAAATCACATCTGAATATTCAGTATCTGGCCTCCAAAGCGAAGGTATGCATGTCCCTGAAGAATGATCAACATTTGGTACAACTAAAGCTTTGGCTGTTCTCTTTTATTCTGGAAATTGTAAGCAAACTGGAGAGACATGAATTCAAGTTCTATATATTGATCAGTAAAATTGCATTCTTTCAAAGAACTCGTCTATTTTTGCATGTCAGTCTGGACTCAGACCTAGTCTGGATGGGCAGGCATAAAGGTCTGCATTTCAAGCCAATTTTTACTATAATGATCAGGCTTCTTTAGTAGAGATTCACAGATAATGCCTCTGTTTTGTAGAGAACTGTGGTAATCAAGATAAAAATCCACCTTTTGCAGCTGAAAACAGACACTTCTGAATCCAGAGCACTGCAGGTTACCTGGCTTATTGTACACCTTCCTACGAACCGTGGCAGAAAACAGGCTGTTTGAAACTAGAGGAGTCCCCCAGCTCCTTCCATGGAACAGCTCTTTGCTCCTTTCTTGCTGACACAACTACAAGTTCACTGTAAATGGCTTTTGAACTACTTTATCAATGGATTTTGTGAATGAAAGTTAGTAAATGGCTTTTGAACTACTTTATCAATGGATTTTGTGCATGGAAGATAGCAAATGGCTTTTGAACTACTTTATAAATGGGTTTTGTGAATGGAAGTTAGAGTGATATAAAGCTATCACTTGGCTTTGTACCTTGTGTTAGTACTTCTAAAAAACTTGTGTGGCTCTCAGTAAAAAGCAGGATCTCTGTACCATTAAAAATAACCAAGAAAAACATGAAGAGGGCCTTTTCCAGAAGATACTAGGAGAAAAACTCAGTTGTTTGCCTTTTCCTTCATCAGTGTAGTAATAAAAGGCATTTAAAGGCCAGGATTAAGTGCTGTCCTCTTCCTGGGACCTGTTTAACTTTAATGACAAATGCCTTATGAAGTTATGTAACACAGAAAAAGATATATTTATTCTAACACTTCTATATATATTCTTTCCTTCCCATTAATCTCCTGCAGCCAATCCTCCTGGTTTCAGTTGATCAAAGCCCTTAAAAGGGAGACTAATTATTTAAAGTTAACTTGTTCCCTGAGACACATTTTGTCACTGCCTGTGATTCATGGATCTTATGGCTGAGCACTGAAGCCAGAGCATGTCAAGCAACACATGCTCTGGGTATACTCATCATCTTCCCACTCAAATTTAACTTCAGCAAAACAGGAATTGTTTACTTCATTGCTTTAGATTTGAGTAATAACCTAACCCTCCTGACCTGGAAAAGTATGAAATCACTGTGCGGGCCAGATCTCTATCACAGCCCACAGAGGGACAGAAGTGGACAAATGTCAGACAAGCTGGTGTTCTCCCTCAGTCAGGCTGACCTGTGATGGTACCACAACTGACCCATCCTATCTCCCAGAACAAAATGTGTTTCAGCTGAAAATATGCCTTGAGACCTGTAAAGGAGGATGACTGCAGATTCTTTAACAGAAAAAAAGGATGAAATCATGGTCTGAGGAAGAAACTACATGCATGAGCCTCTACAGACTGCAATTTTAAAGGAGATTAAAAAATTGCAAAATAAAGCTTTACTGATGCAAGCCACAGGATAAAAATATTTTACAACATTTTGTGAAAATTCCTTGTTGGCAATGGTGCCAAATTCCAGCAGCCAAGGCAATGCATATATGTGAGTTATTTTCTGTTTATCTGAGGCACACATTTACCAGGGGAGGCTTCCTCTTTGGTTAGTCATTATGATGATGATGAAGTTTACATTTCTCAGGATGAAATTTACACACATCCAGAAGTTGTGCAATGACAGGGGATTACAGTAACCTCCTTGGCACCATGCCATGGTGGGGCTGTCTGCGCTACACAGACCTGGGACTGGGACCTGACCTCTTTCATCCATCCCACCCAGGCTCCTCATCCTTTTCATTGCCATACCTCTGACTCTGCTGAATTGCAAAGTATTGATTTTGAGCTGCCTCTACATGTACAGACTTGGGCTTAATTATTAAATACCTGGATGTCACAGACCCTCAGAATGAATATCCCATTGTAATTTCTTATGGAAGTCAAAACACTGAGGCTAGGCAGATGCCAGCTTTCTGTCTCCAGTGGTAAAAGGTTAATCATTACAATTTTCTCTGGAAATTTTCTGGAAGTCCAGATAGCAGGGCCCAAATTCAAATCATATTGGAACCAGTCAGTACTTTCAGATCCTCTTAAGCACACTTCATTTTTCACCCATATCTGCAATGTCTTCAGGCATTGAAAAGAAATAGGAGTGGACTTGAATACTGTTACTCTGCCCCTGCGTGTAGAAGAACTACTACACTGAGAAAATCCATACATTGTAAAGTTTAAAATCATATTCATGGTATGCTTTTGGAATAAGCTATATGTTTTCATTATTTTTAACCTCTGATAGCATTTCTGAGAGCAGAGAAAGAAATGCAAATGTATTCCTCTCTCCTTGCCTTGTTCATGGGAGTGCCCTGTGGATAGGAGCAGAAGCAGATCCTGAGCCAACAACGCAGATGAGGCAAGCCAAACCCTCACCACTTGGTAACTGTTTAGCTAGACATATCTTTTCTAAGCAGGAATTGGTCTTTATTCATGGGGAGATTTAAACATGCCAGTCCTGTAATTTTGCTCAAAAATTTGTTGGCAGAACAAAGGACAAGAATAAACTGTAAACAGGGGTGTGGACTAAAGATCCAGTTATAGCAATATAGAGACCAGAAGATAAAATTAGCTTTAATTATGGAGACATCTTGAGAAGTAGATATGTTTGCTTGGGTTTCTGTTTCATTTTTTGTTAGGGTTTTTTTTAACTATAACGTGACGTATTTTGAGTTCATATTTATCCCTGTTTTTTAAGTAAATCCCTAAAAGAGTATTTACCTCCTTAAAAGACAGTGTTGATACTGATAACTCTCATTACACCTAAAGTTAAATAAAGCTTTGTGTCTAAGGTGATACAGAAGAGAGATCCTTTTGAAGTTCCAGAGTAAAGTAAAAGTTCCAGAGTAAAGTAATTTTTGCACTGCACGATGTTAAAAATAAACTTTTCTTAGCTATGAACCCCTAAGTATTTCCGTAGCTGTCGTCAGACCATAGATTTTTACCTAATCCATGCAAAATTTGTTGGAGGTTTTTTCATAAGCGGTTCATAACATAATACTCTTGTTGTGGTTTAGCACAGCTTGGGTTTTCCACCCCTAGACAACTACGAATATAATAAATGTTTCATTACTGCAACAGATTTTTATTAAAGAGTAAATTTGTATTTCAGTCATTCTGGTGCAACAACTTTTAAATCAAATGTAACTGAAAAGGGGGTAGCAAAGTCCACACATCTCTAATTGGCCTAAAGAAACTGATATCGCTGAGGGTGAGAAATTTAAAAAAGAAGCTCTTACCCAGAGCAATTCCCAAAGGTTAAAATCTTAATACATAGATTTACCATTCTCAACTTGTTTACAGCAATTTACCCTGTGTTTCATTGATCTATTTGCCTTTTAATTAACCTTCCCAAAGACTCTGCACAGAAGTGTAGGAGGTGACAGAGACTGGGATATATCAGCACAGGTCAGGGAAAGAACTGGAAGACAAACGCAGAAGCATTTCACTTAGTGCTTTAAAGCAATAAATAGTTTAATTCATGTCACTACTTGGATCTCAAATGCACTGTACTTTAATGTTCTCTAAGTGAGAAGCAGAGAAGATATCAAACACACATCCAAGTCAAATATAAATATATATATATGCATTGCATGCCTACATAAATGCAAGAAGCTATGAGTCTAATCTGACTGGAGTTCTTCATGGACACAATATCATATCTAACTGTGAATCAGCAGGTAAAATCATATTAATTGTACTCATTGTCTGGCAGCCACACACTTTGGGCATATATTGCCTATGCTTAACCTTGAAATTGAGTATCAGTCACAGCTATTTGTTTCCCAGGAAAAGTAAGCTGTGCCCAACCTCAAACTAGGTACATATAAACACCAACCTCAGCCCTCCCCCCCCGCAAAAAAACAAAACAACCCCCCCCCCAAAAAAAAAAACAACACAAACCAAACCAAAACCAAAACAAAGCAAAACAAAAAAAAAAAGCCAACAAAAACCAAACCCAAAAAACCCCCCCAAAACCAAACCAAACCAAAAAACCCCAAAACAAACAAAAAAAGAAAACCCACCCAAATATTCAATGTTGGGTTTACTCTCATGCCTGGTCTCCATCCATCTATGTTTAGGTACTTAGCTAGGAACTGAAGGCAGATTCCAGCTGGCTCAGCCTTCCTGGTCAATGCAGGACTGGACACCCTTGGTGTAACATGACATCTCTGAAGGTGATGGACAAACTCTAGTATTCCTTCTTCTTATTTAAAGACAAATACCAGGAGTGGTGTTCTGGAAAAATGATTGGTAATTTTGCTTTTGATCTAGGTGATGTTAGAATTTCTCTTGGGCTCTCCTAGTATCAGCAGGATCTGGATGTGTGGTTTGGCTCATTGCCCTGCACTTGTTAATGGTTGGGCAGTCTGCTTCTGACAGTTGCCAACACAAGAAAACCCAGGTGGGAAGAGAAGTCAGGAGGTCTCCAGCACAGCCTCCCATTTAGGCAGGAGCAGCTCTGAGCTCAGACCAGGCTGCTCAAGGCTGTGCACTGTCAGGATTTGGAAACTTTCAAGGATGGAGCTAGTGCAACCTCCAAGGGCAACCCACAGCCCTGCTCAGCTGTCCCATGGGAAAAAGGGTCTCTTTATACCCAGTTTCGACCTCTCTTCTTTCAACTAGTTTCATCTGCTCCCACCACACACTGCTGTGAAGAGCCTGACTCCAACTCCTTGGACTCTTCCCTTCAAGTGTTGAAGGCTGCTGGTGTTGGTGAGCCCCCATCAAAACCATCTCTACTCCAGGCTGAATAAGCCCAGTTCCTGCAGGGTCTCCTCAAAGGGCAAGTGCCCCAGCTCCAGATAGTTTGGGGACCATCTGCTCAACTTCCTTTCCTGTCTTGGGGCCCAACATGTGCTGACTTTTAAGAAACTAACATAAGTAAAGGATTAAATTTCTGTCTGATCCATTATGTTGGTAAATTCACATTCAAAATCACCTCTTGAGTTTCAAATTTATCTTGACAAAAATATCTTAAATGTATCAGGCTGACAGTCTACACAGTATTGTATCATAACAATCGATAACTATTCTTAAACAGTCAGCATTTTTCTGTATGATTACTGCAAAACAGTAAATTCCATGAAAAAATCTTGATAGATTTGTCTATGTAAATATTAAACAGTGATTTATTAATAAAATGTATATGCTTTCCACTTTGAAGTCATAAACTTGCTGCACTGGGAAATCTTGAAAGTTTTGCACTACTGTGACTGTAAATTAGTTTATTATCAGCACAAGAAGCGAGTTCTGCTTCTAACAAAAATACTTTTCTGAGGATACTTCTGTCTAAAGATCATGAAATACACCATTCTTGAACTAGTACCAACCACTGTGGGTACTAGTACACACAATTCCAGTTTAATACACCTACAGTTTAAGCTTCACAATCTGTAACTGAGACACGCAGAATTATTCCATTTTAACAAGGGCAGAGATAAAAGGCATTATTTCACTGAATGTATGTCCAGAATAGTTGCAACTAATTCTCTGAGTAAAATAGGATTCCATTACGGAAATTGATTCTTAAAGATTTTTTTTTTCAATTAAATAAACAGAATCAGGAACCAGCAAATCCTGTCCTATTCCATATCTGCAAAAGCAATTGTCTTTTGCTTCCTGTCATTTCATACGGTTTATTCTCCTACAGAGGATCTCCAGTTCACAGTTTATAGCATGAATATGTAGTGGCAAACTAGTCAGATTTGATGAAGAAGTATGAACGTTTAGTCATGATCTACCCACTCACACTCAGCATTGTTTGAGGATCTGTAAATCCTCTTTTGCTGGGAGTGCTTCTTGTCTGTTCATTGCTTTATGTGCTTACCCTGCAAGGCAGAAAGAATAATCCTAGGAATGGCAAAGTTAAAATGCATTGATTTTTTTTTAAACTTTTCACCTCTATTTCTCAGAATGACAAAGATGCTGATATATGGGCAGCTAGAGATGGCATTTTTTTCATCTGTCCATTTCAGTATATTGCCACATCTGATATATATTTGTCTGTGGTTTGGGTTTTATTCAGTGAAAGGACGTACTGATAAGAACTAAGTTAAAAGATCAGGAGACAAAACTCCCTGCACAGAGTAGGAAAAGGGTAAGGGTAGTTGCTTCTTTTTGACTGTTGTTTAACCCTGAATGGGGAGAATGTTACATGGTAGTTCCACACCCTTTGCTCTTTTTGCTCTTGAAGCTGCTGGAAGATTTCTTGCTGGCTTTTAACTGCTTTTACTGCTTTCAGACCCATCAATCAGCACAGATGGTGAGCTATGAAGCAAAAATCCCATATATTCAGGACTGAGTCACGCTGGTGGAAATGGAAAACTGCTTCTGTCCATCCTGTTTTCTTAATCCCCAGATGCATATGATCAGTAGATATACCAATATCCCTCAGTGTTAACCATCTTTGTAAATTAACGTCATCAGTGGTGCAGCACAGATGTCTCTGAATCAAATACGACATCCACAGATTTCTCTAAAGACAGAAGACACCAGCTTTCCACAGCCTCTAGCATTTGCAAGCACAGGACAAAAATAGATGAGAGGACTGTGAGGGACAAAAATAATCCCTAGAAAAGGTCTGCTCTGGTCACAGGTGACCAATTACGTTCTGAAGAGCATTTTAAAACCTGTTGCTACCTCTCATAAATCACAAAATCGTATTAACTTCTTTTCATAAGCTTTTGACTTACAGTTCAAACCCCTGAAGTACTAGTGGTATTGGAAAGAAGCAAGTGAGATCCTGGGCAAGGTGAATATGCCTAAAATATTAATCATTCATATGTTACGAAGAAAAGCTTCACTTACTGTCACCCAGAAAGAATATGGGGAAAAAAATAATTCCTGGCATGTTTATTTATGGACTTGTTTAATACTAGACGTGGAAAATCATCACCAGTACATCACATCCCCACTACTGTCTCCACAGACTCAAAAGAAATGATATTTTGGATATTTTGGAATCTGCTTTTGTCTGCAGATTCTGCACCACTCACCTCCAGGACCAGAAGATTTGAAACACATGTGATTCAGTTAGGTCTTATATGCCCATAAAATTATTTTACACCAGTGTATTATTAGCAAGTCCTATAGGTTACTCATAAAATTAATCTATGATTCATCAGCCATGTGGATTACCAACATGAATCTAGATGTTGGTAAAATGAAATTTACAGTCTCTTCATTCACTTGAACAACTAGTGGATCACAATTGCTGTGACAGAAGCCATGACAGTGCCTGGTCATGTAGAAACTCTTCTGAGAGATATAATCAGGCAAAATTTTAATAGGTGTAGTAGAAGCACTTTTTTAGTAAGGTCATTAAGAAACATAACAGGTACCTATGAATGCTGTCAAAAATCTCTGCCAAATTTTGATTGTTCAAGAAAAGAATGTTCAAGGCCATGGAAAAACAATATGAATTCGAATTCAAGTACTACTGAATTCCCCATATCAGTAGTTGTTCAGCCAGTAATCTCTAAAAAGCCATCTGTGTTGGGCTTTATCTGACCTAACATTATGCTGACCCTCATAATCAAGTCTTCATCTCCTCTCAGCTCTATTGTTTTAGCCTCACATTTGTTAATTAAATGAATTAATTTACTTACATTAAAAGCACCTATTCCAGCCTCAGGCTGCCTGTGGTTTCCTTTGAATTAATACATTGCATAAAGCATGAATATCACCAGCCTTCCAGGTATCACTTCACTGAAATTGGATTTGTTCCAAATTCAAAACTCTGCAGCTCACTTCTTTATTTCCTGCCAAAGCGCCCCCATGTCCTCAGTCATGAACTATAACTATTTCCTTTCATCCTCCACTAGGGCAGTTTATCTGTTAGAAAAAGTTAAACCAACCTCAGGAACCTCTGAATAGTTGACATTGCACAGTCAAGAAGCAGCATTGTGCTATCGCAAGTCTTTCCATTCCCATTCCTTATGCTAGCTGAGAACCAGCAGTGTCTGTTTTTTTAAACTTTATAACTAAGATGTGACAGAAGCAACCTATCCTCTCTGACAGGTTTCTATGCTTTTTTTGCTGTAGTAGAGGGAGCAAAAGACACAACAGGGTTTTTATCAGCAAACTAATGCTTTCATACTTATTCACTTCAGCATCTAGCTCAAGCTTGACAATTCCATGGAGATAATCTCCTCCCTCTTCAAAACTGCCCTTTTCAGCTGCCTAGCTCCTCCCTAAAGTTGCTTCCCTAGCTTTGAAAAGTGGATTTATTCTCACATTTTTCTGCCTCCAGAAAACTGCTAGCACCCAAATGGCTAAAAGCATATTTTCATGTCTTTCAAAAAGCAGTGCTCTCCCTTGTCTACGACTGCCACAGGAGCGTACAGATGCTCTTGAATAAAACAGCACCCCACTCCCTGAGCCACAAAACTTCTGTGAACCCAATCATTCTTTCTGAAAACTGTATCTTTCTGCCTTCTGACCCTACACACAGTCCTTATTCACATGTACCAATTGTATTAAGGATATGTAGGTTTCCAAGTTCTATTTTTATGAAGGACGCAATGATTCATGGCCCACAGACCATGAACAATTCACATTTTAGTCAGCACTTCAGTGTTCTGTAGAAAACTGTCCGTTGGATTGCCTTGTCCTAAGTATTATTGCCTGGGATTATATTATTCAAATGAAAAGATATCAAAACTCCTTGTAAAAAAAATGGTGTGGTAGGGTTGGTTTTTGTCCCATAGTACTCAAAACTGAAAAGAAGTCCCTCTGTTTGGATGTGACCCACACTGAGGTAATGGAGAACTCCTTTGTGCAAAGCTGGCTTGGATGCACTATATATAGCTACCTCCAACAGCAGCTACTGAAAAAGACTCTCAAACTCTGCCCCCAACAAGAAAAGATCTTGAAACTTATTTGAACATACAGTGTACCAAAACCTTCCTGTTTTTTTGAAGCTGCAGGTAAATGGACATGGTCCTTATGGTGTGGATGTATAAACAGATAGGAATGCAAGGACAGTTAATGCCCAGAAAGCTTTCCCAAGCTGCATCACCATGCAGTCCTGATGTAGGCATGGACTAAACAGCTTTACAAAGCCTGCTGTAGTACAGAGTTCCTTCCTCTGAGGCTTGTTACAAAAGAAGAACCACAGGAAACTTCTGCACTTGCAGCCTCCTACTTTCTTCCTTTATGGTCTGGCAAATTCAGATACTCAAATTCAAATCACTCATAAATGTCAAATGAGCTTTCCAGAGCTATTGCATTTTTCTTTTTCCTTCCAGTCTGTTTGTTTTTCCAGATAACGCATTTTACCACTTTACTTTTTTTAGTATTAAATGATAAACCCACAAACAAATGTAGTGGAGTTAAATGTGGACATAATGTGTATTAACCTGGATAAAAGAGATTGATTCTCAAATAACTTATTAACCAGTGTTTGAGCCAGTTTGTGAAACATTTACTTTCCCTGACAAGAACTTATTGATGTGAATAGAATGTGATGCTGATCTGAAAACGAGGTCTTGCACAAACTTGTTCTTTGTCATATTTATAATATCTATCATATATTTGCAAAATCAAGGCATTTATAAATAATTCTCCTTATTTATTTGACTGTGTGAAATTAGGGACATATTTTGAACAACCATGATGTTTTTTATTTTATATCATGAATATTCACAATGCAGTCACTGGAGTTTTTTGCAGAGTACAGTACTGAATGATAGATAATACATCTCCTTCAGTGTGAGCCTTCCCAGAACGAACCCATGAAATTCAACTTCCATAGGTTTTTTGTTCTTAATAGATCACATTTGTTGGAAAAACATATGAAAGTGCTGGAAATTGGCAATAAAAATATTTCAGAATTAAAATGAATATTCATAGCATCTTCTTTACAGTATCTGTTCCACAGTAGGTGTTTCATACCTTTTTTCTCTTTTTTTAACATCACAACATCCTGAAAAGATGCAGATACAGAATTACAATTTCATATGATATGAACAGACATAGCACCTTTGTTAGACAACCTGTGTTCAGGATAACACGTATATTCATATGGAGTCTGGGGGTAAGTGAGGGTGTAGTTGTAAACAGACAACCAAACTTTTCTCAAAGGTTATATGGTAGTAACAGAATAGAATCTTTTAATAGAACATAGAAAAGAGAAAAGAAATTTAGGGAAAATGTAGGAAAAAAAACTAAAGTAATTGGTCTCCAGTCATTGTACAAGAACTACCTTTATTTTACTTCACTCTTCAAGTATTTTCATTCTTATGTGTGTGTGGGTTTTTATTAGCAAACCTTGGAAACTTCACAGCTGCTACAACAACAAAAACCAAGCAAGTAACACAGAATTCCCAAATATTTTACTAACCCTCAAACACACAGTGCATCACCACTGAAATGCAGCTGCTTACGGAGAAGGAACCTGATGAATTTTCATTAACATCCAACAATACACAATGGCTTACAATGGGACTTCAGAGATTTTTTTCAGCATGCAAAAATTCCATGGAAATTTTAATTTCCCAGGGTCAAATTTCATTATTTTCTTTCAAAGATTATTCTTATGTAGAGAACAATGGGATTTTTAAGATCCTCAAGTTTTAAGAGCATCACTGTATATCAGTAAGCAAATACTCATAGTATTGACTGAAGCAAGATGACACTGTGTGGTCAACTCCCACCACATCCTGAGAAGTCTTCCATCCAGCTATTGCTATTGCAACTTAAGGTATTCCACTATTTTTAAGTTATACAAGGAACTGAAATGTTGAATTTAATTTCCTGTTGTGGAAAGAGTATTTTATCTGGGAAAAAAAAATAATTGTTTTTAATCTTCCCTAGTTTAGGATAGAAATTCCACTCTGTATTCAGACGAGATTTCTTCAAGACAACCTCATACAAACTTAGTGCTGTTCAGAGCAAACCCCTGTAGTCTACAAAGATCATTAACAGCAATGAGACAGGTTTGGTAGATACAAGTCACTGAAGCAATTAATATGTCAGGAAATAAATCAGAGGGAACTCTAGAAGGCACCTCAATGGACACTTTTGTTTAAATCAGTGTGATTTATGAATCAGCTTTCAAACTCTGAAAAATATAGAGATTTCCTACTACCAGTCAGTCATAGCACGTTTCTCAGTGAAAGCAAAAACATGTGCTTATTTTTACCCCCTGTAGGAGAGGAAACTGGAGTTGTTAGAGAAATTTTTTGTAGTGGGTTTCAAGGGTAAAACATGGTTCAGAGAGAACCCACAAGAAATGACTATGATTTAGGAAATAAGCACATAGTGGGAGATTGAGGATACTCGGATAGAACAGGTTTTCAAAGAGAAGTAAATTACTCTGGCTTGTGACCACATTGACAGTTCTTGAATATCTCCAGTGAGGGAGACTCCACAACCTCTCTGGCAGTCTGTTACAGTGCACGCTCACCCAGACAGTAAAGAAGTTCTTCCTCATATTCAGGTGGAATTTCCTGTATATCGGTTTCTGCCCATTGTCTCTTGTCCTATTGCTTGGTGCCACCAAAAAGAGCCTGGAAACATCCCTTTGACTCTCACCCTTCAGATACTTGCAGACATGGATGAGGCCACCTCTCAGTTGTCTCTTCTCAAGGCTGAACAGGCTCAACTCCCTAGGCCTTTCTGCATAAAAGAGATGCTCCAAGACCCTCATCATCTTTGTAGCCCTCCACTGGACCTGCTCCAGGAGCTCCATGTCTCTCTTGTACTGAGGAGCCCAGAACTGGACACAAACTCCAGATGTGGCCTCACTAGGTCTGAGTAGAGGGGCAGGATCACCTGCCTCAATCATCTGCTCTTCCTAATGCACCCCAGGATACCACTGGCCCTCTTGGCCACAAGGACACACTGCTGGCTCACAGACAGCTTGTTGTCCACCAGAACCCCCAGGTCCTTCTCCACATAGCTGTTTTCCAGCAGGTCACCCCCAGCCTGTGCTGGTGCCTCGGGATTTTCCTTCCCAGGTGCAGGACCCTGCACTTGCCTTTGTCGAATTTCAGATGGTTCTTCTCTGCCCATCTCTTCAGCCTGTCAAAGTCCTTCTGAAGGGCTGCACAGCACTCTGGGGTATCAGCCATTCCTCCCATCACGGAACTTGCTGAGGAGGCCTCTGCCTCTTCATCCAAGTTATTGATGAAAAGTTAAACAATACTGGGCCCAGTACTGAACCTTGGGGGGCACCACCAGTGACAGGCTCCCGGCTAGACCCTGTGCCACCAATTACAACCCTCTGGGATCTGCTGTTCAGCCAGTTCTCAGTTTACGTCACTGTCCACTCACCCAGTCCACACTCCCTGAGTTTGCCTGTGAGGCTGTTGTGAGACACAGTGTCAAAAGTCTTGAAGTTGAGGTAGACAATATCCACTGCTCTCTCCATCACATTTCTGGGGATTGAGGTGAGGCTAATTGATCAGTATTTCCCTGGGTTGTGATTTTTGCCCCTTTTGAAGACATTTGCTTTCTTCCAGCCCTCAAGCATCTCTCTTGATTGCCACAACCTTTCAGAGACGATTGTGAGCAACCTCGCTGGGGGTGTCAACCAGCACTCATGGTTGGATCCTGTCAGGGACCACAGACTTGTGGATTTCAGTTTTGCCTAGGTGCTCTCTAACCCAATCCTCTTTGACAAAGGTCTTTCTTCCAACATTCCTTTACCCTTATCTCTTGGGTCAGAGATTCCTGAGGGCTGGTCTTGCCAGTGAAGACCAATGCGAAAAAGGCATTTAGTAACTCTGCCTTCTCTGCACTCTCTGTTACCAGGGTTCTCCCCTCCATTTAGTAATGGGCCCACATTATCATTACTTTTCCTTTTGCTACTCATGTGTTTGAGAAAGCCCTCCTTCTTGTCCTTGATGTGCTTGGCCAGACTGAATTCCAGATGGGCATTGGCCTTCCTTGTCTCATTTCTACTTATTCTGACAACCTCTTTATATTCATTCCAAGTAGCCTGACCCTGCTTCCATCCTCTGTGTGTTTCCTGCTAACTCCTGAATAACGACAGATCTTTATTCATCCATACAGGTCTCTTTCTTCCTTTACCCTATCTCTTCCTCATTGGGATGCATCTTTTATGGGTCTGGAGGAAGTGATCCTTAACAATCATCCAACTCTCTTGGATCCCTCTTCTCTGCAGGGCCTGTTGTCATGGAATTCTTCCAAGAAGATCCCTGAAGAGGATAGAGTTAGCTCACCTGAAGTTCATGGTTGCAATCTCTACATGCTGTCCTGTTTCCTCCTTGTCTGATATTGAACTCCACAATCTCACGGTTATTTCAGCCAAGGCTGTCCCCCCAACTTTCACATCTCCAACAAGGCCTGTCCTGTTTGTTAATATGAAGTTGAGCAGCAAACCATTCTTTCTGGGATCCTCGACGACCTGTGACAGGAATTTGTCATCAATGCTTTCCAGGAACCTCCTGGACTATTTGTGTTTTGCTGTGTTGCTCCTCCAGCAGAAGTCAGGGTAGTTAAAGTCCCCAACAAGAACCAGTTCCTGTGACTTTGAGGCTGCTTCGAGCTGCCTCCAGAAGGCCTCATCCACTTCCTCCTGATCAAGCAACACCCACAACAGTGTCACCATGACAACAACACATGGCACAGCAGGGTTAATGTGACCTTTTGGGCAAATCATTAGTTATAGCAATCTTTTCATAGAAACAGGAATGCAGGTAGTCTGAACCTATGTATTTTGAAAGAATTTTTCTCAGATTTACCAAAGTCTCGAGATGACAGAGATGCAGACTGAAGAGTTAGATCAATGTTTTTCCTCTCATGATACCAGAATTCACCCAGTTTGAAAACAGTCACTTTTAAGTACAATTATTCCTGCTGTTCCCCTCCCCAGCAAAGGAGTGCTTACAAACCTCACCTAAAACACCAAGGCATGGATAGCCTGAAAGCTGCATCTCTGGCACCTGTGATATGTCAGGGAGTGGGGGAGGGAATTTTGAGCCATGACCACAAGGGCAAATCTGGAAGGGAAGGAAAAAGAAAAATGGTATTCTGTTTGGATTCTGTTATCAAAATTTGCTTTGTAGATCTAAGGTAACAAAAGTAAACACATGCTTATGTATCTAGCCAGAGCTTTAGTTTGTAGATCTGCAGCATTTTTCCTTATCAGAAATATAATATACTTTCTTTCTAACAGCTTCTTAATGTCAGTCAAGTGGAAAAATTTTGAATCAACAAGTGCCTCACCACCATATGTGCAACTATCTCAAGATGCCCCTTTTGAGCATTTGGGCTGCAATACGGGTGTTTCATGTAGTTGTTAGAAATTGTTTAAAGGAAATGCAAAATAATTTGGAATACAAGATTGCTGCGAAGAAAATTAAGGTTAGTGTCTCAAATAATGGCTCACAGTAGATATGATTCCCACAACCTAGGCTTTATGTAGCTTTTTCTTCCCTGGGTAAGGAGTTGGTGTGGGGCTTTTTGCATGTTGTTAGTCTAAAATTTTATTTCTGAAAAGAAAGACAGATTTTCAGTAATCTCTCAGAATTTTTAAACCCCTTTTTCTTATTGATTCTTATTCTGCATCCTCGGTGGATTTAATACATATTTCTTTGTTGACTTCCTTCTTGTTCTCTCTCTTAAACTTACATGCCTGCAATACTACGGTATTATTTGTGAATGCTGCTGGCCTTGGACAGCTGCAGTTTCATTACAGGCTTATGAAAATGCTAAGAAAAGGTGTTGAAAAGTAATTTACGTTACAGCTCCTTTTCTCACTCATTTTCTTTAAAAAAACCAGCCTTTATTTAGGAAGCAGTAATAATCACAAACAGCTATTTTACCTCCGCTCTCTGTGTCAGAATGCTGAAAGGTGTGGAGTTGGCAAACATTGCATGACTCAGCCTGATATCTCAATCACACTCCAGAATAACAATAGATTGACCTTAAGGAAATGGCATTACAGAGAACAAAGAAATCACACAGAACAATAGAAAGGAAAGAAGGAGATGAAAATAATAGAAAATACTTTGAAATAGAGAGCACCTTCCCTGCCCCCCTTCCAGATTAATTTTGTTTGTCCAGAGGAATGTGTAAGTAGTGGTCTGCTAAGGACTGCTGCTTTCCTATGGGACATTTTCTCCATGGGAAATAAAACAGATTTTTTCTTAAAAAGCTGCAGTATTGGTGGATCTTTAAAAGAATCTCTAAAAATTAATAGTGCATTTGAAGGGGCAAGGACAGATTCAATTTGAAGCCTGACTGCAGTTCAGATCAAACGTGTTTGCTATTATAGTCAAACTGAAGTTTTGATAACTTCTCATTTGTTTTGGTGGGAGGGAGGGAAAGAACTGATACTGCTGAGCCCACAGAAACAAGATAATCTCTCAAAAAAAATCTCATTTTCAAGCAAGGTCCTGTAAAAGACAGTTGGATTTACAGCTATTCTCCCTTCAGTACTTGCCTCCTCAGTATTCCCCAGGACAGTCTCTAGTTCCAAAAGAGCCTGTGAGACCTGCCCAGGAGATGGAGCCAATCCCACTGCTGAAACTCATAGTCTTACAGGGTTTGCAAATAACATTTTACAGGGAGACTGAGAAGCTACAATTTTTCTGATTAAACACTGAGTTGTGATGCCTTTGAGCATGTGGTCAAATAATGTGAACACTGGGCAATTCCCCCTCTTCCCACTCATACCCCTGAAAGAGGAAGAGTACAAAGATGCATTGGAGGAATTATAATAATACACATTTTATTCTATTATTCTCTCTTTTATTATTATGTTAATCTATTTCATTTTATGTTTTATTTTTATGGACATAGCAATACATATTGTCCCTCTGGGGCCTGAAGTTTTGTTTTGATAATACCTTTTGCCTCACTACGGCCTGAAGCGTGGATAGGACCTCATGAGGTCTTCTGTCTCCAAAGTCTCCACTCCACTTAATTTCAAGCTGTCCAAATGGCACCTGCTGGATTTGAAACCCAAAGGTATTTAATTTCAGTCTCAAGAGTATTAATGTGGATTAGCACACTATTTAAAATATCTAAGGAGATTATGCAACTGATACAGAAGAATGATCTTTCATAAGGCTTTTGGGTCTTTAAACACAGGATCTTATTCAGATCTTGATGAAGATTTCACCTTCTGTTCATGAGAACAGCACCTAAAATTCACACTTGTTTCAAGGGAAGGAGCACTACATGGTTGTATAGCTTTTTAAAGCTGGAAAGGACTATTAGATATAATATTATAATACCATCCACAGCTTTTTACTCAGCAGGCACCACACTGAGCTCAACTGGTACTTGATTAAAACTTGACCTGCTGGAAAGGTCTTCCTCTGAGGAAGAAGGTGTTTCTTTCCCAGCTTTTCTAGAGGTAATCCTCTGCATTTGACATAGTCCTTTTAAAATGGACACACAGGAAGCTTTCTAACCAAGCTATCAGTAGGAGTTAAGAGCGACAAAATGTAAGAGAGCAAATGTAGTATAAATACATAGGAAAAAAACGTAAGTATCACAGCAACAGCTATTCCAATTATCTGTATTGGGACAATTAAAAAAAAAAAAAGGAAAAAAACCCCAAACAAATGTATTAGTCTTTCATAATTACTGGAGACAATTTATTAAAAATTATCTTATTTCTAAAGGACAGCTAAATATAAAGTAGATGTAAACCTAAAGGCCTGCTTAGTCAGCTCAAAAGGCAACAAAGCTTTGCTTCTCACAAGGACTTCACTGAGGTGTTACAAGGAAAGGAAGCATCAGTTCAGCTCTACAGGCATTAGTCCATTACTTCTTTCATAACTTTAAAACCCCAGTCTGAATAAAGTATGACTCTGAGAGTAAGATGTTCTCATTTTATGCAAGACTATACATGTTAACGTGATATTTTTCACTTACTCTTTTGTGTATCCTTCAGTTTGCAGAGTGAGCGATAAGAATGCATTCAGCTTTTGCTTGGAAACAGATGACAAGGAAAGCAGAGAGAGCTTATGTTTGTGAGCATGATAACTGGCTTTCAAACTTGTAGGGATGTGGAAAATTCCAAGGGCCCCTAATTACTCTGTAGAATAATTCATTTAATTAATCTTAAGTTTCCTTTGTAAAATGTGAAAAGGGGATCTACCCTTCCCTTAATAGGAAGCAGCTGTTCATTAAACAAGCCCACAGAAAAGCACCTTTTAAGTACTATTCCAGGAGCTGAATTAATTTCATTTTAGACTCCACCAAAGAAAATAATAGCTTTTCCTTAAAGCTGGATGAATTAACACAGCCCAATGTGATACAAATACAAGCCCATACGCACACACATCCAGAGAGTCTATAGAGACAGCTCAGGCAGCTGCAGGAAGCAACACAACTGAGCAACACTCTGGGTACAAACAGCCAATACTGATGCTGGAGACAGGGGATCACCTTTGAAAGAGGATAAAGGTAGACCGTACTTAGCTTGTACTTAGCCTTGCAGCCTTCAGTCAGTCTTATCACTCATATTAGTGCATTCCACATGCAATCCTTACATCATAAATTAATAAAATCTTAGACGATGATCTATGTGAGTGTGTAAATTTCTTGCTTTCTTTACCAATACCCACAACTCTGTTGATGATAATGGCATTTTTCTGTGACGGAAGTGCTGACAGAAGTCAAACACAATTGCGGTTTTCCTTAATCCCTATGTGACGTCCTTTAGTGTCACAAGCCATTTACTCATGAATTTTCCTAATATTTCTGTGAAAACTGGTGATAATCTGATAAATTTTATCACAAATTTTGTTACAAAAGTACACTTAGTTAACAAACTTTTAAAGGTCACAACAAATTTTATGTAGAAACAAATTTCACTGTTGAGCATAGGATAGCACAAATCTAAAACCAGTTTGTTTCAATTTATTATAGTGGATCTCATAAGGCAACTTTAAGTAAAAAATGAAGGGATAGACCTGAGTCACTTTTTTTATTGGAATTAATTGTTGCAGTTGAGCAGCATTAAATTTAACAGATCCAGAACTTAACTCTTTTGAATTCTTTCCATGAAGCAGAAGACCCTTTTTCTAGGAAGTTTCCATTTCTGCTTGTCAGACATTCAGTAGATTCTCAGAAGATAACACACAAGAAACTCTTTTCAGGTCAAATTTTTAGTTTTCAAATATAAGATGTGTCTACCATTCATTGATATTTACTCTCCTCCATAGTACACACAGGTGCAATTTCAGCTACAAAGGCATCCCTACTGAGAGCAGAGGAGAAACCCAGACACATAAAAACAGTGTATGCCTATGTGATTGGTATTTCTACTGCCACAACTGAAGCCTTGTAAAAATATTTAATTTCAGGAAAATTACCATGTGGAAAGGCTTTCAGAGGGTAGAGCTTCAGAAGAGACATTCAGAATTATTACCGTACTAAATCCAGGAAAAAAACAACTTTGTAATGCCTTCCGAATTCCAAATTTAAAACAAAAATGAAATTATCTTCTGAAAATTATAACCTCAGATTTATATCAAAAGGTGTACTTGCATGTAAAAAGAGGTATATATAAGTTTCTCCAAAAACTAAAAAACCAGCACCTTGTGCAAAGATCTGTTAGAAGGGACTGGCAAGTGCTTCACCTATTCTACAGAGACCTTAAATTAGACATTAGATGTGGGTTGCACCTTTCTAAAAGTTTTGAATTCTTTCAGGTAATTGATTCTGAAATGCTCAAATACCATTTCAAAACTAATTACTAAAGCTCATTAACAGTGGTTACACAACAATATAGCTTCATTATGGCCTATAAAGTATTTTTCCAAACACCCATTTGGATGCAAATCCAGTCTTTGTATGTTTGAGCCTATTGATGTGCAGGCATTTGGGGTCATTACACCTATGGTCACTTATGGATCCCTGAACTCTGTGACTCCTGTATATGCTATCAGTGAAATGTGATGAGAACACTAAGTTTTATGACAGCATATAAACACAAGAAGTTGGTATTAAAAGAGATAAAAATTTAGTAGGAAGTACAAATGCTTCTGTGAAAAAGTATGGACCATATTGTTCCATAAGAAGATTGGTATTAGAAAATAGAAATTCAGCTGAACACCTCAGGAGAGTTTCTACAACTTGTGGTTCTCAAAAAAGATCCATCTTTTGATTTGGAAATTATTTGAATTATTTGAATTTCCAAATCTATCAAAAGCAAAACTGTCAGTGGCAGCTACTGGCAAAATGACGGGAGGGGAGAAGGCATTAAGGAAACTCTCCATTGCTTACAGTGATTGTTGAAAGAGACTAAGATGTTAACTTAGCCAAATAAGTTCAGTCTCCTTTTCACTTCAGCATCATCTTCTTGGTGAGGCAGGCACTCCTGCACCCTTTTCCTTACTGTGAGAATTAAATGCAGCTCCCAAGTCGGCGTGCAGGTTGCTAATATGATCCTTAGCATAGTATGCCCTTGCCCCACAAGGGATACATGGTGGAAAGCAGTGTTTACAAGTAGCTAGTCCTAATTGTGCTGATTTACAGAGTGACTCATTACGGTAAGTAAGCCTCCTAAGTAAGTGTCTCCCCTCCCACATTTACTTTTCACTTTTCAGTGGTTAAGTAAATAGAAATAATATCTGGGAATGGGACCATGGTTACCATTATGTCTATTATTTCACCGGAGTGCAGGATTGGGAGTAGCTATAGTGATTGTACCAACAATTTACTGATATAACAGCATTGCATAAAATGGAAAATAAATTAATTTAGATATTAGACAAGTTAGGATGATACGAAAATTGGTGGTACTAAAAGCACCACGTATTGGCTCCTTACGGTTTCTACCTGATTTGTAAGGGTGTGATCAATCTGAGTACAGTGGTAACTTTGAGATACTTGAAGTGATATGGACATTCATTCAAGATCTCCAAATGACAATATTCCCCAGTTGACATATAAGTAGATTATGAGGCAGTAGAGGGGATCAAGAGAAAAAATTGCTTGATAGTCTAAGTGGGAGGGACAAAAAGGGTGCAAAATCTGGCTAATAGGGAAGAGCCATAGCTATACTAATGACCAAAAATTTGATGTGGTGAACAAGAAAGAATAAAATGTCTCAGAAAGGGAGCTATCATAGCCAGATTTATGTTCAAAACCATGGAAGTTATAACAATTAAAAAAATATTAGGCAACATATGGGGGGGTTTATTCACTTTGATTTTTGGACTGGATGTTGACATTCAATGCAGCACTGGATAAGAATCATAGGAAACAAAGTCAGATTAGACATTGTTGGTGGAGAGACAGCAGAGGAAATAACTTGGGACACAGTTATATAAATGGCTCATCAGGTAGCAATTTATAAAGAAACATGATTAAGTTTGGAGGCAACAGGATCTTTGTCATACTCCTTGTTGAACTTGCTGAAAACAAACACCATGTACCTTAACTTTTGAGATTTAGAGAAACATCCAATTTTTTTTAGAAACCAATGAATCCTACACATTTTTGTGATTTCCTGGAGGACATTGTTAGAATTATATCTGATTTCAGCTTCCACTCAGGAAGTGACTTGTCTACCTAACTGATGCTATCAGCTCTCTGAGGGGGCTTTTGCTTCCTCTCCATAGCACAGACGCCTTCATCTCTGCTTTGTCTTTGCTGCTGATGCTCACTCACCACCATATTTCTCAGTGATAGCTGATGAACTTCTGGCATTTATTCCACTTAGTGCATCCACTTCTTTGCAGTGTTGTGAATCAAGATCAACACCTTTTAAGAAACTGCGATGGTTAATAACAGGTGTGTGCAAACATGGATGGTTACCTAGAAATGTGCCAAAATAATTTCATGCTGACATTGCTTTTCGGAAACATTACTTGGTTTCATGTGCTTAGTTAAACATTTCTGTTACTCTCTGCCTCTAAACAGGTACCTGCATAAGATTAAACAATAATTATGGCATAATCAAGTATGTTTTAAATTGCTCTTCATCTGCTCCTCTTTGACCACCAAAACTAGAAGTTATTTGTTGAGGGGGACAAACGCTCTTTCTAATTCACTGAGGTCTTAAAAGAAGCACACAATGGGGTCCCTTCCTTCTTTGTCCAGTATCCACCTGTGAAATTCTTAGCAGTATGCCATTACTGCAAAACTGAACACTTGTTTTCGTATCCTGATCTTAGTTGCACCAATTATTCAGCTGACATGACAACAAGACATGAGCAGGTAATCATGTCTGTAGGTGATGCTTCTGGCCAACTGCAATTTTCAAAGAAACTGTGTTTCTTCCTTGCTCTTCTTCTGACAAGGCCTAATACAAATGTAAGCCACAGAATTTTGTGTAGGACTTTCTTTTGCCATGGAATTTGCTTAGACAGACACCAACTCAAGGAGTTTCATACAGTGGCTATAAAGAAGATTTTCCAATCACATATTAACTATCCATGGTTAATGTCAACTTGGTGTCTCATGCTGACCCTGGTTATTCTATAAATGTGAGTCATCACCCCACACATAAAGATGAAAAAGCGCAATTCGAGTTTCAAATAGAGACTTCCTGATCAAATGCAAATTTCCCTAGATTTCTGTGAAGCCTAGATATCTCTCTCCACAGATACTTATTCTTATTCTTGAAATTATTAGGTTACATAAATTCAACTTTTGCTGTGAATCCTGAGACTCAGCAGAGTTAGATATTCATTCTCTACATAGAAGACTGTAACCTCTTAGTTTCTGATCAACTGGGTGGGCTTTTATTGCCATTTCTGCCTTTTTGGTCATCCCCATTCTAGGGGTTAATTTCTATTTCAGGCTTGAAATAATCATACCCTGCTTTGTGAAATGCCTATAATTCAGGAGCGAATATCCCAAATATTATATCTTAGAATACGGGTCTTCATTGTACTGTCTGAATATCCTTGAGATCTGTGGATTATTTCATAGGAGGCCTTTTAAAAGCAAGAAAATAAAATTCCTATATGCTGTGGCAGGTATGCAAACATTTCTGTGAGGAACGTACCTTTATTAATTCACACTTCCATCACAAATATGTAGGAGTTCACAGATCAAAAGAATTTGCAAAATGTCATAAGAGAAGCTGCTAAAATATGGCTACTACTGGGATCCAATCAACAGGTTTTCTACCCCAGTAAAAAGCTCAGAGAAACTTTGGTGGTTCTCACAAAACAGCCTTGTTGGATGATGTAGACGGTATCATGGCCCATACATGTACAAAATCACAAAATATCTCACACAGGCTTTGGAATTTCTGAAGACCTGTTTAATAATGTGTATTAAGGTGCATAAGTGTCATCACTGTTTGTGATTTTTGCCATATTGTTATGATCAGTTATTACCAACAAGACATTTTTTCTCCATCATTCTTGAACTGTTGTTTAACACTCACCATTCAATATTTAATATTCATTTAATATTCTACAGTTTATGATTCACCATAAGTCTTTGGCAGATGTATGTAACGGTGAAAATGTATTCACGGTAGGTAGGGAGCACTGAGGATAATCATTTTTTGGTAAATGAGTGGGAGAAGGGAAAAAAGAATATAGATGCTATTCTGCTGTGTCATCAGTGACGTTCAAACAGGGACCAGCCACATGTAACCCCAAAGTAGAAAAATTCCTCTAAGTGTGGCATTGTTGTCTTGTCACATACTTATTTTACATGTTGTTTAAGCAGCAATCAAACTGAGAAGCATTTTCTGAGCTACCATATTTTTAACTCACTTCCTCTTGAAAAACTGCTTTCAGGAATGAAATCTGGATTTAGGCATTGGAGGGATGTGAATAAAAAGGAGTGTTTTTCTTTTAGTCTAGCTCTTATCTTGACTGAAATAAACATTTCTTTCCCCAGAATACTTCAGTTAAGAAAACTAAACCTTAAGACAAAAATAATCTGTAGCAAACAGCAAAACTAGTCAAGAATCCAGTAGCTCAAAAAAAAGTGTAGGGAATAAAAGAAGAGGCAGAAAGGTCAAGATAAGAGAAGACGATGTTCTGTGGATAGGATCCAGTGCCTCTGACACCCACATGGAAATATTTCCCACAAAGTAGAAAAGTTTCAGCTATGGTTTCCCAGTGGCAGAACTCATTTTGGTGGCTCATTAGCTGTTGGAGCCAAGACAGGACAATGGAACCTGTAAGGCCCAGGCATGGGTCAAATGGTCAGAGAAATAAAGCACGTGGGAAAGGAAGCAGGAGTCAAAGGAAGCAGGAACAGGCAGGGGGGCTCTGTTTACTCTTCCAAGTGACTCAAAAGACTCAGCACATGACACTATGAATATTATTCTATTTTTTTTTTAAGGGAATATTTGTTTAGGTGAAGATTAAGCTAAGAAATTTCTTATCTGTGGTAATAGGGTTCTGTGATGTATTATTACTCACTGTGCAGGACTATTTCTCTGAAACAATGCTTGAGGTCTGAAAACATGACAGGAAGGACAGTTAGGTAAAACATTTTTAATGCAATTTAAAATTCCATGTGGTCATGTGCTTCCAATCCCTCATTCAAAAAAATTTGGTTCAGTAGCTCTAAATACTTTGTTTTGTGGTATTAAGATTCTCCTGTTGATTTTTCAAAGATAAAAGAGTTTGAAAGGATATTTGTGAGCTTGACTGAGCTACTTGCGAAAGCACTCAGAAAGAAGTACCTCAGACTTTTGCACTGCTTCCCACACATGGCTTCTCCTTATACAGAGAGGAAACCTACTTCTGTTAAGTGCAGCAACCACTAATGGCATTTGATGAGGATCAAGGGAAAAATTTGTTCTTTCCCATGGATTTTTACAGTCCTGATAGAAAAGGCCATCTTGTCTGTGGTTTTTATTATGAACATATATTTTTAGAATAGCTACTTTCTGCCTTCATCTGACCCATTGCGCTGTTCAGACACAGAAGCTCTGTTCAGACAAATTTCCACTGTCCTTCTGGGCAGAGAGCATCAGAGAAACTCATCTCTGTCTTGTCTTGGTTTTAGTCAGCAAATAAATAAATTTACATCAAGGCGGGACATTTTTTGCTTACTTAGTTTGGAGCATGCTGGTAAGTGAATGCTTGTTATAATTTATCTGCTACAATGTATGGCAACAGTGTGAAATTACAAAAAGAATGTCCTTTAGGGTAATTCAGACTTTTTAATGGTAATCTGGGGGTTACTCTTTTTTTCTTTTAAAATTAAGAAAAGAAGGCAGGACGGAGAATGAGTCATAAAGGGAGAAAAAAGGAGTGAGACAAATTTTCAAAAGCAGTTCTTCATGATAAATGCTCACCTTGTGATCATTGATTACTGACTTTCAGGCCTCAAATTGGAGAATCCTCAAATTGTTAGCTTCTGCTTTTCTGGGTGCAATACCCCACTTTATCTGAATTACCAAAGTCAAATTACACAGGACAAGATCCCGAAGGAAACTCTAAACCTCTGGCCCTCCCGAGGTGTTGCAGGGTGTCAGCAGAACATGTCCTGTCTGCCCTTGCAGCAGTCAGCGAGAAGAGCTGACAGTGCGAGGAGCACGCAGGCCAAGAGGCTGATGAGTTTAGGCATGTTGAGAGTTGTAGAGAATCCATCTGAACCCCCTTTCATCCCTTATGCACAAAATGCTGGCTAAATACCCAGCCCCTGGGCTCTCACAGCTTTCAGGTGGGTTTGATGCTTCTGAACCTGGCATCAGTTCATTCTATAATTTAGCTAAATTAACTCAGAAAAGTTACTACTGGTGGCATGGCATAGGGAAAGCAGTGACTCCTGTCCTGCCTGCTCTGCCTCAGAGCACATCTGCACTAAGCAGGGGGCTGCAGAACCCTGTTGGAGACCTCAGCCAAGAGGTGAAAGTCTAGCTGCTTACCACTTGCAGTGAGCTGGGAAAGAACAGTTAAACTCCTCAGTATTAGCTGTGGTTTCATACACAAATTATTTATATTGGTCTTCCTAGGATGAAGTACCTACACAACTTTGTCTGGTAACACCTGAGAGAAACATTCTGCTTGTGGACACCTTGTCACCTATGTCACATAATTTTCTTCTCCTTTTCTTTCATTACTAGAAGCAATTACCAAAAGAAATTCTGCTTTTGAACAGTTCATCTGTGCATGCTGTTTATATCTGAAGTAGTAATCCTCAGCTTTTGACCAAGATTCATGAGGATCATAATCCTGTTTTATTAACACAGATCCCTGGAGTTCAGACTCTCACTCTGTTGTTGCTATTGCAAAAGCCAGTTAGATCAGACGAGACTCCTACAGCAAGTGAATAACAAGCAGTAGGAGCTGCTAATCTGTTAGAAATCAAACACTGTACCTTGTTATACATGGTTATAGAGCTGTGGTGTTTTATGCTGTATGTGCTACACTGTTGAATATCTGAGGCAGCAAGCCCAGTTTGTCTTTCCATTGAGCTTTGTCTTGTATTCAAGGAATGCAAACTGCTGTCTGGGCTGCTTTAAGCTCACATATAGCTGTGACTGCCTGGAATAGGAGAGCATCAGGCTTTCTGCAAGGTTTGTCCATTTTAAGGATGCTGCTTCTGTGCTGAGCTTGAAGGCCCAGCAAGACTGTGCTGTCTAGGCTTGCTTTTAAGACTTAGCCTTGCTGAGCTGTACACACCTCACAGTTATACCTGTGAAAATATTTGACTCTGTGATTTTTTGGACTCTGTAATTTTTCACACCACAAAAGCAGGAATTGCTGTAGAACTTAGTTCGAAGTCTGTGACAGAAAAACATACACGTCCACTTTGTATTCCTGTAGGAAATTGGTCTCAGTCAATTCACCTCACTTTCTGTGTATGCCTCATTGCTGTCCCTGCCAGGAAGCAGGTCATGGATCTGTTGGTGCATGCTCTGATCTGTCCCTGAATGCCTTGAAGAGCTTTTAGGGTGACATTTTTACTGCCTACAATGAGATTTTAGACGCAGAAACAGGAGGTCCTTTGCTGTGCAAAACACCCTTCTCTTAGTCCCTTCTCATGGAGATTTTATGCTTTTATTTTCCTCACTTTTCCTATGATGTGCTCTGAAAAGAAATTTCTACTTTGTAGTGTTAAGTAATGATCTACTGAAGAACATATACAAGCAAAAGTGGATGGCTCCTTTGATAGTGTAAAGGCAGAAAAATTGCAAATTGAGATACTGTAGTGTTATATAACAGCTTAGAAAACCAGCCTTGTTGGTTCATTATTTAAAAGATTAATCTATTTAAAAGAGAAATTTTTAAACTGTGAATGAGAAACACACACTTTTCAGAGTAAATTGTTAGTTCCTACAACAACATTAAACTGTGTCGTTCTGTCACTTCCCAGGATGTTTTATTATATGAAGTGCATACCATTGGTGGCAGATATATTACATTTCCTTTCTTCCTGCACATGTTCGTTGCCTGGTGGTTCTTCAGGGATGTCCTCTGGGTCTTTTATCTGCTCTCTCCATTTTCATGTGCATTGTTGCTAATCACACTCCTCAGTGACTGGCATTTTTATTTTGCTGGGATACACTTTTTCCGCTACTGGAGTGGCCGCTGGTGCTGGTACCTTGTGATCTGCACAACCAGTGTGTGACCCCATAGCCTGAGATGACTTTATAATTTGAGACTATAGGAAAAGGGTTCTCCAGGAATATGTTGCTACCTCTGAGCCTGAGGATTTTCACCAAGATCCCCAGTAAAATATAAGTAGTGTAAATTTGCAGGGAGAAAATCTGCAGCTGAACTCACAGAGATGACTTAGAAAATGAACTAAACGTGAGTGAAAAAATATAGTTCTCAGTCATCACTTTTTTCTGTGGCACTGTCAGCTATGTTTTTGATAAATAAAGAAATACATGCTGTAAAAGAATTGAGTCCTGAAAAACAATGAGCAACCTTGAAAACTTTCCTTTAATCTGTCATTTCTAAAGTTCTGAGATAGGCTGTTAAAACATCTAGAAATATAAATGCTGAATCTCTGTAAAGTGTGTGAAATAGCTATTTATGGAGACAGAACATTGATTCAGGCAATATTAATACCATCTTCTAAAAAATCAAGGTCAGAAGGCTTAAAAAAGATTTATTTTTCCTTCTATTTAAGCAGGCAAGGGCATGATTTAGCATGGATGCCTCATCTCAGCCAAATCCTATTCTATTTCATGTTGAAACATAGCAAGAATAATGTGTCAGTTCTTAATTATATTTTTACTTGCTTCTGGCAGTTTGGTTTGGTTGGTTTGGGTATTTTTTCATTTCTAGACTTTAATTCCATGTCTAGTACAGGAAAGCACAACCTGTGTGAGGTCTCCGCTTCCCCAGGATTAAGCTGTTGCCCCTGGGACAGAGAGAGGAAATATAAAGTGCTGTATCTGGGAGTTTCAGACCACCTGTTTTCACACAGGTACATAAACTGGTGCTACACAAGAAACATCAGAGTGGTTCAGCTGGCAAAAACCACTAAACAATCTCAAGATTTTTACTATGGGCTGCCTGCAGGATGACCCAGGTCAAAAATCAAATTAAGCCAATAGGACTTTTTATTTTTCTTCAGCAAGGATTAGACCAGGTATTAGGGGATCTTCTTGACCTTCTTTTCTTAGCAGAGGCCCAGTGTGGGAACAATATTGGGGTAATCCTGGGTTCTCTCTGTGAGGCAGGGGCAGGACCACCACACGTCCAAGCACCCTCCCTCCAGTACCAGCTGTCTGTGAAACTCAGTGCTACACCAGAGTGGAAATGAGCCTGTACATTTTGGTAACATAACCAGGAGGTTAGGATAGCACAGTGTAAAATTAGAATGAATTTCTGGTTATTTCTCTCAGCTGCACTAATTTCTTACATGGAGTCACTAAAAGCCACGTGGAAATGTGGAAATCATGACCCTCTTTGCCTGACTGTAAGGACACCCTGGCTTTTTGTAAGGATATGAGACACCCTGCATGTTTCAGGTCATTTATACTGAAGACTCCCTAAGGAAATAGCAGTAACAAACTTAATGAGTGCTAACTTATCCTGACTCGAGGCAGCTGTTTCAAAGGTGTTGGCAGGAGAGTTTGTTCCCCTCTTACAGCACCCCACTGTTTGTTTCTGCTCTGCCTTTATGTTTAAGTGCTCATGCCAAAGGTTATCCATGGAGCTGAAATTAACTTCAAGTTCTCCCCTACCTGATATCACATTTTGTGGAGTGTTACAAAAGATAAAGAATGGGAAGGCTTCTGTCCTACTGGCCTATAAATAAAATATTTGTGTGTTAGGACAGGATAGGCCTTTTGGCCTCAGTATGATAAAACTGTAGAGTCTAGCCCCAGAAGACTGCATTATCATAGATGTGCAGTAGCCCAGAAATAACTCATCAGAAGGAACAAGTGAGCCATATTGTTGCAAAAAAAAAGTAAAATTTCCACAATAAGATGTTAAATATGCTTTATATCTCTATGGCCCACACTAGGTGCAGCATGTGCACACACGTGGATGCATGTAAACATAACATCCTGAGGTTCAAAGTAAGTCATTCCTTCTAACAGAATTATTAAATTCAGTATTTTTAATACCTCTATAATTTTACTTTCTCCTGGCATTTTCAAAAACACTCACTTTTTTACTTAATTCTCCCACTGATATGAGAAAGCTTACAAATTTAGAACACTTTTTATGTATTTTTCCCTGAGCTTGCACCTAAGCAAGGGTAGAGCTTTTGTTACTTTGCACTGAACTCTCACGTAGAGCAAAGTGGAGGACAAGGACACATCTCCACTTATACATTATACATAACATATGATTTTTAACAATCCTTTCCATAAACTCTAGTCCTCTACACCAGGGTCTGCAACTGTAAACTACCTAACATATGAGCAACTACGATAATGCAGCTAAAGGTATTGTTGATCCTCTGTAACTACGCAACCTTCCATAAGGCACAAACTCAAAACTACTGAGCTGGAGTTTCTACAAAAGGGATCTCCTCAGGGAGGAAATTAAGTTAAAGAATATCAGCTTTTTACCAACCAAGAAACATTTTTAGCAAAATACTTTTGGTAATGGTAAAAGGTATGCGGAAATTGATTGTTGTTGAATTGGCTTTAATTCATCATTCATATGCTTGCCAAATTAACTGACCTGACCTTGACTGAAAGAAGGAATAAACCACATAATACACGAGCCAGTGTTCAGTGCTATTGATCCAGCAGAATGGATAATATAGAGTTATCTAATGCAGCACATCCTGTGCTCAGAGCTATGAACTCAGGAACATAGAATAATTTATTTGGTTATAGAAAAAGCCCTTAGAATTAACAAGTGGCTTCTTATTTCTTTTTCCTCTCTTCAGTACTACCAGCACTGCCCTTTGTGCACAGATAAGTGCTACTTGACTTGAAATGTAAAGAAATGCCATCTCACAGCTGTCTCTACCCAGGCAATTTGCCATTAAGTGGAGCCTGCCAAAGCAAAGGTTTCAGCATCAGGCAGCAGGAACTTGTTGCAGTGGCCTGAGAAACACGTAGAAGCCTCACTGAACACCAGTATTTTCAGTGCTACCACTACCATGTTCATCGTAGTTCACACCACAGCTCATGAGTTTTTATGCAATTTAGAGGAAAAACTTCGAATGGCCAGCTTCAAAGAATTTGTAATGGGTTTAAACTACACAGAAATTACAGAACCACAGGCCTTGAAGGAGAGTTTGTAAAGTATACCTTCCCCTCTAGTTACTGGGATTTAATTATTAAACCTGCATTTCATTAACATGAAGAGTCCCATCCCTTTCACTGTGCCTCTAAATTGCTAAAAAAATTTCTTAACTACCAGAAGAAATTTTGATACTCTAACAAAAGACCTGGATGAAAATGTTACAAGGTAAAATAATGATTCTTTCATGTTGGTAAAATTAATTGGATATTTAATTATGCACATTTTAAAAGAAGTAGGACTGAATCAGATTTTTATGATGGTGACATTAGTAACAAAAGCTGCAGGCAATTTATGCAACCAAACCTCTGCAATAAGCTGCAATCAAACCCCTATATCTGACTGCCCTTGTAACAATAAAGGGCAATGTCAGTCTGATATTGACATTGGAATACCAACATTTCCCACAGAAACTACATTTTCTTAATAGTTTTGTTTATAAATACCAGGGTATCTGGTTAAGAGGATATCCTCCCTCCAAATGATGGACAGTCTAAATATTTGCCTGTCTCCAAAAGAAACACAATATCTATCAGCATAAAAGATTCGCTTTCACTAAATACAATATGCTCTTTTCAAGCTCTATAATGTCAAATCTTTTTGAAAATAATGCTATATACTCCACCATTTCTCTCAGTGGCAAAATAGTGAACTTATCTCCTGTGGCTCTTTCAACTGTAGATTTTTCAGCATAACAAGGCTTTTTTTTTAACACATGGTTGAGTAT
The DNA here is from genome assembly GCF_009650955.1 of Corvus moneduloides. Lineage (NCBI taxonomy): Eukaryota > Metazoa > Chordata > Aves > Passeriformes > Corvidae > Corvus > Corvus moneduloides. The sequence continues at coordinate 137,100,125 of NC_045476.1, read as the reverse complement.
TTTGTAGTCTGTAGTATTTTGTAGTATTTGTAGTATTACCATTATTTCAAGTAATGGTAATGCTTTCATCTGTCAGGCTAGTGGCTTCATCAATGCCGTTCCAAAACTGAAAATGTCTTCTCCCTATAATATTCCATAAAATGCTGTGTTTCTGGTACCTAAGATAGTTTTAAGCTGTGGAACATTTCAAAAGTTTTGGAAACTGTGGCTTTCTTGCTTAAAGCATAACATTAAAAGTTCTGTCATGCACTGACTGTGATGGATTGCTACAGTCCTTAACATAATGTTGTGCCTCATGTTAGGCACTAAAAATTAGACATTACATTTCCTGTTCAGCTGCAAGTGTCACTGATCCCAGTGTATGTGTTCTGAATAACAGTTCTGTTTTTCTGTGGATCTAGATTATTTCATGTCTGTGAGAGCATCAAACTGTGTTGCTGTGTCAAAAAAGCAAATCCTAAATACTTAAAAATTAACATTAGGTAAAAACATGACCATATGTTTATCTTACTTGCATTCACTACTAAGAAAAAACCACTTATTAATTTTATTATATATCTGATAACAGTCAGACACATCAATACAAGTGAGATGGGTGTCACAAACATGATGGCTCCTTTTTGCTCTTGTAGCAAAGCTGAGCTCCACAAACGATTGGAAGCTCTCCTCCAGCCATGAGCACATGAGCTTGTTAACAGCCATGGCTGTGAGGGAAGGGCCAGGGCAGCATGCCTGGTGAACTGATGGATGTGAGTTCTTTTCCACTGTGAGCTCCAGCTGCCCTTTGGACATAACAGGCCCCTGCCTGGATTCACCATATAGTCACAAAGTATAGGTTGAAGCAGGAGAGAGGGAGTTTTTCCATCAGGGTCATGACCCTGCAAGGAGAGCTAGCTTCATGGGTCTTCTATTCCTTGCTTATTGTTTACCCCCTCACCTTTAACCTGCTTTGTTGGTACAGAGTGTAACTTTTCTGAAGCTGACAATTCCCTGTCTGTGTGAAGTGCCTACCGTGATACAGCCTCACTCATTTCTTGGGTTGCTGCTACATCGGCAGCAATAACAGCAGCAACCTGGTACTGGATGTGTAGCATGAACTGGCACAGGAGACATTCTGCACCATGTACCTGAGAAAAATGCAGCACCAACCAGGTCTTCAATTCTGTTGAAGGAACAGGTGTGTGCTCTACACTGATATTCTTCTCTGATATTCTGGACTGTAATCACTCATTAGCATTCAGGTCTGAGAACAGCTGAATAAAAGACTTGGTTCTTCTTTTTACTCTTTTTGCTGCTAACGTGCAGAAATTAAGGTTCTCATGTACATATTTTGCGTGGCAGAAAGATAAGAACCAGCAGATAAAGTTCAAAACGTCAGTAAACGACGTTCAACCTGTCCTCCATTTGAGTAAGGGACTTATCAAGAACAGGGAGGAGTGAAGGGCACAGCTGGCTTTCCAGATAATGCTCATAACCTTATAGGACCTTTCAAAATGTATTGCAAACACACCAAATATTATTTCTTTCTCATGTTTAGTTCATTTTTTATTGTGACACAGAGGGGACAGTATCACTGACTGACATGCCCTTTATTTAGGATTCCTACAAAAATGAGTTTAGAAGGGTCCAGCCATGACTGGCCTCTGTGTATCATGAGTTCTTCCCATATCAAGCCAGTCATAATGGTGTGTCCATATCTTTCTGACTGCAGATACTGCTCCATTTCCTGTGACAGTAATCTCCTGGAACAAAGCAGGAAAAAACAAACCTTAAAGATGTGTTGTAGTCGTATCACTTATCTTTATCCCTTTGGCTGACTTGCTCTCTCCAAAGACCAAAGAGATTGCAACTGTGTTCCTGAGTAAAGGAGGAGGACAGTCTTGGCCCCTATTGACTATGTTGGTTATTACCCAGGCAGTCTGGCCTCAGACACAGAACCTCACAAATACAATTTCAGACATAAGGAGATGAGTTTTCTGTTGATATCACAATGTGAAATATTCCCAAACAACATTGCAGAATGTGCATGTGTGCATGTGTGGCTTAGTGGCACCAATGTCCTATCTAACAGTCAAACCAAAACCAGTATCAGCATTTGTCTTCGTCAGAATTGGGTAAGAGTGGAATGCTGAGTAGGTGTCAGAATAGCATTTCTTAAATTTATTTTTGAATGGTTGACTTATCCTTTTGAAGTTATGCGGGACAGCTATTTTTGTAAAGACTGTATTGATATTCTGGCTGTATTTGAGACAAGGACTACTACTAGGAAAGGTAAATCTTTGCTCCAGTTAGGGACTGTATTTTAAGTCAACTGTCAATGTGCTTATCAAGGGTGAGTGCACTGCTGTATTTCCACATCATAGTAGTTCATATTAGGCCAGCAGCTGAAAGACAGGAAGAACACCAGGGAACTTTACAGCATGAAATTGTTCATATCTTAATAACTGTCAAGGGAGTTACACTAAAACATAGATGCTGCTGCGTCAAATTTGAGCTCCTTTCTTGAAATTGTCTACATGCCCTCTTTGTGCCTTTTGCACATACCACCAAGCTATACAGAATTTTAAAAGAGAATCAACATTCTAGGCAAGGCTGGGAAAAAAAATCTGTCACAGGCTTTTCCTTTTAGTTATTTCTTTATAATTTTTTCCAGTCAAGCTGACATTTCAATTTTAAATAGTGCTTTGTTTGAAATCACCAAGGTATGAAACAGTCATCTTGCAAGGAACAAAAATAGCTTAGCACAAACCACCAAGAGAGAAAGAGGAGTTTCTGTTATAAAAATTTGTCTTTTATATTATTTGGATGTTGACCTCTCGTGCGATCTCAGATTTCTTACTGAACTAGATTCTCAGAAACATATGTTGACTCACTACTGGAAACTGCTAACCCCTGTTACACCTTCAACCTGATATTTGATTTACATGGCAATTAATTCTGCCTTTATATAATCTGGGTGGTTAATAAAACTTCAGTGTTTCCACTCTAGTGAAAACTGTGTTAAGTTTTGAGCTTGCCAGTCAGTACAAGAGAGAAATGGATAAACTGCAAATGGCACAGATCCACTAAGATTACGTGACTGGCATAAATGCATAAAAGGAGAAATTAGGAGACCTGGACTTGTTCAGTGTGGAGAAGTCTAAGGGGAGATCTAGTTGTCTTTAATGACTAGTGGGAAGTTACCCAAAAGAAAGGAAAAACAGACTCTCCAGAGGTGCTCAAGGTAATGAGGAGGCAAAACAATTACAGGCTGCAGCAAGAGAAATTCTGGCTAAATATAAAGAAAACAGATCTTTGCATGCTGTGAAGCAACAATAGGAATAGGCTTGTTCAAAGAGGCTGTGGAACTTCCACTCTTGGAAATTTCCAAGTCATGACTGGTCATGGCCCTGAACAACAGAGTCTGACTTCAGATTTAGTACTGCTTTGAGCAGGAGGTTGGCTTAGATCTGTAATTCCAATAGATACATGGGTAAAATGCTTCTTACACTGTCAGCTTCCTACAAATGCTTCATAAGACCTTCAATATCTTTCAAATCTTGTTTATAATGATAAAACATTAGGGCAGTGTATGAATGAGTGTCCTTCTTTACTCCAGCCTAGCCCAAAAAGCTTTCAAAATAGGGTCTACTCAGCTCCAAGGTCTCTTCCATCAGATAGCAGCTAAATTGCTCATGCTACACCACTGTCAAAAACCCCCAACAATGGAAGCATAATGCCAGGTAGAAATCTGATCCAGCCCCCGAACAAGAAAAGAAGGCAAAAAAGTGGTGGTTTTCTGAGTAGTAGCTGTGCAAAATACGACTCAGGTAGTGAATGCTTTAACCACTAGTTTGCATAACACAATTTGTACAACTTTGCTGTGGTTCAGGAAACATGTCTCAGCCTTACCTTAAACACACACATGTACATATGTGCATGTATTGCTTACATACATTTATACACGCATATATACCTGTATATATGTACATACATATATCTGTTCATCCATGAGGTACACATGTAGAATTACACAGAAAGAAATACAGTCTGAGTGTAGATTCCTGCGATGTTAGGATTTGCCAACTATTTGCAAGCTGAACTCCTTCTTCTTTTACACCTAAATAATTCCCTTTCACCACATTCCTGGAAAATCACCTTTTCTGAAATTTTAGAGTGTCATAAATACACATCATAGTCTTCAGGCAGTAAAAATTAACCTTAGCAGGAATCGTCTGCAAGTAACACAAGCTAAATGTGGGAATTTCGGTTGGTGGAAGAACATGTAGAGCTCTAGCCTATGAATAATGTCCTGCATGTGAGTGAGTTTAATTACATCATTCTCCCTATGAAAAATGTGTAATTTGGCAGTATGGTGAACTCATTTCAGTTTCCCATCACTGACTGTGCTTTGGGCATTTTTGCATTGCAAACAGTATGAATCCTAAGCCTCATTAATTTCGTTATTAGCCCTGCTGCTTTTATGAATTTAAAACCCCAGAGTGGGTGTGAAAAGAGAGTTTTTGAGGAGGCTGTGCAACTCTCCCCCATTTTACAGCTAGAAGTGTGTCTGATCCACAAGGAAGCATGATGCCTTTCTTTTGACATGGTCTGTGTAGCATGACAGGCATTCAAGACTCAGAAATGAAAATTATTTTTAGGAATCCACTGGTCTTTGGTACCTTGCCTGCCCTTTTCCTGGGAATAGAGAATGGGATCTCCAGGAAAACCATTCCTACCAAGGTTTTCCAATGTCTGATTTGTTACATTTTTCCCTGCGCTTACGTTTCGAACCACTAGATTTTTTATGTTCACTTGCATGTCTTAAGTTTGCTTACAGCACATTTGCTGCATATTCACAATTTCTTGTCCACATTAAAAAAAAGAATCAAATTGTGATTATTGTTTTCTAGTGGCAGCCTGCAATGAAGTGTAGAGTAACAACAGTCACAGCATATACAGTACTGAGGCCCCCAACACGTTTAGATTATGTTACTTTCAAGCTAATGCTCTGAAATATGAATGCACCATCATAACACTTTCTTTTGTTGGAACGGCATGAGGGCCAAGAAACAAAACTCACTCCCTAATTGCAGGCACACAGAAGTGTCACACAGGATCCTAGCCACCTCAGTCCACCCAGTACAGGTGCACAGCCTCAACTCATGGCTGAGAAAACCTCTCTCCTGCTTTTCTTCAACATTTTGCATGACAGACAGCACAGCCTGCTTCCAGTTTAACAGAGGAACAAATAATACACTCAGCCAGTATGCAATGGGGAAAAAACCTTCCCTTTCAGCTCTGTCCAAGAACAGATGACCCTTGGTGGTCTGTGCAAAATATTCTGATTTATCCATAAAAATGGGCTGTTTCCCTGCTTGATAGAATACCACTGTGCCGGATGGGAATGCTTTCTTTTCTGTATCTGTATCTCAAAGTGCATCTGTCAGCAACCATGGTGAACTCTCCCCTAGTTTCACAAACCCTATGAATCTCACGAGTTTTCTGCAAAAGACTAAGCAAAGATGAAGTGGAGCAGCAAGGGAGAGGCTGTCTAAGGAACTGTGTGATCTCTGCGACGCTTAGCAGAAACTTCCATGAGGTTTGCACAAAGCTGATAGCGCTCCCACAGCAAGAACTCATCACTAGGTATGGCTGATGACTTCAGCACAGGACAGCTGCAGAGGAGGAAATTAAAGGAAGAGTTTCCTTTCATCTGGATCCAAGAATCTGTGATTATTGCTCGCCTGTGCACTGGGAAGAAAAAAAAAAAAGGGAAGATACTAAACACCTGTATATTAATGAAATTCTACAGTTCTGCAGAATCAGGAAGAAAACTAAAATCTTCAGCTGAGTAATACACACTATTTATCATCAGCAACAATGAAACAGACAGTGAATTTCCAGATGGTTATAAACTATGTGCCATAAACTAGTTACCTAAAGTAGATAGCAGGTGCTGTTTCATTTTTCCCCAAGACAGCATTTGAGATCAGAAAGAGCCCAGAAAGAACTGCAGGCTATCAGACTTGCCCCAGCATGGGATGGGGAAGGTACTTGTGTGTTTGGATGAGCTTTCAGCAGTACCAGTTCAAGGGTATATAGTATTTGTTCAAGCTAAGAATTCTCTAAAGCTAATCAGCTGAAGCACTCAGGGAACAGTCTTCAGTGAAGCAGCTTGCTGTGAGTTCATCAGAAAATGCAGATCTGTGTTATTGTGATTGGATCCTGTTTTCTGGATCCTTCTACTGTACCCAGTACACTAAATGGTACAGTTCAGAGTATCACTAAGAAAGAAACCTAAAAGGCTTTTCTTTGTTGCTTAATAAATTCCAGTAATGAAGTGAAGATGAAATTTGTTCACAGGGATTCCACAAAAATGAAACAGATTATTAGTGAATAGAATCAGATTATTGGATGGAACAAAAAATACAGACTGGAACAACAATCAAAGAAACCACTTTCCTGGGAAATGTTCTCTGTTATGATCACACAAACATGAGAAATGTTGTGCTATCGTATGGACAAGCAAAGAAAAGTTTTCATAAAGCTGTAACACCAAATCCTGTTATCGTCAGATTGCTAAAGATGCCTATGAAATTATTCTTTTATAGCCATGAAACTGTTAATCACTTGGTGATGAAATACTTGAGACATTAGTTTCAACTGAATTTGTTTCTTAGCATCTTTTCGCACCTCTGTGTCTAGGGTTCAGTGAACTACGCACATTAATTGCACTCTAATTTTAATGTAGCCCAACCCATTAAAACACTGGCATTGCATTTATTCAGTCAGCAAGTCCTGACTCCTTGCAAATAGAGCATACCACACGTAGGACTTCAATGCCACAATTAACTCTCCGTCTGCACAGCTCTAAGTAGTGTACAAATGTCTTGGTAGAGACCACTAACCTGTTCTACAGGTATGTGCATGTTTCTCTTCCCAGGCTGTCAGTGACTCTTGCCCCTCCATAGCTAAGTCAGCAAAAACATCTCAGTGATATAGATTTAACCCCAAATGTTCACCAGGGCTGCCAAAAATCAGCTTTGATATAACTTGTTTTGATTGGAGACTTTATCTTGCAGTGATGCAATATTATCTGCTAGTATTTTTAGCCTGATTTCCTAGAAAGCATCCATAACTACTAGAACAGGGCTAGAATTCTTTTTGCATTAGAAACATGTAGGGTTCATGCAAATAGGAGTGTTATCACTACAAAACTTTGAGGCACCTCCCAGTGACTTGGATGAGCCTTCCAACACATAGCCAGAGGAAATGAAGCTTTTTTTGTTGCAGGTTCTTTGTACTCACGGCCTTCATCTTAATCTTCAAAGGCCTTAATTAACTCAATCTCAACTTCATAAAGAGCACCGATCCCCTGTCTCTGTGAGGTTTATTTGTAACAGTTCTATTCCCTAGAAATGGAAAACTTACTGACCTTAAGCATGTAACATGTGAAAGTATAAAACAGAATTTTCTCAGCTACCTCCTCACATCTATTCAGTAGAGAGAAAAGGAAATGCCCACAAACCTGTCCACTCTGAGGCCAAAAATGTTAACTACATTTTTACTGTTGTTTTCATATACAGCCACAAGAAGAAAAGAGTGATAAGTAAATACAGGAAATGTTTGAGGGGAGGCAGGGAGCAGATAGTGTTGGCAGAGAAAGGGAGGACTGGAGGAAGAGGGCCACAACTGCTGCAAAAGGCGAACATCAGTCTCATGTGTGTTCTCCATGGCCAATATGAAAACCCAGCAATGAGGAATGAATCTGAACCCCACATCCTCTTGAAGTTGTGAGATTTATTCAAAGTGCTGGCAGAGAGGATGAAGACTGTAGCATAAGTAAGAAGAACAGCTTTTTCTGAGTTTGTATGAAAAATGGCTGCTTTACGGAATTATTTTTTTTCTGATGGGAGCTGAATGGTCATTTCTTCTGCCTCTAAGCTCTTTCTACCTTTTTTAATAGCTAAAAATAGAGGCTAATAACCCAGAGCTGATATCCATAGGTGTCAAATTCAGACAGAGTGCACAAACTGAGAAACCAGGTAAGTATTTGCGTGTGTAGTTTTATTATTATAAATATTTGAATGTCTCTCCTCACCTTACAGTATAAATACTGTAAAATGTAAGATTATTCAATTTTTAGAAAATTAAATGAAATTAAATAAAATGCAAAGTTAATGTTCAAAAAATACTGAGTAAAAGAATGCAATGAGAGATACTGGACACCTACGCTTAATTTACATTACGCATGAGTTGCTACCACACCTTCTCTGCCATTAGAGTACTATATGCACAGCTAATAAAATAAATCCAAATTGCTTGTATAGTGTAATTAAGTTTTTCAGGCTTTTCTAAAGGCATAGTAGCATGGATGATGCTGTAAATTCTTCTATTCTCATTTTTTTTCTGTCTTCTAACAACTTTAATATTTTTGACTTGTGTCTGCCTGTACACCAATCCCTTTTGTCTGGTAGGTGTGTTAGTACATCTCTTCTGTCATCGGATAGCATGCTAATGCCACTGTATTATCCATTTGGAATGTGAAACCAAGTGAAGACTGGTGAAAAAGATCCTACTTACAGGGGGAAAAGTACACTAAAAGCTTGCTCGCTAAAATAAGGCCTAATGATAAGAAAAACCAGCAAAGTCACACAAATAGGTTCGTTTACAACCAAGGAAGACTCATTCCCTTCCCACAGTGCTGCACATATCTCATGACAATGCTGAGTGGCAAAGACATCTACAGATGTCCAAGGCACACTCACCTGCTGCTTTTTGCTTCTTGAATGACATCTTTGCTCCTCTGTCACCAGCTGTTTCTGCACTGTACAGGCTCTGCTGTAAAGTACAGAAGGTGAGTAAAGTTCCTTTTTCCCCAGGAAATCAGCAGTCAGTTCAGGTACCATCCAGCCTTGTCTGAGAGGGATGAGCTACAGAAGCAGAGGCCACAATAAGGACCCCTTCCCACAGGGGGTATCAGCAAAACTCACACTGCACCAGGAAAGGTTCACATTGTTGCCCAGCCACAGCATGGGTGGTGGGTCCCTCCTTTCCCCTGCTCCTACAGTGACAAGTTTTCCAAGAGATATTGAACAAACATCCAGGTCCCCAGCTGAGATAATTGGAATGTATCTTTTCTGTGCAGCCCCCCACAAAAAAAAATCAGAGTGCAGACACACTATTCTCTTCTTTGTATTTTCATCAATTCTTGTACATTTTTGAGCAGCCTTTCTGAAAAACACATTTCCGAGCACTTGCTTTGCTTGTTACAAGGCATGGTAGGCCTTCTGCTTTAGGAAGGTAGGCTGAGTTTTTTTCTTTCCTTCTTCAGTCTGAGAAGGAGACAGCAGCTTTTCTTTAAGCCTCAAAGCAGACAATTTAATTTCATTTCTAAACACAGGGCAGAGAAAATAACTTATAGAGATACTGAGCTGGTTTTGTGCTAAATTTGATGTTTTCATCAGAAAAATTAACAAATAAAGCTTTGAACAAAGTCTAGACCACTGCACAATGATACACCCAAAAAGTTTTTAAGGCAAGAGCTGCATAATGCAACTCTTCAGAAAATCAATACCTATACTTTATACAGTTCTAAAAGTATCCTGTTTACTTTTACAGTGATAACACAATTTTGTCCGGAAAATAAACCTGATACCTAGCATTAAAGTTTAATAGATAAGCAAACCCAGATTTTTCACCTGCTTTGTCCTTTGCTGTTCTTCAAGTAGTTAAAAGGCATCACACTGTATGGCTTAAAACACACTTATTTAGTTTTATCTGATAAAGAAGGTAAAGCATTTCATCTGAGAGCTAAATCTAAAAGCGGCAGTGAATGTATTTAGGACAGAACAAAACAGAAGAGATATGTGTGAAATAGGTTGGGTGAAACTTTAATCCCAGTGAAGACTGTGGCAAAATCCCCATTGGCTTCATAGAGCCAAGACTTTACCTTTCAATCACAGCACGAACACAGATGATGCTGCACAACTTTTAGAGGACGACAAAAGATTAAAATCTCAGTATTCAAGATACAGTCAAGTTTAGATTCAGTTGAACTCTGAGCTGACATCCAGCACATGGTTTATTCAGCAGAGGAAAATTATAGATGTGACAGAATTTTAAGTGTGGTGTGAAGAACAGTAAAATGTAGCCTCTTTTTAAATCAAAATGCCAGTCTTTCTCTTTAATTTGTTGCGCAAAAAAACTTCTCTATAATTTTCACAGGATATAATAGTTTAAGGGTGACCTTCTAGTCTGGTCAGCTGTAATCTTCTGGAATACTTACCATGCCGAAGGAATAGCAACAATGGGAATTGGAGAAAAGTAACAGAATAGGGCAACAACAGTGTGCACATCCAAGCAAAATGCAGCAAGGAAGACGAGAGTTCATTTTGAACAATCCTAGAGAATTCTAATGTGTTTTCTTCCATAATGCTACAGTTCTTAAGGTTACTGTTTTTAATATGACAGAAATAACAGAAAAAATAGGTGTCCTATATGCCTTCTAAAACTACAGATTAAAGAATAAATAGTAAATTCTTTTGATGGAAAGTGGCCTGGGAATACTGTGGAGCTCAAAGAATAGGGAAGGATGCAAACCCTTAAGAGCAGCACATACTTTACAGTTCCAGCTGATATAAATGACAAAAGTCTATTGACTTCGGTATAGTGGTCTACAAGCTTGAATAAGTATTTAATTGTCTTCTGGAGGAGATCCGATGGCATCCGGAACAGCAGCCCCTCATTTTCTCCTCTGGAGAACACTGACTTTTTTGAGCATTCTGGTAATGAAAAGGAGAAAGCTGTCTAGATATTGATAAAAATTATGCAGAAGACTACTTTCTTAAATCAAAAATGGCTTCCTGATGAAAAGAAGTTTTGTGCAAAAATGAGGCTTTGGTTAAGGTATTTTTTATTTATACCCTTAATATCATGGCAGAATTACTACTACTTACGCCTTTCCAAAAGAATAATGATATTTAAAATAAGACATTTAAAAAATGATTCTGTGAGAGAAGTTGATAGCTTTTCTATAGAAATGTCACAAAAAGTAGTGAAAGTTGGTTTATTTGGAAGTGAGTAGAATAGAAATAATACTGTGGTTTCAAAACGATTTTCAGTTCCCAGTAAGTGTAACATCACAGGCCAGTGAGGGCATGTTCACTGAGGCCTGATCCTCGTGACTTAATAATATACCTATTAACTGCAAGCACATAACAAATTTCACTGCAATCGCAGTTAAAATCAAACCTGTGCCTCGCTGCTTGGTGGAACAAGGGCCTGAGGCAAACTGGATCATCAGCACAGTGTTGGAAATGCTCTTCGAGGAGTCAGCACTGGTGAGGAGCAGAGGAGGCGGCAGCTTGGCTTAAAACCAAGGTGCCTGAATGTCAGACAAGGTCTTCGAGCAGGAAGGAAGATGTTGGCTGCATTCCAGCACAAAGGGAAAAAGGAAAACCATGCCCACAGCACTTACCTGACAGCAAGGGACTGGGGGCAGGGAGTGGGAATTAGATGGATTTGTACATAATGCAGGGGCAAGAAACAGCAAAGAGATTTCTTCAAAGTGTTGGAATTAACCTCCAGGTCTAATGTGCGTGGGTTTTGAAATCACCCTGAGCTTGGTGTGTTTAAAGAAACAGTTGCCCTAAGAAAGTACAGTTTTGCCATAAGAAATAGTATTTTCTCAATATTTTCTGTAAAATTGACAGCACTATTTTAAAGCACTTATTAAATAAGCACCAATGAAAAACTATTTTACTTGGGAGTTAAATGTTAGTTTTATGCTATAGAGACAGTTCCTTATCCTTCAAGATTTAGAGAAAGAAAAAATTTTGTACAGATTATCAACAGGATTGGTAAATATTTATTTGCATATGTAAAGATAATAATGTGTACAAGTGCTTGTGGTGTTGGGCACTTAACACAGACCAACCATAAAACTAGGTTGAGGGGAGGTTCAGATTTAATTCTACGAAGGTGGTGAGTGTGTTTCGAAGGCTGACTTTTGATGCAATTTCCAGGAGTCAACCCTTTTGTTCCCTTCTAGTTTTCTTAAATGAAATGGGCTACCCTTCTCTTTCAACACTCTAATTATCATTAGCCTCAGAAATCAATTTTCAATTCATGAAAGTCTGAATTCTTCATGTTGACAAAGCAGAACCTTAATAAAAACAAACACTTTTTGCAAACTCATTCCATGGTAATTAATAGCATAATTATATCTGTTTAATATCTGACATACATCTGCAACAGGCAAGGTTCTGTTCTCACTGTTGTCTTCCTATTGCTCAAACTTGCACACTGGAAACTCAACAGTCAGCATGTGTCTACAGTAAATTAAAAGCAATCTGTGGTAACTATTTTACAGAATTCTGTCTGAAGCAGCCAAAAGCAACAGACATGGTCTTTCCTTAGATTATGGACAGATAGAAAGCTCAGTAAATTTCTCAGACCATTTACATTTCTGAAGATCAAAACGTTAAAACAGAAGAGGAGGAGTATCTTCCTGCCAGAACACAGGTCAGAGAGTTTGCCTGCAGCAGCAGCAAAATATTCAGTAGGTGTTTTCATGAATGGTCATGAAAAGGGAGGGACAATTGTCCTACAGTTTCCCCTGAGTAACTGAATACTCCTCCAGGGATGCAATGCCTCAGTAATCCTGCAGTGCATGAGTCAGCATCAGTGCGTGGGAGAGTTGTTTTGTTTTTTATAGATCATGATAGAAATTAGAATATTTGGAAATTTGAAACATTTTCACATTTACAAATGTAAACTTCTGTAGGATTTTTTTCAAGATTTCCATCACTACTGATGTACCCTTTTGCAGTAGTTAGAGGCTTAAAAGGATATCTATACTGTAAATATGAACGTGGCATTATAACTTCTGTGTGTAGCGAATGGAAAGGGGAAATATAATTTACTGCATCTGTTCTGTACTGGGAGGACAGGAAAATGAATGTGAAGACTGCAATGCAGTCTACTTTGCTCCTGGATCTTTCCTCAAATGTGTGGTGCAAACACGGTCCCTGAAAACACTCCCAGGTTAAAGAGTAAAGTAACACGGATGCAACACACCTTCCAACTCCTGGTCTTTTCTCTGTTGCTCTGAGCATGCACAGAGTCATGAATCATTGTGCCTGCGTGGCCCAGTGGGGTGTTTTACCCACAGCATTACTGTCCTAAGTTTGCATGTGAAGAAAATGGAACATAAAATAGCTATCTGAAATATCCTCCGTATATCAGCTAATCTCTAGCAGATCTGGACATTAAACTTTCACCTTCTGAATCCTAATCCTCTGCTTATCAACCCAGGCAGTTTCCATCTAACCTGTACTCAGGTGCACAGTATCTGTTAACTGCTCACCTGTGCCAGAGGAGCTACAGGAAATGCTCCAGGAACCATGACAGAGCAATACATTTGCTTCTTACTATGTTCTATCTGATTATTTATACTGATGACTAGTTACAATTCCAGGAGGATATGTATCTCAAACTCCTTATGTTTGCATCCTCAGCTATATTACAGTGGTATGTAATAGCATTTTTGCATTAAGGCATTCTGTCCATCACTGAATTATGCATGAAGTCAGCAGCTGTCCTGATAGCTATACACAGATACGGGTTGAATTACAATGGAAAGATGTCTCTGTACATATAGTTAGGAATGACCTTATTACTTCTATGCACACTGGAAGGGAAAGGACTTCCAGGAGGAAATTGAATTTTTTCTGGAAAATGGAATTATATGAAATCAGAATGAGTTTTGTGACAAGCCATGAGGAATTACCTAGAAAGCTATTCAACTCTCTGTTTATCACTTCACCTCTGATCTATCTTTTATAGGACTCCAACATGTGAACCACTTGAGACTTACAAATAGTGTATCCTCACATTAAGCAGATTAGCTCACACTGTCTTCCCAGCTCTTTAAAAATTTATTTTAATGTATCTTGCAAAACTTTCTTCTCTGTAAAAGCAGGATTGTGGATTTTGAAGGCGTGTCCATCCACATGTTTGTGTCAGACCAAGAATTCTATGAAGCAGTAGCTGGCAAAGTTTGAGGTTTCATTACTGTCAGAGCCAAATAAGAGTTGCCCAAATGTTTTCTTTACTAGGCCTATACAAGCTTTCTGCATTCTGTGCTGTTTGCCTCTGTCATGATTTGAAATATGCCACAGGAATACTGCATACTTAGGCCAAGTATTAAATGAAAACCGTACGCTATACCAATGTCACTGAGAATGACAGCTTGAAAAGAAACTAAATCTGTTAATTTCTAAATCTGTTTATGCTGTTTAGGCAGCAGCATTGCAGTGCATTTCCTGGATGGTTAAAGTTTTTGACTAAAAAAAATTTTGGAAAATCAGATTGTCATAAAAATGAAAAGTTTCCTATGGGAATAAAGTTCTTAACAGCAATATTAAGGTTTCTATAGGCAATTCTAAGCTTTGATCTTTAAATCCTCCCGCTAACTTTCTCCTTGCCACCTTTGGTTTTTCAAAGCAGCAATGGAATTCTAAGATAATATACTGAAAATGAGTGAAAGGCAGAATTCTTACTGAGAAGTGAATGTAGTAAATATTACTATATTTCAAAGTTTCCCTGTTAGCTGAGCAGAACTGAAAGAAATGCAGCCTATCAAAAACATCCCATGGGCACAAACTGAGACTTTTATTTTAATATTCTGTCTTTGGGCTACAGAGTGATTTGATTTAGGCTAGACATGAGTCAACTGCTCAGTATATCAGCAGCATATCAGCTGCTGAGCTATGTCAGATCATTAGGTACTGATCCCAGGACTTTCACTGAAGATACTGTTGTTTACTAGAATTTCTTAAAGCTCAGTGTTCTATGTGTGGAATGTCATGTTTAATGATACTCAGGATTCATAACATTTTTACTTGCATGGGTAAGCCTTTCCCTTTTCTTTAGCAGTTGAGGAATAAAGAAGTTACATAAAGATAAAACACTACTGCAATATAAATCAGAATATATAATGGTCTTCCATAAATCATTTTATCTATCAGATATTGCACGTGGCTGTTGCCATGTAATCTAGAGCTTTTACAACACAGCTCAGTATCTTTTCACTGGGTTTGTTTCTGGCTCCAGAACAGTCAATGCTTCCTGTTTTGAGCCTGAGATCAAAATAAGATCCATTTCATATTTTGGGTTTCAGTCTGCCATCCATGCTTGCATTTCTACCCTCCTGTTTTCCCAGGTATCATAAATGTTGTCATATGGACATAGGTATAAATGGTCACCTGGATATAGACAAATGTCTATCTGGCACAACCACTGAACTCAAGTTTGTGGGCTAGATTCAGTATTTCCTTCTCCCATCTTCTGTTGGGATTCGTTTGGAGCAGGAGTGGTAAGAGCATTGCAGGCCAGTTGGGAAACGACATGCAAAGAACCAAATTTTCGTGAACAGAACAGTTAACAAACCTTTCACTTTTTTCTTTAAATTATCTGTTCACTCACATCCTGGGTCATGTTTATGACAAGCTTTTTTTTTCTTGATTAATTTTAGTCTGTGAAAGTAAAGAGTGAGATACCACTCAGTTCCATGTGTTATACCAGGCTGCCACAGGGGACAGACCATTTTTCACACACCAGCAACACATTTTTCGGGCCTTCCTAAGCTTTATTTTAATTCTGTTTTTTCATTTCTGTCACAAAAAGACTATATTGTGGTGAGGAATGCCACAAGGGTATATCAAGGAGATTTTTATTAAATCATAATGATGTATATACACAAAACAAAATTCTGCCAGAAGGTGAATTCCATTTTTAAAGCCTACTGTACATTTTCAGACTTGCAGTATACATGAGCTAGGGAAAATCTACCAAACCATGTTAAAATATCTTGCAGAACAACTGATTACAAAACATTCCTTCTATTTTCAGGGAGAAATTTTAGTGGTTGATCTTTAACCCGATAATGGCTTTGATTTTAAAATACATCATATTCATTGGTTAGCAGAAAGGTGGCCTCATGAACCCCAGAGCCTGGCTCTTAATAATAGGTAAAAAAAATAACAATAGGAAAACTGTGTGCTATACTTTTAATTGCCATGGGGCCCTTCTATTTCTAGATAGCCATTATTTATTGAGTTGACAGCAAAATTATTGAGGAGGCATGAAAACACACTTGAGCATATAGAACACATGGGATTTTTTCATAAGATTTTAGTTCCTTTGTTCTCTGTTTTTGCCAGAAAATATGGGTAATTCAGGCAATTTTCAGACTATACGCTTTCATTCCTCTTCTTGATTACCTAGCTTTTCTAGATTAAAGAGACTTTTCTAACTTTGTAACTTAAAAAAAAAAACAAAAACCAAAACACTTTTGCATAAGAATAGAATCTTACTTTATCATTTTAATTCTTGGATTTATTTTCCCTTTTCTACTGTGTTTTTTATAATCCTACCCTGCAAGTGAGGAAAATGGGAGACTAAAGAAGATGCAACAAGTTCTATAAAATGTTGAAACTGAAGTATTGAAGCTACAGGTTCCGTTCAACTGAAATCACAGTGGCTATATGTTCGTGGTGACTAATTCTGTACCACTGCAGATTCTGGATGCAGAAATGGGTTCTTCCTGAAATCTGAAATCTCTGAGTCAGTGAGGGTCTAAAATATTTTTTTTCTTTAAGAAGTTTCTATTTGTGAAGATGGCTAATGATCTCCTGTGGGACTATGTATTAGAATAATTTTCTTAAGCTTACTCAAAGTAGGAGGACAGAAGCTGATGCCTCTGGTATTAATGAATAAACTTCCTTTATAAATAAAAAGTTGGAAGCATCTGAGTATTCATTCAGCCTTAAATAGAAGTTTTGCAACAATAACAGTTACCCCTTGATTTTTATAACACTTTATGCTGAGTAATTTCCAGCACATTGGGCACTTACAGTCTTAAGAGAGAAGAGCAGTTCTGCTCTAGAGAGAAAGATTAAGCACATGGGCATCACTGTATACTTACAGTAGTTTCTACTTTTCTGTAGACTACAGAAATACAGAACCTTGGAAGACCATGTGATCTAGTCCTTTGGAATGAAGCTGATCAATGGTCTACACTAAGATCATTCTGAGAGCTAAGATCATTGTTCTCCTATGAAAGTTGTGGAGTATACCTCACCAGAGGTTTTTAGGATGGGTTAGACAAAGAGCTCTCAGAATGATCTTAGTATTAATTACTAACACTTCCATTTACTGCTAATCAATGAAATGATACCACCAGTACCAAGATGTATTCAGAGGAAGGCAAGATTTTAGTTACAGGCTACCACAAAAAAAAAAAAAAAAAAAAAAGGTAGTATGCATACAGACTAAGAATGAGTAAAAAGTAAATCTCACAATCTAGCCAAGCAGGCAAATTTTACTCTGGGTTGCATTCACACAGGAGCTGACAGAGATGTGGGAGGTAATTATTCCTTCTACTTGATCCCAGTAAGATGAAAAACATTTTTCTCTGTTCTGTTCCTATAAAATGTTATTGTAACAAAGATGATGATAAGTAATTCTTCAGGGCCAATGGGATAAGAACAAACATAAATTAGCTTAAATTATACCAAAATTATCTCACTGGGTATAAGAGAATACTTCTTTTTGGCTGTTAAAGCACTGAAATTGTTCTCCTACGGAAGTTGTGAAGTATCCTTCACCAGAGGTTTTAGGATGGCTTAGACAAAAAGCTCTCAGAATGATCTTAGTATAGACCATTGACCAGCTTCATTCCAAAGGACTGGATCACATGGTCTTCCAAGGTTTTGTATTTCTGCTCCTCTATGAATCTGATTGAGTTTACCACCAGCTGGATCTCTTCTTGCTGTGCTTCCCATTGCATAAATTTCTTCCTTGCTGTACAAACTTCATGTTTATTATACTGTGAGTGTACAGGGATTCAGTAAACTTCCTGTTATTTGAGTAATCTTCTCACTGGTGCATTTCTGGGGACAAATATTCAGTGTCTCCCTGCAATTGCATGCAACAACTCAGAACAGAGTTAAAGCCAAAGTAAGCGGCAACTTAGAGCCCTAATGTCCAGTGCAAGTGCTGACTCTTCCCTTTCTTCTGGCTGTGCTCCTTATTGAAAAAACCAGCAGCTTTCTGCTGCCAGATATCCCATCTCTTCCTTTGGCAGCAGGATCAAAAAAAGCTGTGCTATTTTCAGAATTTCTCTTGTAATACAATCATGACAGGGTATGAAACTGCTAGTTAAACTCCTCAAGTCATGTGGGGAAAGGTTCTTGGAAGAGTCAGTGTTTCTTCAGATGTTACTGGGCTACAGTGGCTCCTCCTGGTACGGTTTGCCAGGGTCAGCGGGGTGCCTGCAGGGCCTCCTACCAGGCTGCCTCCCACAGCAAGGACGGGACAGCCCCACACATCTGTCCTATCTCATAACACTTGCCTTAGACTGGAGGTGCAGGCTTGACAGCTCAGAGCAATCTGTGGTAGTTCCATGGAGAGGTGACACCAGGAATGCTCTCCCTTGTCATCTGTACAAAATCCCTGGCATGTCACTGCAATGCTGAGCATAAGAAAGATTAAGGACTTAGGACCCTCAGTCTGAAAAGCACAGAAGAATTTAACTGGGACTTCGGCTTTAGCAGGTTTTGCTACTTAAGTATTCAAAATGCAACATTTTGCTTTGCCTTATTTTAGAGTTGTCCAAGTCTCCAGTCACATAGGTGCTCATTAGCAAAATCTCTAAAGTTTTACTTTTAAGTGTGTTGGAAATGCCCCAGTTTTAACAATATCCCATTCTAAGGAGACAGATGATGCATAGCTCACTCAAGCTTTGCAGATGAGGTTGTTTCTATCTCTCTTGCTCAACTGAGCAGCAGTTTAGATCACATCTATCAGAAAAGGCCCTGCACAAAATATAGAGGCTGCTGGTAGTTGCAGTACTTCAGATCTACCACCTAATGACCTTTAATGGTTTAAGCATTCACAGAAGGGGGAACAAGGCCCACAACAACATTTTCTAAGAGAGTACCTGATAGTGGGCTGGAGTGGAATTCTCTTAACTTCCACTTCCCAGGGAATAATTAAATATTTATTAGGTCAGAGGAAGGAAAGAAGAGTAATATGAGGACACTAAAGGGCTACGCCTTAGGCTACTCGTGGAACAGAGTACTTCTTTTCAAATATTTAAATTTGAGAGTGGAGAAAGTGAGATTCTTCTCTTCTCCCAGATGAGAATCATAAGAAAACAGTGAGCTATAGTGGCATGTTCACTCATGTCTTTTTTTCTAGGACACAGTGAATATTTAATGCATCTACGAGGATGGATATAGCTTCCACAACAAAGAATCTTTTCCACCTGAGTACCATTGGAAAAGTAATTTGGGTGTGGGAAACATAGGTTCAACCTCCTATAGCACAGGAACTAATCTATTCTAGTTGTACTTTTTTGCATAAATATCCAGATAACTCCCCCATTGGAATAGAGCCACTGTTTAGGCCATACTTGGTGAGAAGGACTGGCAGAAGGGACTCATGTCTGGTGAAGTCTGGTGGTTTGAAACCAATATGGGATTAGGGGACTCCACACAGGCTGGAGATGTGATCTAAATCTCACCAGTTTCTGTTGGCTAACATGTGCCACCTGCCCAGCTTGCTAGATTTGGGGTTATCATATGTCTAGAGCCTACATTTTTCCATGTATTGCATGTGAAGCAATGCATGAAGTTATCTACATAACTCAGGGCTGAGGCATCCTAGCAATTTGGTCTTTTAATAGTGAGTAAAAACTTCCTTGTAAACCTAGATCTGGATTTTGCATTTTCAGTCTGCACTGCAAATGGCTGCATTTCAGGAAGGAAAGACAGAATAATTGTTGCTATTTTATACTGTTGCTAAGAAGTCAAGTTTTCTGGACATCTTCCAGAGGTGAGTGCTAGCTCAGTGGGTCAGTTGCCAAGAAAACTGCTTCTTGCACATACAGGTTTTACTCTTGTGATTCATGGTGTCATTGTTTCAATGGATGTAGCTGTCACCAGAGATCATGGCCAGACTTGCACTGCCTTTCCAGTAGCATGAATCCAGGGGCCTGCAATCTTCAATGGGAGATGGTATTTAGAACGTAGTGAAATAAAGCTTAGGCACCAATGAATTTCCAGGTGAGCCCTCTCAGTGGATGTTATATGCAATTGAATGGTTAACCATTCAAGGTGGTGACTTCAGGGTTATATATAGAAGGCTTTTCTCAGCAGTTGCAAAATGGTGTGGCCACAAATGGACCGCAAGTCCACATTGGAGGTGACTGTCTGCAGTCATGCACATGAGAGAAACTCTTTCCTCGCTGTGAGTCTTTGAGTTCAGACACAGAGCTAGACAATTTCCTTGTTTATTCAGCTTTTCAGAAGAGAGAAACAGGTCCTTTTGAAAACTAAAAAAATATATACTGAAAGAAAAAAATTTTTTTTTAAAAAAAAGACTCTTTAGAAAATGAGCTTGAACAAAACATTTCAGCTTTTCACAACTGTAAGTGATTCAGTTCCCTATGAAAATATTGTATCAAAGAGGAGGATATTATCTTAAACTGCTCCTCCACCATGCCATTTCTGACTCCTCTCCTGAGTTTGAGAAACAGTCGGCATCAGCAGGGTGAATCATCCCTGCTGCACACAGCCCTTCTTGGCAAAGTGCAAGCATTCATCTCCTGGGACTCTGCTCCAGTTCGTACGTTTATCCCCACTGGAGGCCCTAGCTAAAATAAGGAACACCACATCTGCAATGTGCATTTATTCTGCTTCCTGACAAAATAAGTGCAGACAGATATAAAATAATCTTTGTGAGGTGGAAGGCAGAATGTTTAGTGAATGGGGATATCTGAAGAATCTTTAAAGCCTTCTGAAGGCTGGTTAAAAGCATGAGGTAAAAGTGTGGTCAGCAGGGGAGTTTACTTGGAAACTTGTTGGACTCCTTGCAGGAAGCACAAAAGGGTTTATATATTTGGAGTCAAATGTTATATTAAAGGTTAACCCACTCTAGTAGTGTTTATTTCTCACTTCTAATTTGGGTAGTTTACCCAGATCTCATGTAAGGCAAATAAGAAAGTTTATACATACTTCATTTTTTATTATTCAGTTGTTTACAGAGTCGCTGACTTTTTATTGTTTCTTTCTTAAAGATATAGAATTTATCCCAGGACTAGCAGCTGACATTCTAGGAGTTTTATAGTATAAAATATGCCAGCTACTAAGTGAGGTAGCTGTAGTGGAAAAAGATATGTTTCCTAAGAGGCTATGGAGCAGTGTGTGGCTAAATCTGACAAAGAAGTGAATGCTTGCATTTTCCATTGATGTCAGCTCTCAGGACATCATCTTACAAATGGGAAGCTGTCTGAAGAAGTATTGCAGTCTGACAGTGAGTGGGTAGATTTAAAATAGATTAAGAAATTAGTGACATAAGGAAATACATAGCCTGAAAGGACAACGTTTTTAATGCATCTTGATACCTTGTTGTGTATTCAGAGCTACTCTAGTAAGTGTATTGGGTGTTTTTGCAACATTTATAACCAAAAAGCTCTGCTTCATCAATCCTATAACCCAGAATTATTTTAATTGTGCTGCTAGGCAGGTAATTTTGAGGGGCTTTTTCCCTTTAAAAGTCCTAACAAATGGTTAATCAATGCACGTCCATCTCTAATCACTCTTCTGTGACTATCTGAGATTATCAGCGTTCCTGTACCTAAAGGGTATGTGGTGATAGGAAAGGGGGGGATGACTTTAAACTGAAAGAGAGTAGGTCTAGATTAGATATTAGAAAGAAATTCTTTACTGTGCAGTGGTGAGGAACTGGAACAGGTTGCCCAGAGAATTTGTGGGAGCCCCCTCCCTGGAAATGTTCAACACCAGGTTGGACGGGGTCCTGAGCAACCTGGTCTAGTGGAAGGTGCCTGTGCCTATGACAGGAGGGTTGGAACTGAGGTCACTTCCAACCCAAACTATTCTATGATTCTATGGTTCTGTGATCTAGAGAGATGGAATGATATTTAATTCTGTTGCTTCCAAAGGTGTCTCACTGAATCACTGTGTTCCCTTCTCGACATGTTGCTTTCTATACCCCCTGTAACTGAAGACACTGCACTTTGAACTGCCAATTCTATCTAAAACCACATGATATTTTTACTGTTACATGGAATCAGTTCATTCCCTAAGCGAAAGTCACCTTGAAATACTCTGTCTTTGATTCCCTCAAATGTACATTTGATTCCCTAGTTCAGTGATTATTATTTATAATAACATCAAGGGAAACACACAAGAAGATGAAAAGTGTTAATGATGGCTCACAAGAGGAGGTTTCCAGTGCAATTTGATCAAAAGAATGCAAGTCAGATCCGATTTAAGATCAAGAATAAATTGTAGAGCTCATTTTAGCTATTCCAGCTTGTGACTCACTGTGCAAAGCAATGTTGCTTCTAAGATATCTTTCTGTTTCACCCAGCAATAGAACTAGCTCAGGAAGCAAAGAGCAGCAGGATGAAGAGAATTAACAGCTGTGAAAAATCTCACAATTTATAAAAGTTTTTGAAATAATAAACTGAAGCACTTAAAAGACAAAGGTTTCACTTTTGTAAATTTTATTTTTTTAAATAGGCTTCTGTTTTTCTTTAATTTCTTATCCAAATGAAATTCACTGCAGAAAATAAAGCCATTTTTTTCAGTTTGTTGTAGATTGACAAAAATGTGCTTACTTATTCACTGCTTTGCCTTAGTGCTCCTTTTCTTTCATTCTGTAGAGGGCTCAGACATTTCATTCCCTAAAGGAAGGATTCTGGATCAGCTGGGACAAGATGTTCTCATGGAAATATTCAAAAATGCAATTATTATCTGATATGTCCTCACATGTCCTTAGAGCTCGCTAATCATATGATACCCTGTTCTCCTGTGGAAAAGTCAGCCTACAATCTTCCCTTTCCCCATTTTGTGGGAGATTCTAAGGAGTGGTCTGGGTCTAACATTTGCTCAGTTGGTTAGAGCAGGATAGTAACAACACAGTTGTGGGTTTGACCCCCATATGGGCCATTCACTTAATGGCTGCACTCGAGGATCCGTGTGGATCCCTTCAACTCAGAATATTCTGTGAAATCTGTGTGGGTGAGGTGGATGGCTCTACCTGAGAAGATGGGTATATTGTTGCTGTTTCTGTAAGCTCCATGACAAAGCAGAGACTTTTGAGTTTTTTCATCAGTGCTGATCACTTTTTAAACATCACCTCCTAAGGACATGGCAGCAGACAATTCCCAAATGTCAGAAGTGAAGCAGGAGACGCAGAACAGGAATCTTCTCTTGAAAATAAAGGAAAAAAGAAAGGTGTATGCCCAGTGGATATGGGAGGAATACAGCAATGTTTCTTGCCACTGTAGGGAGAAGATTCATGTGGCCAGAGCTCAACTGGAGTTAAAACTGGACAGAAATGTGTGGGATAATAAAAATAATCTTTTCAAATATATTAATGGCAAAAGGCAGCATAAAAATAACATCAGCCCATTACGGGGTGAGGATGGTCACCTCAAAAACAGGAACATAGACAAAGCAGAGGTGTTTAACTCATTCTTTATCTCTGTCTTCAATACAAATGACAGACCAAGGGGGTCTCAGTGCCCTGACCTGGAGGACCATGACTGAAAGAATAATCAACTCCCTGTCTACCCTGAAGCTGCTGCTCCAGCTGGATCCCTACAAATCTATTGGGCCTGATGGCATTTATTTGAGAATCCTAAAAGAGCTAGCTGATGTCATTAGAAAACCTCTCTTGACGATTTTTGAGTGCTCTTGGGAATCCAGAGAGGTGTGAGCTGACTGGAAGCTGACTAACCATGCCCAAGTTTTTGAGAACGGCAAGAAGGAGGACCCTGGAAACTACAGGCCTGTCAGTCTCACTTCAGTGCCTGGTAAAGTTATGGAGAGGATTATTCTGGGAAGTATTGAAAAACACCTGAAAGACAATGCAGTCTTTGATCACAGCCAGCACAGCTTCGTGAATGTCCTGCTTGTCAAACCTGATTTCCTTTTGTGACAGCCCACCTGGCTGATCAAGGGAAGCCAGTTGATCTTTTTGGATATCAGTAAAGCTTTCAATGCTGTCTCTCACAGAATCCTTCTGGATAAAATATCCAGCACACAGCTGGATAAACACATCATGTGAGCTACTTGGTCATGGGTCAGGCACAAAGGGTTACAGTGAATGGGGTGACATGAGACTGGGGACCTGTCACCAGTGAGGTTCCACAGGACTCTATCTTAGGCCCTGTGCTCTTTAACATCTTCATAAATGACTTGGATGCAGGACTGGAAGGGATCCTAAGCAAGTCTGCTGACAATATAAAACTTGGAGGAGCTGTTGACTCCATCAAAGGCAGGGAGGCCCTGCAGAGAGATCTGGACAAATCAGAGGGCTGAGAAATCACCAACCATATGAAGTTGAACAAGGAAAAGTGCTGGATTCTGCACCTGGGATGGGGCAACCCTGGATGTACAGACAGACTGGGGAATGAGATGATGGAAAGCAGTGCCAAGGAAAGGGACCTGGGGGTCCTGGCTGATGGAAAGTTGAATGTGAGTCAGCAGTGCCCTGACAGCCAGGAGGGCCAAGCAGGGGGCATCAGGCAGAGCATCACCAGCTGGTCAGGCCCTTGAAAGGAACAAGTTTTCAGAATACCTGAAACCTTTTCTCTTTATGTGAGAGCAGGAGGGAGAAGAGGCTCCTAGAGGTCAGCTGCATGTGTGTGTGTATATCCCTCATATCTACTGTGAAAAGCATGCACCAAGAGCTTCCTGTTCTTGGAAACACATCGATGTAACTGACACTTTCTGACACCTTTACCTGCAAACTCAGAAAAAAATCTGCCTCTTGTGTGTTACTAACAGGAATCCCTCATGTCATTCTTCCCCAAATTTCAAACCTTAGGAATATTCTGCCCCACAAGACCCAGATGGGAATGTAATTGTCATTATCCATTGTAATGCCAGTGTGATTGCTTTCTTTATCTCTTTGTGCTGTACAAGTGAGAGAGAGAATGGCCAAGGCAGAAAGTCTCGGCTTGTCCTTCTGAATTCCTCAGGAAGGAAAGCCAGACTTGCAAACATGCTTTACCAATCATATACTGTATTCTTTGCTCCATTTTACTGCTTAAAAATGTGGCTATTGAGTCTACATAATTTTTTTTCAAAATACATTATTCAAAGTCAAGAGCATATAAACTGAAGATTTATTAATATGCAGGTGGTCTAACCTGAACATCTCTTCAAGAAATATTCCATGCTTTGGTCTCTGATTTGAGTCTTCTGGTTTGTACAATAGATAACACAAAATGCAACCGATGACATTGATTATCACTAAACTCAAGAGGATTTCTGCCACAGGACTGACAACCAAGAAATTTCAACAAGAAAACTTTTCCAAGCAAATGTTATACAGATATCTCATGAAGGACTATCAATCCAGAAGGATATGCCCATGTTGTCCATAAACTTTGAGCTAAGAATTATTATCCAGACAGCACAGAGAACACCTTAACTAGGAAAACTAATTTTTGTGGGTTTGCACCATTAGTTCCTGATAGTTGCATGATAACAGGACTCTTTATAAACCCTCTTATTAACTGCTTCATGAAGTCAGTGGTAGTATTCCAGTATATATTTCTCTTATTTCACACCACCTGTCTTCTAAGAATTTTTTTTCCTGAGGGGAAAAACCTCACAAGAACTCATAGAAATGGGCTTGAAAAGTAGTTTCTAATCCTGCTTCTTAAGTGCATTTCGAACTTTCACTGAATACAGACAGATATGGCCAGAGTATCTTTTTGTTTGTTTGTAAAATGTCCATAGAGATATACACAGTGAGTGTAACACGACAGCAGGGCCAAAATGGTGTTATTCTGCTTGAACAATTCACTTGGAGTTCTAAATGGCTATCAGGGAAAAAATCTGATTAAAAGTAATTGTAAAAGTCTCTTTTACAACAGAAATATTTTTCAGTTTCTACTGCAGGAGAAATATATCTCCAGCAATGCTTGTCAAAAAGTTGTTACCATGAAACCGCAGGCCTAGAAGCAGATAAAAATCTCTGTGGCTCGGTTTACAGAGCTATGCAAGGCAAAAGAATGTACCAGGCACACTTTTACTCTCTGTATTGCCTGTGCCTCTACGAGATGACAGCCCAACATGAAAGAGACTTCTTAGCAGTCGTGTTCAAAAGGAGCAAAAATGTTGTTGACTTTCGACTGCAATCATCCCCATTACTCCATGGCCAAGCTGAAGTGGCAGCAGCTGGCCTGGGCAAAAACTCGCCTCAGATGGCTCATTAATACTGGGATTTGGTAAACTCCTGTCTGTAAGCATGTCCATAATCTACATGGTGCTCCCAGAGGTGAGTACAGTGGGTTCAGGAGTAACAGATTTGGAAGGGGCTGTGCAAGTGATAGAGAAGGGGCCTGGTACTGGGGCAGTGGCTCAACAGCAGAGAGCGAGGGCTGGTCTACACTGAGAGGTGGGGGAGTCAATGTCCTCCAGCGGGGATATCCTTAGTCTACACCTGATGCTCTTCCTGTCGGAAAGTCCACCAACTTCTAATGGGTTAGGGATGACCTACAGACTGGCTTACTACTCTGCTTTGAAGGTGAACTTTCTGGTCATTAAAAACATGCTTTTAGTAGAGTGTAAGATCAGATAGAGGGGGGAAGTTGATCTGTGTTAGACAGTATGCCTTGAGGTAGTTCACACAGCGGGAGAGCACTTAAAGGAGATAGCTCACTTGAGAATTCACCTTCTCCATTAATTCTCAGTGACCTAATACCTCAGTATTAGAGGTGTTCCTCAGTGAAACCGATAATCAAAGTGGATTTTTTTGGGGAAAAAAAGAGTTTATTTGGTCTTTTTCTGAAACATAAACCCATTTTTGCCGTGAAAATTGCTATTAATTGCTTGTTCTAAACATATGTGCCTTTCTCAGGGATACTGGTTCCCTTCCCCATATCAGACTGTGAACTTTCTTTAACCCAGGCCTTCTCATGTCTCTTTGACCTGAGCTGTAAAGCAGTTGACCTTCCCACCTCCATCTCCCTCATTCATATGCACTTCTTCCAAGATATCTACATGACACAGGCCAGCTTTTTGGGCGAATATAAAGAGCAGTCAGACTTAACTACCTAACAACAATGCCTATGTTTTAAAAGCCCTCAACGTCTGAAAAATATCATTATATCTTGTGTAATATATGACATTGCAGAGCACCTCTGACTCTCTAAATGATGAGGCTTACAGGGAACTGGGACAGCCATTCTCATCTCTGGATATGTGAAAGCTTTGGAGTGAAGATGTGCAGAATTGTGACGAATATTCCTCCTAAAGAAGTTAACTTAAAAACCAGAAAGGAGGCAAAGCATCCTCTGTACTTGTATTCTGTAAGCTTTGTCCCTTGGTACAATAAAGAAGCCCAAGAGACTATAATTACATTTAATTTCTTTGCAGTGTCTCCAGACGGAGAGCTATGGACACAGTGCAAACCTGTCTTCTGAGCAGGAGGCAGATCTTGCAGTTTTATGTCATGTCAAGCTTAACGGAACCTCTCATACTCCCTGCTGCTTTTGGAAAGACTTTTGGAAAGACTTTCGGAAAGTGCTTTATTCCTTCAAGGTCGTATAACCCATGGACAAACACTACTTCTAAAAAAAAACTCAAAATGTCTGTTTTGTGAGTGAAATACACTTGCTTTGCACAGATATAAATAGCAGCAAATATACAATAGAAGAGAAGACGCTACTTAAATACCTTTTATTTTGAGCAATATCAAATTTGTTGCTACCAGCCACCAGAAAACATGCACGTTTCTTATGTCTTACACAGAAAAATCTATGGCATGAAATAGGCCAGCAAATAGCATTAGTTCTCCTCTTGGCAGCTGATATTTGGTGCCACCATATGTTGATCCTGCGTGCTGAAATTTGTTTCCTTCATCTAATATTACCATTTTTCCCCACAGCTGGTTTTGTAGAAAATGAGAGATCTTAGTGCAGTGGCTGCTTGCATTTGTCCTGCCAGGCTCTGCTTGCTGCAATAGACTCATTATACATCTCATTAAATAGTCAAGGTCAAACCAGCAGCTAAGATCTCCTGTACGTGGTTCTCTGTGGGTGGCTAAATAAATGAAGATTTCAATAAATATTTGATGTCTTCTGAGAGATGAGAAGTAGCTTTCTTCGTTCTTACAGAAGGTCCTTGGCTAGTACCGATTTTTAAGGGAACAGCCAGCCTGTAATGTATGTTGAAAGGCAATTGACTTGGATCCTGAAGCTACAGTATTGGCAGACCTTCATGTAAGGATAACATCTTTGCTCATATGATTTATAGTGCCTGATGCATGAATTCAGCTGGCATGGCTGAGCATCAGCTCCTGTTAGAGCTTGTGTCTCTTAGATATCCTGTTAGAGCTTGTATCTGAGTAATACCTGCAAAGAGCAGCAGATCTCTCTCCAACTAAAATCCTGCAAAGACATTTTCATGATTATGACATTCCCTTTCTGTCGTCTACGGTCTCAAGAGGACCAATCAATTACTTGTGAAATCCCTTGAGGGAGTTGTCAGATAGCAGAGACATGGCAAACTCCTCTCTTTGCACCCAGTGACACATTTTTCTCTGAGTAGAAGCCACTGTGTCCATGCCTGGGGAGTGATTCTGCCTGGAGTCTTGTCATATATTAAAGTTTCTTGTTGTTATATATCCCAGAAGGATTAATTGTTGGGTGACAAAAACCTGGAGCTATTTGGGACTGCCTGTTTCAAATGTAGATGTTGAATAAACCATGTATCAAGGAAGTGAATTATCAGTAATACAGTGACCTGGAATTTTTAGGGGAGTGTTCCTCCATTCTTCCCCAAAATGCTTTGTCCAGTCTCACAGATGAGATCTCAGAGACCAGTGGTCTTTGACCATGTCAAAACAAGGCCCTGGTCCAGGATCTGGATCAGAGATTAGCTTAGTTTAGTGACAACCACGAACCAGGAAACCAGGGAAAAGGCCTTGCCATCAAATGTAGCATCACAGAGACCTGAACTGATTAGATCAATGAAAAATTGTGATCAGGTGTGCAACAAAGCTGTCAGACATCTGCTTCTGTTCTGCTTGATATCTGGTGGCAAGCTATGGCTCACGCTGTGTGTGTGAGGCTCAGGCAGAATAAGTCTCTGGCAAGCAAATAACTTCCCTTCCAACCTTCACAACCCCCAAGGATAATGGCTGTAGAGGGTCTGTTCACTGGCAGATTACCTCAGGATAGCTGTCTTTGGGATGTAAATGTTCTGCATTTCAAAACAGGACAAAAGAAGTTAATTTGATTGTGAGGCTGAACTTTGTAGAGACTGCCTGAAGAAGATAATAGGCTTCCCTGAGGTCAATAAAAAGAATAATTAAAACTCAGGAGTTGGACCCCAAAAGCATAACTCATGATCTAATACACATGGCAAAATTTCAAAATATCTGAGGCATATTTATATGAATGCCCATTCCATCAGGATTTTAAAAACCAAATGTGATGAGCGACACTAGAAAAACTTGTACTTATTTAATGCCCCTTCTCTTTGAGCTGAAATCTGTAGGGCTGTTCATTTCTTTCCCTGATTATTCCATTTCTAGAAGTAGAACAGTAGAATTTTGTGCTGATTTACATAAGATTTACAATTATACGGTGAGCAACTGTAGACTGGATGGGCATGTATATCTTCTTTTGTGTGATAAGTCAAAGAATAAAAGTTGCATTGACAGTATCACGAAATGTAGTTATGCAGTAATTGTCAGTTTTGGTAAAAGAATATAATACTATGAGTGTTATTCTCTTGAAAATTGCAATAGCAGTTCTGTTTCATTCTGAAGCTGAATACAATCCCTGTCATTAAAACACTGCAGCTCTCTCTCCCTCCTGTGACTAGCTGAAGTTTTTTACTCCAACAAACCATGGAGTCAGTCTCAGTCCCCACTCTGACATATCCCATATAAGCTTCTGAAAATATTGCATGTCAGTACCTCCAATATTAGCACAATCAAACAAATAGGTACTTCCAGAGTGTTACCGATAAATGGATCCCAGTAAATTCACAGTAATCCATTGAGAGATCCTTTTGTTTATAACCAGACCAAAATGGCTCCAAGTGTTTTATATTCATTCATTTTGCTCAAAATCAGACAATCTTCTTTGTTTGAAGCATTCAGAGAACATATTTTTTTCTTGCTCTTAAAACAAGTGAAAGCATTATGATCATTACAGAGCTGGTTGCTGGGACTGATAAAATGTCCCACATATTTAGCCCCTATGTAATGGCTTCTCTTTTGGAATTTTACTTGCAAAAATATTGTCAGAGAAAAAGAAACTTATAAATTAAGTTTCATTTACTACTACACTATGCCACTGTGAGTAAAGCTGCTGTACCTTGAGATAATTAGTCAGGGCTCGTCGTCATGATTGTGGTTTCTGGAGTTACTAGTTCTAACAATCATTCTCACCACTGCTGTATGTGAAAGATAAATAGAGAATAATACAGGCAAATTCAGACTGGTTGACTTTGTATTACTTGGTTGGGGGCTGGTTTTGGTTTGTTGGGTTTTTTTCTATAGCAAAATGAAGCAAATCCTTGGTGATATACCTGAGATTTTTTATGATTTCTGCAGTAATACATTCCTGAAAATTGCCACTAAACTTCAGATCTCATATACTGAGTGAATTGAAGTTGTTTCACCGCCTCCCTGGTGTGTAGGTTGGAAGAAAACCTGTCTGCAAAAAGGAGGCTGAATCACAAGTAGTACCAGGCAGCCTGCAACAGACCTTTAAAAACGAGACGTCTTGTACCATTTGCCAAACAGTGGGGAAAGTGTGAAGATGACTGAGATGATTCAAAGCCCTTTTAAAAGCCCTCACATGCCTCATCATGTTCAATTTTACAGCGAGTAATTTACTCCCACCACAACACTTTGCTACATTCAAATGAAAACCTGGAAACTGGTGTTAAGTTAGTGTAGTACTAGTGGAAGGTACTAGACCTCATCTTAGAGAGCTTTGCTCTCTGTGGGGTCTGAATGGGATTCTGGGGGGAAAGGGTAATGTAAGAAATTCATTTTATGTTCACTGCAAGAAAGCAGGAGCTAAACCGGTCTCCACGTTCATGCGGGGTGAGGACAGGAGCCTACTCACACTAATGAATTCCCAATTAGAATCTCAGGCCCTATCCTGCCTCAGGAATTGCCACCATAAACCTGAATTAATGTTGAATGCTATTATACATATTGGTCTACAGCAATAAAAAGAGACTGCAAGACAGTAAGATGAGAAAAAGGGGTTTTACTGTCTGTTTGGGCATGAAATAGTATTTTTTTCTCACCTTACTCTTTTCATATTTTTGTAGGATTTAAGTTAGCAAATTTCAGCACAGGCTACAAGACTCCACTGCTCTTGACCAAACTCCAGGGCAGCAATTACTCCAGCTCATGCATTTTCTAAAAGATAAGACCAAGAACCAAAGAAAAAAAGAAGTTGCTTCCAGTACTGAATTACCTATTTTGTTATCAGCTCAACACATTGGGCAATGTACTGCTGCCTGCTTTCAGAAGAGATTTCCTACTTGACTCAATGTCTACCTCTTAAAAATTGATAGCATGGTAACTTCATTTGTATTTTTATTTTTGATTTCTGGGATAAATACCTTCAAGTAGTGGGAAACTGTTTAAAGTTAGTGTCCTGATAGTGTTTTATCTTTATGGCCAAAAAGAATAATCTCGGTGTAGAAAATTTCCTGTCAGTTATCTCGAGAAAGTAATGATGTTACTGACATCTCTTTTTCCCTAGTTTGCTCCTCTGTGCATGGTTTGCTGTATTCAAGAGCTTTCATGGTATAACTGATATATTTAGACATTTCTATGTCTCTCTCTAATGTATGTTGCTTTCTGTGTGGTGATGATGAAACCATGGCCTAGCCCATAATAAATCCAGGTGAGGAACATTAAACTGAAAAGAAAAAAGACACAAGATGCATATTATCCCTTTAAAGTTTATAAATGCCAAGCTTTCTTCAACAGGTGTTTAAAGATGAACGCTTAAAATATTTTCGGCATAAGAAACTGATTGACACTTTAATAGAACCCCAATTAGAACAAGCCATTCAGTTTGAATAGATAAAATATGAATGACTGGGTTCTCACCAGGTGTTGCAAATCTGTTGAAAAAAGCTTGAGTTGTATCCAAATAGAGTGATAAATAACACGACTTGTGACATTTCACTTCTGTGAAATGGAACAGAGCACATAAACAGTGACAGAAGACTTGCTGATGCACAGTTACAGCTGCTGGTAACCACAATGTGCAGCACTTATCAGAGGCCATGGTTGTTTCAGTTCCAGAGTCTGTCTTGACTTGCTATAAGTAATCACAAAATCAACCATAATCTTCTTACACAGCACCTGATTGTGTGCCATACAACAGGAAGTGATTCTTGTGCTTACACCATCTGGGTGATGTTTGTCTCATGGTTATTTTGCCATCAGTGAACTTCCCACAGATATTCTCTATCCAGAACAACTAAGAACAAATCTCAGATAAATATACTCCTGCCTGCCATCCCCCTGGGAAACAGGTTTGAAGTACCAGACGAATACTCTTTTTTCCTTTTTTTTTCTTGATGCAGTGGTTGCAGGAGGAGATTTAACTAAGTTGTCTGGATGTAAGACTCACAGATGACCACAAAGGAAGGTGGAAAAAAGCACAGAAAAAAATATTGTCAGACATTGTTGACAACACAGCTTCTATGAGAACACAAGAAGGATTCAGTGTAGTCACAAAGCCACAACCATAAAATGGATTTGAAGGTGTATGAATTTCCAGGACCGCATTTTAAAGCTCAAACTCACAGAAGGCCACTAATAGCTCTCTGTGAAGAAACTCTGTGGCACTGGTTTAGTTTATGGTCATGAGAAAAAGCCTAGCTTTTGTGTGCAAAAAAACCCCGCAGAACTGGGGGGAGGGCTAAATAAAGGACCTTTGATTGAGACATGGGAACAGAGGTAGACAGGCTCTAATTTACTCCTAGCATTTTTATCTGGTGAAATTCCATTGCTACAAAGTTTCGTGGTATGCCAGTTTTTGCTGTTAAATCTATTTTTATTAACATGGAAAATGAAATAATCTCAATGCTCTGGAGTAATCTCACCAATGTTTCACATACACGTGCAATATTTTCAGTTTTGCTGAAAGAAAAATAGCATGTGCTTATCTGGAACGCTTTCTTGCCTAGCTCCGTCCTGCAGTGATTAATTACAGTTGCATTTCAGCCCCTTGGAACAAAGGATTTATAACAGAAATACTGCACAGTGTGCCACTTTTTTTCAGCTCTGCAAATCCAGACTGGGCTTGTTGCTGCAGGTTTTGAGTACATCCTAAAATGCCTTGCAAGAGCTGAAGCTGTTGCGGATATTTTCAACCTTATAAGTCTGCGGAGATCTTGCGTCACAGTCTTCATGAGGCTGGTGGTATGTGCAGCAGCCTGCAGGAGGAAAGCTCTTTGGTGCAAAGCTGTTTAAGCACAGGCTGCATGACTGGTGGTGCTACTGTCTAACCCAGATTCCCTTGACTGCTTCAAAGGGCTGAGAGCCCTCATTCTCTCAAGCACATCTCTATTGCTCTTCCAATCAGTGGCTCATTTCTTACTGCTGGGAAGTAAAAATAGTCTCATTAGTCAATGTATGAGCCTTGGGCTTTTTTCTGATTGTACAGAGGATGACTTTGGAGATCGCTTTTATTTCTGTGTTTACTTTTATTTTCTTCATTGTAAAAGGCAGGTAATAGTTCCAAATGCTTTGCTTTTAGCCACACTGCTGTCCAAAGCACAAAGGAAATTCAGTTGGACACAAAACCAGAAAACCACAGCCAAGCAGACAGGAGAATCCTAATCTGCTAACCACAAGAAAGGAGCCAGTTGCCATAACTCAGCCATTCAGTAAGTTATCACTATATTATTTTAGCAGCAACTTTTTTCTTGTCCAACTGTGACTCCTGTTTCACAGTGCCCTGGTTATCCCAGGCTCTGTATTTGCAAGACATGGAACATGAAATGGGAATCTACACTGAGGGTATGTGGTGGTCTAGACCACTGTAATGTGGTCCTAGCTGAGGAAGCAGGCAAGTGATGGATGCTGTGGGAGTTGAGAAAGTGAGGGTTGTATATGACACCTGAAGTAAGGCGCAGGGAGGCAATCATCAGTGGCACCTGCTGAATGGATTCTGCACATTTCAGTGACTGAAGGACCAAGGCATTCAGAAAGGCCTGAAAAGTGTGGTGATTATCTGTCTTCTGAGCACAACACCTCCCTGCTGGAACCTTGGGATACTTAGTCAGCTCTAGATACGCCTCAGCAAATTTTCCCTGCTAAGAAAAGGGAACATGCTGAAGGGCTTTCAGAGCTCAGGAAGGACTGATACCTTAATGGTGTCACTGCAGGTTGTGCATATCAATATAGTTTTCCCTTCGTGACATCTTGCAGTGCTACCAACATTCACAAATCATTTCTTATTGAAAAATAATACATCTAAGAATCACCTTTTGAAAGTAAATTGTCATTCTTCCCTATCTCAAAGAAAATATTATTAGGATTAAAAACATTGATGTCCTAATCTTCTTTTCATATTTGATCAGTTTTGTTTCTTCACATATACTTTTATGTTTTCAGCACTCAGACCAATATAGGTCAAAATCCTCTTACTGATCTCTGTGAATACACACTAATAACACTGGGGCTTCATGGAGGCATAAATATCTGTCTGCCTACACTGCACTGCAGAAATAACAGGTTTAGTCAGTTTCCCTTTTTCTTTCATTATTTTCTAGCTTCTGCTTTCATGGTAGCTTAAGTTTTGACAAAATGCTATATTTTATCTGGCAGAATAAACAGACAACAAATTCTGAAACTGGATGGAACAAGTGTAATAACGTTTTTAGAAACCCATAATTAGCTAGGTCACAAGATAAGCATAGAGCATGTACCTAATTCTGTCAACACCCTGCTATCACAAAGTTAGGGTCTAAAAGCTATTCCTGAATCATTCATTAAATGCAGATTAGACTTGCTGTCTTACCTAATCAAGCTTGCAGGCGCTGGATTTCCTAAGAGTCTGGTGTCATTAGCTCTTCCGTCACCAGGAATTCAATGACTAGGAGTGATGGCTGCCTATGGCACACCTCCTTTTTTTCTTGTCTCCCTATCCCTCTTGGGCAAGTTTCATTTGAGTCCTTGAAACATCTTTTAATAAAGCTTTTATTCAACTCTAGTGGGAATCTTTAAGCAACCATAAGCAAATCTGTGGTGTCTGAAATACACAGTATGTGTTACTGGAGCAGACATATGACCCAGTTTTTTCCTATT
The DNA here is from genome assembly GCF_009650955.1 of Corvus moneduloides. Lineage (NCBI taxonomy): Eukaryota > Metazoa > Chordata > Aves > Passeriformes > Corvidae > Corvus > Corvus moneduloides. The sequence goes on along the minus strand of NC_045476.1, from coordinate 137,064,728 downwards.
ATGAGTAGTGAATACTTCAAAAGGTACAGTTTTGATCAAAGTGCAAATGGCTGAAGACAAAGCGACTACTTCCTAAGCACAAAATATTGGATTGGCATGATGAGGATTATTTGTTTTGGGTGATAATTGGTATATTGCTTTTCTATTTCATATCAACTCTAAGACAAATGGTCTCTGAATGCCAAAAATAAACACTTTTTCAAAGGTTTATATTACTGAGAACATAACATGCTGAAGGAGGGCAGACTTTTCCCTCTCATGAATTGGGATTGGGATTTATCATGCAGTCAGATATATTGCAGTAGTTAGATATGAGGCCTAAGGTCCAGCAAAACATTATTCATATACTTTGTTATTATCATATAACTTTATTAAACACAGTATGGTGATTGATGACAGATGAGGTCAATTGCTCTGACATTATTCCTCAATATGAAAAAAACATCAATACTCCAAAAGTTTAGATTTTTTTTCCTGTTTGCTATTTCTCTTTCTGAAAGACAGAGGTACTTTCACAGCCCCCTCTTCTTAACCTAGATAACTGCTCAGTTGCAATATCCTCTGAGAAATAGTTACAGATTTTCTTAGGGGAATGATCTGACACTTTCATTTACCTGGAGAGTTTACAAAGATTGGATGACTAGATGGGAATAGAATTTTACTCAGCAGAAATTGTGAGCTGGATCCTGCAAGTCACTTACGAGCATGCTCAGCTTTCTTCACATGAACAGTCCCAACAGCCCAGCTCACCCTGGTTCCTCCATCCTATCCCCTTTCCACTATTCCTCAGGATAAATTCCTAAACTGAAATCAAAAGGAACAGGACACCTGACCTTTCAAGTATTCAGCCTCCTACCTCTACTACTCACAGAAGGAGAATGGCCTTTCCTGTGCAATGAGTGTGGGAAACCAATTAAACTTCAATTAATGGATAGGATTACTCATGTAAGTGATTAGTCACATCAGAGTTTTCATGATCAAGCCTTAACTTCTGGTGTTTCTTCCCCCATACCCTTGATGATGTGACGAGTTCTCCAGGGAAAGAGAACCTTAGGAAATGCAGAGCAGAAGGTGGCATTCAAGAACTCACAGCAGGGACATTTTATTCATTCTGGGACTACTGCATTTTGTATCTGTAGGGACTATCATTAATTGAACACTGTTTATGTCTCTAAATATAATTTATAATACTTTGGTTTCAAAATGCAGTCTGGGTATGACTTCTGTTACTAGTCAAAAAGTATTTAAGAGAGCCTGATGCACTTCCACAGTGAGTAGGAGGAAATTATGTTTACCACCCTCTTTTAAGCTGATCTTCAAAATGCTATCCTTTTAAATGTCTCCCAAGAACAGATTCTGAGTGAGGATGGTACATTTTCAAGCCTTGTTTTTCTCTTTTGTTCCAACAAAATGCTGCTTTTATTTTCTTTACTTTTACTTTCCTTCTTGGAGCATGATTATTAATCACTAGAACAAAACACTTGCTCAGTGCAAGTATCTAGAGGCATTTAGGTATTGATTTTGATTCAAGGAATACATTATTTAAGGCTGTCATTTGAGAATAACACAATTAGACTATGTATAGTAACCTTTGATGTAACTTTTTCTACAGCTAATAAAGTGGTGAAGAGATGCACCATCCAAATTACAATATCCTGCATCAACTTATGTATCAGCCTATTAAATAGGCTCATGTTCCTCTTCTTGAATCAAGCTCAAGTCAGCTGACTGAAGAGGAATTTAAGCAAACAGGAAGCTCTTCCCTGAACTTTGAGTAATTCCAACAAAGTATTCTGTTACACAGTTTTACAAACCCAGGATCACTTGGTATACTTCTTCCTTTGCTGTGGAAAGGGTGCTCCATTTCCCTGCTTAGGTGCACTGGACTCCTGAAGGCCCAGCTGTGGGGTAGAGAGGGAGAGATCCCATGAGTCATTCCACCAGCCTGCTTTTTTCTCTGTAGGTAAGGTGGCACAGGATGAGCAAAGAGGATCCTTCAGTGGTCACAAGCTCCAGTTTTTACACTGGTGAACCTTGCAGGTGGAGTCCTCCCACCTCACTGGAGTGAGGATCCTTACACTTTGGGCTCCCCAAGACAGAAGGACACCAATACGTTGCAGCGAATTTTCCAGGTCTTTGACCACTGAGTAATATTACAAGCCTCATTAAACCCTACTCCTCAGGTAAAAACATAGTTAATATCCACCTGTTACTTGTTCATTGTACACTGTGTCAATGCACTTCTTCACTCTTTCAGGGTGTGAGTTCAAAAGACCAGTGACTGCCTCTATACCTACACAGAATACCTCACACCATGCAAGATTACAAAGATGAGGCTTACGTGCTGCCTTTTTCCAAATGTCCTGAGGGTATCTTTTTACTGTTTAATACGCTGGAGTGCACTGACATCCTCACTGGACAAAACTGACTGATGGGGAATTAGGAGCAACACAGCTACTCCATGTTAGCACCAAGTCTGAGCATCTGGGTCCATCAGCTCAGGCAACAGAGCTCTGTTGCTTCGAGCTCCAAACAAAGTGAGCACTTTGAAGAGCTCCTTGTTAGGGTGAACATGAGAATCACTGCACTGTAATCCACACTGGGCTGGGGACATACCCAAATGGCTTTGGTTTGTGGCTTGGATAAAAACAAGAGCGAAATATGCTCTAAAATTAGTTAGGGATCCCTGAAAAGTTTTGTGCATCTGCTTTTAGGAAGTTGGCGGCTGGGGAGCCCCATGGCCTGAGTGAACCACCGATGGCATTAAGGCACCACAGCTGTTTACCATCATACGGAAAGAGGAAGTACACAGCAGTGAAATGTCCAGTTCCCAAACAGACTTAAAATATACCAAAGATCAGTGTAAGCAACTGTCACCAAGTGCTACATGAATGTACGGGGTGCTGTGGTTTGGAAGTGGTGGATGTTAGAGGGTCCATGGGAGTTTTTCAATAAAGCCACTGCTTGTACTTTCATCACTCCTTTTTTCTGTGGTACTAGATTTGACACAGCTGTTGCTTGCACAGTTTTTCTTTGAAGAGTCAGAAAATCCTAAAGCTGTCATTTAGTGAGTGATACTCTTCTATAAACTATCTGGACTTCTATAAATATTGCTGACTCCATGCAGGGCATCATTATCTTATCTTCCAGGGAACATCTCTAATCACAGTCTACCCGCCCATGTCAATCTAGGACACATCCAAGCCTTAGAAATAGCAGTGGAAAAATCATAAAATGTTCTAACACATGGAGTTGGCAGACAAGTGCCAGACAAGATCACAAACTGTGCAAAATGAACAGTTTGCAACTGAATGTGCTTCCCTCTTTCCCCCATCCAAGTGCTGGCTGACTCCTATGATGATTTCAAATTAATGCACTAGCCTTTTTTTTTTTCCTTCTACCTGAATTTCTCTTTAATCAGAGCTGCCTACTTGAAAGTATGTGCAGTGGAACATCTTTGGTTCCATGACCAAAGTGGTCTCGTAATTTCCATTATGAATTTACCAACAGTTTTCCAGTTAAAACAGGATGATGTTAGAATGGGTGTTGTCTGCTGTGCAACAACTGCAAGACCTAATTACAAACTCTTCATATGAGCAAGCAGTAAATAAGAATAAAGGTCAGAAAGAAGAAGTGGATGCTTCTATTCACCAGTATCTTAACTGAACCCACCATTCAGGAAATGAATTGTGAATGCCAGGGAAATTGTTTTATTTCCCGTTTGAACTATGCATCTCCCTTAGTAAAGGTTATCCCTTGCACTAGAGTTCTAACTGCAATATGCGAATTGGGGTAAGTTCATGTATCATTTTACGCTGGAGAGGGGCTGGAAACGGTTTTTTTGGGAGGATTTTGAGGTGTGGTTCTGTAATTTGGCTTACTTACAGAAATAGAAAAAAGAAGAAAAAGACCGGTATTCCCGGGTAGACCACACAAGTAAAGACACACCGCAGGCTCTTCCTGTACACCATGTATGTGATCTAGAACACCAGCTTGCAGTGTCTGGCTGAATACAGAAGTACTTTATCCTCAGCAAAGGCAAACATATGGCACTGGCACCATTCCAGGTAAACAGACTCACACAAACAAGATGATAAATACATGGCTGATGTTGATTGTCTCTGCTGTTAGTTATTATTTATGGAGCAACCTTGAAGTGTGATGGAACACAAGATTTGAAACTTTTTACTGCAGTAGTGGCTAGAACTTCAGAGGCATTTCTAGGTTTTCAACCTAGCCATTAGTTCACACTCTCTGCCATGTACCAGCCTGGATAATTTTTCAGCTGTTCAGGTACCAATGAGATTATCACTCCTCAGGAAGTCTTACTGCCTAGTATTCAGGGTATCAGAATTGTCAAGGTATAGGTTTAGAGTTCTAAAATCCAGGGCTCTTATATTTTATTAAGTTTAGGAGTAATTCTTTTAATCATCCTTAGAGAGATTCAGATGCTATTCTGGCGTGGTCCTGGGCAAACACGCTGCTGGTGGCCCAGCTTCAGCAGAAGCAGTGGAGGAGGTGAACCCTAGAGATCTCATTCAACCTCAGCCAACCTGTAATACTGTATTTCCTCTGACCTTGCTTCAGCACCTTTAAGCCACAATGAATTGGATCTGTAATTCCCATCATAGAGGTGTAACCTCTCTTGCAGTGCTTAGGAAGAATGCATAGCACTCAGACCAGGGGACGGGTGATGCTTAGAGTCAGAAAGGTACTGAAACACTCAACGTGAATTTGACAGTATAGTTGTTGTAGCAAGAGAAAAGTACCTATGTAGCTCCATGGGAAAAAAAAAAATGAACTTAGAACAACGAACCTGTGTCAAAATAACATCTGTTTTTTCTGTTTTCTGGTTTTGGGGGTTTTTTGTGGCGTAGGGTTGGAGGGTGGGCATTTTAAATATGGAAGCTTTTCAAAGGTTGAGATTTGACAGGGTTTTCTGAAGATCTCTGTATGCATTTTGAGATGGCTTCAATTCCATCTCACACATTTCAAGGTCCAGGTGCTTCAGAACATAGCCTGCCCAACTGATACCTTATAAATTACAAAGTGATTCCTGATGGGGTAGCAAACTCATAATAAGTTAACTTAGAAACTAGGACCAGAATCTAAAGAGCCCATTCTTCAGTATAATTTTGTTCAAAAGTTTTGTGAAGGCATCTTTCATTATACATTCAACTTTGATAATTTGTAGTGATTGCTTAAAATTAACACTTCCTTCTGCTATCACAGAGAAGATACTTAAAGAAAATTTCTTAACATACCATAGAGTCTTGCATTCATGTTCAGTATCACTGAAGTTGATTCCCAATGTGTATGTTTAGTAATTATGTTTAATATGCAACCATGTGAACAGATTAGTGACTCCTTACCGGAATTAAAATAACAGCAGGGAAGCCAAAATAGAAGTATAGATTTATTAGAGATGTTATCTAAAATACAATATTATTTTCCTTTTTAAATTAGAACATATATTATTTCAATGAAAAGGTATTTTGTATTATTTCTATGGTAATAACAACTTTTAAAGATAACATTTAATTTAGAACATTTTTAATTAAAAACCCCAACACTACCATTAAGACATAACTAAGGTTGTTGACAGTATGGGTAAAAATGCAAAACAGTCTCAAAAATATTTACATGTCAGTTTCTTAAAATCTAAGAAGTCTAATTCTAAATATTCATTTTGCTTAATTTTCTCAAAATACTTTTTTTTCTAAATAATAGCTAGATTCTGTATTCCTGTGCTTCTTACAAAGCTTCAAGTTATCGTTAGTTACGTGTACTATCACACCAGTGGATGAGGTTTCTTAAAATGGCTTATTTTGCTACCACCATATCCTCTCCCAAGCAGCCAACATCCTATTATACCAAAGTGTCAGTCGCAGTAATAGTCACCAAAATGCACACAGCCACCCACCCCCTGCCTCCCCCAACCCCACACCTTAAGAACCCTTTCCCATTTGGCCAAGAGCCTTTCACATTTCATTAGCTGGCATTTCAGATGCAGAGCAAAAGAAAGAATGGATCTGGGAGACAAGAAGTTGCCTGGGCACGCATGGCAAAGTTTGATTTGGGCTTAGCAAAAGGGGCTCCTCACAAACACAGCAATTCCTAACACTCTCAGCACTGAGGTTACTGGAAGGAAGCTCTGACTTCTCTGCTCTTCAAAGGCTGACATGGGCGCCAGTTGTCCACCATATGGCACACAGGCTCATTCTCAGCATTGAAGCAAAGGCCACGGAGTTTGCACATCTGTGGGAAAAGGCAAAAATATCCTCAAAAGTGTCCTCTCACTTCAGCAGGATTTTTTGAAACTACACATCTTGGTCTGAACCAGAGCTCCAACTAAACAGTTTTGCCAGGACCAGTAGTCTAGAGATGGCATCAGCACCCACGTGTCTGTATTTCATCCACACCATTTCCCGCCTCGACACAGGCACGAAATACCTGTCCACAAAATATCGTTGCAAGAACAACTGTGAAAGCCCAGAAAACAAGGACACAGGCACACATTTTCTGAACTCCACAAGCAAAGAGTTGTTTGTTCTTGATCCAGACCCGAGTTGAAATCCTTTCAGAGTCCTCTGCAAGTTGTACAGTTTTGGCTCTTTTTTTTTTTTTTTCAGTCCACTTGAAATAATAATAATTTTAAAAGGCCTTACCCTCGGGTCAAAATAAAGCTGTTGAATAAATTCAAGTTACCTTGATTTTCAAATGCTGTGAGAGGGGAAAACTGCTTCACGTCAATAGGAGCATATTGTATAGTTGTGGTACTTGTTCTTAAAGTACAATTGGTGTTTGCACAATCTGATGTAACAAAAGCACCTTTATGTCTAAATAGGCATCTCCAAAGCTCATTAAAAAGACTGTGCCAAAATAGTAACCCACCCCAAAAATGATCTCACACAGAGAGGTGGAAGCGCTGATAAATATATGTAGGTGGGAGATAGGATTTCCTACGAGTCAGGTTCTAGAACAGGAAAACCTCATTCAAGGAAAAATGTCCTCAGCAGTGATCTGTCTCCCCTGGACTTTACCTTCAGGACCAACCAGAACAAATTTCAGAGCTCAACCTCTGCCAGGAACTGCTGTGCCACTACAACAAATGATAACAGGCCTGCTACACCCTGTTGTTATATCCAGCTTCTATCTGTCTTTGGAAAACCTATCCATCTTAAACCTTGCATCAATACTCTGATACATGGTTTCTTGTTTTGATCAGTTTGAGAATGAAAAGGCAAACTGCCAGACAGTGTGGAAATGTTGATGGTAATAGGGAGGGATGAGTGGGGGAGAAACAAGTGGTGTCTTTTACCACTTGTAGGTGGTTGAAGTAGGTATGGTAGAAAAAACCCACTATTTTGGCGAGTGTGCTCCTGCCTTATAATAAGTGTTTGCAAGCTTGGAATTATCAACAGCAATAGGAATAGCCTGAAGTAAGTAAATAGTGTCAACATTAGTGCTCCCTTGCAGTTTACTAATGGCAATCAATCACTGCTATAGTTATTACTTCCAACAGTTACTCCTCATCACATATTCTATCTTCTATTATGTTAAGTTCCACAACGGCTCAGTTGCATTTTCTTTCAAATCAGCAGAATAAACCCCCTAGAATTAGGTGCAGATTGTTAGCATCTCTGTCATCAATAACAGAGACTTAAGAATCTGAAGGTTAAACTAAAGCCCTTCAGGGCTAGTTTGTATTTATAGGCTCTAGAAGCTATTTATAGCTCTCAAGCACACATATCTGAACCCAAGAATGGAAACTTGCCTATACGTAATTTCATTAATGGATGGCACAGAAAGCTAGGGCCAAGAGGGATTTAATCCGCACAAGCGTCCTCCGACTAGGAAGACTATCCTTCTCAGGCTGGTCAACAAGAGTATTTTCTTAGGCAGCAGACTTCTGGAATCTGCAAGTTTTGCCTCTTCCAAACAATGGGAGCTTTGTTAGCATCATCACAATTCTGCGTAGGACTTCCCAGTCTGTTCTGTGACAAATAGAACTTGCAAAAAGAGCTCTGTGCTGGAAAATCAACAGACCAACTACAGCTCTACATGTGAGACTGTGGATGCAGCACACGTGCTCCCCAGGTGCTTAGTAAACCTGGCATTTTCAGGGCAAGTACACCCAGAGAGGTGACTGCACGTACAGCGAACCTGCTGATGCTCACAACACATGCTAGACTAACTCCACATGTGCAGATGGTCCTTTCATGCATGCCTCAGTTTTCTGGATTTTTACCATACGACAGCTCTAACCATATATCCGGAAAATATCTGATACAATTTTTTAAACTTCCCTCCCCTATCTTCCCTAGATGTCCAAATAGAGGACAGCCTTACATTCTCCAGCAAACTCTACATCCACAGGCAGCAGCAGCGTCCTGTCAGAAGAGGATTACCACTTCAGATAGGTATTTCTGACATGTGATGCTAGCTAATACCCTGCACAGCTCTGCAGTAACACTGCCACTTCACAGATCACCTAATGGGCTGAACTGAAGCCATCAGTGTAACTGCAGTACACATCTACTGGCACCATCCATTGGAAACCTACCTGCTCAGAGCTCACAGTGATGGGCTCCTTCAGAACATGCCAGGTCACACATTCAAGCAGCGGTGGAGTGGTCAGTGAGCCAGGGTATGTCCAGTAGTCTCTGCATGCAGGAAGGAGTCCAGTGGGGTCAAAATTTGTGAAGGAAGCTTGCTTTCCCTACGATAAAGTAAGCAGATGGGCTGATGTCAGGAAGAGACCACAACACACACTGGGATTGCAGTAGTGAGGTCTCCTAGGAAAGCTCCATATTTGGAGGAAGGCAGAAATGGAATTTGGCATCAAGTGTTGCATGCCAACTGCAGTATATTTGGGATTAAATACTCTCAGCAATGTATTTCTTACAAGATTTTCAAGATATTGTTTCTCATACCAGATGCTGCCTTTATGTTCCTTGGTCTTAGAGATAAGATTTGACCTTGCTTGAAAAACAGTGAGATTTCAGATGCCACATACATTGATTGCACTGGCAACACAGAACCTGTGAGACCTATTGAAGAGCCCATTGCAGTAAACAGCAATATCCATTTACCTCAAAGGGAGCCTGATGAGAAAGATGACAGCACAGTCTCCTTTTTTACCTTTCCTGTCCACATTTCTCATTGGTACAGGCCTTTACCCACTATGAAGGTACCTAATTACTCACTAAGTACTTTTAGTTTCTCATTACTCAGCACACTAAGACCACATACAAACTATACACAATATTTAAAATACAGAAAGCCTTTTTTTCCGTAAATTATATATCCTGATCAAACTGTTTATCTAAACTCTCTCTAGAAACAGCCAAGAGAAGCATGTTCTCTTGGAAAAAGGAAATTGAGGCCACAGATGCACAGATGAGGGGAAATGCCTTTTCCATCTGTTACCACCAACTAGAAAGGGAACCTAGGAAAGTACTTCAGATTAGGAAGATAAATCCTACCTTACAGGTTTAAATACGGTTAAAAGACAGAGAAATCTAGTCACAAAGATAGGAAATGATCACCGTTTCTAGTACTCCACGCTCTCTACCTCAACTTCATTCCAATCTGTTTTGTTTTTAGGATTATGAGTGCCTGCACTGATGGCAGGAAGGTTTGTTTTACTTTCATACATGTAGCAGGCTGGAAGAAATTAAAAAAAAAAAAATCTACTTTCTAAAGAAGGTAACATAGCGCAGTTGTGATAGGTGTCAATCACTGCAGACAGAAAATGTTACCTTGGTTTGAATGGAGCTCAGAGCATCCACAACCTTCTGCATCTCGGGCTTGGCATTTCCCACCTGTAACACAAACCATATGAAAATGAAAATCACCAGGCATTCTCATTACACCTTAGTTTTCTGTTACAGCTCTTAAGGAAACTTTTTTCCAGCGGCATTTCATTACATAATAGGAGTATTACAGCATAAGAGACTAAAACAGTCTCTGTAAAATCATGCCAGTTGACAGTGAGCACAAACGGGTCAGCCAAGGACATTGGACAGAATAAAGCTATTTTCATTTACAGCGTGTGGATTTATTTTTGGACCTAAGCTGTTCTTCTTTTATGGAAGTCACACTCCTAATAAAATAGTCACCCTCAGTGAGGCCAGGATGGAGTACTACATACTGCTGGAGCACAGACACCTCCTCCAGCTTGCTGTGGAGGCAATTCAACTAAGACAAAACACTCTGGCCATTTAACAAAGACAAGAAAAGGAAAACAGGTGCTATTTAGGCTGGTCACACTGCAGATTCATACACACAACTTGGTCAGTTATGCACATCCCCTTTCACTTGTAAGAGTTATGGTAGCATCACTGTCTTGATGAAGGCAAGAATGCTGCTACAGGGCTGCAACACTGATAGATGGCAGTCATAGTCCATGGCTAGTGTACAACTTTTATAGGTAAAGTAAGGTAAGAATTTGGAGCACCACCTAGTTGGCTATGGATTTAGGCAGTATAACACAATGCTGCCTTATTCTCTGTTTTCTGCTCTTATGTTCCCTCCCACAACACAATGAACATGATGGACAAATAATACAAAAGAAAAAGTTCAACAAACCTTCATGAAGATGCCCACCACAGCTAAACCATCAGGGTGCTTCACAGCTTCAGCAAATTTACCATATTTTACATTCCAGTGAACAATATGGAGCTAGGAGCAAGAAAACAAGAAGCACCTGTGAAGATGATATTCCATCCAGAATACTTCAAAAATGAAGATGCAGGGAAGTAATTTATTAAAAGCAAGATGGTGTTTTACTGCTGAGGTTTGAAAGTTTTTGTGTATCGTTAAGAATTTGTTGAATTATTTATCTACATTGAAGGTTCATTTATTCAAAGAGATTTCTGTAATGTATTTAATTTTGCTTCTCAGTCCTATTTCCAGATGAGTTTTAAAGGCAAGCTGTGGCTGTACCATTCTGCTTTTCATCTAGTGAAGCTCCTGTTATCTTCAGCATAAGTTTTTCTTCACTTACAGCCTGCAGGATTCTGATGTAGTACTTTAATGCTATATATCCTGGAGTTCTTACCACATTGACATACATCGTCAATGTCAGAAGAGGCAGAGGAGACACATTAACTATAGATTTGACTCACAATTCGAAAGGTTTTTTTTTTTTAAATCAGTCCTGTCCTTTTCTGGAAAGACTTGGAGAAGAATATGAAGTGAGTCTCCAGGTCATGTTAGCCAGGACCTTACTTTCTTTTTAATTTCCGAGTTATTTCTAATTTAAGTTCATCAGGCTGTTTCCCCACATCTGCAAGTCAAGTTGAACAAGTAATTATGGTACTGTGTAAGACAGAAGGCAGTTTCAAGTTTCTCACATAAGACAAAAGCTACTTCTATCTCATGAAAAAGCAGCAGAGCCAATGAATTTGTGGGGCCATTTCGTTTATCTGTCAATGCAAACCACAGGTATGTTCCACAAATGTGTACTTATGAATATATTTTATAAGTCTGTCACAGCACCCAGAGGTAGATTCCTGAACAGGGGACAAGGAAAGGTGGGATGCAAGGCACTGAAGTCACTCAGTTTCTGTAGTCAGACTGTAAAATGGAGTCTAAGTGCTCCGAGGGACAGCTGGAGTCACAAGGGTATCACAAAGAATGCCTGTAAAATCTCACTTTGCTGTCTGCCCTCTTCACAGCCCTTCATTCTTTGCTACCAAAATATGAAAATATCTGCCCCAAAATTATTCTGCTGCTTTTATAAATACCTCTGATGTTAAAAATTGAAGCCAGGAAAAGAGGATGTGTATGTACAGAGGTGCTGCAATTCTATTTCTTCGTAATTTCCAAGAGTCACTGAGAAAGCAGGGAAAAAATAGGTATTATTAATGTGGGGTTTTCTGCTTCACTTTGACATGGAGTAGCTGAGAAAAGTATTGCAATTCTAATCTCTGCTCTTGCAAGGAGTATGTTCTAAGGTGGCATCGTACCAAAATCTTCTATGGTAACCTCCTCCTATGAAGATCTGTAGAGAAGGTGCTACTGTGGTGAAAGACCTAAAAAAAACCCCACCTCATTATACAAAGAAGACTGGAGAAGGTAAAGCATGTCCTACCTCTGCATCATACTTCACACCATCCACAGTGTGCTCAGATCCCTGCCCATCACAGGATCCCCAGTGAATGTGAAACTGCACCAGCCTGTAGACTCCATCCAGTGCTCCTCCTTGCAGCACTGCAAAGCAAAGAAGCTTTATTAGCAACTCCCATAACTTTTGTTATCAAGTCTCCCTTCAAACTGAAACAGTTATCTCAAGTCTTCCACGTGATCTACAGTTCATTGCATGCTGCCATGCTACTCCAGATCATCCTCAATGGTACATTACTGCAATACACCAAAATCAATAATAAATGCATAAAAACATAAGTGACTTTACAGTGAGCATCTCATCAGCAATTTAACAGGCATGCTAGTATTACAAGTGATGAGGGAAGATGTAACTTTTCTGTCACCAAATAGATAAAAAAAAGCCCTTTGTAAGAGGCCCACACAGAATTACTCTAAGGAAGTACATTTGAAGACCAAATCATCTTTCATGTACTCTGTCCTTTCATTTTAGACACTTCATCCATTTAGGCCTTAATCCTGCAAATCCTGTGGAAGATTAGGTTGAGTGAAATGTTTTTGGTTCCAAATTAAACCTGAACACCTGTTAGCAATGGGTTGTAGCAAGGTAAAGCAACAAGCACAGGACAAGACAGTGCAGAGATGTGAATTCAAATCTCTTGTCCTTCCCGTTGTGGTAAAAATGGCAATGCCTACATGGGCAGATTTTTTTAAACATGGACTGGAAACTAGTTGCTTATTAATGCTCTCCATTATGTGGCACTACTTGTGCTATGGGACTGCTCCAAGTGAAGTACCCAGCCACACTTTGAATTCTACAAGAGCAAGCTCCCTTATTCTGTTAGTTTTACCCTTCTACCCAAACTGTGACCAATCACCATTACGATATGCAGGATCAAGCCCTACCATTGCAAAATGCTCAGGCCACAGACAATGTCTCCTCCAGTGCAGCATAAAGCACAGAATAATAACAAATAGTTCTGTTAAACAGAGCTATTTATCTAAGCTATCAGAGCAAGGTTTCACACTAGTTTGTGGTTTGGTTGGGGATTTTTTCTTTTATTTTTTTCGCCTGAGCATCTCAAATCCAAATTCAAAATTATAACTTTAAGTTATTAATATTAAAAAATTTAAAAACAAAAAGTAACTTAAAGTGTTAGGATATTTTTAAGAGACCAATTTCTCTCTATAAATATATATAATAAGTGACAGAAGAGTGTTGACATCAGATATTACATGTAAGTGTGCTCTGTGTATGTGCCACAAAATGATTCTGTGGAGTAAAGATGCTTTCCTCTCAGTCTGCAATTAGTCTAGACACTAGCACAATACGTGCATGTGTGAAAACATACATCAAATGCTGATTGGAAAAGGTGGCTGCATGTTCAGGTTTGAAAAAGTCCCATTATATACAAGCATGGACAACATCAGCCGTGGATATAAACAGTAAGGTGAGAAGGATTTCACTAAAAATTTGCAATACATGAAAACAAAATAAGATTTCTTAAAAATACATTAGTTTCCACCAGTGCTCCCTACACATGCAAAATTTGGGTTCACTGGATAAATCTTGCATTTGCCTGGGGCTCCGCTGGTAAATATATTTAGAAGTCTCCCAACATGTATTTTTATTTGAAAATCACGAATCTATGTTCCACTGCAGCCTTTGTAATTTCCAATACTGTAGCCAACAGACTAGGATTTGCCCTACCTACTTCCACACTGTGTGATCCAAAGAAGAATGGCTACTTAAAGTAATCAAATAGGAACATATCTTACTCTACTTTTACATTTCTGCATGTGCTAGTTGCCAAGAAGCATAACTGTTTTAAGCACAAGACTAAAAATCTGAGTACTTTTTTTAGAATGGCAGCTGTAAATGGGCATTAGCTCCTTTTGGAAATGAAGTAACTGGTTCCTGTGTCTTTACAGATGCAAAATCATTTAATCCATACAATATTGTGTCTCATTTTAAAATGATGCCATGGAGTTGTAAAGTTTCAGTTTCAGTTCCTTTAGCTCGTGGTCTTGCTGGTCCTTGCAGATATAAGTGGACTGAGGTTCCACCACTCCTTCACCTCAGAAAGCACTAGCACAGCACAGGTTAATCTGCCATTATTAATCAATGGAAAGCATGCTGAAAAGCAGAAACATGCAACGTTCTTGAATTCATTTACAGTGTTATTTCTCTACACAAAGTTTGCTATAGTCTCAAAAACCCAAAAGATGCAGAAAAATCTCTTTGCAGTTTTTGCTTACTTTTCTCATTCTGTGGTTCTCAAATCCAGCACTAGCTTATTTTGACTCACAGCAGAGCATTCAAAGAAAGTAATAATTAGATTAGTGTGAATGAATACAAATTCAGCAGGCTTAATTACAGAACAGCCCTCTTGTTCTAGCCTACGTTAAGCAGTTATTTTATTTTTACTACTTCTCAGCCTTTCCAAAGAAGTAAAATTTAAAACTAAACTTAAAAGGCAAAATAGAAATGACAGAACTGCTTTTTTCTTCAGAACAAGCTTTTTAAACCATAAATAAATGTTACCAGCTTTTGCAACATAGAAGTTCAGAGAATCAGAACAACATTCACACCAGCAACTTCCCTGTCTTTGTTCCATGTGACAGGAATATCAACTCGAGGCTACATTGAAAAGAAGCCTAACCTTTCCATCCCCTTTTTAAAAAGGATGGGGAAGTCCTGATCCATATTGGAGCACTTCATCATTAGCTCCCTTACTTTTGAAATCAGTATTAGTGAAAACCATCCTGAAAATACGTATGTAACTGTGATCCCTTCTGTTTTATAGCACAGCTTCAGATGCAATGCTGTCTGAAGACAGCACAAGATGAGCTGGAAAAAAGTTATTTTCTCACAGATTTCATCTACTCAAGACAGTTTACATCATAACGTGGTCTTGTGTTACAGCCTGTCTACGTGACAGCTTGACAGTGCCCTTTTTTCTTTTCCACTATTAGATACATTAGACAAATTTGGAGCTACTTTTAGATTAAGAAATGGTAACTGTTTTCTCATTACCATTTTATCTTCTACCCTTTACTGGAGAAGTTATTGTAGTATAACATCCAGTAATTATATTTCACTGTTAAATGATCTCGTAACATGGCCTGAATTAGGTGCATGTAAGTATTAGCAGCACTAATTCAGAAAGTCAAATAACCACACAAACTCTTCCATTTATGTGACTTATACCAACTGTGGGATTTCTTGGATACAGAAGGTGAAGTTGATTTGACTCCATTACACTTTCTTGGGATATCTGAAAACACACAGAAATCAAAGGGCATTTTGTTGTGTCTGGTACAGCTGTTTACTGAGGCTACACACCTTCCCTCTTCTATTTAAAGGCAAGCTGGTGGGCAGTCATCCTTCCAATGTAAAACAGAACAGCCTTGTAAAAAATACCGTGGACCACTGCATACCTTTTTTCAGAAAGTGGCAGCATTCACATCTAAATTTTTGCAGGAATACTGTGGGAATTACTGTTATTCAGCTAACTCCCATGGGATGCTCTCTGTACAGAGCAAAAGACTAATAAAACTCATCAAGCCAATAAACATGTCAATGGAATTATCAAAATGGAGGAACTACATGATTGTTTAATGAGTTAGGTTGATTTCCTTCCTGTCATACAACTTAGTGTGACAAGAAAAAATATTACTGTAAAGTTTGTTAATCTGAGAAAATGCAGAATGAGAAAGTGTTCTTCAAATGACAATCATTGACAACAAAGCTCCTTCCAGTAGCTGAAATAATTGGTCCACTAGAGCACAGTAGATGTCCAAAGCTCCAAGCTTGGAGAATTAATTCTAATTGAGATTCTGCCAAACAAAAACCCAACAGCAGGACATTTCAGGCATCTACCTTTGAGAACAGCCCTCTTGCACACACATTGCTTTAGCGCAAAGGAAACCATGATGTCTATCAGCCTCCAGTAGATGTGCACATGTGAATAACATTCTAGGAATATATTTATGTAAACATATGCAGAGTACATACTTTAATGTTAATATTTTGTAAGCTTTTGTGTATACAGAGACACCTGTACAATGGAAAACAGAACTTGAAGAGACAAAGCAGATGAAGCATTACTTGAGGAAAGAAAAAAACCTACTTGAGCACCATGTACTGTTAATGACATGAAAAAGGTTCTTATGAGGATGCTCAGGAATTAGCCTTGTGTTCTTACGCAAGGATGGGCTTTCTCATCTGGCAGACTAGAGTTCAGTTAGGGTGAGTTGTCACTTCC
Source organism: Corvus moneduloides (assembly GCF_009650955.1). Taxonomy (NCBI): domain Eukaryota; kingdom Metazoa; phylum Chordata; class Aves; order Passeriformes; family Corvidae; genus Corvus; species Corvus moneduloides. The sequence goes on along the minus strand of NC_045476.1, from coordinate 137,048,349 downwards.
ATGAAACGTGGAGTACAAAGAGTCACATTTCGTGAGATGTTTCCTTCTTTATGTTATCTCTTTCAGACATTCCTCCTAGGACGTTGTATCATGACAAGCAAGAAAAGCAAGAAAAGCATTGAATCATCTGACTGTAGGGCTCATATTTACAGAAAACATCTGTAATTGGTTTCACTATGAGGAAAAAAAAATTGGTATATGAGGGAAAAAAAACCAAAACAGACCTACTTCTGACCTTGCTAGAAATTTAGCCTGATAAGGCTACAAGGATGTTCCACAGAGATAGACCAGAATGAAACAGCTGCCAGAACACAGCCAGTCTGAAGACGTGTCTATCTGCAGCAGGTCAGTGGTTCCAATTCACCTCAGTTGAACTATTTCATTCAGACTGGGCAGCAGCCAGAAAGACTCTGACCTGCTTCAGGATACAAAGTCATTTAGGTTCTTAACATTCCTCCAACTGCCTGGGACAAGTAGAGCTTATTTCTCTTGTAGTCTCTTAAACAGAGATTCTCTGAGAATCGTAAGATGCTGTACTGAGTCTGTGACCAGCCTTCAGCCCTCACATTTCACACTACATAGGCTGACAACAATTTAGGAACCAAGCCAGAAGCATTAAAATTCTCTTGAAAGTAACAATTGGTTTAATTTCTGATAGTAATACTTAAATACTAATCCAGTGGCTGCTTACTGTACTGAAAATTGTGTATTGGACAGTGATCATACTACGTTGAGATCTAATGACAGACTAACAAACTCAAGGTGTGAGCATTGCCTCTAAGTATGCAGCAGTCCCTCACGCCTGTGAGTAAATAAACAAATTATCAGCTGGGAAGAGTGGTAATCAGGACATCTGGCACATAGCTTCATTACATCTTAAAAATAAACTTTTCCAAGTGGCCCCAGCTGATAACAGCTGCCTAGTTTCTCCTGGTTTTGCATTAAAAGCGCCTCTAGAGGACGGATTTGGCAAAAGGGAAGGAAGTTTCCAGGATTCCTAAATGCATAATCCAGGTCAAATTTCTGCTCAGAAGTTGCATGTTAAGATAAAACAAAGAAACAAACAACCCCTACCAACAAACGAAACATACAAACAAAAAAAACCCCACCAACAAACCAACCCCACCCCAGTGTAAATGGAGAAGGGCACTTCTGTGTTCCGTAAAGAAACTAAGACCTGAAACACGCAGGACTGATCTCAAGTCCTCTCATCTTCCTTTCCAGTTCCTGGAAATACTGGAGCTATTCAAGTCACTTGTTTACACACACTTTACAGCTTCTGGTGATCCCAGTTACAGGAAAAATGACTTAAAGATCACATGCCCTTGAAACCTCCGACATTTTAGCCAAGCCATGCACAACATTACTTGTGACATAAGCAGGTGTCTGAATACAGTCCCCTGCACCTATAATCAATCAGTTCTCTTATTTCTGATCCCAAAGGATCAAGACATTCACTGCTTAAGCTATATTGCACTGTGGACCTTCAATCCATGATCCTATACTGATGACATGCAGTATTATTCTGGTACAGCTAATATTATACCTTTGGATCTGGGAAGCCTAAAAATAGACCAGTAGCAGTGACTTTAAGAGTTGTGCCTTAAAGACAGCAGACCTACATGTTTCTGCTTCCATTTACCAATTTAGGTGGCAGCGTAGGAAAAGAGCAACAGTGGCACTACTTTCAAAGAAAATATCTGCCAACAGAGCGGTGCTAATGCACTGGCTCTTCAATAACCACTGTAACAAAATAGATTAGTTTATTTACAGTGAGTCATAATTTAAGACAGCTGAAGTGTACACATTAATATTTACAAGTATAGAAAGAATCAAGTAATATATTGGATTACAACTACTGAAAGACTCTCAAGGGAAGCTAGCATCAAGATGAATACAGTATTTTCATTTTCAAGGTCTTCTCATAAATTTTAAGTTCTACTATGACTTAATATTTGCAAAAATGTCAGATTTACTCGGGACACTGACTTGAATTTCAATAGTCTTTCTAGCTCAGCAGCAAGGAGAAGGAAACAATTAAGAGACTTACCCACTAGAATGAATTACCAGCACATTTTGTAATGTCTCTAGAGTTTTTCACCATAGTTGCAAATCACTTCTGTCAGGTTCTACAGCTAAAATATGGTATTCTAACATTCTTGTTATAGAATAAATTCATGGCTGATTGACTTCTTTCTTTTATAAGTTCATCAAACACTTGATCAGAAAATACAGAATACATAATCTACTGTTGTGAACATGTCTCATTTGAATTTCAGAACTTAGATACATTCTCAAACATTTTCTGCAAAAACTCACACAGAACACATTTTACATATGTTACAAAACCTTTCAGGCTCTTGAGGGTTTTTTGAGTGAACTCACATCCTGTGGTTTTATGGCTCTGAGAAGTCACTGTTCATTTCTGTCTTCTAAAGTGAGGGAAACAATATGCAAGTCCTTACAGAAGACTAGAATGTGCAATGTTTAATATGATAAAAGAAGTACCCTTAATGAGACTCTGCTATAAAATTCCTAGATTACAGTAACCTCATTTTAAGAATTATCATCACCACATACTTCACTCATGCATGTAAGGTCTGGTCCCATTAGAAGAGTGGATGAACCTGAATTCAAAGTTTTATTCCCAGTGACACTTTTTTTCTGTCAAAGTTAAGAAGAAATTTAAAAAATTAAAGAATCTTAGAGATGAATCCCTATAAATACTTCACCTTCCACTACTATTAAAAGACAGTGGACATGCAAATTAAGAAAGCAACTGCAAGAACGGAAGGAGAAGACTGACAAAGTAACAACTGAAAGGGGAAGTTCACAGTTCAGTTTCTACACACAAACCCAAGAAAGCATTCCAAAAGGCTCCAAGGATATAAGATAGAATACTATATTATGGAAGGGACAAACATGGAATTTTTCCAAACAAAAAATGTTCATAAACATGGCAAAGCTGGCTTGTGACTATCCTTTCCATACACCATTTCTACCAACTTGTAACTGTGAAGTATGAAGGGGATTCACTTTGGGAATTAACAGAGCCTTTACAAGTATATTCTGGAGTCTAACAGCTGTCACACAACCCAAGACAGTTGCTACAAGAACTGAAATCAAAGATTTGGAGGTAATTGCTTAGGAAGAGAGTTTTTCTGAGCATTGCTAGTAACATCTAGGCATATCTAAAAAAAATTAACATGAAAGTAAAACAAAGTCAGGTTCCAAAGCTATCAAAAAAATCAATATAATTTCTCTGGTAGAAATTCATTTTAAGAGAAGACTGTATAGGTCATAAGCATAATTACAACCTGAATCAAGAGTTATGTCTTTAAAGCTCCACCGATTAATAAAGATATCTTCTGAAAGCAAAGAAGAAAACATTTTCTTCCGTGAAGTTACATCAGTCACATAAATTGCACATAAAGTTATTTTTGTTGAAAAAGCTGAACTTCTATTTTGCTTTCTTACTCAAAGTAATATAGATATCATTTTAAGGAATTCCAATTTTTCTTTTTGTTTTTCACAAATATGGGCAGAAGCTTCATACAACTTTCCTGATGCATACATGTAATGTAACAAATATACATTCTGAAAGAAAAATACCAAAATTTTTATTATTCTTATATCTACTTGTTCTTAATTGTGATCAACATTATCCACATTACATATTTTCTGAATCAAAGAAATAAGTAACAGCTGTTTTCAGAGCATTTTATCCAAATATACATTTTAGCTTTCTTACCTATTTTTATTATGCTACTACTACCTGTTTGGGGTTTTTTTTAAACCACAAGAAATCATTCTGTATACTCAGAAGAGCAGGAGTGATCAAACAGACATTAAGACCTAGAACTGCTGTTCAGTTTGCTTCAGTGTCATTAGTTACAAGGCTGAAGATTCTTAAGGAAATGGATCTACTTTGCGTGCAGTTACTCATCTTGAAGATGATTCACAAACAGTGATCTTATTACTTCATTTTGCACCTACTACTACAGATAATTCATTACCACATATGGGACAGCTCACGGAAACAAGCAATACAACCTGTGGGAAGTATTTTCAGGATATTATTCCATTGTCTTCTGTAAAAAATACCAGCACATCACAAACTCACATAGCTTCTCCTTGTCACTGCTGTGTGATGTCTAACCAAGAACTGGGGATGCATGTTTGAGTCTCAAATTCAGAATCAAGCAGATACAAGTAAAAGACAGCTCTATTTTGTGTAAGGAAAGTAGGTTACCTAGTTAACAGCATACAAATGAAGCCATTAAGTGTGCTGCCAGGTAGATTCTAAGCACTGTAAATTTCAGTAGGAAGTCTAGTACTGAATGATCCACCCTTACCTAGCTTCACAGAAATCTGTTTAGTGGTTTTTGTTTCTAAAGAATAATAATTTTCTGATTCACTAATAGAGATACTGAGAATATTTCTGCTTGCATCTCCTATCCTCCCACTCTGAAAGCTGTGTCACTGTATATTTGTCAAAGGATCCCTGTCACAGATGTTCTGGTTCTGCACTGACTTCTCATAAAAAGCATTCTTTCTACAGACGTTTCTTTAAATTATTTTATGTTTCTGCCATTTTTCCCTCACAACCCAATTTTCGCAGTTCTTTCCAGACTTAGGCACACACAAAGTGAACACAATAGTTTCTTATACTGTGGAGACCTGAACCTGATTCCTTTGGGCTCAGTGAGAGAAGGATGGCAGCAAGAGCAGACTTGCATGTATATGGTACAAAAAGAATACCTTTTTTTGTACTCTGGATCATCTACCTTATTCTCCATGACACTGTTATTGAACATGATGCAGCTCCTTTAGCTTCCCAGGGTTTCAGAAAAATAAACACTAAGAGGTCAGAATACCTTTTTCCTCTCTTTTTAAAATCCATACAAATATTAATGTTGATGCTCTTTGCAAATTATATATGGACCTATGTGTATTTATGCAACTGTTAACACTTATACCTGACCACTTAATATTGTTCAGCATAAAGACTATAATTAAAATACAAAGTCAAATTCTTAAGAGCACTGCTGAATGTCTGTTATACTGTTGTATTACATTAGTTACAAAAATCTCATATTTTCAGTAGGCACAGATCATTTGGTTTCAGCACCATTCCCTAAATGACATGGCCAACAAAACACTTAGGAAAAATAGGACACTTGCTCAAGCAAGTTAAATCAGGCACTGTCCATAGAGAAGGCAGTGACTTACAACAGGATTGTTTTTGTTGTCGAAATTAAAAATAAAGGCACATTCATTGTGGCAGGGCGATCATTTCTGCAAATGCAGCCAGATGAAAAACTACAGTTAAAGACAACCCACTAAACCCTTGTTGCAAGGACAGATTGGATTCAGTCTGTCCATCAGAAAGGCCATTCCTTTCAGTAAGGATTACTTATGGTTTGCTGGTTTCAGTGCTTTATTTCACCACACAACACAATGAACAGCAAGACACTGTGGACCGACCGCCTGCGACAAACTTTGTAGGAGTGCATCAGACACTTTATCTAGAAAGCCCAGCATCAAGAAATTTCAGCGATAATGTTTTTTTTTGAATTACAAAAGAACAAAGAGGTATTTTCTAATCACTCCTCTGTTTCTGTACTAACCTGGGAGCATACTGGCTTCAGAAATGTGAAATAATATTTTGATAACCAAAGAAAGTATTTCCAAACTATTTCCACTTCAAATTGTTAACTGTAATCCTTTGCTATTCTAAGGCAAATTTTTCCTACAATGTATTTTGCCTCTTCTTTTAACCATTTATCAGTAGCTTATGTCAACCTATGCCTGAAATTATTCTTGTTAAATACTTTTAAACTTTTTTCTTTCCACAGCCAAGCCCTTATCCAGATCCTTTTGATTTATACAAAAATAAAACACTTCTCTGGAGTTTAGCTGCTCAGATAGCCTTAGTTTTCTTTTAACAGGATCTCAGTTTCCTGTTTGCTGAATCCTCACCTTACAGAAGCCAGAACATTTTGGTATGTTTTCATCCTTAGAAAACCTTTACGGATTTAGTGTATGTGTTAGTAGGAATCTTAGTAGCAATTTCTGCGATTCTCCTCCTGCACACGAATGTGAGGTCTCACCTGACTTGTCAGAAGAATCATCAAACTCCACATTGAAGGAGTGCCCGTTGTTGACGATGCTTCTGGCCGTGCTGGCATCATAACTGAAGCTGAGAGGCTTCAGAGAGGAGTCATACTTGGCGGACTTGCTGCAAATGTCAATAGGGGACTGGCGCTCTCCATTGGCGATGGGAAAGTGCTCATGCCAGTGAGCGGGTCCTGCAAGACAGCGGAAAGAAACTCAGTGGGAAACATAAAGTTCGGGGGATATAAACGATAACCCTCCCTCTGGGAAACGGATGTTCAAAACACCAGCCTTTTAACTGCGTACCACTTGGGAGGGCTGGCGGCAGCGGCAGCACAAGGGAGCGAAGATCCCACCTGGGCACCGAGGCACCCGGCAGCCTCACAGCCTCGGTGGCCGAGGCGGGAGCTGTACCGGGGAGTCCTCGGGGCGACCCTGTCCTGTGGAGTAGCGCCCGTCACTCCCTTCCCGAAGTAAAGGAATGTCATCAAGGAAGCAGGAGATGCGCCGGCACAGCGTGCGGAGCGCCGGACGGGCTGCCCGGGCGCAGGTGCATTTCAAGGTTACGATAAAAAAGCGCCACCGAGCTCATTGCCGCTTCGAGCAAGGGCTCCGCGGGGCAGCAGCGGGCACGTTACGGGCGCGGCTACCGGGGACCTGCCGGCAGGTGTCCTGCACCGCCGGGCACTCACACTCACCGTCGTGGCTGCCGTATCCCCAGTGGTGGGACATGGTGCGCGGCCCTGCTCTGCCTGCGGAGGCTGTCACAGCGCCGTGGCCCCAGCACGCTCTCAGGAGCTTTTATAGGCTCCCGCCAACTCCATGCCCTTCTCGGCGGCCGGAGGAGGGGTGGGGAGTGAGGGCGAGGGCGGAGGGAGACTCCGCTGGGGGCGGAGAGAGCGGTCCCTTATAATCCGCGGTCGGCGGCGGAGCTGTGGCGGGCCCGGCGAACAGCGCCCTCCGCAGGCGGGCGGGCGGCGCTACGCGGTCCGGTGCGGCCGCGGGCAGCCTGGGCCGCCCCGCGCGCTGCCGCCCTCCTTCCGCGCATCGCGCACCTGCGGGCGGTGCGCGGGCACTGCGGGGCGCCGTGACCTTGGGAGGTGCCGGCGGCTGGGCCGAGCAGCGTGCCGAGAGCCGGTGCGGGGCGGGCGGCAGGTGCGAGAGTGCGGTGTGAGAGAGGGAGCGGGTGCGCGTCCGTGTGTCCCTCTGTGTGTGCCAGTGTGTGTGTACGTGCGCGGCGCGGCGCGGCAGGGCGGTCGGGTGCTGCTCCCTGCTGGGAGCGGAGGGAAAGGAGGGAAGAGGGCAGCTGGGCATGGCAGTTTGGCCGTGCGGGAGCCGTGGCGGAGGGTCCTGCAGCCAGGGTTTGCCATAGGTGCCAGGTTTTGGAGGCGGAGATCGGCGGAGTTGCGGAGAGGAGCTGCGGTGGGGCTTCAGAAGAGTGGGGACGTCACCGGTTATTGCTCCGTAGTGCATTTTTCCTCATCGCCTCCGGAGAAGCTGCAGGTCGAGCTGGGCTTACGTTTAATTCTTACCACTTAGGCAATACACACTTAACGGTGAGTGCGGCTGAGCTACCGCTCTCGAGGCTGGATTAGCGAGAACAAAACTGAGCAATACATATTTTAGATGTTTTCCTATTGCGCAACGCTCCGGTGTTCTATGGCGGGACAGGAGGGATCGGACCTCGGCAGCCCTTTCGGCGGCGGCTCCGTTCCGTGTCGTGCCGGCTTCCCTCGGCCCGGCGCTGCGGTGGGGCGGGCTGGCCCCGAGGGGCAGCTCCTACCCGAGTGCGTTTGCAGATGGTCCTGTTTGAAGGCTTTTCTGTGTCTTGCTCTGAGCAGTTTTCGGTATGGAAATGACATTGTAACTTAACCCCATTTTCTTAAGATGGTTTATTCAAATCTGGTTTTAATATTGTTCTGTTGTGGTTTAACTACAGGGGTCTAAATTCTGTTTTCAGTGAGGTCATTGTAAATCTAGAATAACAACACTAGAATGACTTCATCATTTACATTCAGCATTGTAAAATCTGTGTCTTTTGTTTGTATTTGTAAGAGGAGGGAGAAAAGTCTGTTTGTATAATGGGTACTGTTGGTAACAGCAAATGTAACCAGCTGGAAATTGCTTACAAAAATTAAAGGCGTTTCTCAGACCCTTTCAAGTATAAGCAGAAAATATTTAAAGCTTATTAGTGACTAACACAGTGTGTCCTCACATTTGCATGCCTCAGTATGGTTTAGCGACCATAAAATGGAAATGTGATGGCAAAACTGTATACACAGAAATTAGTTAGAAATGGCTGTGGCGTGTGATGTAGAACAACAAATGGAAATGCATATTACACTTTAATTAGGCATTCCTTCTTTGCTCATTATTTATACTTTGCATCAATCACTTTTAAATCTGCCAGTCGTGCTATCCAGTATATCAACAGTCTCATAAATGCATAGATACAAATCCATATAGGTAAGAACCCTTGAAGAACATAGCAAAAAACATCCCTTTATGTTGTAAGAAGGAATAAGATTTCAGTACTTTTCAGAAGGTTTCCTTCCATTCAATTTTGCTTGAAAAAAATCCATTCAGCCTCATTCCTCTGCACTCTCACAAGTCAAGTCTCCACTGACGTCAACAGGAGTACCACATAAAGGACAAGTACAGGATTAAACACGACACAGTGTTTGGCATGGTAGGCTTCCTAAAAGATCTTAGGGTTCTTACCAGGGAAATGAAGTCAGTCACAAGCATCACCAAGGGACTGGGATTTTTAGTTACTTGAATCTTCGTTTTCATATCAGTAAACACGTGATACATGCTAAGCACACAGACATACATCCACAAATAGAAGGTCCAGTGCTCTTAAAATCAAATACCTATTTTCCTTGATCATTCAGCAGTACTTGCGGGCTTGAGCCCATGCCAAGGGACTGTTGAGAGCCTGGCATTGACTTGGGCTTGTTGATTCCAGCCTCTTTCTTTTCTGTCTCCCACCTGCATCAGACTCATAATCTGTGACTGTGGTTTTATGGCAGAATGCAGTGCCTCAGAGAAAGCCATAAGCTAGCCCTGAGAGGAAAGTGGATACTAGAAACAGTACAATCGATAATACTGCACATGGGTGAAGCTGCAAGTTCAGGCTTCTCACAGAAATCCAGACTATGCTCCATGAGGCTGCTCTTCTCTGCCACAGTTGCGATGAAGTCAGTGGAATGACGCACACCAGTGAGGCCTACTTGGATGTACAGAATGTGTAGGAGCAGTTCCTAGAGCACATGTTCCCAAATCCTGTGGCAACAGAAGCATTATAAATACATTTCAAGCAATACAAATACAGGGAACAGATTAGGTAATTACTGTAGCCATTTGATTACTTGTGATTGACATTAATATTTTGGGTAGAAAAGATGCCAGTGTAATCTTGTCTCCCTTTTTTGTCACTACTGGTACCACATACTGGGAAGGTTTTTGGAAACTAATAAAACCAGATGCTATTCTTCATCTGTCCTCAATTTCTTAGAGTCAGATCACATCTGAATGTGGTAAACAAATGGGTGTTTCTAGATTTGATGGTACTTTTGAATCATATTAGTAAATACAAATAGAAGCAGCATCAATAGCTTTAGTAAGTGCAAACTCTTCACTCACTCAGATACCTCCGTGTCATTTATGGTACTCATTCATGGGCAAAGGACAGTACAAAGCCCGTATATCACTTAGGCCCCACTTGAATTCTGCTTTGAAGCTTTACATGTCACAGAACATTTATTGACTCTGTGCACAGAAAGGGCACATCCTGTTTGTGTATGTTTATGAAATTTCCTGAAATATATTTTTATTCTCATTATTATTACTTGTGAAGCACAGAAAATGTCAGTACAGATGGAAAATGACACAGATTCTTCCATATCAAAGTCTTTTTTTTCCTCAGTAAATTGCCTACTTCTAGTAGTACTCTGGCTGCAGAAGTGATGATATGTCACACAGGTTTTAACCTGCTAGACAGTTTCAGCAGAAGTGCATACAATGATTATGCTGTAAATCTACCTTTTAATTTTCATGGTAGATTTTCAACTCCGAGAATCTATTTGTGGGCTTTTTTTAACATTAACAGTCATGTTACTGTTCAGTGCCAAGCAAGATGCAGAAGAACCCTGAAGTATTCTGATTCATTCCAGCAACTGTGAAAGTTAAATGCAATTATGAAAATAAAAGTAATTTTTGGTCCTTCAGAGATGTCAGGTTCCAGTCCTTTCCTGAATTACAAAAATGATGCTTTACTACTAATTTCTAGTGAGAGACTAATGCAAGTACTAGCAAGGCAAGCTTCATGACATGTCCGTGCAGTGGAAAAAGCCTGATTGCCTCTCTTGCTGACTTCTAACTATTGCTGATACAAGCTGCTTTAATGCATTTTGATACACTTTGAAATATACCATATTTAAGTAATCTCTATTGTAAAAATGAACAAGCTTGACTACATGAATAAACTAGTTTCCAGACAAAAACTATTTGTCATGGTTCAGTGAAATTACATCCACATAATAAACCCCTGTGCAGTGTAAAATTAATGTCAATAAGGACATTTTAGTTAAGTCCTGCATCTTTAGGGAAATCTGTGTGTGTGTGCCTTCTCATACCAGGCTAATGTACTGGTTCACTAGCTGCCACGATGTTTTGAACTGTCTCACAACCTGGCCTTTAGTTGTCTGGTCTTTACAGTTCCAGGTGCCATTTCCTTGTTCATGTGATAGTGTGCCTTCCTCCTCACACATGAATGTATCCGTGGTCATCATCCTGACTTCTCACTATGTAGCTTTTTGTAAATATACTCCAAAATGTTTTGAAAACCTCAGCCTCCTGCAACTGGCATGGTGCATGCAGTGAACCTAGGTCAACTCCCACTGGAAGTCTGTTACCAGGATGCACATGAGCGTATTGCAAGGCAACAGCAGCAGCAGCAGCAGCTCACCAGTCTGACAGTACAACACTGCACGTGCAAAGGATTTAAAACTGGTTTATAAAATAATCAAAGCCATCAACTTCCAGCTGGTCATGGGGAAGTCACTTACTATTCCTCTACAAGAGGTGCCAGCACTATTTGGAGAATAGAGGACATAATGTTAACTCTAGAGTTCCTGCCTACCAAGGTCAGCAAGTTATAGATTCCTCTTTTTAAAAGTTACTAGCATCCAAAAGGTTCTTGCTTCTGAAAGTCTCAGTAAGTTCTGGAACCAAAAAGTTACATTTGGCTAGAACATAAAATATTTTTATTGTACTGGTACACTGACTGATGAAAATGAAAGGCTTTTCTCTGCTGTAGTGAAAAATAGTTGATGTAGCACATACTCATATTTGGACTCACCAAATATTACAGCTTTAGGAACATTAAAATGAGTGCAGCATGGGTGAGAAGGGAATTCTCAAAAGACAGAACAAAGAGTTTCAAAGTAAACTTTTGTATCTTTCTAAAAGCAAAAGAAAAGGTAGGAAATCAGTTTATGAAATTGAACTACAGAAGAGGGAAATGGAAACAAAAAGAGAGGAGGACCTAATTATACATGCTACGAGATAGCTATGGGAAAAGGATCAAACCTTACCTCTATGTACAGCTGAAAGAAATAAAGAAAATAGGTTTGTGAGAAATTTAGTATTTACCTTGGTGCCAACTATTACCATACAAATGTTCATATACATAAATAATTGTATGCATGTAATTCTGCTGGGTTCTCTGATGAGTTTATTAATGCCATGTGTCCTGCTAAATGTAGATCAATTAAATCACCTGAACTTAAACCACCAAAACCAAACATATCGCTTTCACCTTGATTGCAGGTAAAAATGTAAAATGTAGGAAGAGATGAGATTTGAACTTCTGTGACAACTTCTTACTTTTATTTCAAATTAAACAAACCAAACAAAAACACAGAGCACACTGTGACGTATTCTATTTTTGTTATTAGAGACCATGCCATACTCTGCTTTTGTTTGCTGGTTGTGTAAAGTGAAGGCACTGGAAATAGTATTCAATGAGATACCACTGTAATGGGTATTCTAAAATTTACTTTACATGAGATTCTATACAAAGCTCTTACTTTGAACACAGGAATGCTGCTTCTCAGGGTACAAGAAAATGGTGACAAGTTCCTCTTTTACCCTTTGAAAGAACTTTCTACTCCAGCTATAGACACTGTCATGAAAATGCTCATGGGTTGGGAAAACCAATGCTAAGCACACAGAAGGACTATGAGCTGTGTGAAGAGCAGTGACCAAGGAGAGCTTCCACAGGAGCTCTCTGAGTTGCCTGCAGGATGGGAGGGAGTTAGATGGTGGCTGAACACCAATGACTACACTGTGCAAAGCTGCCAAGTGTCATGTCACAAGGGAATAAATACTGATTTTTTCTTTTGTTTCTCTTGCTCAGGTTTCACATCCAAATGAGAAGGAAATAGCAGAGCAAACCCTCTTAATAACAAAAGACCTTCACATGAATCTGTGTCTTTTGCTATCAATGGGTGTAAAGAAGAAGGATGGATACAAACCCTAACCTTTGATCCAAAGCCTGCACCTGAGGCCTCTAGTTCAAATGAAATACTGCAAATTGAACTGGACAATCTTAGCAGCTATGTGAATCTGTCACTGAATTGGAGGTAGTTTAAAAGTAGCAATGAAACCTGCCAAGGTTTGCAAATACTTAATAAATCAATGAAATGGCCACATAATGCATACCTCTTTTTTGGTCCTGGGAAAATAGTTGAGTTTTATTTTGATAAAATATCTGTTGGTTCATTTAAGTTTCTGTCTAGGAAAAACTTACAGTAAGATATTGAGAATCTCTTTTGCTATATATTTCTACATCAAGCTGCCACTAAGTGAAAGCTTCTGCATTCTCTGTGAAATTCTGTGATAGGCTGACATATTGGGCAAAGGACCTTCAGATTCTCTAGGGTTAAGTGTAAGTCCGAATTGTAACAAGCTTGTATCTCAGAACTAATGTTTCTTTCTCTACACTATTAACTGCTCACTCATTCTTTTCTACCTGGGTAAAAAATTAACATTATTGTCCTACTTGTGTCAGCATTAGATGCCTTACTGAGTGATAAGGAAACAACCTCGTGACTTCAGCAAGAATTCTTTGGAACCTTTCCCATTCTTATATGCATATACTGATTTTTGGACTTTAAAGGCTACAGAAACCAACAGGAAGTGCACACACTATTGTAGGCTGGTTTTGTTTACATTTCCTCTCCTCCACTTTATCTTCCTTTCTCTTATTCCAGAGAGGTATGAGACATGCACACACATACACAAAGACATAATTTTTCAGATTTTTACATGATTCCAATGCTAGGCTTTTTTAAACTTTGTTTTAGGGAGGAGAGAGCTGTACTGCATTCAGCAGTGATGAACAGTAACTTCACTCATGAAAAATGAAAAAAAACTCACCTGCTTTATTTTTAGGGGGTTTTTTTGTTTTTTAAAATTTTTTTGGTTTGGTTTGGTTTTTTATGTAAGATACCTCAGTATCTGGCAATGGAAAATTTGGTATTGGAAAATCTGGCAGTAAAATATTGTTTATTTAAAAATAAATTCTATTCACAGAAATTGAAAGAGGAAAGCTCATTATGGGTACTATGTATGGTTAAGGCTTTGTATTTACTCAGCCAAGGTTTAAGCCCAAATTGGTGGGTTTAAACAGCTTAGTACAACAGCTGCTATCCATCTCACAAAGTTCAAATCAGTTCAACCTTTTCACTGGCATATGCAATCAAAGCAAAATGTAAAGCCAGCCTTGTAGAACAAGCTAAACTGTTTTCAGCACAGACTGAAAAAATAAAAAGTTCTTTCACATCAGTTTTCTGAATGTTGACCCGTGGAGTTGCTGATAGCTTCCTCACCCCTTCACATAAAGTACTGGGATAACTGTTTCAGATATGTTATCTCTCAAACAGTTTAAACTGAGGATAATACTTCATCTCCTACTCATGTCAGAGCTTGACCCCAGAATGTCCCCTGCAGATTAAGGCCTGAGGTGGTGTGAAAAGAAAAAGCAGTACAAAGCTGGCCGAACCAGTTTTTAGTCAGAAAGTCATTGAAAAATCAGCCCCTGTCAGTGGATAACATCACTGGTTATCCTAGCCACGTTTAAGACTTTGTGTTGGAATGGATATTGTCTGCTCTCCACCCTATTCCTTTCTGTGAAAATCTTTTACGTGCTTTTCCATCCTGGAGTGATGTGGATTTCATGGAACATCTCTTCTACTTGCTTAGGATGCAGCTACCTTGCAACAGCCGGGCTAACTGAAAATATTAGTGTCACCCTGCAGCACTCTGCACAAATTAGTAAAACATCAGTGACAGAAGTCAGCTTTTTGGTTTTCTTTGGAAAATACAGTTTTAGGTAAAGTGAAATTGCCTACCTGCTGCTATTAGAGGAATGGTAATTATCTTCAGAAAGAAGCAGTGGGGTGACAGTATTTTCAAAAAGCATAGGAAAACAGAAAAAATAAAAGTTCAAGACTTTTTATGTTTTTAGCCTTTTAAGATGCTTACTTTGGACTAATGTAAGTTAGCACCCATTAAAAATAAAGATTACTGTTAGAAGCTCATCAGAGTTTAGACACTTTACAAAGTCATGGATTTTAAAATGCTTCTACAGAGTTCTTTTTGTTATTCATATCTGTCCAAGCTTTTTTATTTTTCTGAAGAAGTAGAAAATGGAGGAAAATTAAGAATCCAAATTCATCTCTACTTTACAGCTAGAGGAAGACCCTACTTGTAGGTAGAATGCAGGATTTGATCTTCAACAAGAATGAATACAAAGTACATACTTTGAATTTGGATTGCTCTAAACTAATCAAAACTGAAAACTACAGTGTTACCTGAATACTTCTAATTTATCATATTCTAATTTATTATGTAGCTCACAAAGTCAACTTTTCCACTCAGAAAGCAAAGTTCAGTAATGTAACTACTGTTTTTATATTTCTCCATTTTTCATGGTGTTTCTCGCATGCAACTCTGAAAACTTCTGTTCAGTAAGCATTAGCATTAGTCAGCCTTCTTAAGGATTCTGACTGGATTAGTATTTTCCCAGGATTTATATACTACACAAAACTGGTATGATTATGCAGCTCATTGTAAAAAGCCTTTCAAAATGTACAAATAACTGTACATTGTGTACCAAATTGTCTGCTATTAAAGGTAACAAGTGCAAATAATGATGAGCAGCTACCACCTCTTTTATATCAAAGCATTACAGAAATTATGTTTGCCTTTAAATTCTAAGTGGCTTTCTATATTGGGCTGGCAGCAGGATATAATCTCTTTCCCACCACTTGTTTTGAGCTGAACATTCTTCAAAGAATGAACTCAAACTGAATTTAGACATAGAAATTAATTGCATCTCATTGCCAGAGTTCAGAGGAGAAAGAGTTGCTTATAAAAGCTGATTTTACCAAGAACATGGTTTTGGTAGTCATGACTTTGTCTGTCAGCAATTCCCCGGGAAACAGGCTTGGCTGACCAGTTAAACTATGTATGTGGCTTTCTCAGAATGCACAGCTGACATTTTTTGAATAATAATTTTTAACATGTAAATTGTTGGTTACAAAAATGGTGAAAACCCCTAAATAATAAGTTCACGAAATTGGAGACAGTAAGCACAGGGATGTATTGACCCAGAAGAAATCCACGATGGTGCTGTATAAGATGTTATAGCTCTTCCACTGTCAGTGATGTGTCGCAGTTGCCAGCGCTGGGGACAAATCCAGTAGAAAGGGATGCAGGCAGAAGGATGGTAACATGGGGATAAAGCTGTGTACAGCCAGCCTAGAATACAGGATGCTGTAAATAAAATCAATAAAAAGACAACAATGCTCTTCTGTGCTTGATAACTTCCAACTGGGAATTAAGACTACTAGATAAACTTCTAAAAATGGCCTATTTTCCTAAAAGACATCACATGCTGTGTCTGCTGATTTTTTTTTTTTTTCTGTGATCAAAACCAAACATTATGGCAGTCAGTTACAGCTACCATTGGAAATTTCTATGCACAGAGCAGGAAATTATGGAACCTCCTTCCAGAATGCAAAGTAACACTGCAGGGCAACTGGCATAGCTGCTGTGCTGAATAAAAATAGCTAGTGAGGTTGACTGTGCAAAGTCACAGAGACTATGCTTTATTTGAAGAAACAGCTCAGATGAGGCTTGTCATTTGACACAGGGATGGTTTGACAGTATGAAGTGGAAGCATCCAAGCTGATTTGCCAGCAGTAATAAGGCCAGTCAGCTTCTGTTTGAAAAGGAAACCAGCACTTCTCAGACTTGTTATCTTGGTCAGACATACTTGCTGACAAACCGGATTTAAGGTCGTTTGTCACTGAATCCAGATCAAGTTGTATGACATGAAAGACTTCTGTGGTAGAGCACCACTGTTACAGTATTCATACACTGCCAATACTTATTTTAGGAAATCAAAAAGCAGATTTCATGCAAACAATAGGAATTTTTTTAATAGCAGTTATCACCATAGAAAGACAGGAAAAGGAAGAAATAAAACTTAATACATTTACATCGCTTCAATGAGTTTATTAAAACCTCTGATGCAATCAGAAACCCAGACTTTGAAGATTCCTGCAAAGTCTCTCCTGTCCTAGAGCAGTTATTAATTTTGAAGTATCTCCATGATGAGATGCAAGGTAAAGTTCAGTCAAGCTTTTTCAAGCACTTTGTTTTTATAAGGAAGATTAAAACAGGATGCATCTTGAAGCACATCCTGCTTGTCCTGCTTAGGCCATGAGGCATGATGATCTGCAACCTCCAAAATAGGTCCTCAGACTCAATTTAGACTGCAAAAGTCTGGGTTTTTCCAAGCACCTTTGTAGAGGGATTAATAGGAAGTGTTCATGCTAGTGATTTAGTTACTGAACAACTCTGAATAAATTGCTAAGACTGTTTATCAGAAAGTTCTGGAAAAAAGTGTGTAACTTCCGTTTTGTCTCCATCAATAGAACCGAGTTTTAAGTCATTAATGAGTTTGCTTAATTTAGAAGCACCTTGTCATTAGAGACACACAGGTGATCTCCTATAAAAGGAAAGAACCATCATTTCTGATGAATTTTCACAGTGACTATATGGTCAACACAGGACCAAGCTCTCTGCTAGAGTAAAGCTGTACCAAGCTCTTGTACCTACCTCTCTGCTAGACAAGCACAAAATCTGGCTATTTAACAGAAGATGACTTCTCACAACCAACACTGGCGAATTTATAAGGTGATATAACAAGCTGATCTATGATGAAGCCTTGCAGCACACTGACTGCATTATCATCAAGACATTATTGAGGATAGTTCCATCGTGATGGGCAAAACTCTTAACACAGTTTGAGGTGTGAAGGACTAAGCAGCTCTTTATAGGGAAAGAAAGAATTTGAAAAGAAGACTCATAGCTGATAACAGTGAGAGCCAGGAACTGGTGAGCCACAACCCAAAACTTCATTTGACTGGTCATGAGACATGTACCAGATCCTTTGAGAAGCTGAGGGAAGGGAGAACTCTGGGGATAGTTCACACATGACAGCAGCTTCTCACCGTGAGCAGGGCCAGGTTGTGCTTGCAGCATGTACACCAAGTGCTGGTTTGACTAGCTGGATTCATCAGCTTGTACCAGCTCACTTCTTCCCACAGCTAGGGGCTACTCATGAGATCCTACACTAGCACAGACTCCCTGTCAGTCAAATGGCACACTCCTCTAGTGTGGGAGCTGTGCCTGAATTGCTGGCAAGTTACAGGGAACTTACAAGCCAAATTACAGCCATCTCTGTCCCAAAAGACACAATTGACTAAGTGTGGTTAACATCAATTCATATCAATTATTTGCTGCACAGAATAATGGAGACTGAGATAAGGCAAAAGCCCCTTTGGGCAGGAATAGCTTTATTTTGGACTGGAGTGCACACAAGGCAAAGGACTGATCAATAGTGTTGGCAGAAACAACAGCTGCAAACAGAAGAGCTCTGAACACCACTGCAAGTTGTGCAATACTGGGCGTTTATTGCATATAGACTGGCACAGCCAGTTGTGCGCTCCCTGACCTTGTTAACTCACCCTCTCTGCCTCATGATTGTTCTTTACAAGCGATGTACAACAGTCTGGCATTTCCCCACAATAAGGGTCCTGGGGAAAACATTACTCAGGATCCACCTGTAGCAAAACTATTTCAGACCCAAGAAGCTACTACGAAACCGAATGCCACTCTGGACAGTAACTATATGGCACTTCACTAGCAAATTACTATTTTTTCAATTATATAATTTGATCAGTTACAATAACATTCCAGAGGCAGCCTTACACACACACACACAAATATAAAACCGTCTTTATAATTACTTTTACAAGAATCTGTAATTGTTCCCAGGAAAAAACTGCAATAGAGCCAAATTCAGAATGCATGGATTTTTTTAATATGACTATTACATATGAAAACTCGGTCTAAACTGTATTAAGGGCAAAAACATAGAGTGATATTTCAAAATTTAAACTGTCTTATAAACAGGCTGTTTTAAGATTTTAAGACACCTCTTAAAATAGTTTTATCAGAAAAAAAAATTAAATGAGGCTTAATTCAACATTTTTGGACTTTCTGCTTGATGACATTTTTACGCATCAGCTGTATAGTTTTTGCCAATAAACTCCTTTAACTGATAAACAAACTATATCTTCTCTGAAAAATACCGCCCATGTCCCTTCCAGATGAACAACCAACATCACTCTTAAATCCCTCCCACTTCTCTTGTTTGACTTTACCTCACAAAAGAATAAGGTAGTAGGTGTGGATAGCTCAGAATTATGTATATGGGATAATCATATCTTGATCTTTGTTAAAATTCTAAGCACAGAATTATGACAGACTCGATAAGGAGATTTTATTCAATGGCTTCAGTGTAGGCCTTTCATATCAATTTGTGTCCTCTTGCTTGGCAGTATTGGTAAAAATGACCCTAACTTACCTGCCAGCCTTAGGTTTGGTCAGAACGGAGGCAGAACTCAGGAAAGGAATTTGTATTATCAAAGTCTATCGTCTCTACCTGCTCTACAGCCTGCCTATTAATATATTCATGCCAGCATCAAACCTCCTTAAATGCTATGCTGCATTTATCCATCATTATATACCAGGAAGAGTCTGTGTAATAGCAGCAGCACATGACTGCAATGACCTAATTAAAAAGGAATTATTTTTCCTTGAGAAGACACAGATAAGAGATAAGAGGGTATCCTTTAGTGTCAATAAAATATGAAATAGACTTGACTGCATGGGATTCGGCTTTGAAACAACCTAAATATTTTGTTTGATTACAAAGTATTTAATGGCTTGTGGATGTGGTATTGATCTGAGACATCTATTTTATGCTAATATTTGTACAGGAGATGAACAGGTTCTTTTAGCTTAAGTGTTCTTAACATAAAAGGCTGATTCAGGTAATAGTGTAGACACAAAATATAACATAATTTACCTTTTCTCCTAACTGGCTCCTACTTTAGCTTCCAAGATTCATGAACTAAATGCTGGTATTATTAGTATGTAATTTTTTCTATGATTTTTATTCTTTAATTCAAGTTTCTTCTCTTTATAAATTATGCTTATTTCAGTAAATACTATTCAGTAAATAACCACATTTCTTTTGAAGCATCTCAGTCTCTGTCCACTCTTAAGTCAATCTTTCTGATGTGCCTTATTTTCATTCTACTATCTAGAAGGGTCTGTTTTGGAGCTGACATTTTCCTTTCTCCAAACTCTCTGCTATATTATTATCTTTCTCCTTTAAGAATGCCTCTCTTTCCTTTCTCACTTCGAGTCTACTTCTGTGGCTAATTAATGGAAATTATCCAGGCCTTTTGTCTCTCTTTTTCTGCAAATACTCAGCAATTCATCTTGCTCTGGTTTTCACTGTGATTTGATGGATTTCTGACAATATCAGTTCATGCCTTATTTTTCAGCCATCTTAGCTTGTCTTTTGATCTTCCTGGCTGTTTCCTAAAGAGCTCTGCTTGAACTAAATATGTCATTTCTACCTCTTTTCTCCCTGACATTTTCCATAGTGCACATGCAATATTTGACTCTTCTGGAGGACATCTAAACTCTTCCAATAAAAGACTTGTCTACATCACAAGCACTTTTATTGTTAATGACATCTATGCTCCAATCCCACAACTATGATTTCAACACCTTTATATGTCTGCAATGATAGATAGCAGCCTGAGTTAGCAGACTTACCTTATGGGATAGTAAGATCTGAATTGGCAAAATAATTTTAGAAGAATATAACTGAGTTAGAAAACTAAAGCTTACCTTCTTTTTTTCCCATAATTTCTCAGTTAATGGCTATTGTCAAGCAAGTTATTGTTTCTCTAATGGAATGCTTACTTTAACTATGAGGAAAAGGCAAGTAAATACCTTCCCATGCTGCTTTTCCTTTCCTAACCCCGCTGATGTCCCCTTAATCAACACACTTTCCTACCAGAAAGAGAAAAAAATTTCAGTAGTCAAGCCCTTCCTGCATTATGCTACCACTCCATTATAATACCACTGTTGCAATTTTACATGAATAAGCCCTGTGTAGGTGAAGGCAATAATTTTCTAAAACTGGTGAGAGACAGTGGGTGCAGAAAAACTCAGACCATGATAAGTCTGTTTAATATGTCAGTTTTCATTCCTACAGTTATCAGGGATCACAGTCTTAGGTTACACAGAAAATGTCCAGGAAAACAGGATAAATAGAAGCAAGACAGAGTAGATGAGGTGGTTCCGAATTCATAAATCACATGTCTGAAATGCTCCCTGTGACCCACTTTTATGAAACTCAGGGAGCAGCAGTCAGCAGTCAGCAGGTTTCACTCTTTTTTCTTTTTTGCAGGTTGAAGTACTGTGACTTTTCAGCCCTTCAGACCCACTCCAGATCATACAGACATTATTGCATAGTGCAAAGTGCAGGATTTGGACGCTCTTAGGGCTGCTGGGGAACCAGAAATTCCAGGCATTTGGGGAAGGGAGGTATAAACAGCAAAACAATAAGCTCATGTGCTCAAGCCCCTGCAGCACAGTACAAGGTGTGCTAAACATTTTATCAGGGTGGAGAGGGGGGGTAGGAAGGGCTCTGCAGAAAGCCAATGAATTATTGCTATTATACAACTGCTGTTAGGCAGGCTGCCTGCAAGCTTTTGTTGAACTGCCATTTCATGAACTTAGGATTAATTATTTCACTATGTCCTGCTGTACTTGTATTATTTTGCTGGCTACTTTTCCTCTACTTACTTAATATCTTTTGTTTTCTTGCACAGTTTTAAGCTTACAAGGAGATAAATATAGATATTTGAGCATAAAAGTTTCATGAAAATTCGAGGATACATCCGCACCTTGGAATATAAACCTAGCTTTATTACAGAAAATCTGTAAGAGAATTCAACATAAATTGATGCTAGCAGAAGAAAAACCCTCAACAATATGCAGATACAAAAAGAAAATATTTTCTCCATAAAATGCAAGGACAATGCAAAGAATGCAAAGATATACCTAGTCACAGTTACAGCAGCTCCATTTTCTAGGCCTCCTACATAACTTGGAAACTAAGCAACACCTAGATAAAATCATGCATCAGATGACCTCTGTCAGTAAAAACATATATGTGTTCTCATTCAGTCACTCACAGATTTCACTTTGACTTCAACAAGTATTAATTATCTTGGGTGTATTTTCAAAATCTATTGGTGTACAGAGCAGATCAGATAATCCAAAAAACATAGCATACTTCCTATTTTGATAAACAAAGAAAGGAGAAACAATAATAATAAACTCACTGAGGCACAAAATCACAGATTTAAGGGAGGTAGGGAAGACATTGTACAGGGCAAAATGTCATACAAAAGAAATCATGCTAAATAATTGTCATTAAATGCAACAGTTCTAGAAAAAAGCTCCAGCTCTTGAGTTTTATGGCAATGTTCATGTTTACCTCTGAGGACAGAGAAAAACAGTGGCTTGGCCAGCACCAGGTGCAGCCGAGCTCTCTGTGGTTTTCTTCCTGCCCACCCTGAGAGACCTGGCAAATGAAAGCAGGTTGGAACATTTCTTCTGTGGCTGTGCAGAGGTCCCATTAAGAAAACTTCTGTAATCACCTGCCACTGCTGCTGGGGTCTGCCAAGGAGCAACTGGAGAGAAGCACTTCCTACAGCTTTACTAAGGCCACTTCTCAGTTCAGATAAATTCTAAATCAATCTATATTGTGCCAAGGGGATATTGACTTAGAATTATTCCCAAAGTTAGAGAAAATATGACTTATCTAATAGAAATAGTTCCTCCATTGTTTGGGGGTTCATCTTTATTCCTTTTTTCTTTCCTCAGATAAAAGGACTTAAACATGTGTGAGAGATAAAACTGTCTCTCGTTTACTCCCTGAAACACAGCAGACAACATGCCATACCAGATCTGGAAGCCTGGCCCTGCTGGACCTTAAGCAGGAATTTCAGAACCACAGGTCCATGACTTTTTGGTTCTTCAACCTGTAGCAGAAAAGCCTTGCAAGCTGCTCTGCTGATTTAGGCTTTACATTTTAAACCCTGCCATCTAACACCAGTGAGTCTTTCTTCTGCCTCTGACAAGGTTTATAAGGCTCGTTTCTGGCTGCATCGTGGAAATTTTAACTACTTGGATATAGTGTGCCTAGCACAGGGCATACCGAGTAGGAGAGCATCTGAAGGGCTACAGGAAAATGGCACAATAGGGCTGACCCAAGAAGACGCCAAAAACAATGGAGCTGAAAACCACAGCATATTCAGAAGGCACAGTCTCAGCTGCATTTGCCGGTGTCTGCCTGCATTATTACTGTCGCTCAGATGTGCATATAAATGTGGTTTATGTTCTATCTCTACTGCACTGGGTCTTGTGACTGCATGGAACTCTTATCAGTGACGACACCCCTGTAGTGACGAGAAGTTTCTCTGAAAGGTGAAAGCAAAGGTCTACATTTGTGCTATTAAATCCAACGTGCATATATGGGGGAGGAAAGCTTATACCAAACATAAACACACTGCAAACGCCCGAACACGTCCCGCCCAGTTCCCTCCGCTGGGAGTTCAAATCCTCATTAATCTGCTCCCTGCTTGCAGCTCACAACCGATTATATCTCCCCGTGCCCCACATCTCGGCCCACACGCTTGGCTGTGCCATGGGGTATGCTCAGCCCAGTACGACGATGGCTATTCAGGCTGCTCCCCAAATCCCAGGCTGCTCCCCAAATCCCAGGCTGCTCCCCCGCTTCCCAGGCTGGGCCGGTGGGAGAGGGCAGAGCCTGCGCCTCGGCAGAGGCCGGGTTTCCCCCTCGTTCAGCGCCACAGTTCGCACCGGGCAACCCGGGACATGTACTGGGGACAGACAGAGCGGGACACGAGCGGACAGTGGCTCAGCCTGCCCATCGCCGCATTCGCTTCTCCCTATGATGAACTGCACTGTCACAGCAGGCGGCCGGTGCTCTTCACAGACCGTCGGGAGCGCTGCCCGGCGGGCTGGCATCGGGGCTCCCGGCAACTCCTACGTTGAGACTGCCCGTGAGCAGGGAGGAATGTGGCGCCAGCCCCAGCGGAGCGCCGCAGCGGGCAGCGAGCCCAGCCCATCCCGGCCCATCCCGGCCCATCCCGGCGAGGCGAGGGGCGAAGCTGCCGCAGCCCCGGGCCGCTGCTGCCGCTTGGCGGGCGGAGCGCGGCGCTGCCCGGCGGGAGGCGGGCGGGGCCCGGCGTCTGGGGCTTGTCCGGCCGGGCGGCTGTCGAGACGCTGGCACTGAGCACTCATCGGCACAAGCGGGACGCGACGGGAAACGTCCCCCGATTTCATCTCGTTCTGTGGAAAGTGCGGGCTGCCCAGCGCCCATTCGTGGGTGACTGCTGTGAGCTCAGTCTGTAGCAAGTTCAGCCTCTCACCGGTGCCCACGTTAGGAACTGCAAGGCCTGTTCAGAAACTCAAATCGTCGAGCACATAAAACAAGTAGAAATTAACTGTCATGTACGACTTCACAAATCAAAGGACTTGCTCAAAGCTGTCCTGTCCACCTATGTGGGTCAGGCTTCCTGAGAGAGGCTGAATAAACACCAGGCCCTTCCACCCAATCCCTGTGCACACACTGGCTGGAATAATGCTCCTTCAAACACACTCCATCCCCTGATCTTTATGCGGAGGGTGTCAGAGCACTGGAACAAGCTACCCGGGGAGATTGTGGAGTATTGTCTCTGGAGACATTCAAAATCCACATAGATGTGTTCCCATGTAGCCTGCTCTAGGTGACCCTGTCTTGGCAGGAGGTTGGACTAGATGACCCCCAGAGGTCCGTTCCAACCCTAACGATTCTCTGATTCTGCAATCTTGTTCAGAAAGATGCAGATAGAATCATAAAATCACTGAGGTTTGAAAAGACCACTAAGATCACCAAGTCCAACCACAACACACTTCATAAATATTTTCTTCTGAAAATAGGAGAGCAAATTTTATTTAAAATGTGACATTTCACACTAAAAGTGAGATATCAGAGGGCTGGAAATTTGCTGACCACGACCAAAAATATTTCTTCACACCTGTTTGTGTTGAATGCTGCTGCAAACATTTATATTTTTTTAAGCTTACCCACCTCTAGTACACCCCTACTTTTATCTATTCTCTTCAGTTTCATCAACTACAGGCAACTATTCTACATAGCCTCACAACAGGGAAAACATAATTTTATTCTCTAAGGCGAAGTCCTGAGCACTTAAAAACTTACTCGAATGTCTGCTACTAAAAAGCAGCCAGGGCCAGGTAGTACGTCCTTTGAGGGGAAGAACTGTATATTTATTTTATGTGTACCCAGTACCTAAGTACCTCATATAGCTAGATAATGCCATGTGATTGAAGATATTGCCACCATACACACAGCTAAATATAAGAATGAACACTGAATCCCATTATATGGGGGAGGTATGCTAGCTCATTATTTTTAAATGGTAAAATCCTACAATTAAAAAAATAAAATCTGCCAAAATGCAATGAGCAATTACTAATTATATTTTTTCTGACAAGAATCAAATGAACAGTTTTGAATTGCCTTTGGCTTAGTCCCATTCTTGATGTTCCATATACATGCTATGTTTTTTGCAGGGGGAGAGGAGGGAAGATAACTAGCACTTCTAGACCAGACTTGGAAGATTATTTGTAACATGGGTTTTACACTCAAGGAAATAGCATATACACTGGTTTTGGGTAAAGCAGTTACTCGCAAGAAGAAAATTATTATTCTCCATGGCAGTGCTGGTTTAAAACACAGATGGAAAATTAAACCCCACTTAAGCTGCTCCCATCCCCTGCTGGTGAGAATGAGACTAAAAGCAGAGATTCTGGGTTGAGATAAGAATGGCTGCATTGAAAGAGTTGCAGTCAATGGCAAGTGAAGGGGAGGAGCATGCATCCAGCAACCCAATTGCTGTCAAATGAAATTAACTCTCCTCGCTACCAAAAGCCCAGTGTCTGACCAACAGCATCTTAGGTCAATCCTAAAGGGCACTCCCTCTCTGTAATAGAGACACTGTAGGGATAGTAAAATTGCTGACACTTTGATAAATTCAACTTCTGGCAATTGTTTTTCTGTTCAGATAATTGTTGTCCATAAGTGCTACATAAGTGCTCAAAATTTAAGTACTCTGTGTAGTATAGTGGGAATGTAAACTTCCATTTCTTTCAGTTAAAAATCGTTTTGTGTGGTTTTGTGTGATCATTTATAAAACTCCTTATGTTTCATGATAATTAATGGGTACTGTACAACTAAGCTAAGGTTGACATTTTTGCTCACATTAGTATGCCATACAAATATGTCTGCTTATTTTTTGTAAAAAATGGATAACAATGATATCACTTGAGTTCAGATACGATGTTAACCAAAGTCTTAGGCTTAAGTTAACGCAAGGTTTTGTACAGCTGTGTTTAAATACTAGTATTGACCAGCTCATCTGAATGTAGAGCTGCCTGGAAGGCACTTCCAAATTTCTTATTCATGGTACTGAAGTTATTTGATATTTTGAAACTTGTCCTTGCATGCTGGTGTGATCCCATCAGCTTGTGGCTGCAAAATACAGATCCTTATTTCTGACTCAGCTATCTACATTGCATAGCATCAGCTACAGATTTATCTGTGCCTCAGACAAAAGCAGGGTCATTCCTGAGTCACTGTTCCCTCAGGGACAAAAATGCCAAGATACTGTTATTTTGCCCACCTGAGTATATCTGTTTTAGTATGAAATTAATTTAGACTACAAAAGATAAGTGCTGACTCACTGGTCCAGTTTTTTGCAGCATGTTTTTCATCTCAGCTGGGATTCAGGTTCTTTTTTCAGTATTATCATCACTAGGTTTGAAAGAGGAATGGATAATTCATCTGATAGCTGGGCAGATCTATGCATACTGTTCAGAAGAACATTTGGCCTGATACAAAGAGGAAAATGACCACTTTGATGGATATTTAATTAATCTGGCAGTGTCACATTGATTTGGAGTTTCATTATTTCAGAGGTAATTATTTGTCACTCATAAATTCACCTACATGTATGGTGGCAACACCTTCAATCATGAGACATTACCCAGCAATAGTAGGTATTTAGGTACTGCAGACACATGCAATAAATACATGGCCCTTGCCCTCAGAGGACTTACAACCTAATGCCAGACCCTGGCTGATTTTTAGTAGCAGACATTCTAGTAAGATTTTAAGTGCTCAGGACTTTTCCTTAGAGAGTAAAACAATGCCCTTTGTAGGGCAGGGACACTGGGGCAGATTTTTAGGACTGTGCAACAGGTGCTCTGGGAGTAATGACTTCACACCAGCTGGTGGGTCAGTGCCATACAGGAACACAACCTTCAGGCTGGCTTTGCAATTCCACCTCTGTGTGTGGCATTGGTGGCAATGGCAGGTGTGTGCACCCATTGATACAGAGGCATGTGGCTGCAAGTAGGCAAAACAGATGCAAAATGCTACCCGTGGTTTCCATCACACCAGCTAGAGAATTTTAAGCTTTCTCATAACAATGAAATAAACTGGTATCTCTGTTTATAGCTGCTCAAAGGGTGGATCAAATATTCATTTTGCTTTAATGTTGTAGTCAGTAATCATGGATATATGTGCTACCTTGTAGTAGCATAAATTCTCTGTCTTTGCTCACCACTGAAGTGAAGGAATTGCTAGGTAACTGCCTTACCTCTTCTTTTGTGGGAACATTGGTTTTTCTCTTCTCCTGTTTCCTTATGTCTTGGTTTTGGGTGGGGAAAGCATATAGCTAAGACAGTTCTGCCAATTCTATCTTTGGTTTCAGAGATGTGAGCCCTAACTGCGTCATTAAGGCATGTGTATTCCAAGGATGTTCTCTAACAGATTCATGTTCTCTAGGACGTCAGCACGGCTGATCTCACATTGTATTTTTATCCTGATTTCTGGGACCAATAATTATTCTATCACAAATCATGAATTTTCAGGTAGATGTGATTAGAATTGGTCCATTGGGTCAGAATTTTAGCCTGTACTAAATGATGAATGATAGATGAGAAGCAGAACAGGAGACAGTCGTAATGGGTTTGCCTGTGCAGAATCCAAGAAGCTTAGAATAGGCTGCATTGGAAGGGACCCACAAGAATCTAGAGGTTGTTAAACTAAAAGAAAAAATAATCTTTGCAGCAGCAATCAGCATACAAACAAGTGTGGAGAAACATTTTTATTTTTGGTCATGGTCAGTGAATTTCCATCCCACTGATATCACACTCCTAGTGTGGAATGTCACATTTTAAATAAACTTTACTCTCTTATTTTCAGAAGGAAATATTTATGAAGCGTCAAAGATTTTTCATTTTTCCAAGTTTAATATCCAGATAAAGAGCAGAGTCTTTGCCATGTGCAGATCAGTAAAATAAATCCTCCCTATGAAATGCCAGGGGGATGAGTACCATATGGCTCATGGCAGGTCCTGCACTGTACACGAAATGAGTGTCTCCAGAGTCTCTGGGCCACTTTTAATCACAAAATTTCATCTGTTTTGAATATGCCATTAGTCTTGGTCAGGGCCTGAAACTTGAAAATTATTGCTCCTGGTTTTTAATTATATGTCGTTGGTTTAAGGTAGATGATGCAAAGTAGTCTTGTAAACTGGCATCTGTTTATAAATGTACAACATGGAAGACCTTGAAACACACTGTCTTGCATGTACTTTTAGGTATTTTCAGATGAATGGCTGTTATGATTCAATGTTAAAGTCCTCTGCCCAAATTAAGGTACAAGTGAGACCAAACGGTGGTTCAACAATACCAGGTTTATTTTGTAAAATTATTTGTATAGAGGAACAAGAGAGAAAGACAAACAGAGCAAGAAAAAGGGAGTAGGAGACAGACACTGCAAAGATAATCAGCACCGTGGATCCAGTAGCATCCCATTGGTCCTTCAGTGTCCTGGGCTTCTTGCTGGTGGGGTCCTACCCAGTTAATTCCCTGAGTTTCTTTATACAGTCCCTCATTAGCATGACAGGCGAGAGAATGTGTGTTTATACCACCCTGTTTTCTCGGGTCTCAATTTGGTGGTTGTGGGGGGTCTGCTCTGGGGGTCGCAATGGAAGGTTGTGATGAAAAGTATCAGTTTTGGTCCTGCCTCAGCAAGGCTAGATCTGAGACTTTGTTCCATTTGCAGCTTCTGCATGGGCACCCATGATGTTTTCTGCAACAGATTTCACCACCCAGTGCTAATTTAAGGCATACACTGCAAATGTCATTAAGCCTTTACTTCCAATGGCCCCCATCATATACTGGTGCAGAGAGTTGTTGCTCCCCAGATGCAGCACTTCATATTTCTCCTTGTTGAACTTCATGACATTCCTGTTGGCCCATTTCTCCAGCTTGCCAAGGTCCCTCTGGATGGCAGCACGACCCTTGGGTGCTTCAGTCACTCCTCCCAGTTTTGAGGCACCAGCAGAATTGCTGTTGGCATACTGCCCCATTATTGAAGATGTTAAACAGGACTGAACGCAGTATTGACTCCCAGGATACACCCGTAGTTACTGACTTCCAGCTAGGTGCCATGCTTCTCAAGACCACCCTCTGGACCTGGCCATTCAGGCAGTTTTTGGTCCCCCTAAGTGTCTGCTCATCCAGCTTTTCTATGAGGATCTTATAGGAGACATTATCAAAGGCCTCACTGAAGTCCAGGTAGACAATATCTGCAGCACTTTCCTCGTCTGTCAGGTCACTCATGTCATTGTAGAACTTTATCAAGTTGGTCAAGCAAGACTTCCCCTTGGTGAAGCCATGCTGACTACTCCTGAATAATTTCTTGTCCCTAATGTGCCTAGAAATGGCTTTCAGAATTAGTTGCTTCAGAAGTAGTTAGAAGATGACGAGATCACACCAGCAATGCAAGGACAATGCAAGTTGTTTTCTGAGCATCTGAAGAAAGCACTTTGAGGTAGCAGAAAATAATGTTTCCAAAAGAAGGATTAATTAAGGCAAAACAACAAAAGATTCCTTAGGGGTCTTCTATACTGAGTGTTTGGCAGTGGTAGAAGGATGTCAGGCCTAAACTTGAAAACCAGTGCCTGTCCTTATGAGAAAGAATTAAAACTTCCAGCAGACACCAGTTCTGCAGACTGGGGTGATAACTCACAGTTTGAATTAAACATCCCGATTATTCAATGTATTAAATGTTGTCTTTGTGCTGTTCCTTTACAATATGAAAAAGAAGCTGCAGAGCTAAAAAAAAAATTACTTGGTACAATTAAATTGCAGAAATGAATAAGCTTTTGTGTCACCATAATCCTGGTGTAATAATGAACACTGAGCAGGCACTTCATCTCACAGAGTTATTATAAAAATTTGATAGTAAAGATAAAGTAACTAGAAAAGTCAAAGGAGCTACCAAATGCAATTCTAAATGTTTCCCTTGTTCAGTATGGCCCTGGCTGCATTGGGATCATAAGTAATGAAAGCAGGAACAAACAACAATAATACACTTTTCATTGAAATGAACACATGACCTTGTGTCCTGTGATAATGGGGTAATTTTTTGCCACTGATCACATGCAAGCAAATGATAGAAAGGATTAGTTGGATATAAATTTTACTGTTGATAAGAAGTGCAAAGAATGATACAAATCATCTTGCGTATGTATTTACTCACTCGTCATGAGTGTGTATTTTTGTTTTCAGACAGAAGCAATAAAGGTTTACGGAGCACTTTGTGACCTGTTTTTGAGAGTAATGCTTTTCTTGGCTGTAAAACACAAAAATTCCTTATTACAAACTTGACTTTGGTGTTATATTATGTTTTCTAGTTTTATGGCTTTGTAGTGATTGTTTCACAGGTTATTGCATTGCACTCAGATTCGAAATAGTTCAAACTGATGCACTCAAGAGACAACACTGGAAATTGTGTCTCACCAAAACACTGGTGATTCAGCAAACCTGTCATCATATCCCCAGATGTGTCCAATTTTTGACATATGAGGGGGAAAAAGACAAAAATATATTATCTATTCAACGAGATCCAAATAGTCTGGTCTGTGGGTTGTATCTCTCTCTTCTGGGGGTTTTGGGTTTTTTTTTTCCTGAAGAAAAAATAATGATTGCCCACATTTCGCTGGAAAATACTGCTCCTGCCTCAGAGAGATGAGGCTGAAGAGTTACCTTCTTCTACAATGCTTTCAACTGTAGCCTATGAGGAAGATATTGGAACCATCAATGATGAAAACACCTTGTTAATTAAGCCCAGAGTTTGAAAGAAAAAAACCACCACCCCCCAAAAAAACCCAGCAAACAAACAAAAAACCCAAAACAAACACCCTAATAAATTATTCTAGTTCCCAAAGGCAGAATGATGAGTTTCTGCACTAAAATTCTTGATGTCAGTTTTGTCCTTAGTACAAAACTCAAAACCATGAAATCAAAAAAAGACATTAAAAGCTTCCTCATACTTCACCAGGTCTAAGGCTAAAAGGAGTGTCTCTAAAATATACAAGCGTGCACAAGAAGTCGAAGGCATCTACAAACATACAAATGCTGCTGATAGATTTTTTTCAAGCAAATGGAATTACAGGGATTATTTTTAATAAATTTTGATAAATTTAGCCATGCTTAAGCCCAGGAAAAACTGAATCATTTAGGTTGCATGTGATCTCTTCAGATCATCTAGTCCAATCCCCGTGCTCAAGCAGTACAAGCTGGTACAGGTTGTCCAGGACCACGTCCATTCAGGTTCTTGAATGTCTTCAAGGATGGAGACTCCACAGTCCTCCTGGGCCAGGATTCATAGCACCTTTCAGGGGTTCATGGCAGTGCACCCTGGGCTCTGCTGCGAGGCCTGCTGATGTTTCTAGCACCTTGTCCCGGCGCAGGGCCCCAGGGAGTGTGGTTCAACGGGAGAGGGAGGCACAGGAGCCACAGGCCGGCACTAGAGGGCAGGACAGGCTGCGAGAAGCGGGGGCAGTGAGCTGGGCGGCGCCGACGGATTCACCGTCACAGAAACAGTCAGGACACGAGCTGGGCTCCCTTCACACACTACATGTTCAAGGTCCGGTCATATTTCTGAAGTGAGACCCCTTCAGAAGAAGGGGATAGGTGTCTGTCGTCGCTGATGTCACATAAAGCGAGGCAGAAAATGGGCATTTACAGTGACGGAAAGAGGTGCTGAACGGCCCACACTTGTGCCTTCAGAACAGAAACAAAACAGAAGAGTATGGACTGGGAAATCAAGAGTGCCATGTTAATGAAAAACAGGCCAGAAACTGTCAGTCCTTTGCAGAGACAGTGCTTTGCACTTGTGCATGTTAAGGACAGACTTTATTCTTGCTGACCAAACAAGGCCGTCGGTCTGCGGCTCTGCAGAGGTTTAGAGTAAGGCTCGTGGAGGTTTGCCTTTGCACTTTGTGCCATGGTCCTGATGGAGCTGTGCTGTTCACAGCGGTCCACCAGAAACATGGAGCTGAGATCCTACTTCATCAGAGCTTCAGGAAGTCTATTCTGGGACAGGGGACTGTGCAGAATGATGGTTATGCAAACTAGTCCAAGTGATCTGCTTTTAAGAGCTAAGGTAGGAGTTTGGCAAGTAGAATTGTGCTTGTCCTGGGAGGTCTTTGCTACCTGCCGACTTCTACATTTTTCTTTTAAGTCCCTGTAGCTTTGCCTGGGGTCACTGCAGGACACATAGCAGACTCCCTCACATGTCTTGAACTGAATTGTTTATCAGCAGAAAGAGGGTAAAATAAACAAGCTTTTATTAAAATAAGAACTGATTGAGGTTTACCATGGCTTAATTTATCAAGCAATACTGTTGAAAGGCCTGCAGGGTTCTTTTCAGGAAGGTGGAAACCACAGAAACAGAAAGATAAAAGAGACATCAAGAGGGTACTGAATAGAAACCTGGGAAACAAAGAGGAGAAAAAGAGAAAATATCTTTCAGGGATCAGCAATCAAAATTGAAAGGGCAGAAGGATCACGCTTATTCTTGCCTTTATGGTTCCATCGGTACCTTGTGACTCTTACCACTGTAGGTGCCAATTTATTTTTATTGGCTGGATTTCCTGCTGGCCTGTGACTCCTGGGCTACCAGGGACATGATGTGGACCAGGCAACTCTTTTGGCAGAGGTGAGGAAAGGTGAGGTGTCCATGACCTGCTGCTCTTGCCAGCAGATTTCATTCACACAAGACAGATGAAATGATAAAAGGCACCACTGACTACAGCAGCTGAAAACTGCTGCCATTTCAGGGCAGCCCAGACCATCCTTGGGTCCACCCATGTGCAAAAGAAAAAAAGTTACTCATTCAGCACTTCATGAGTGAAGCACTGAAGCCTGTGCTGCTTGTCCTCTGGCTTGTACTAGGGGTGCAGGGGGTGCAAAAAGCATCCCAGCACTGGAAGGAGGCTTAGCTGGTGGATCATCAACTCCATGAAGAGGTGAGAGATGGTTCAATGACTGAACTGCAGCTTCCCAAAGTCCAGGTTAATAATGCCCTACCAAAGATTAGTATGATTCCTTCACCTCATGATCATTTTTCAACATAAAAAAGAGATAAAAATTAAGAAATAAAATTTATACTAAGAATACTAATGAAAAAAGTTTTCCGTAAGACAATAGGAATTTCTCCAGTCTCTATCAGGGCTTGCAAACTAATTTATGATGGAAGAATAATTTTTCATGTGCTAAACTATTTTTTTACTGATCTTATTTCAAGAAAAGTAACATAATGATTTATTTGGTGTTCTTTATGTACTTTTCTTAAACCAGGCAGAAAGAAAATGTAGTACTTATTCTGTAGCACTTTGGCAGCTTGACACAAGAGCAGAATGAGAGTATAGGCCATTTGTCTGTGTATAACAAATTAATTGTAAAGGATGACAAAACAATTTTATTTTCCAAATTATCAAGCATGGTCTAATTGGCCAGCATTGATCTTCTGTCTAAAAACAGTTTGGACATGGCTGTTCTTGTAGCAGGGCAGCACTTTCCCCCCAGAATCTACTTCTAAATGTATTTTATTAGCTAGCTGTTCTGTTTTGTTTTACAGCTTGTTTAATGAATCTTTGAAAACTTTCAATCCTCAGATTCTGTCTCCTGACAATGAATCCTGGAACAGTGACCTAGGAAATGCAATAAGATGTTTAAGCAAGCTGTTGTCCCAAAAAAGTAAGTCCTTTATGAGGGTATCTCACAATCTTGTAGCCAGGTATTTAGACAAACTATTGGAAACAGTGAGGTTTCTGGAAAATCATAGCATACCAAGCCCCTATCACAGCCTGGATCAAGTGAAGGGCTGGGAGGGAGTGCATGCTCTGACATTCAATTGGAGCATTCTGACATACATAAGATATGTGAAATACCCTTCTGAATTCAGTGAGATAACTTACAACAATTAATATGTTTTAACTTGTGATGACAATTTTCAAAACCTTGTGAGCACTGTGGCAAAAGTACAGTTTTCCTCATCTCTTCCCAGATATGCACCAGAAGAAAAAAACCCAAGTGTAGATACTAGGCCACTGAAAGGATCATAAAAATGCTGCAGTGTCAAGGAATTTATTAAAAAAAACTTTGATATTTTGACAAAAAATTCACTGATTGTATTTTGCTGTTTTAACTGAAATCTCTTAAGTATTTTAATATTTTACATGTCAAGCACTAGGTAGGTTTCCTGAAGCCCCAGAATAAATTGTCAGATTTCTCCTTCATTTTGTGTTTGCAGAAGGGTGTTTTTCCCAGCTGATCCCCACTAGTTACTGGTTTCTTTAGTTTGAGCTCCTGTAGTTTGATTCCTATGGAGTCTTTCTCTAGTTCTGTAATATGGTAATGAATTGTTTAGGGGTTTTGCCTTTTTAAAAACAGATTTATTGAGGGGATACTATCCCTGCAATCTTAGGGTTTTTTTCTCTGATACCCCAGCACACTGCTGAAGTCCCAGACAGTCTTCATGTGTTGCCCACTCCTGGCATCTCACCCCCCTGTGCCAGACACTCCTGCCTGCCAGGGGCAGGGAAAAGGCTGTCCCACTCTGACACATGGTCATGGCACTTTCTCCTCACCACCAGCTTCCCCAGCTCACAGCAGCCTTGTGCCTGTCTCTGTGGGAATGTGTCGGGGTAAATGTGTGCAAGTAGGGGGTGCAGAAAATGGAAAATATTGGGACAAACTAATTAGCAGTTGCTACAAGTGAGTCACCAAAGGAGGCTATCACAGAGTGGGATCTGTATTCCATTGGGGAGCTGACTGTTTGAAGTGCGGTGTCTAAGCTTTTGCAGTGACATTCCTTGGACAGCCTTATGTTGTCCTGTACCAGTCTGCTTGTCTCCTCCAGACAGCTCTGTGGAAAACTGTGATCATCAGGGAAGTTGTGCACAGCCCTCAGGCTTGATTTAGATTTTCCTGAAGTCAGTGAGAATCACTCCATGAACCTGCCTGGCCACATACCCCTGGG
Organism: Corvus moneduloides; assembly: GCF_009650955.1. Classification (NCBI taxonomy): domain Eukaryota; kingdom Metazoa; phylum Chordata; class Aves; order Passeriformes; family Corvidae; genus Corvus; species Corvus moneduloides. The sequence continues at coordinate 137,013,230 of NC_045476.1, read as the reverse complement.
ACAATGAAGGTCCCAATGGGCTACTTGAATAGGACTCATGCATGGCAGTACCAACTGCTTTTTCTCTGTTGCTACTAACTTTTAGTGCAAAGGATTCTGAGAGACACATAGAGCCTGTCTGGATTTCTCTAGGTCTGCAACAGTACTTTTTGAACGGCAAATTCCGTTCCTGAGTATGGACAAGAGCAATAGCCTTGACGTTACCTTACAATTCAGTTTCCCATTCAGCAGATGGAATTTTCTGTTTTGAGATACAATGATTTTGTGTCAAAGAAATGAGAGATGGCATAAACTCAACCAAAATACTGGAGGCAAGCAGGCATGAAAGTTGCTTCCTGGATCCAAGTGTTAGAGACTTATGGTAGGCCCACCTATTGCAGAAACAGATGTGGGTAATTAATAATCAACTCAAGCTAGCTGCCTCATCCTAGATAAAATGCTCGAAGATTAATCACAATCTGAATCCCCCCCTGCTTTTTTTTTTAACCTGACCTGTAGTGAGATTTCTGCCACATGTGGCAGGAATATCAGGACTGTGATATGCAAAGAAACTATATGGGGGGATATCTCAGTGCCTGAAGTGTTTGGTGCTGGTAATGATGAGGGCTCAAAGGGCACAACAGAGCTGTGCACATAAAAAGGGAGCTGCCAAGCAACAGATTTCAGACTAGCAGCTAAGGAACCCAGTAAACCCAGTGGTTCCCTCTGTCTCCATGTGTAGAGAAGAAACACTGGATCCCATCTGCACAATTGTCCTTCCAGCCAGCTCAGAGAGCTGAACCTGCTCTGCTTCCCGGCTGGATTTTCCTCATGAGTTTTGAATGTAACAGGGAAATTAAAGCCATTACTCTTTCGTACTCCATTTTCTGATCCAGCTACACCAGGTCCTTGAAAATTGTCCAAGGGAATTCAGTCCTTCAGTTTACATGTTGTTACAATTATCTGAGTTTGAATCTCCTTGCCTCCCTGCATCTCTTCTTCTCTCTTGGGATACGGGATCTATAAATTAGAAAGAAAGGCAGGTGTAACTGTTGCTCAATAGTTTGCTGTGACCTTAAACAAATAAATGAAGTTATTATAAAAGATACTAGAGACTTAGCTTTTAAAAATAATGGATTTCAGTGAGCCTACCTATGTGCTTTAATATACGTTTGTGTTTATATATGTGTTTGTATTCACTTTTTTAATTGCAATCCATATGACCCACATGAACTGAGATGATAAATGTTGCCTTCCCAGTGTGGCAATTCAGATGGCAATAACATGATCTCTCATTGCTATGTTGATAAGTGTCTGAGAAGAAAATTTATGTCTGGGCTTTGTTATGCCATGCACTACATAAATCACTGTACATGTCGGTACCAGGTAACCCTCCTAAATACCCAAATTATAGTTAAACATTTATTCAATCTCATTGTCTTTCATGGGGGTCATTGACCCCCAACCTTTCTATAAAAAGGTGTTGCACTCCAGTTGTAATTGCTTCCTTTAAAACAAAAGCATGAAGGGCTCGTGCACAGTGCATACTCTCTTTCCTAGGGTGATTATTGCCATGCTTTCATATGAACTCACTTGAGTGATGCGCTTACTGAAACTCAAGGCTCCAGTCAAGAACGAGAATCTGATCAGATCTGTCTGCACAAATGTGCTCTGGCACAGCCTGCTTGGAGTAATCCAGGATTGAAAGTTTGACCTAAGATTATTTATCAACTCACTGTGAAATTCTAGCAGATTGGTGAGTTTCCCAAGGCCAAGTTTAAGTTTGATAGATACTGAACTTCCCTTGAAGTCTGAAGAGAATACGGAGTCACACTGGAATAGCTCAAAAAAAGAAAATAGGAAATGAGGGATGCAAAGATCTAGGATGAAATTTCAAAGCTAGTAGTGCAAGCAAGGCTGTAATTTCTTCACAATCCTTAAAACCAATTGATTTGTCAGAACAGGCTTAAGACCATCCTACTTACTGAGACTAATAGAAGAATAACCTTTTCTAAACTTAAGAAATTATCAGAAATTTAAATCTATTTCTATAATTTGCCAGTATCTATATTTTTATCAGGAGTGTAGCTGATGATCTTCAGTGCAAGATCTGTTCGGAGACACATAGAATTTATATGCAAATGTAAAAGCAACCTTTCCCAGAAAAGCACACCAATGCCTGTGTCTTCCCTACTTTTTTTTTGAATGCAGAAGGCTATAATATATCAGATCTGACACAGTTCTAGCCTAGCTGGTAACAAGAAAGTGTTCCACATTCCTTACTTGCTGTGGAAAACCACTCAATGTAGTGCACCCCTGAAAGAAACTAAGAACAGAAAAGCTAAACCCCAGTATTTCTAGAGGTGAAAATGTCCAGTTTGTATTATTGTTACGTAGAAACCATTTTCAACATATGATCACAGCATGGAAATGCTTGAAATTCATTGCACATTCAGAGCTCACCACTGGAGCGTGGAGCTGGAGAACATTCCTAGAAACCCTGAAACAGCTTTTTTGCTTAAAGAGTTTCAGTGGGACTGTGCTCAGAAGACAGGGGTTGTACCCAAACAATTGGTGCTAATATCTCAACTTCATTCATGAAGCAAAAAATTTTAAATGCACACCTTGCCTAGACATATAGAACATAAAATCCCTTAACTAAAAGCTTTTAGTACCTTGAAAAAATACAATTGCAATTCTAGTAGGTGAGGAAAGATTGTTTGCTATCAGATGATAGCATAATAGATAAATTTTCTTCTCATATATTTGCTGTTTATAGCTAAACATCCAACAAATCTTAGCCAAATATAGCTGCAGAAGTACAAAATTTAAATAAAAAGAATTCTGTGAAGCAAATAGAGAAGCCTTCATATCTGGACTGACAGCTACCCTGGCACCTAATGTTTCGACAGCGTGCAAATTAATAAGCATACCTTAGGCTTAGAATTTTGCCGTATTTCTTGATAGACCCAAGAAGAAGCCACATAGTAAGCATTTTTTTTCAAGCAAAGCTAATGCAAAGTGCAGAACAAAACCTTCTCTAAAGCAGTTTTTGCCACTGTTCTTTAAAATGTTTTGCTGGGACACTCTGCATGTGTGAGACCTTGCAGCTGTCCAACCAAAGAGTGTTCAGACACAAGACTTTTTCCAGCCAAGGTTCATATGCAACTTACTAGGCCCTGGAGATTCTTTGTCTTCCAAGAGTTGAAGCTGGTGAGTTCCTGAAGAAAAATATGGAGTATTCAGGGGTCGAGAGAGAGAGAGAGAGAAAAGGATGCTCAGCTCCCTTACCAGGACAGCTGGGATTTTCACATGGATATGACACCCATCTCCCAGTCCCCAGAGATGCTGCATTCGTTATGCTTAGTGACTGCTTATCAAAAGTCATTGCTTGGGCCAAGCACTGGCAGGACTCTGTATGCCTTCTCCTAGGACTAGTTTCTGTATTCCAGTGTAAGGATGAAAAGAAGAACCTGCCAAAGGCCATGAAGTACCTCAGTGGCTTGAGCCATTGAGCTCCACTCATTGACTGAGTACTTCTGCAAGGCAAGAGTAGTACCAGTGTTTGCTTCAGGGCTATGTTACACTCCATAAAGACACTGAGGGAAACTCATCCTGGCCTGTCTGGACAGAGCAAGAGACTGGGGAGGCACTGAAGTATCTGAGGTGAAACTCATCTACATCTCTTCCTACGTCTGCCAGAATAAACAAAGGGATGTATGTCAGTTATGTGATTTGTATGTAGGGCAAATACACACTTAATCTTCTAGTGAATCACCTTTTTTCACACAAAGATCATCGATGATCCCTAGAAGAACAGCTGCTCAGACACACTGGGCTCTGGCCTCAGAAAACTCCCACACCAATGTCATGAGTAAAAAGCTATAAAAGAGCTGGTCTCCCAGATTGGAGGGTCAAATAGCAGCCTGGAAGTGCTTGTAATAGGGAAGAGTGTAGCTACTGATATTCATTCCTCTTTCTCAATGGCCTTGGGCAGACTCAAATAGAATTTTTTTTTATGAAAAAGTAAAAAAAGGTGATCTTCACAAAAAATTAATCATTTCAATCACACTTTCTCTTTCATATTGCTGGAGTATGTGCTGCAGCTAAGAATTTGCCCAGATTTTATTATTTTTATTACTAAAATATACATATATATTGGAAAGTATAATCTCCTGAAACACTGATCTAGAAAGATCTGCCTATTATCACTCTCTCCTAAAGAACTTCATTATTTTTATTTCCTTACAAGACAACCAGGCAGGGGGGAAATGAGAATGATTTCAAATCTCAATAACAAAGAACAGGAATTTACCAGTTTCAAACAACAATCATTAACCAAAACGAGCTCATTCTTTATTATATGCCATCAATTAAATGCATTATCTCAAGCTTTGTCTTCAGCTCATATCTACAGAAGTTATATTATTACAGTTTTTATTCATAAATTTTAGCAAAACAGTAAGCCCAGAGAAACAGTGTCTTTATCTTATGAGATAGCAATATTTTTGCAATCATGAAATTTCAGGTGGGCAGGCTCATATTTTTCTGTTCTTTATAAAGGCCATTTTGATTTCTAAGGGACAAGTCGAGTTGTTTTGCTTATCAAAACAAAATGTTTTGTATATTCATATGTGCGTGTGTCTGGCAGTTGGCCCCTCCATGTTTGAATCTATTGGCCAAGTCTGACAGAGTAAGAAATTGTCTCAAAGTTTTCCTCTCCTGCAGGTTGCATGGATTAGTCAAGAAGATGGGAGGAGACCCATCCAGGCCCCTTGGGAATGGCTATGACCTTCCTTGGGTTTGCTGCACAGCCATTTCAAAGACAGGACAGAGCAGTCATTCCCACTGACAATTCTCACAGGTCACAGAGGCTTCTGAAATTTGTGTGTCATGGATTTTCCCCTGACTCACTGCAAAAGGAATTTCTTACGAATGGCCCAATAGTGTTAGCTTTCATTGGAGATGTACAGAAAGCTACTCAATACCTACGCAGTACAAAGTGTATAAGGGTTGGTTGGTCACCATGGGCAGCACTGACAGTGTTTGCCAGTTTGTCTGTCTCTGCTTTTGCCTTTATCATTAAATGGGCAAAATAAAGGCACGACACTTCACACTGTATATACAGGTACCTACAATTTTTCTCCTAGGGTATCTATGCAAGTATCTCTTCAGCTACTCTTTCTGAAGCTTATAAATTACTTTGGAACTGCAACCTACTTTACCCACTTTTAATAAAGACACTTAGGAATACAATCCTGCATGTCAACTTACTGCAGGAGTTATCATTAACAGAGTGAACCAAACTATCAATTTAAGTGGAAACTAGATATGTCAAGAGTTCACATCTACTGGCAACAGTTTGCTTGTTTCATTAAATCCACCACGGATTTAAAGCAGGAACTTTTCTAATAAGGCACCTTGCAGAAGAAACATGATAGCAAAGGTCAGAGCATCTCAAGCAGGAACGGGATCACTGTTGAAAGGTTCATGAACTTTCAATTAAGTAACTGACTTATCTCCCAGTATTCCAGGTCCAGATACAGTCGCTAAAGCAAGTAGCTCCTTCTCAACTGACAGTATTTCTATGTCCTTCTCAGCATTTGAATGGGAAGAAAGAAATAATTTAGAGGTATTTGCAAAACTGGCTAAATGAACTTATGATTTTGAATGTCCCTCCTACATGTTATTTGTGTGGGAATACAGAAGAAAGCAGTGGAAAAGTAAATAAAGGAATAGTAAAGATTCATGCCTTGAAGAGAAGATGATGCCTAAAAATATGATTTTGTACAGTAATGTCAAGTAGTAACATCCTAAAAAGTGTGGTATGAAGGTGTGGTAAGATTTAGTTCTAGAGAATAATAAAATCTGATAAAAGGATAGGTTGGAACTGCTACAAAAGAAGCTCAAATTGAAAAAACCAAAAAACAACCAAGTCAGAAGGGCAGTTCTGAAATTAAATGGAGCAAAGAACCAAACACAATTCTGCAACAACATTAGTGTTTAGAAAATACTGTGTGCAAAGTCTGTTATTCCAACCAGCCATGTCCTTCCTTCCAGCACCAGCAAACACAACCTTCTTTCCACTGTTTGCTAAATCATTTTCTTGTTCTGTCCTTTGGATTGTGTCACCAGCTCTATGACTCCTGTCTTTTTTTGTCACATTAAACACACATAACTGGCTTTGATTTTCAAGGTCCTTCACAGACGTCTTTCTCTTGACCAGTTACCTGAAACTGGGAATCCAAGTGCCAGCTCTAGTCTCTGATCAGCAAGTGTGCTCTTAGGCTTTTAAGCAAGTATTTTCAAGCAAAAAAAGGCGATTAATGGCCCCAGTGATCTCAGAAAGAAGAATATCTGCTCCAAACTGAGGAGTTATTTATTCTTAGAAAAGGAGGGAAGGGAGCTGTTTCCTCAGCTACTTTATTCTGGAAGACAGATAGGTGTGGCGGGCAGCCAACCAGAGACAGGTTTGGTAAAAGAACACCAACTTCTCTAGAAGGATGCTTTTTCTCCTATGAGTCTGAAATTAGACATAGTTTCAGTCAAAATGCTATCACACATTAACCAAAATCAGCAGCAGAATGTGTATTTATACAGCACATATGTTTTGTGTATATATTGATACACACATACATATACATATACACAGACAGACAGTAAGCTGTAGAAATGGTGGCAAAAAGGCTCTGAGGCGAGGGAATGACACATTTTCCAAAACAAGCCAGACTTCAGCGTGTTCTGTTAGAGGTATGATCTGTCCTGATGACTGTGACTAAGGATTTGCTGTGTGCCCTTCTGGAGGGGTGGCTTTCCCCAGCTGACAGACTGGAGTTCAGCTCCAGTGAGCTGCCACACAGCCAGTCAACAGAACAGAGCGTCTGTCCCGATAATCATTTGTGATCCCAAATCTGAAACTTGAGCAAAATAATTCAGAATTCTTCTCATGGTATTAACATCCATGCACATAGTTTGCAAAATACTGTCTTATTTATTATATGAGAAAGGATCTAAAGATCTGTTCATTTTTGTATAGATGACTCTAACAAAATAGAGAATAGACATAAATTGGGATATAAAATAAATCAGATTTAATTAAATTTAGTCCTGATCTAAAGATTTGATGAGTCTAAATTCTTCAGAAATATCCATCACCTGAATTTCAACTCTTCTTCAACTCTAAAATCTATGTCTATTTTAAATAGAATTTTAGATTGATATCTGTATCTACCCCCTCTTGCCTGCCTCAGAGAGCTCCACAAAGTGACTGCAGGTTGATCATTTCCTGCCCAGCTGCAGACAGGTAACCCAAGGATAACTCCTCTGATCAACGTGATATTGGGGCTAGAGAGGAGGTTCCCAATGAGAAACATAAGAAAATGGACTTCCCACATGTTTACCATGGATATCTTTTAGTTTGATGAAGTTTAGAAGGGGAGATCTTGTCTAAAGTTGATTGTTGAAGAGCTTAATCATATCTCTGGTGCTATTGCAGCTGCCATTTCATTCCACAGCACCTTCTTGCTCATGTTCAAGACTGCCAGTGACATGGATGCAGGTACAGCCACACCATTAAAATGTTTAAAGTTTCAGGAAGACTCACAGTGCCACAAAGCACGGCCATGTCATTTCTGACCTCTGCAGCAGATGAAATGTAACTTGGAGAAGGGGCTGCCAACGAGCTGTGCAGTGTGGCTGTGTGTCTCATGTCTGCATTTGTTTCAGAAGGACTGTTCCTAATTAGCACTGATGTCACCAAGTGTAGTCAGGCATACATGGTATGAAAGTCAAATAGAGTAGTAATTCATTGTGTTCTACCCCACCAAGGTGAAAATTGGATGTCTTTCCTTTTTACCAGGTAGTTCTGAACCCAGTGCTCCCTGCTCCTGCAGTGCAGAGTTACTCCACATAATAGGAATGTGCAGGTAAGAAGTAAGGTATGACGAATGTTACTACTACATGATCTGAATTCACTCATACCAGTGGTTTTTTCTTGTACTTGGGGAAGGCTGAAAAGCACAGGGTAACCTCTGCAGAATAACAATGAACACAGCCAGAGAGAGCAGAAAATTGCATGATATGTAAGCACATTCTAAACGCTGACTCACAGCACCCCACATTTCCTCCTGCTGCCTTCAAAACTCTCCCTAATCTCCTCGTATGTTCAGCTTACAGCATGATTCACAAGGTCCCTGAAGCACCCCCACCCCCATTCTTTGGCTTTTTATTTTCCTTCTACTCCTATTCTTTCCATTTTTCCCCCTGATACCTGCTGAACCATTGTTTTCTAGATCTATCGTCATTACTTCCGACAGTCCCTGAACATCGGGATGTGGTCTCTAAAACAATGCCCAAACCCTTTTTCACATACTTCCTCCTATCTGCAACTCTCCTGGCCCTAATTTAGTCTACATTTTACTAATTATAAATATGGATAATATGAAATCAAGTGCATGAAAGATTCAAATGAAACTTTCTTTTGAGAGATTATTTCAAGTTTTAAGTTTCCAAGTTAATAAACATGGCTCTGGAGGATGAGGCTTACCTCAACTTCATTTATGGCACCCAGATAGCTCCTTTGCAAAGTGTGACTGGGAAACCACCATATCATTAAAAACCCCTCCAGATTTGCAGTACCATAAACTGCTAGGGGGAAAAAAAAGCCTACTCAACTACTATGCAACTCAATTTAATAAAGGACCATATAAAACAACTTACGTTGTAACTCACAGCAAACTAAGAATTTTGGAAAATCAATTTTTGCTTAAATTTTCCTTTTTGTAATGAGAACATAACCCTTCTCCCATCACCAAGCTCAGCAACATCCTCCTGCCCTAGAACACGGCAGCCAAGAATCAAGCCACTGACAGAGCAGCACCTGCTTTGTATATCCTGCGCTCAATGTAAACTACCTTTCAGTTTAGTGGGTTTGGATACAGACTGAACTTTTCCACTCTACAATCAACTTGCAAAATTGATTAATGTGATTTTGCGAGAAAGCCATTGTCAGAATAGAGATGATCTCACTAAAATAGGATGTAGCTACTTAAGATGTCAAGTGAAATCAGTACTCTTGTAGTTCAAACAAACATCTGAAAAAGATACTACGCATCATCAGTTTCCACAAAGATGTAATACAGGGGACATTGACAAGTCTTTCTTCAAAATTCTGTTACTTTTACATATTTCTAAATAGTAAAAAACTACAGAACAAAAAATCTTAAGTAAATGTATTTATTATTGTTGGATTTTTTAATGCAGAAATAGTGTTATTTCAATTATAGGCTTACAATCCTGTTTCATTGTTTGTGCCAAAACAAGAGACAAGAATACATTGGTCAACTGCATTTTGATTAAGAGTCCAACTGTGGTTTCATATGTTTATGCACACATTTCATTGACAGCAGGATTGATTACATTTGTACGTGAAAGGAGAATTTGTCTCAAAAAAAATTTGAGAAGACTAAGGACTCTTCTTATTTGAACACCGGTTTTATACAGAAAATCCATTTGCATACATGAAGAAAATATATGCGAAGGATACAAAGACCAACTTCACAAAATTTATGTCACCTTGACTGCTACAACATTAATATGGAAATTAGTCTTTTATTAAAGGGAACCAGTTGTGACACAAACAGAAATAGCTCTTCCCCCTTCCCAGTTTTAACTACATATAACTCAGTGAATACGGTTTTCAGAACAGACCTCTGTTTCACCTGCCCATTGTTTTAAGAAGTGAAAGTTTAGCCCTTTATCAATGATTATAACACAATTTCCTACCCTTTCATATTTTATGAGAGTATCAAAGACCAAAAGAGTTTATGATTTCCAAGAATGCCTTGTGAATTAACTGGTGTGGCTAAGAGCTGGATATGGATAATGCTGAAAACAACTATTGAAAAATATGTCTTAAATGGTGAAAACAATTACTTCTCTTAACTGAAACCTCTTTAGCATGCAATCAGACAAGCATCAAGGAACACGTACCCAATAGGAAATTCTCTTGTAATTATTAGTAGCATCTTCTTTCTTCCTTTGAACTATTAACAAAAGCTAATGTTAAAGCAGTTATGAAGAACCAAACAGAAGCAAAGGACAGAAAACAAAAACAGCCCTTATTTCTAGAGGTTGCCTCACTCAGAGCCACCCAACAGGAGCCAGGTCCTAGAGGAACGACGCGCTCACCATCCTGAAATACCGCGGCTGAGTTGGGCGCCAGTTATCAACCAAGGGATGATCAGGCTCATTCTCGGCATTCTTGGAGAGGCTGCGGAGCTTTGCCATCTGCAGAAGAGCAAAAATTGAAGTGTCCTGATGGAAATCCTTTGGTATCAAATCCATAGCCCAACAATTAAACTAAGGAGGCTGGTCGAGCTGTGGAAAAAAGTCTCCTTCAAAGTTGTGAAGATGTCCTTCACCCCACCACCATAAGAACTGTACTCATGGCTTTTTTGTAGCAGTGATAGTCTTAGGAATAGTCAAAACATAAAAATAGGTCCTATTTGAACAGGATTTTGAAAAATAGTGTCATTAAGGTACTGTCTACAGAACCGTGTAAGGCCAAAGAAACTGTGGGAAGTACTCAGAAAATGTGAATACAGCAGCAAGTGCTCTATAAACCTCTCCTACTCTAACCCTGCCTTAGTGCCTGATTGTTAAAAATCCTTTAGAATTGCAAGGTTTTAAAGCTGAATTATAAATGAATTGTTCATTTCCATAGCAGGTCTGAGCAGAGGATACATTTTGCTGCAGTGACAAAGAAGTTAATTATTAATAACAGCAATTAAAATCTGGATAAAGACCTGGTCAAGGTTTCAACTTGAAAATGCAGCCCCATGCAGGGCACACATCACCTTTGTTCACCAGGACCTTCAATATGCTGATTTTCAGTACAGACTTCAAGGCCAATACAAGCAGAACTTCTGTCTAGGTTGTAAAACCTGGGTTCACTGTGATTAAACTAGTTCCAGTTTATGGACTGAGCTAGCTCAGGCATCTCAACATTACTCTTCACTGAACAGCTCAGAAAAACCAGCCATCTCAGTCTGCCTGAACAATGATGAGGTCATATTTATAACAAACATAATATGCATCCGATGGATTCATAGTCTGAAATTAAATTTCAGATTTCAGATGAAGAATAATTTGTATGGGAAGAGATGAAAATTGTTAATCAGTTTTGTTAATACTGATAAACTACTATTGGAGAAGAGTGCTGGGGTTTATTATTTGTGGAAGATCTGCTCTACTCAGTAAAAAACCAACATGTATTCAGGCTACAATTACATAAAGATGAAAAAATTAATCTGCAATTAGACAGTTATTCCACAGTTAAATTCCTGTTCTTTCATTAAAAGTAATCTGAGCAGCTAGGCCACCCACACTGTATCTCACTGGGATTTCTGGTGAATTGATTTTCCTGCAGAGCACTGATTTGCAGCAACTGCACTTCCCCTTGTGGCTAATATACAGTTACCATCTGGCTGCAAAAGCATCCAAGAAATCCACCGCAAATGCACACACACTTAAAATAATCACTATTAATGAGGCTGCCATGGTAGTACACTGTCTAGGATTAGAAATAATTGGCAACACAATCCTCTTATGAATACATTATTTAGAGTGCAGGCACTCTGGAGTGAGGGAAGTATTTCTAAACAATAACTCACACACACTGCCAATTCTGCCTGAAAAGCAGCTACCTCAGGGTAAGAGCCAATGTCTCATCTTTATGTAGTAATTTCATCTTTACCTTAAATGCTCCATTTTTTCTACAGGAAGGATAGTTAAAGAACAGGCTGTATGTTTCCCAAAACTCACTAATTTTAGAACAGCTGAGAAAAAGACCATGACCCAAACACAACAGTACTCAAAAAGTCTTTTCATGAAGCTGGATCAATGATGTGATTAGTTATTTCTTTAAAAATGCATTTTATATCAGAGATGTTCAATAATGACTACACTTTTCCTAGTAAAATCTATAGCTGATCTTCTGCAATATAAACATCTAAATAATCATATTGTAATCATATAAACATGACTCATTTTGGGGAAACCAGTCAGACGATATTTGTATTTTTCACACAAGTACCCACTTTAAAATAGCTCCCATATTTTAATTTTCAGATGGGCAAGGAAACAGGAGGTAGAGCAATTCAATAAGCTCTGAAAATTAAGCTGTAAATGACATGAATACATTGTCATATTTCGTGTATTGCCAGCTAAGGTTCTCATCGTACCTGAGTTGCATTACTTAAAAGATGAAGAGCCACATAAACACAAAGTACTAGAAAATAAAAATATTTTCTTTCTGTGATAACATGCACATCAATGAATACACTAAACACATTATCATCTTGAAAACCTAAAATGAAAAGTTATGTGTCTGAATATAATATTACATAATATGTCAGTCCCTTGATTAATATTCATGTGCTTTGTATCCTGGAGCCTTGAAGTTTGTGGTATCATATCCTTATAGTCTGCTGACTAGAGGAATAACCTCAGATGAGAACACTGACTTGTGTGGTAACAGTAGAATCACAGGTGGAAATGTGCTGAAGAGGGCATTCAAATTCCTCTAAGTGGATTGAGGGGAAATTAGGAGGGGAAATTAACAAGAAATACTTCTTTACAGTAAGTGACCAAAGGAGTTTTTGACATTACCAATAAATTAGAGTTATCTAATGTTGCTCCAGTTTATGAAAATTTAGCTGGTGTGCCTTCCAGAAACACGGGTATCAAGCACATGATTCAACACTTCCAATTTACACTCCCATCTGCAATACAGGGCAGGCAGAATCACCAATCCCATTACATTTGTATTCTGATAAATGATGTTTTTGAAAGAAAACTCTTACCATGTACACTGTGGTATGCTTTTACTGATTTAAAACACTCTTTGATGTCTGTGGGCTTGAACTACCATGGTGTTGGATGTGGGCTAGTTCTTCACTCTCCTTTTAATCCTGTAATTTCTCACAAATGCAGTGAGTGTTTTCCTTGTCAAAAGAATAAATTCAGGTTATGGCACATAAGTAAAAAGAAGGAGGAAGTTTACCTGGTCTGAACTGACTATGATAGGCTCTCTAAGAATAATCCAGGTAACACACTCTTCACAAGGTGGAGTAGTGAAAGATCCATGGTATGTCCAGTAGTCATGAGATTTAGGGAAAAGAATTGAAGGATCGAAGTTTGGAAAAGGAACCATTTTCCCCTTTAAAATAAAAACAAAAACACAACAAAACCAAACAGAAAACCAACAAATCTAGTCAAGATTAGTTTGCAGCTCTCTTATTTTAAGAAACAGGAAGTGACTCAGATACTTCAAATGTATGAACTGAGGAAAGTAAGCACAGATCTACATGAGATATAATGATGCAATGTGAAGATAAGTGGACTGAATGACCCTTACAGATGGGCCCAGAGAAGCATGACAAAACATAAAACTTCATGGTGCTACTTCTTGTACCAGAGCTAACTCATGTGAAGTGGTGTCCAGTACCAATGTGTTTCACTCACTTCTGTGCAGAAATACTCCTCTTCTGGCCTCCTTTCTTATGGAAATTGTTTCTATCTATTGAATATTGGATTATGTCACCGTATAAAAAAGTGAGACAGGTACTACTTTCATAGTATTTGTGCTAATAACAAGCAAGACAGCCTACGAAATGTGAGAATTACCACATAATGCTATCTAAGACACAAATGTCTACTCAGTGGCGTTTCCAGAGATCCATTAGGCAGCCTATATATTAAGACCAAATGGACTGATTTCCAAAGATGCCTTTTATTTGGCACTGCCCACTGAGGCAATAAGGTTCCATGCCTAGTTTTTAGGTGAGTAAAAATTGGCGAAATGACTCGTTTTCCCAAACTCTTAAGCCCCACTAAAGTCAAAAAAGGCTCATATGTAAATGGAAGAGAAAGGACTTTTCATGGTAATGAAAAGCTATGCATGGTTTTATTCCCAAATATATTCTGGAAATGTTGCAGAGCAGAATTTGAAAACTAGAAAGTCAGACATCGTGATACTGGGGTTTTTTTTGTCCTGAGACTTTGAGCAGTCTTCCTATAATGAAAGCCCAACATCATTACCTTTGTTTTGATTGCATTTATTTCTTCAAGAATTCTCTTCATCTCTGGTTTGGGAGTTTCCCCTACCTGTAAAGAAGAGAGCATGAGCTAAGCAAGGAGTTCTGCTTGACCAGCTTTCTTCTTCCTCCTACTTTTCCATATGAGCATCTAAACATATATAAACTATAAAATTATAATGCATTAACCCAACCTATCACACCTACCAGCTTGGTAAGCTATGTCTTCTGTCTGTTACCTCTGTCCATACCCCAACAGGTATTATGATACAAAGGGGGAAATTGTATCAGTATAGAAATTTTTTCATAACAGGTAATTTCACAACACAGATTTCATGGTCAGATATATTGTTTGCAATTGCTGATCTCAAAAAAGACATCCATCTTTCTACCTCTAGTGCTATCTCTAGTGAATATGAATTAAACAGGAGAGGGCAACAGCTAATACTTCAGGGCTAAGGTTGTATGCCCCCAAAAGGATTTATAAAAAAGGATGAGTCATATGCATTGTCTTTGAGATAGTTCTGTTTGAGAGAAAGTTCATGAAGAACCTAGAAGAGATACATGTCCTTGAAATCCGTCCCCAATCAGCAAAAACACAGCTGACTGCTGTTGGTCAGAGGGCACTTCTGACACGTGTCCCCATTCCATGAGCCACATAGTGACACAATAGCTGCAGGCACAAGTGTGTGTAGTACTGGATACCACTTGACATAATATGACTCATGCTCTATAACTTGAAAAGGATACATTACTGAAAGTCAACCCCTTCAATGTGGTAGGATCCCTAGAAAATATACTCAGAGAATTTTGCTTTTTTTCAACCCTCTAAGAATAGAAACTCCATAGCATCAGTGCAAAGAAGGGTTGCATGGTTCTACTTACTTGCAAAAATATGGCCAGAGCAGCTATCCCATCAGTTCTTCTCCTAGCATCAAGATAATTACTGTATTTGGGATTCCAGTGTAACAAATGTAGCTGGAAACAAAGAAAAATGTAAAAAAACCCATTACTCGACAGCAAGCCATCACAGGCTGAATTTACAGTGATTCACATAACTGCGTGAGTTTGAGGCAACAAAGAATGATAATGAGGCCTTGCAAAAAAGAGAAAAGAAAAAGGGACAGCAAAGTCATATATTAGTTATATCTGTCATACATTATTAATTATACTACCATTTGCTTTAAAATAAACTATAAATATCTTAATAAGAAATGGGAAAAAATTAACTGGAATCTCAAAGCTGAAGAAAAGCTGCTTAAGTAAGCAGGTAGAACATGCAGTTCAGACATCATCTACTGATATGTGATTCATTTCTATTTGGCATTGAAATTACAGCAATTCTGTCAAAGAACTGTCATTCTTGTATATCATTATGTATATATACATTCATGTATATCATTAGTCTACATTTCTCATTTTCTTTACAATCCTAAAGTGGTAAAGAACCAAGGTAAATTCATTCTTCCCCCTTTCTATCACTGCAATTTTACACTTTTACAATAATTTTGTATTTTCAGAATACTGTTTTAGTAAGTTTGGATTGCTTCTGAGTAACTCAGTCTTCTTGTGCTGTATCACACCAAATTGGTTTGAGAACATGGAAACCTTTGTTTCACACAGTATTTTTCTTTTCTCGTGGTGTGAGAGTTACTTCAACCTGATTCACATTTATAAGAATCGATGGGAGTAAGAATAAAAATGCACAGATAAATAAATAGAAAGAACTCCCTGAAAAGCAGACAAATGACAAATTTTGTCCCACCAGAACAATAGTGACAAATTTTATTTTACACCCTGTTTTAAAGTAAAAAGTGGTGAGCCTTACCTCTCCTGCATACCTCACTCCATTCACAACATGCTCCGAGCCGTGGTCGTCAGACGAGCCCCAGTGGAAGTGCAGCTGCCGTAGCCTGTAGACTTGTGGAAGTGGCCCACCTCTCAGCACTGCAATTGATAATCTGCAACAGCATCAGACTGAAGTATCTCCCAATTCGTTAAAATGAAATATATATGTATCTACAATATTTACACACGTATTTACATATTTACTGTACAGATGCTCTGTGTTCTGAAAATCTGCACTGATTTTAGCCACATGTCAGGCAACCATCTTCAGCTATATGCACTTACAGGCAGAGAACTTTAGTATCTAGGCTTCCATTACAGTCACTAGAGATCACTGATTTAATTCAGCTGCATAAATGTGCACCTAGTACTCTCTGGAATATTCCAGAGACATCTGGACAGGACTGAGAAACGTGGTCCAGGATCTGTGGAAGAACTGTACATTTCTAAAGCAGTATCTGGAGGCAAGGGGAAACGGATTAGGTTATCAAACATGTCACAGGATGCCTGTGTTTGGGTAACTGAAGTATACCCTCAGCAGAACAGTCAAGCCTCTAGAGTAATTCTGCTTGCCTTAAGGTAGACACTCAACAGACAGTGACCTGGATTGCTCTCTGGACTCCTTGAACTCCAACTCTGTTGCCTCAAACAGCAGTTTAGATATAACCCACCAACTGTTAAAATCCCACAATAATACACCTAAATTTAGATGTCTTAATCTGCCCCTGACTTGAATCTAGGATTTATCTATGCGGAAGTACATAAACATAACCACGATTAAGATCAACTACTAACGTGATGATAAACAAATTTCCACAAAACACAACAAAATTGTGTGTCTTACTGCAAGCTATGACTTATTTGTTTAAAAAGTTATGAAATTACTGATGCTGCTTCTGCTCTAATGGCTGCTCCCTCCGGTTATGGAAGAGGAGTAAGAAAGCAGCAAATAAACCAGAAAAGCAATCACTGAGAATGCAAGCTATTTTACTAATGAAAAGTTCAGCCTGTGATGAATGATATCTAGTATTCTAAATAATCTTAACATTTATAAATAAAATTGTAAATGGAGGTGGTGTATTTGAAAGGATCAATAAAATAGAAAGAATGTATTTACATTCACCAAATACTGAAAGATACTCAATTCTCATTCATGTTTTTTGAGGATAGAATTTACAGCATTCCTATAAAACATGCAGCAGTTCTCAAGAACAGGTCTTTATATGCCAGAGAAAAATATGCTTCAATATGAAAAGAAAATAATTAAATCCATTATTGTCTCAAGACATACAGCACTAAGAGTAGAGCAAGCTGTTATTCTCAACAAATTCCTTTTACTTCTTCCCACAGACATTCTGAACTCTAGTCAACACAGTCAGGGTAAGAGTAGTAGCTGATGAGGCCATCAATTCTCCATCAAAATAGATCTGTAAGGCCAAATAATCCTCTTTAGGCAAAACCATGTCATTATTTCCACTGATGGGCCATCAGCAGACATTTTTGATTGGGCATTAGGTGAAGCTCTGCATCATCTCCTGCCAACACATTCCAGCTTCACTCATCTATAAATAGACAGTAACTTTTACCTAGCACACTTTAAGCAGACAGAGTGATGCCAGCCACAGCTCCTGAAGGACAAAAAGGTGTTTCCTTTCTTTTAATTACAAGTGTGTAGTATTAAACATATAAATACATGAAATGACAATGTAAGTAAATGAAGTTTTCCTGCATTTTAAAAAAGGAAAAGTAAACAAAACCATTACAAGAATAAAGGTCTTCAATATTTAAAACATTTAAAATCCCAAAGTATGTCTGCATAGCTCAAAATGAGTAAGATAATTTTTTTTTTAAAGCATGTGCTTTGGAACCTAAATTCTAAACATATCTTTATCCTCTAGGGCTTTTGTTTTCAATACTACACAAATAAAAATGCACAAACACATAACAGAAAAAGAATATATAAAACAAAAGTTTATAAAACAAGAGATGGTATCTTGACATTATTTTTCAGCAATGTTAGTATATAATATTTACATGTAATAGGGAATTTTTCGACAATTATTACACAGGAAATGTTCACCTTAAATATCTGAGTCACAGCAGAATTACCAAAATGTAACTCCCTTAAACTTGCTGTCATTAAAGTAACATGGCCCAGGTGCAGGAATATACAAACCAGCTCATTCCTTTTTTGGTGCCTTATTGTTGCAAACTTTAATCCCACTGCACACTGACTGACTCTAAATGGGTTTGTACACCACCATTAGTGCCTGATACCAGACATAAAAATGTCACGTCAGTCTTGCCCAAATTCTGTGCCCCTCACACATCCACACTTGAAGAATGATCTATCACAGAACAATCCTACATGGACACACACGTAGACATCTGTTCTGGAAAAAAGCTCACCTTTTATTTGACCTGTCATCAGCTGAGCAGCATGAGACAAAACAGGCTAATAAAAGAATGGGCTTTTTTTGACTTTCAATGTAATCTCTAGGGCAAGTGTTGCACAGAAGGATGTTACTAAGGCAAGAAAACCCTGTCTCTCATTCTGTGACACAGCAAAATGAAGCTGTCATGCAGTTGAGTGGAGATGGCTGCTCCAGTCACTTTACTTTAGCTAGCTGGGTGTCCTTGACAACAGAAAAGTGACAAGAAGCTTTTCGAATATGTGCATCCACTTGCTGAGCAGCTTCTGTAGGAGTCTGGTTGTTAATCTGTGCTAGTCAATTGTCATTTGCCCTCACTAAGGTAAAACTGGCATGGTTATGCCTACACAAATGCCTTCCCTGTTTGCAGTAAAGGCACACCATGAAAGCCAGGTGGAAAAACCCACGGAGAACAAAACAGACTCATGAGATGAGTCGTGTTTATGAACATGAGAAGGAATGACTGTTATAGGAAGATTTATGATCTCGCATCCTGTCATATCCATAAAATGAAATGGCAAACCACAATGAAATTAAATTAGTAATGTACTACTGTATGACAATTGAAAAGACGTATTACCTTTGTTATACTGCTTCATCATAGAATCTAACAGTGCAGTACAGAAACCACAGCTGCTTCACATCAGTGTCACATTTTGAAAGTCATAAAAAAGCCTCTGCTCACAAGAGGATCTCTGTACTGAAACTGTCTGGCTAACTGCAGGGATGTAATATGTTTCTGAAAAGCTTTTGGAACTCAAATTTCAGTTCTCACTGAAATTTTCTTTAAGCAAGCACTGAATAGATATGCAGAAGGATTACTTTTGCTTCTGTTTGAACTTTGTACTCTTTTAGGGACAGAGTGGGAAAGAAAAGTGTCAGATAGAAGCCTGTCAGCCTGCCACTCACCCTCACCTACACTGTAACTCATCTTTGCCAGTTTTGTGCCCATTGATCACAGCCTGTTCATCAGGGAGCTCCCAAATCATCTTTGTTTGTGATCTGTGTAGGGCTGAATAGGTGGCCGCCCCACCTCCAGGGGTGGAAAACTGACAGTCCTCTGTGTAACTGTAGCCTCAGCAGGCCCTTGACTAGAATTAAAAGCCAAGCACTTTTAATTCTAACAATGGAAATTGAAAGTTAACAGGAGCTCAAATCCTAAATTCCCTGTACCCAAGTACAGGAGTTCTCAATACCTTCATGTAGACAGATGTGTTGTTACAGTGAAGGAAGAATTTAACTTTGCTGCCTTTTGCCTTATGCACTACAGCCATTGAGTGGTATGTACGTACCACAGCTACAAAAGTACTGGAATTTAGTGGTGCTATTCTTGTAACAGCTACTGGTTTTCTCCAGTGTAAATTCAGCAGACAAAATGTTAAATAATATTTTGCAGGAATCAACCAAAACTGGAATGTCTATAGACAGACTTCCCCTTGGTTTAATTAAAGTTACTGGGGTCCATCCTCTCTCTTTAATAACCAGTCAACAAATGAATGTTTTATTTACCAAAAGTTGATAATCAAAAATTCATTTGCAAAAATAAATGAGATTTCCCACAAAGGGTTATTTGAGGAAATGCTGGCCACAAGCCCTAGTCATGCTGAAAGAATTGATTAGCAACAAGCTCCAACTTCTTACAGTAACTGTCTCTAATTTTTTTTTTTTTTTGCATCATCCACTTTCAGAGCCACCCATTTCTTTGATAGGAAAGATTCTGAAAGCAGCAACAAGGTAACCCTGTAAGAATGTGTGCCTGCACTGAGGTACTCCAAGCCCTTAAATATCATCCATCTGAAAGCCAGTAAAAGAAGAAGTAAGAATTTGGTTGGTTGATGAACACCCATAGAAAGTGCCAACAAAAACAACAGACAAAGACAGAAGATGAAGGAAGGCATTCATTTGATGTAGCCTTAGTGTATCTCTCCTCAGCTGCTCTGTCTGAGTTCCATTACCAGACTTTTGTATCTTTATTGTTTCTCAAACAATCAAACATCTTGGTGTAAGCATTTAACCAAGCTATTACAACAAAAGCTGAAGAGTCATTAATTGTAAAGAAGTTATATATCTCACACAGCATCATGACAATAGTTCCACCAGTTAGAAGCTCTCAGGACATTTCTCTGACATGATTTTTTTCAAATTTTAGAAATAAATGGATTCTGCTAGTGGAAATAAGATTTCAGCCCTAATTCAAACCAAAACTGGGTCACTGCTGGATCTAAAAGAGTATCTGAATTGCCAGTCAGGCCAAAAAACCACAGAAGTGGCAGGCTGCCAAAGTACCCAAGTTCAGGTGTGTGTTTTACTGGGCCCAGCCACCTAGAAGGTTTGATTTCAGCTCCCAGTTCTTTCCTGCATTTTGAGACTCCAGCCTCCACCTGCAATCATTTTATAGTGCATAAGGTCCATCTACATTGGTACAGTAAGGCAGGGAACTGAGTCCGCAAGAATCCATTAACTTGTATGGACAGGCAGCAGAGGCACGATACTGCTCCTGTAGCAGCTTTATCTGTCAGCAAAGCTTTCAACTCTATAGCAGATTCTCAAAGTCAACTAGACTTTATAAGTAGCTGGAATTCTCAAAGTCCTTCCACTAGGCTAACACCAAACATAAAAGTAATAAGGCCTTTTTCAACATAATACCTGAATTACATTGGATGGCACTCTAATTGCTTGAATTTAAGAAACTGTCCCGAACTGTGAATGCTCCAGGTGTTCTTGGCAGAATACACAATGGATGTAAAACTTGGAGACATCCAAAGTAATTAATTTTATCACTCACCTTGGCAATTTGTTCATCAATCTATTTTATCCAAACAAATGAAGACAGAAGTACAGATATGGGTATGACCACTATAACTGAAAAGAGTCAGGAAAATAAATGAAGCCCTTAGTTTTCTGGTTAACTCAGAAATAATTCAGATAGACAGAGTGACAGATACATAGATAGATATGAGAGAATTAATGTCTTTGTTCCAAAGGAATAAAAGCTTCATTCCTATATGATTGCTATTGCATATGTATGTTTTGTGCAGCTGGTGGTTCTTTTACATAAAAAATAAGCCACTGTACATATCCTAAAAAACTTAAAATGTATTCAAGTCAGTAGGAGTATGCACAGTGGAATTTGTCCTGCAATTAGCATTATATTAGAGAAAGAACACCACCCACAGACTCTGCAGGCAATGGTATAACAAAGGAGACATAACAACAAACACTGAATGTTTCTTGACTTCAAAGAGCTGAGATATACACCTACTTTTTTTGCAGTGAGTCACTTTTTATTTCTGAGATCAAAACACAAGTTACTGAGCAGTTCATCTGAAAAAATATTCAGAACATTCTGAAACTTTCTGCTCTTTGTGGCAAGTATTGCATCCATGCTGTAGATTGCTGTGCCTGGATACTCCCTCCCATTCAAAATCTGAGTTATTCTAACAATAATTACTTTTACTTTTATGCAGAAGATGCAACTATTGGTATATCTGATGCTGTTCTAACAAATACATCAGATGGTAAAAAATGATAATAGTCATGGAGATCTCATGCCACAGCTACATCTCTTTACTTGTGTGTCATTTGATCTGACACTAATAACATTTTTGTTTAAATAACTTTAAAAATTCCCACTTTGCTAGAAAAGCAACAAAACTCTTGACTGCATAGTAATTTGTGAGTTTTGATAGTATATTAACTAGTCCATCTTACATACATTTTGATCCTCAGTTTTCATGAAACCCAAGTAATTTGTTAAAAATCCATTAAATTAAATCTATGTCCACATATAGTTAACTTGAAACAATCTATTAGTAAAATTTCTCTTAGTAATTATGCTGTCAATCCTACTTATATTGTAATGGGAAGTGGAAGTTTTAATGCACATGAGAAATAAGTCTGTACACTGTATGCTCTCAGAGCTGCAAGTGGATAAAAGATTTTGGACATTAAACCTGGCAAAATTAAATTTATCAGCCCCATAATCTTCAGTAAGACAAAACCTCATGAATGCCAAGAAGAGCTTTAACTGATTAAATACCGTGACATTGTGGCAACATCTGGTTTGTTACTTCATTTATCAGAAATTACATGGATAGAATTTTTAAATATTGTAACTTAAGATGTTCTGCTGGGCATCTCAAGTAGCTAAAATGGAATTCAATTCTCACAGATAAAGCCTGGACTCCTTCCTCCTGGAAGGCAACACAACTGCAATGGCTTTTTACAACCCCAAAAATTTATCTTATACCTTAATTCACCCTGTACCAAGTTTCTTTGCGGCTCTCTCCATTCCCCAGGATTTTACCTATGGACTTTAGAAGGAGTCCCAGACCTTTCCCAGCAGCAGCCTAGAGTAGCAGTCACAGAAACCTGTACATCACACACAGGCAGTACACAGAGACCTTCTAACAGCCTGAACAGTCAAAGCAGGCTCTTCCACATAAATTGAAACAGTCACTTATATATGATGCAATGAGAGATGAAAGCAAAACCGACCTGATCTATCAAATGAATCATCAAATACAACTCTGCAGGTTTTTCCATTATTGAGGATGGTCTTAGCTGACCCAGGATCATAACTAGCAAACCATGGTAGTAGAGAACTATCATAATGCACCTCTTTATTATTGATTTCAATCGGTGACTGATGGCGTCCTTTTGCAAAAGGATAATTTTTGTGCCACTGATCTGGTCCTAGAAAAAAGTACAGAGAAGTATCATGAAAATCTTTTCCAGACAGGTATGCATTATACTTGTTACAATTAACACAAGCTTGGCTCTGCTTGAGTACAGAACATCATTTAAGTGTATTAATAAGTAGGTTACTAATTGCGTGGTTGTTACTCATGCCTTACCAACAGTTTCACTATATTAAAAGCAATTGACTGGTTGATTTCTAGCTGGAATACTGGATACTTCAAGTCACTCAACTGAACCTAAACTCTTACAGCAACCTCAAGACTGACTACTAGGAGACTGATAATATGCCAAGGAAGAAAACCGGAGGTATATACTCCAAGTCCAGCAGTGGCTAGAAATATGATGGGATATACCCAAATGATTAAAACGTGGCACCATGTACTCATATTGAAAGAGAAAAGGCCACTGATCCCTGGACATGCCAGGAATTTGAAACATGGATTTAATTATCATCACGGTTTTACCAAGAAGTTCATGTGGAAAACGCCTGACCAACACTGAGCTGTTCTTCCTGCAGCAGAGGAGAGAGCAGGAACAAGAGACCACCAATATCCCCAACCTCTGCAGGCAGGAGGGGCCTGCAGCCCAGCGCTGCTCTTCCTGCATTAGGGCTAGCTTAAAGCCGGATTTTATTGCTATGTCAAATTTTAATTTACATCAACAGTAGGAAATCTGACTTTATTTAACTTAGAGACCCCCTGCCATTGACCTCTCCTTCCACCAGCTTCGCCTCTTCCGCGCCTGTGAGCGACAACCAAGCGGCCTCGGCCACGCCACCTGCACAGCCCCGGGCCCGCCTGAAGCCCGCATCCCCCGCCATGCTCCCTCGGGAAGCGGGGCCCCCGTTCTGCCCGGGCTTCGGTGCCAGCAGGAGCGGGCCGGGCGCGGCCCCGCGCTCACCGTTGTCGCTGTCGTAGCCCCAGGGATAGTAGTTGGGGTTGATCATGGTGCGGTGCCGGCGGCTCTGGCAGGACGGTGGCCTCGTCTCACGGCGGCTTTTTATAGACTCCCGCCAAATCCATGCCCGTCCCCGCCGCGCGAGGGCCGGGACGGCCCCGGGAGCCGGGGGCGGGGAGAGCCGCGCTGCTTCGCACCGCCCGCCCGGCTCCCGCTGTCCCCGCGGGAATGCGGGGGAAGGAGCTGGCCCCGGACCGTGCCGGGAATGCCCAGAGAGGGTAAAGGGCTGCCACCGCCTGCCCCGGCGCCGAGGAGATGGGAATGTAGAAAAGCACGGATGTCCAGCACTAGGCACAGGCAGTGTAGGAATAGTTTTCAAATTCAAGTGAGATGTGTACGCATGCATGCGCGGACACACAGCCGGATCAACCAGGAAGCCTTAGCCTGGCTGGCTGCTGAAATGAAATGTGCAGGTCACAGGCAGGCTGGCGGGGCTTTTTATGGCTGTTTGCAGAAAGCCTCTTTGGCGTAAGGCCTGTCCGGTTCGGAGAGGCTGAGTCCCTCCCCAGGACACCGTGTTGGAGACGTGTTTCCCTCCTGGGTGTGTGACATAGCCCTGATCCAGGGGCCAGCAGGGGGTGAGAGGACGAGTCCAACAGCTTCTCCGTTCAAATGGCTATCACAGGTTCGCACCCTTCCCTATGAAATTCCCGTGTATTCGCTTGGGTTCCAGCGCTGCTCCCTGCTGTGCGGTTTCCCGTCGCCTTCATAAACAGCTTCCCTGCAAAACTTCGGTGGCATTAATTGCTGCAGCCTTTAAAAAGGTGTTGCTTCCTCTACCCCAAGGCTTCTTGGAAAATGGAAATCGTTACACTAGCTGAAGATCCAGCTCCTGCCAGCTCCAGATAAAATCGTTATTATCAAATTAAGCACAGGATTTGTTTGTTTTGCTTCAGCTCTAATTCTCCTTCATTTAGCAGGATGTCATGCATCAGATTGCACTTAAAATTGTAAGCATGTTTGCTAGCAGGCATGTGTTCCTTATGTGACACACAGAAATCAAATTACTTCTAAAAATATTTGTTATTCTGACACACACGGACTTGCCAGATAAGATAGAGCAGACAGAGGTTAGCACCGATGGAGTAAAAGTGAGGGACTGACTAAGTAGAAGACAAAACACTGGACTGAAAGGTGGATTTCTGATTTAAATTTTAGAAGACTTTCTGTATAAGAAGGAGTGATCTTATTTTACTTGCTAGTAATGAAGTGGGGGGGAAAAAGTACAAGTTGGTTGAAGGAAAAAGCAAGTGACACAGGATGGAAGTGTGGAGTCATCATTCAGAAAAATTCAGATTCCCAAATGTCATGTAAACTACAGTGGGTGAATTTAGTAGCAGAAAGTGCAACATGGTGGTCTTGAATCATAGTCCTGGCTGATAGATTTTTTCTGATGTGAAGAGGAAGTGAAAGAGAAGAGTGGGTCTGCTGGTGATAACACGTCAGTAAGCATCACCAGGCAGGAAATGCTCACAGAAAAACCCAGGAATGAACCAAGGACATGTCACTGGAGCTGGAGATGACCTCCTCTGAGACAGGTCTGTTGGCCTCACGAAGCTGAATTACGACGAATTGCAGCAGGTGCAGGGGAGACAAGCCCATTAAAGAGCCTCTTTTATAAGATGGGACTATAAAAGCTTAGTGTGCTTTGCATAGCAAACAAATGGCAAGAGGATAAGTGACAGCTGTCTTTATATATGCTTCATCAGAGAGGTAAACACCAACAAATTATAAGAGTTATTGAAGCTATAGAGCACTGTTAGCCAATGAACAGTTATGTATAACTTTGCCATGAACAATTTGAGTCAAGATAACAGATCAAGGTTTGGAACCACCCAAAGTATTCCAGTGACTTTGCAATATTAAAAGTGGAGACATGAACAAGGTACACAGGAGCTTTGTATTTATGCCTGACAGAGCTCATACTATTTCCCACCCCTTCCTGAATTTTCACTTCCATTTCTGAGCATCTTCTCACTGCCATGACCCACAGACAAATTTCCAGATCGTGAACATGTGAGATAAAAGCACTGTGTCTTTTAAACCTACTTTAATGGACAGATTTGAGGTTGTACTTTACTGCCTCAGTAGGAAGACTCAGTAGATACTGAAATTTCTGTCCTGAGCTCTCAGGCACATAGCAATTTTTCAGAGTCAGTGTTTGTTCTGAACTCCTTGGCATTTAGATAACCTGAAAATGACTGTGGAAAGAAGGAAGAAGCAATCTAAGAAAACATTTTAACATTAGACACTTCAATTTAGACCTTTAAATCAAATAAATAAGGTATTTCTGAGGGGAAAAAAAAGTCTTTTGTGTATCTGCTTTCACTGAGCTCTTTTTCTCTAAGACTTGAGGGTCATCAAGAGGACAGAGTGAGACTGAAGGCTTTCTTCTGGCTATTTCCACTTTGATCTTCTTCCTTACCCACGACAGTGTTCTTACCCCTTCCCTCTGGATTTCACTCCTTTCCCTAAGCCTGAGGATGCTGTGTCCATCAACACCTGTCTCCAGATGAAAGAGTCACTCACTTCATTCTACGAAAGGCCTGTGTAGAATCTGTTAAAAACATTGTTCTTCTCTGCCAGTAAAAGAAGGCCTTTAAAAGTTCTTTTCTGGGATCTTCATTGTTGAACATGGTCTGGACAAGAGAAGCATTCTAAGAAGGTGTGCAGATGGTGTAGAAGACAACGGCCAAGATTGAATTTGGTCTCAAGCAGAGGTGGTCTAAAAAGAGAAGGGAAGCAGATAGGTAGTCAGGAACACTGGGAGTAGGTCATGTTTACAAAGCAGAATAATGAGAGAGTTAGAAATAGGATTCCAGCATTCTTATGGTCCACCCCATGCACAAAAATCCCTAGAACCGTGACTTCCAACAAGTTTTGTTGTTCTTGTACCTTGATGAGATACAGAAAGTTATTTCAGGGCAGACCACAGGTCACAATTTGGTGGATCCCCTCTCTGTGTTGTAACTAATAAATCTACTGCTGGTTTAGATAATGTTAAAATCAGATTTATCAAAAAAAATTAAGACATGCTTGGCATCTATTTTTAAATTGATTTAAAGGATAATCATTGAGTTCAGAAATTAAAAGCATTCAGGAAGTGAGATTAAAATTCACCAGACAGCATCTATCCATGAAAAAATAAACACAAAAATTCAATACACAGAATCCTAGGACATTTCTAGTTAGCCATTGTGGTATTGCTGTGAGCATTACCCACATGGCATATATGCTGAAATGCAAATCTCTGTTTAAGAGTGGATCAATCTGCTCATGTGTGCTCTTGGCACTGAGGCTTACAACAGTAAGAATGATGTCATCGCTTCATAAAAGCAAAATCTGCATGTCTGCTATGAAAATCCCACAATTTGGTCACTCCTGTTCACTTAGGTATAGTTTATATTAATTTGCATTGAATTTAAACTGTGAGTTGGAAGTGAAAAGGACTAGTCCAGTGTTAAACAGGTGATTAAGTTCATCAAGATAATTTTCTAAAGCTTATATAAACCTCAGCTCTCAATCTTTGGTAGTAACTGATGTGATAAAATTCTTAATTTTAAGATCCAAACACACAAAAGGAAGGTCTGGAAGAGAAACCCACAATCTTTATAAACTTAAACAGCAGTCCCACTTCCCAGTCTAAAATGCCCCAGCTCTTGCTCTTCCTCTGACCATATTCACTGTAGCATGTCTTTATCAGAAGATGTTTATGGTTCAAATGCCATTAAATATTCCATGAAATGGTTTTGATGTAAGATGAACCCCAGCACTTTAAGATTATGGTCCAGATCCTGCATGTTACCTACCTTTATTAGAAGGGCTGAAATAGATCAGAACTTAAATAGTTCTACAGTGTAGCTAGTGAGAGACAAAGTCCTAGGACTGAAAGTGCACCGTGAGTCCCCTTTCCTTACATGTCATGGAGAAGTGCTCACAAAAGCTTCTTCTGTGTCAGTAAGCTAAAAACTCTGAGGAACATGGTGGGAGGGTAGATTTGCAATTGTGGGGATCCATCAGCCAAAGCCTTGATACTACTGATGGTGCGGGGACAAAGATACAAAAATTACTTCCAGAAATAGATGAAGAGGTTGTGTTTGCTCGTGTTTCATAACTCACTTCCAGAGAGTGGAGGAGGTTGCTATTTCTAGCAATCCTGACATAGCGATTCCTCCCAAGTGACTTTATTTAGGCTTTGCTCAAGGGACCATGAATTAATGCAAGATCCTTGACTGATTAGCAGACTATCACCTCTATATATTGTTTCCATCCCTTATGATTATTCACTTCTCGTTTCAGAGGCATAAAACAAAAGATCATGAACCCAAGAGCCTATAGTCTCATTTTGAATAAGTATAAGGATAATTCCTGTTCAAAGAGGCAAAGGCACATAGTTGGCCAGGAGGTTTAGGTTGGGCAGTTATATTTACTTCTCAGACATATGCTTGGACTTTACAGTTCAGATAGATATTTTTCCACATAATACTAATCACCTTTAAAACTAGAGATTTGTCAGTGGGGATGGAGAAATGTTTTGAAGCTTATTCTGAATTTAGGTACAGGGCATAGACAAATATGCTTTAATAACAGGCTATTCATTCAAATCAGATTGATGCATTCATCAATCTAAGAACAACTGTATTTCTCTGTAGTGCAATTGTGTCATCATTCCTGGATTTAGACATGGGCAATTCCAAAACTCATTGGATCAGAATGTGTAAATTTTGCTTTTATCATACATATAAAGGTAAATTTATTCTTTCAAGTTATCTCTGTATTTCCCAGAGATCTCAGCAACTACGATACTTTCATCTCTATCTACAAAAATTCCACATACTGTCATTTTGCTGAGAAAATGAGAAAAAAAGAGACAAGCTCTGACACAAGCTAGCTACACAGGGGTCAAGTTATAGAGTCAGTGAAAAGACTTTT
The DNA here is from genome assembly GCF_009650955.1 of Corvus moneduloides. Classification (NCBI taxonomy): domain Eukaryota; kingdom Metazoa; phylum Chordata; class Aves; order Passeriformes; family Corvidae; genus Corvus; species Corvus moneduloides. The sequence goes on along the minus strand of NC_045476.1, from coordinate 136,984,285 downwards.
AGTGTGTAACCATAGAGGTTAATGCAAATGCCAGCCACCTTCTTGCATAACAAAGAGTAAAGTTTAGGAAAGATCTGTGGTACTTTTGTAATTTCTGTTACGAGGTCTAGGAAGAATCAGCTCCTGCTGCATTAAGTTATTACACGATTCTCATCCAAAGAATCTTGTTCTTGCATGTTTTTTATTTAGAACTAAGTGAAGATTGAAAAAGTCCACTATTAAAACAGAAAAATTCCTTGTTCCATTACAAGGCAGATCAACAGCAATTGCAAGTAAAATCAGACCTATTTCTCATCACATGCTGCCATTTATGTAGCACACCCAACCCCAGTTTTGGCTTATTCATAAAAACACTCATCCAAACTGTTTCATTAATTCAAGCATTCTCTCCCAAACAGTATTTTTTTTTTCTTTGCCTCTTCCTCCTCATCCTACGTTGTTTGTACAAGGGAGAACAAAGCAGTGGAAAAGCATTGATCTCAGAGGATGAGCCTTTGCCAAAAGGCTCTGCTTACTAAGGCCATGCTTGCTTCTTTAGACTTATTTCTGCAAGAAATGGAGAATGCCAGCTCACCCTTTTACATCTGTTTCAGCCTCAAAATAAGCTCTTAATATAGTATTTACAAAATGGAACACCGAGTAGAAGGAACAGAGAAGAGAACTGTGGTTCCCAAATTGCAAATAATGAGGCTACAGCAAGGATTTCAGAGATTGCATCCAGAGCCCTTCAATGTTAAGTTTGGGGATTAATACATATAACAGCTTAAGTAGAGGGAATTTAGGAGCCAAAAGTCCTCTGAATATTTTGTGGATCACCAGGAGATAGCAATAAAGTCATAATTATATATCACCAGGAGAAAGGAATGAAGTTCCACTTCACAAGATTGGATATCAGCTGCTTCTAAAGGAAGCTGGCAAAGTTATCTATAGTTTTACTCAAAGAAAGGAAGGTGCAGAAATTCTTCAATTGTTTGGCCATTGTTGAATATAAACATGCAAAAACTTGAAAATTAGCTGGTCACAGACAGAAGAGCAATTGGCTTAAAAAATACTAAGCAGACATTTGTCATTTCATTATTATGAGTCAACACATTGGAATATCGCTGCTGACAATTACATGATCTTTCAAGGAGGTAAATGAAACACCACTTTTGAAAAGGATGTACTCAGAAAGTGACGTTTTAGTCTTGCATCTATATGTGAAAGGCAACCAGTCAGAATAAAATCCCATTATTGTTAGTTCTTACTGAACTGGTGGTCAGTTGCAGTGCTACAGTAGGTGTGCTATTCAATCTGAGAAATATGCATATGCAATAGAATAAAAATATGAGGTAAATGTTGTGCTGACAAACGGGAGGCATTTTAGTACATGCAATGCACTTGCAATAAGCTTGCCTAAAACTGACCTAGAAAGATCCAACCTCAGAACTGTAGCATATTTCAAAAATGTGTTAGGATCAGCATCACGTAAGCCAGTTGGCTGAGTGCTATGACATCATGTTGATGACATTTCTCTCTGCTTGGAAGTAATGTGATAACAGTGGAATGGGCAGCACCATAGCACTCCAGTAGCCTAAATAACTCTGCAGTTTTCTGCAGATCAAATAAACAGCCAGCTGGTCACACCAGTTATTATTGTTCTGCCCAGCTACAAGCTGAGTGTCTTCCCTATTCATCTTCCCAGTTAGGCATATTTACTGATAAGTCACTGAGTGATTTCTTGGCCAAGCGGTAAGACAGAAGAAGTAAATAAAGGGAGGAAGAGGGACATGAAGCCTCTATTGTGTCATAAGGAGAATAGCCTGGACAAGGGACATATGGAGCTCTTCGTGTAAGGAAAATGGGAACTAAGCATGGTAAGGGGATTACTGAGACTGGTATAAATCCTTGGGGCAGGCAGAAAAGAGAAAGGGGGCCAAGTGGTAAGGAACAGCAGTGAATTAAAAAAATGGAAAAAGGTTTGTGGTACAAGAATTGTTTGCATGACAGAAGATAGGCTGGTTGCCAGGAGTCAATAAAACAGAGAGGAGAAAATGAAGGCAGATTACGATGTCTGTGAGTGGAGAAGTGACGAGACCAGATGGCAACGTCAATAAATACATCCTGTAAAAGCAGTGATGCATTGGTAAAATGTTCCACTATAAACTGAGTCCCCATCCTTGAAGTTTTGTACACCTATGATCAAAAAGAGACAAGTCAAAGAGGTAATGACAATTTAGATTAACTTTATTCAGATATGATGAACAAGATTTGGTCCACCGGAGTATCCATTATTATTATCATGACTCATTTGTCTCATTACTGGCCGAACTTTAATGACCTGAACAATGGCACAAAATATACCCTCAGCAAGTTCAAGGATGAAATCACAAATTGCTATCCAGAGGAGCCCAGACAGGCTGAAGAAATTGGCTGACAGGAGCCTGAAGCAGTTCAACAAAGGCAGTGCAAAGTCCTGCACCTGGGGAGGATAGGCTGGGGCTGTCTGGCCAGCAGGCACCTTTGCCGAAAAAGACGTGGAGATCCTGGTGGACAACAAATGAGTTGAGTCAGCAGTGTGCCCTTGCTGTGGTGCACACTGAGCTGCACTAACAAGAGCGTAGCCAGCAGGTTGGCAGGAATAATAATTTCTATCTTCAACACTTGTACAAGTGGTTCTAGAATCCAATTTTGAGCCTGCTATTGCAAGAAAGACGTTGAATAAGCATTGCAGGTGCAGTGGAGGGCCAGAAAGACAGTGGGCTGGAGCACCACAGGCAAGGAGAAGCAGAGCTTGCTAGATTCACTCCATCAGTAGAGCACTCCATATGCCTGCTTTAACTCTGTTTCAGGGCAGTGCCAGACTGCAGAGCAGTTGCACCAAATTACAGAACTGTTTTGGAATTATTGTTTTGTGCCTATTCAATGCAAATATTAATATAATCTACCTTCTATTTTAATAAGGAATTTGTGGAAAATAATAAACCAAAAGAAGAAGCTGCAGAAAGCACCATATTGTTTTGCAGCGGGTTGTGCATAGCGTGCCTGGCACTGTGCAAAAGACATTCACACAGTGCTTTTCATTGGGCATGCCGTAGTTGGTGTGGCATGTTACAGCCAAGAAGCCAGTTTGTCATATGCCTTCCACCTCACTGAAATTTGTGCCAGGCTATGGAAAACATGGTCGGCATGAATGGAAACTTATCAACAGTGAGATCTTTGTCTGCCAAAATAAGAAAAACAACATACTGAGTTGAATTATTTTGCTATTATGTCACAATCCCCAATTTTTCCGCACAGTTTCTGTTGTCAAGGAACTGATACTTACAGACAAGGAGTTGATACATCTATAAAATATCTTTCTGCCAGGATTTATTATGGTTTCATTGCTATTCATCTACAAAATCAAAGAGCTGCTATGGCATGCTCTGCTCCCCCCCTTACATTATTTAAAAGTCCACATGGACAAAAATCTATACTGAAACAAGAAAAAAAAAGAGCATATTTTGTTAGTATCGGTAATTTTGCCACATTTTTAGGTAAAAATTTTTATACAGGGATAAGCTAGAAATAAAAGCCCAAGTAAACCTATCCAGGTGAATGTTAAAAATGTGTTGGCACTCTTGGCTGGAATGTGGGTAAAATACTTGGCCTATTTCAGCATGTGTTCCCATCTACCCACTTTGCAATGCAGTGCAGCTACGACACATAATTGTGAGCTCATTTGGATACTTTCTGAATGCCATCCAGGCATTTCTGTCAACTGCATTGTTTTGCCTGCTACCTTTCAATTCCTTTCAAAGCCCTGGAAAATGCTTGCTTCTTCATGCACACACACACACATCACCCATGTTTAATTGTGGAGCCAACAGGTTTACTGCACTGACTCTACAGCAGTTTAGGTGGAACAACTGCAACATGCTCAAGAAGCGTGTTACTAGATGGGTGGGTAACCATCTTAGGAGTAACAGCTTGCACCATTGGTACAGTGGAGATAGCAATGCAGGATAAACCAGAAACATGCACTTCTGTAGGAAGATTGCACCTGCAAAAGTCTATCAGGTGCTGATGAGATGGGTCAACCAGAGAAATGCCTAGTGCAGGGAACTCCTTGTTCTTTATGATGATGTGTATCCCCTATTGCTGCTCTATGCCCAGAAATTAATTTTTTGCCTTTCTGTGCCTTTAAGCTGAGCCTGAGAGGGGGGAGAGAGAAAAACCGAGCGAACTTTTCAAAGCAGTTGTTTAAGGACACAGACACAGACTCCTCTGCGTCCTTCTGCTGCGGTAGCAAGAGCGGAGGAAACACCCTTCGTGCTTTCCAGCCAGCTTTCGGCTCCTTTTCTCGGGAGGGAGACGGAGAGTTGAACTTTGTTTTCCCGGGACTTCGGTTTTTCCCTTCTTCTCCTCTGGACTGTTTCAACATCAGAACACATCGGGAGAATTTTCCACCAAGGCCCCGGAGGTGGGCCCACGACCCAGCTCTGAGGAGGAGGAGGAGAGAGACCACACCTACAGAAGGACTCTGAAATCTTCCCAGGTTTCTCTCCACAGCGAGAGGTTTTATTATTTAGCATTATTATCCTTTTCCTGTGTGTTCGTAATAAATAGTTTTTTTATCTCTTTCACTTTCCTCTGAGGAAAATTTCTTTTTTCCCGAAACTGGTGGGGGAGGGATGGTTGTAACCTGCCTTCTATCAGAGGATATTTTCCTCCAAATTTGTCCAAACCACCACACTCCTAAAGAACTCCAGGAACTTTTGCAACTCTGTCTGCCTGCTAGGACAAAAAATCCTGGAAGTCCACATTGGCTATTCCAGTTCAGTTTGCAGCCTGCAGTACCATCTCCCACGCAAAGAGAAGCAGTCTGTTCTGGAGACCGGACATGGATAAGCAAGAAAGCATCACCAGGAGAAACATAGAAGGGTCCCCCCAGACTCCTGCATCCATGAGGTGAACTCTAGAAGAGACCCTGCTGCTGGAGACAGCCCTGGGTGTATGTGTATATGGAGATGGGTTTAGCTTTATGGTGAAGACTATGCCATTTCCTTCCCCAGCTGCAACCAGGGGTGTTTTCCAAGTGAAATAAGTGTAAATAAATAATTTGCATGCTTTAATTAAGTGTCCATGCAGTGATGGGAAAATTACAACCAGATCACAAATTGCAGCAACTGCTAACAGGGTAGATGGATTATACAGAGATTCCCTGTGACAAGGCACAGACGGGAAAGCTTCTGCAGGTAATTCTGCCTTGTGCCCTCTCCATCTGGGCTGTTTGGCAAAACTCCACATCCTACTTTAAGATTATGTGAATGTTCTCACACATTTCTTTCACCAGTTCCAACTGGGGAAGCTTGACATTTTTGTGCATGAGATAGACCACACAGTGAATCAGAAGCTGGGGCAAAGAGGTGTTCAACAGCTTGTCTTCTTCTGTCTGGTTATAACCAGGCACTGCTATGATGCTTATTTACTGGTCATAAATATTTCTCCATACTTGCATAAAGGAAATTCATCTACTCCTTGAGTTCCCTCGCTGACATGGAAATATGTGCACCCACATTCATGAAGTCTGTCCAGGCAACAAATTTTAGTGCGTGCATGTCTTTTATTCAACAGCTCAGTCACAGTAAATATTGGCAAGTGAGGAGATCACTCACTTGAACAGGTGCATCAGGAACTGGACCTTACATCCTGTGATGTGAAGATACAAATACAAGCAATGGATTCACTGTTTAACTTGAAGTTTTATGGTTCTATGCATAGTGTTGCCTAGATGGTACTGTGAAGTTCTGGGCAGATCTTTTCCAAATCATGGGACTTTATTTCCTGATTAAAGACATTTCAATACAGTAAGAAAAAAAAAAAAAAAGATCTCTAATCTAGTGTTGCTTTTGGTTCAGCATTTGGAGCAAGTGAACACCAAAAACTTAGGGTAAGAATGGCAAACCCTTCAGTCAGATCCTGTGAAAAGGGAACACTGTGCTTCCAGCAAGGATGACAGAGACTAAATAGGACAGCCAAGCTCAGCACGGTAGCATAAGCAACAGATTTTGTCAGGATTCCAAAAATGACTGTGAAATGTCAATGCTTACTTTTATTAAATTTAACTAATACAATTTTAATTGTTGTATACTATTAAATATTAACCATTAAAAGATCAAATTGATTGAAACATAAACCAGAAAGCAAACCTCACTATAACCCAGATCATATCCAGGGTAAAAGATCACAATCAGAGTCCAGCAAGGAGATGCTTTTACAGAGAACTGCCAATCAAGATTGTTTGCAGTGGACTTTTACTCCCCATCACCTTTAAGACGAGGAGAAGATACCTGCAACACAGCAGATATTATGAATTTGGGGTTTTGAGGCTATGGAAAGAACGTATGGGAAATCTCATTGGAAATGTTCAAAATATTTTATGGGACTTCTTAAAGTGGCATTAAAATAGTCTGATGATGTTAATCAGCACAAGAACATAATTATTTTCGCTGTTAATTAATACTATACCATATTTATTGCATGCAATTTAATGTAAGTCCTGGCACAATTATTACCTTAAAGGCAGAAGAAATACTCCATAGCCTCAGCTTTATTTAGATTACACTGACTCTATGCCTTTTGCATAATTTTTCAGTGGTGGAAGTTACAGCAAAATGCTCTAAGACATTAGGCATGGAAAGTATTGTTTCTAAACTTATATTCCCTACCTTTCCCAAAAGAGACAATGAAATCAGTGTTTCAATTATAGGTCTTACACACTACTGGGCAACAAATCAACTTTCATCTGTTTATTCAAGAGTCAGTAGCATTTGTTTAGCTGTAAATTTAGATAGGCTGCTGACACTGTTGCCATTTGTTTCTCAATGATGTCTGACAAGAAAAAATATTTCATGATTATACTCTTTCTCCAGCAGAGATTTATTACACAGACAATTCACAACATTGTGGGAGCTCTTAAATTAGGGCTTAATGGCTGGCAGCCTGCAGTGTTAAGAAAAAAAAGTCACTGTTCTCTGAAATAAGCAAACATTAATGGAAATGTCTTTGTTTTTTAATTCAGCGTAGAAATTATCATAACCTCGAAGGATGACTGAGACATGTGCAGAGAGAAAAGGGCTATGTAGACTGAAATTGCTATTCAGCCAGGGCATTGCTAGTTTGCAGGGTAACGTGTCCTGCAGTCCTGGTCTCGTAAGTACTCAAATCAGCAACCAGCTCAGAACATACCAGTGGGAGATTTTCACGTGTAACTCCTTCTGCCTTGCGGTGGGGTTCTTTGGAGCTTTAGAAATGGAATTATCTAGACTATTCTCAACCTATAGAAACAAAAGCACTTACATACTTAGACTTTGCATGAATAAACATGCAGACAAAATACAGAAGTTTTTTAGATAGAAATGAATACCAGTCCATTACTATCAATATTTATTTAAACATCATATCTTATTGCTTAAGGATAACTTGCATAAACTGCATTTGTTTCAATGCTTAGTTACTTGTGCTGGACTAGAGGCATCTGCACTGCTCAGGCCTCCTGTTAGCTGAAAGTCGTGTCAGGAAGGTGACTGTTGAAGAACTGGCTCCACCGTGTGGGCTCCGGAAAATGACCATTACAAGCCAAGCAAGAAGCAGCATCCTTCACTTCAGTTTTCAGCAAGGATGTTTGTGTTGTCTGTGGGATGAAGGCAGGATGAACAGTGGGAACATCAGTTAAAAAAAAAATTAATGGGAATTGGAAAAATTAAAAATCTTAGTCTAGTAAAGGTCTGTTATTTGTTATCAAGGTCTGAGACAACTGGCCCATGGTCTTGCTGGTCTAGTGCAGTGAGGAAGCTGCTCTAACTCCAGGAAGGAGTCTCAAGTTCTTCAACACTTTTCTGACAGATCTTTTGCAAGATAGTAAAAGAGTGACAGTGTGCTATTCAAATTTACCAAAGGCATGTTTTTATCCTAACACCTACTGCATATTCTACTTACTGATGGCATGACATAACTGCAAAAGCATGAGTTAATGTCAGCCTCTGACTTAAAGAATTAGTGGCAGAATCAATGAGACTTACTTTGAGAATTCCCACGCAGATAACATTCTGTGTCAATGCTCCTGCTTGTGCTAAGTACAGGTGTGGTTCAGTAGTGACTGAAACCTTTCTTCTGCATACCTGATGGCATCATTGCTTCCAACCTTCCTGTTGGATTTTCCCATAGAGAGGCAGGGTGCTGTCTCCAGGGAGATTGTTAAAGAGAGTTCTCAACAGAAGTGTTGCAATTTATTATGCCAATCTTTTTGTTTTCTGAAACAGAGACAACTCCATCTGTATGAAGTTTGCTCTACTGTCCTACTCAATTTACCATCTCACTTAATGATAGTTTTTATTCTCTCATATATATATATTTATAGATTCCTATTAATCCTTCTTCACTTGCACACACTCTTCACAGTCATCCTTATTGAAAGCAAGGTATTAATTTAGACTGTGGACTTTTATCTTCATCAGTTTGCAGTATGAACAGCATTTCTTTCTTCTCCATCCTCCTGTTTTACAGAAATTTTCCATCTACTACATATTTTTTTTTCCCAAACAATGGTGTAGTGGAAGGTGTGTGTCCCTGCCCATGGTATGGGGGTTGGAACTAGATGATCTTTAAGGTCCCTTCCAACTCAGGCCTATGATTCTACAAGTGTTTTGCTTATTTAAGTGCACGAACATTCTTGCAAGTATTGTGCTATCCAGTCCAAATATACAAAGTTAAAATTTTCTGTAATAGCAGTACTCCGTTGGTGTTTATTTTCCCAGTAATATCACAAGTTCTCCATCTGTATTCAAATCTGTTTGTGTGTTTTAATGAACACAAAACTCTAGTTTTTCGGTCTCTCCCTCACAAATGGCTCTGAATATTTTAATTTTATTGCACTTTTTTGAAAATCAACATGTACAGCAGCTGTAAACTGAAAAGAAGATGCTTTAAAAAATACATTCTTAAAAAAGAATGTGAGTTTGATTTGATCTCTAATTCATCATTGGTTGTACATTACCTTTTGGGGGAGTGAGGAATGTTATAAAAGCTCTATTAAATTCTTAGGCTTGGAAATAAGATAATTCCTGAATACATGCTTTGTGCTCCAGTATTGACAAAGATAAATGCCAGAATTCATTGAGATGAAAGGTAGATAGACGAGGTGGAACACACACCGTACAGCTGCTCCCATTGCTGAGGCATGGGACAAAATGCCTCAGGAAGAAACAGATACTGTTCTATTTTGTTCAACTCTCTGACAATATGAACGTTCTTCAACGCCGACTACTGAAAAGAAAAACATCTGCAAAGACATCCAGGAGCATCTTTCTTTAAGATATGGGGGAAAAAAAGGATACCTGTTCTTTTCATTTTGCAGTAGAAATGCAGAATCATAGCTGGTTGTACACTGAGGGTCATACCTGGAATTCACAGTTGCTACGAATTTACACGACTGAAAGGTGGTGACACCAGTTTCAGTTAATAAACAAAAGCTTTCAAACTATAGGAATAAGATTTTGATTTTTCTAGTAATTTCTCTTGTGAGGTGTGGGAAACTGGGAAGCTTTAAGTGTTTGTCAAAACCTAATAGGCGGTAATTACTTGAATCACAGGGCTGCCCTGCTGTAATTAATATATACATTATATGCACTAAATTCATAAGGATTTAGGGTCCCAGAAAGATTTGGGTAATTTTTACTGGTTGGTTTTTTTTTTCTCTAAGATACATGAGGCAGCAGGATTAGAATCCACATATTTGGAGTTTGTTACCAAGGTAATCAATGCTGAGCTACACTATTCATCAAAGGAAGAAAGGCAGTGAAACAAAACTGTGTGCACTTTATTCTTCAAGGGAAAAACAAAACTTTAAAGCATATTTGCCCTGAGGCTGATGCTTTTGTGTAATAATAGTCCGAAAACTGAATGGAATCAGAGGAGGTGCATGAGGAAGCAATATAAATTTCAGACTGTTATTTTCCTTTTGGCAACATACAAATCATGTGTTTGGTGTTGGAACCAAACCATTTCAGTAGTTCATAAACTTCTGTCTATTCTACCTTTCAAAAGCAGTAGAGGAAACATGCAAACAAAGCAAAGTGCACTCATTGTCTGATTTGCAGGCAATTATTCTTTAACAAGTTTGTCTCCTTCAAAAGTATAAACTAATCATGAATTTTCAGAATTATGTAGCATTTCAACTAACTGATCAATGTGCTTCATGCAAAAAAAAAAATTCCTGTCCAAATTAGAGATACTCAAGACCAGATAGGCATGTATGAACTTTGGGAAGATAGAATGTTTGTGTGCAGGCAAGAAATAAACACCTTTTTTTTGTACCTGAAAACAGAGAATGAGTGATTCTGTATGATCCTCAAATTTTTGAGGATCTATTTGACTGGACAAACGGAAACCTGGATGAGCTATTAAACTAAACTCCAACGCCTAAAAAGTACTCAAGTGTTTGTCCCCCTTGTATTACAAGCATATGTATCAAAGAAAGGAGCAGCAAGGTTTTCTAGTAAGTTCTTGGTACTTTCAATCACCACTTTGCATAAAAAGAGCAATCAATTTATTTTTTATGCAAGTCAATTTATTGGCTCTCTGAAGACATAAAAGCAGTTATTTCAAGTGCAGACAACTAATCTTGTTTTACTGCCCCAGTAACAAGAGATTAAAACATCACAGTCAATGGCTTTTAGGTAGAAAGACTCAAACCCTCGTCTCAGTTATTTGTGTTAAAATTTTCTCCTCACCAAGACCAACTGCATATGCATATGAGAAGAAATTTTACACGTAAGACATAGTACAGTAGAAAAAAATGGTTGCTTATGAGCTTTCTGTAGTAACATTTTTATGTGTTGAGAAGATATACAGACTCAGGATTTGAAAGAAGATCTAAGGGACTCCTAAAATCAATACCCTTGCAAGTTCTGCACTCATGGTATCAAAAGCTGATCTTCTGATAAAATTAAGCCAGTGCTGAAACATCTGTAAACAGGATTCAATCAGTAGTTTAGCTTCTACTCACATGAACTCAGTTTTAAAAAAGAAACTGCTTTATACTGAGCAAAATACATTCCTAATAGACTAAAACACTAACTTTCAATGGAAATTCAGCAATACTTAGAACATTTCTAAATTAATAAAAAGGATCAAAATCTGCCCTCAGTTTCATTTCTGAATTCTCACTGAATCTTGCTGGTAATAACAGCAGAATTTGCCCAGTGTCGCCCATTCATTACTTCCCTGTTGGAGCACCATTTTTCTAGTAAGGGTGGAAAGTGAAATAGTTAAGGAGAACTTGGAAATGCCTATTTGTAACCCTGCTTTTCTCAGACGTTGACATATCCCTTATAAATGCTGCTGTGAACATGTTTGTGGCAACATCTGCAGAAGAACACCCACTGCTACCCACTGATGAGTTACAGGAACACAGAGAGCCCAGAAGCTTCCTGTGCAGCAGGATTTATGCACCACCTTTGACCAATCTCCTCTATGTCCAATACTGAATAATCACCTGGGTGTTGAATATAATGTAGATCTTTATTCACATGATCTGTATGTGGGCTCAACCTAGATGGTACTTGTGTTACACTGAAATGACAAAGTTTACATGGTGAAGGACAGGGGAAGTTGATTTAGAAGTTTCTGTCTGCCAGCGATTCCTTGCTTGGATCATATTTGCAAGCTGATGTGTCTCCCCAGAAAGGAACAGAGCCAAACAGAATCCACGTATATTCTCCAGCTACAGAGTCAAATAAACAAACACTTAGGTGACTTAGCCTGGATTTTTCAGTAGTGGGAATGACAAATGACACATATGAATCATCCAGAAAGATCCTTTCCATATGCAAAAAAATCCCTAATAGGTGAAACCATTAAGGTGTCAAAACTAAAAAGCAGGGAGAGCATCAAAAATCCATCATTCTGGGAGATAACATAGAGCAGCAGAAGAAAGGCACTTCCCCCTCAGCGATACTAAAGCTGCTATACTAAATACAGGGCAATATGATACCAGCAGGACTCTACACTGGATGGGTGAAGTAACAGCAGCAGTGAAAGAAGAAAAGATCAACAATGGCAGCAGCAGGATATGGCAAAGACAGCAAATGCTGAAATGACAGCAAGGTATCTTTTCTTCTTCACACAGAAACTGAGTATGCCTGATTTTACCCTCAGAACACTAATGTAATCTTGGACAAAAAACTACGAACAAGACAGGGAAGGGAAAATCTGGTATGTTAAAGGGGTACTTATTCTTTGGATGTCTCCTCTGAGGGTGGGGTGTCTGAGCAAGATCACAGTGTAGAGACAGGCATTTCCCTCCTGTTCATCTACTGTTACTTCTGCTTTCCTGAACTACTGGTTCATTTTTCTGCCTTACTATATGTCCTTTGAAATTAATTTTAAATGTTGAAACTGAGCCTATTTTTCTTACAAGACCACAAGGCAGAGAAGTGATCATAAATGCTAAGGCATTTGTGGTCAAGAATCGTAGCATCTCACATTTGCTTATTGTGCTTAATATTTGCATACAGTATTTTTCTGCTTTTCAAAACAGATTCACTTTTACCATTCAGAATTCCAAACTGAGAAACACAGACCTGGATCCAGAGGAAAAGCAGTAGACAGCAAAAACTAACTACACTTTGGGATGCAGAGATTTTCTCACTCAGGCTCAGCAGAGTGAGACTTGAGATTTCACTTGAATGAGGCTCTCACTATCCTGCCCTTCAGAGGCTGAGGTGGGCGCCAGTTGTCAACAAGAGGGCTCATGGGTTCATTCTCATTGTTCTTGGAAAGGCTGCGGAGCTTTGCCATCTGCAAGGAAAAAAAATTAAATTGTCCATGTGGAAGCACTGTGGACCTTACTGCCTAGAACAAACTCTGAGATGAAAAAGGAACTTTCTTATATAATGATAAGCACAGAGTGACAATGACAGTCTCTAACAATACTGGTAGAGATTGGTGATAAAGATCACTGCAGCCCAGCAGCTAGCACTGTTTCTATGGATCTCCACACTCTTCATCCACAGAACAGTGCATCATCTGACCCTTGCATGGGCTTCTTCTGGATTCTTCTCTGATTCACATCCACAGTGTGGAAAAAGAATAGGGCCTTACTGTGACCCTGCTGGAGCTGGACTACAGGCTCTTGTTAAAATACAGCTATCTGTGAAGGAGGATGCACCTATGTCGGTGCAAGGCAGTCTGATAGAAAAAGCTGGTGCAGAAGTTTGTATTTTTTTGCTGTAAGGCAGAGATCCGCCAACTGGATTATTAAGCTGAATCATGAATTCAGCACTCAGCTGCTGTTCTTCAAATCAACTTAATTTCAATGTTGCTTTATTAATTGTTTCCCTTTCATCCAAATGAAAAATAAATCTATTCTGAAAACAGCCATTTCAGTAAAAAGGATATACCCTGACTTGTATTGCTGACCAAATTTTTGACACAAGAAATAAAAAAGTCACCTTATCCAGACTGGCTCTTTTTTTCCCCTCTGTAAATGCACATTTGAGCTATGTGAATACAAGTGGTACGTTAATTTGTATGAACATTTAGATTTGCGGGTTCTAGGTAGTTTGATTTTTCTCACTGACAGCTTTTAAGAAGTCAAGATCTGGACCAGCAATTTCTTAAACCAGGAAACCATCAAAATATTAGTCACACTTGCCACTTAATGGTCAAACACACAGAAAGAACAGAGGCTGCTGTGATGGCTGAATTTTGTGGCTCGGGGGCACTTCTGCCTTAGCAGGTTTTCAGGATCCCAAGAACACCCCTGCTGAGGCTGGTCCAGGAGGTGTCATGCAAGAGGGCCTGATTCTCAGGGTCAGTTTTACAGCCCATTCCAGCAGTCCATTCTGCAGGCAATTTCTCACTGTCCACAGCTAAAGCTTGCCCTACCAAAAAGTGCAAGGTAACACAGGGCTTGCAAATCATCACACTGACATACTGAGACACTGCTGACAACTGGTAAAGGAGTAGCAGAACTGGCTGGAGTTTACCTGGTCTGAGCTGACTTCAATAGGCTCCCTTAGGAGAATCCAAGTGATGCACTCCTCACAGGGGGGTGTGGTGAACGAACCGTGGTAGGTCCAGTAGTCCCGAGATTTGGGGAAAAGAATTGAAGGATCAAAGTGCTGAAAAGGAGCCTCTTTTCCCTTAGGGAAACAAAAAAATTCTCTGCAGTAACTCTAGAGATATGCATCTTAAAAGACAGCAGTATCTATGTTATTATAAAGGAACTAATTAAATACCAAGATTCATGCAAGAAATCAATCTCCTTTTCTTCCTGTCAAGCACATTCCCAGCAATTAATAATACCTGACATTTTGATTACATTAATAAATTAAAAGAAATTACAAACTGAATTGTGTGGGATCAAAGCAAATTCATTTTTACATTTTTCTATTCTGGAATTATCAAAATTGGTTTTTATTTTGGGCCACTTGGGATAAAAGTTGAAGCCTGTGGCACTGCTGGTACTGTTACCCTTTTTATCCAATAGGATAGTGGCCAAGCATTTATCCCAGATTCATTACATTCTTCTCTTCTATCTGAAGGAACTGAAATCTGCACCTCTCTCCTACCAAGATTGTGCTCTAATTATATATTCATGGTGGCACTCTCAGTCTTTTTGTCTATTACACTTAGTGTAAAAAATTAAAATATTTCCTGTAAGAGTACTAGGTCCTAAGTATCTTAGAATTAGAGGTGATTACCACAAGACAAGGGAGAAAGGAGACACCAGACAACATTTCCTGATTAGTCTGCCACTGAATAGGATAGTATCTCCACAGGACTGTGATGAGTATTCCTTGTTCCCTCTGGGCAACAAAAACTAACCAAGGAAATTCAGTTCACTTCTCTATTGGTACTTTGGATGCAGTTCTGGAAAGCAAGATATATTATTCCTATTTCCTTTTTCTATCATGGAGAATCTTCTCTAGATTAGAACAAAGTGAATGGCAGGAGCTGAAATCGTTTCCAAGCATCCTTGCACAGATTAAGAATAGAAAGAGTAACATCAAGACTGCAGTTATATCTTCCTGAAAATACTGTTCTGTAAGTTCAATATGGGCTTGGAAATAACTTCACAAAATTGTGCTTTTTCAGTAAACACAGTATGGTGTCCAAGAAACTCAGAGCAATTGAAACTGCATGTGTGATAAATACACCAGTGATGCCACCCACTAATCTTTCCGGAAAATAAGTAATCTTGGGAAAATGTATGTGATGACAGAAAAGAAGTTAAGAGATAATATACAATATGTGGTTTATTGCATATGCACCTATCTTTCTCTGCTTTACTTCAACTGTTGCTTTTTCCAGAACTGCTGTATGTAAATGGCCAAAAAATGATATAGGCATTATGAGAGAAAGCCATCAAAACAGATACCACTGACACAGCAGGCTGGGGCATGGATAGGGTGAAAAAAATAACCTTCAGTTCCCTCAGCAGAAAGAACTTAACTGCCTTTGAAGAATGAGTTGAAAAAATAAAATTAGTATGACTCTTACAATGGTACAAAGGAGAGAGGAGCTTTCAGGCTCAGACCTGCACATCAATGGCAGTACTAACACATACGAACATTAAATGCAAGGAATTCTGCTAAATTTTCAAGAAAATGCCTACAAATTTGGTGATCTGGTGGCACGTTCAAGGTGAAATAAAGAAAAGGACTTTTAGCATTATTAGAATCATAAAGTTTATCATGAAGTAGAATTCCTAAAGTATACCTAGAGATTAAGTTTATGTTAAATATTAATGCTAAATGACAATAGATGCAATATTGCAGTTCTCTGGAAATAGCTCCCTTCAGCAGCTGCATCTATGCAGTAGGTATGGACCGGTGCCTTAGATCATTAATTAAACTGAAAAACAGTTTAGAATATATTTGCAATGCTATTTGTGCTAGTATCATAGGAAGAGATAACTTAGGACTGGTGCAGAAACTGCACCATGTAATTCCTTTTATAAATAAATACAGTTCCTTCTTAAAGCTAGTAACATTTTTAATCTCCCTTACACTGACTGGGAGCCTGCTCCATCAGTCCTACTAATTTCTTCTCATTTTAGGCTAACTAAATTTCTGACTCTGCTATATGCATCTGTTTTGGCCACTGTTGTCCTCAAATTCAAAAAGCTTTTCATTTCTTCTTGGTATTGGCCCACTTGCGTATTTTTTACAGAGCAGTATCAATAAGACTATCAATTGTGTATGCAAGGATTAATTAAAAAATCCTCTTTAACAAGAATACTTGCAGAAGTGAGGAGTTAAGTATTTAATTAAGCAAAAGAAAGTATCCTGCTCCGCAGTCCAATGTATCATCTCTGGTGCTACTGTTTGGCATCAAAATGATGCCAAAGTATGAATCTGAACTACTGATTCCTGCTTCTGCAGCTTTCCAGCTATGTTAGGTCACAAAAATTGTTTCGATACCTTGGTCTTAATGTTTTCAATTTCTTCAAGAATTCTCTTCATCTCTGGTTTGGGAGTTTTTCCAACCTGTAATGCAAAGCACAAATACTGTATCTTTTTCATCATGTTCCACAGTATTTTAAAGAAACTCAGCACATCCCATCTGTCACATCAGGCAACAGCAGTCTCAGAGAATCCAGTAGAGACTGACAGAATATTATGTGCGTTTAAAAAAAATCTGAAATAGCAGACTCCAGTAACTGGCTTTGCAATTTGAACGTGTTGAAGGACCCTAGAAGGCATCACACCTGTCTGAGGAATGAACTGCACACTCAGTGTCACTACCCAGGGCCTAACCCTTGGCTCCTGCTTCAAAAGCAACCCACAGCCACTCTGAGCTGTCTGAGCACTTGGCACTTGGCAAAGTCTTGATGGCCTGAAGGGCTGTAGCTCTGCGGACACTTCATTCTGCAGCACATATGCAGTCAGGTCAGACTTGATGTGAGACATGTGATGAATTCATGTCTAGATGTCCTCAAGCTATGGGGTCACTTTATTGCTTGTGTCCATGACATTCAGCACTTCCAAAAGCTTTGACATCCCAGAAGAATAAAGGCAGTATGGATAAGATGTACTGTTATTGCCATGTTTTGTTCCAGAATAGATTAACTTCAATTCCTCAGAAGATAATTCAATCCTGTTTTAGTAGTATCCCAAAACCCAGTAATGGAACATGACAAATTCAGAGAATAAACAATAGCTCCTTCATCAAAAAGCAAGAAGGAAGCAGGGAAAGAGGGCCAGAAGATATAATGATACTACTTACTTTTCTAGACCTTTTAGCTGACCATGGCATGGTTAATAGGAGCATAGTAGTGTACTTTGTAAGTTATATAAATTTTAGCCTAAAATAGACCAAAAGGAATGAAAAAGGAAGAATAATTGAAGGACATAGTCATAGGGGAGAATCTGGACAGGTGCTGACCTTCAGTTTAAACTAACCACAAGAGAAAAGGTCAGGTTGGCTCACAGTGTAATAGAATTAAAATGACACTGGATCTAGTCTGTCCAGGGACATTAGCAAAATTAATTACATCCACTTGCTCTTGCTTGTACAAAAGCCACTTCCTAGTGATAAAACAATAAAAGGATATCTATTCCCTGATGGTGTGTTCAAGCTGAAATGCCCACCTGCAGCTAAAAGGACTGAAGTTTGTGTAATTTATCACTATTAGGCTGTGTGCCTGTTACCATTTCTCAATGTCCTAGACCACATACAGGTTTGATACCAGGATTGCTTTCTTTCTGTTAAGTTTACAAAAAAATCAATCTGAAAATACTGGTACAGTATTATTTTGTTAAAAAGTTTCTGTATTCCAATGTTAAAATGTTGAGTGATATTTTACCATGAATTCTTTCTTTTTGGAGTAGGTTTGTTGAACTCATTTTGATTCCCAGCTCGTGTGGGAATCAACAAGAGACCAGAGAAGGCAATCAGTCAACATAACCTTGCTGACAGGCAGATACAACACCTGCTAGCAGACAACAGACAAGAGGAAACACACAGCCTATGCAGACCCTCCTCCTCACCCAGTGCACACCACAGGAAAGGGCTGCAGTGCAGGAAAAAACAATGGTAACTTTTCCCCTGGCACTAGAGAAAGATGAAAAATACAGAAAATTATAAAGACTGAATATATGCCACTTACTTTCAGAAAAATGCCCACAACAGCTACACCATCAGGTTGTTTTAAAGCTCCAGCAAAATTACCGTGTTTTGGATTCCAGTGCACCATATGTAACTAAAAAATCAATTAAACCTCAGTTATAAATACAAGAAATTGCCAACAGCACAATCTTCACTTTAAATTAAATTGAGTAAAGATTCCATTACACAGTAAGTAAAGGAATGGATATCAAAAAGAAAACTGTATGTAAGTATTTCCTACTGCTGTTCCCATGCTTTTCTATGCTCACATTTTCCAAAAAGCATTGCTTTGCATTTAACTGAAGCATAGGACAAAGAAAATGATGTTTACCACACAATATCAGACAATACAACTATAAATAGTTTAATCCAAACACATGACATTCACTCATGCAGTGCATAAAACACCTACTGACATGCACTTCATCTCAAGCACATTTTTAGATCTTCAGGTTATGCAAATGTCAGCTCAAGGATTTACACGGGGTTGTATGTAGTTCATACATTATTGGTTTGTATCTCTTATTACTCTCAGCACATTGCACCAGATGGGAGTGGGGATATAATCTGACATTTCCTTCTCATATCTACTGTGGGATATAATCTGACACTTCTTTCTCATATCTACTTTCAGCAATGCTGTATTTTCAGGATGCATTTCAAATTTTTGTATCTCTATCCAGAAAATCTCTAGCTCATGCAAAATCTCTACAAATGCTGCAACCAGCCGTGTGCAGTCTCAGGTTAAGTAGCATCTAGAACAGAGTCATACAGGGGGGAAATAAAAGTCTTCTTTTTTAAAGATTACGTAAAATAACAACAAAAAAATTTGTCCTGAATATAAATTACTCTATTGTTCTGTTTCTTTTCTCTTGAGGGTAAGGGTTTTATTGCTAAGGATAAAGTTGGAGCAACCATATATCTTTGGTTGCAATGCAGCAAAAGTACATATATTCCAGGCTTTCTTCTCCTGTCCATAAATACACAAGTATTGCTAACAAAAGTAACATAAAAAGTCTGTGCTTGAACTAGCCAAGAAATAGTTTGAGGAAGCAGATTTTTCCTGTTGAGTTGGCCACAGAAAGCAGAACACTAGCAAAGATTGGCTTTGGTTAAGGAATGGGGGAAAAAATTCCTAAGCCATCACCCACAGTCATCTCTGCAATGTTTGTGCACATTGACCCTGAAAATGTCTGCCTTGGTTTTGTCCTGGGAGAGTTGGGCAAACTCCTCCAAGCTCTGGGCCCTGAGAGTTTAGGTGGAAGGCAGGAAAATACTACTGAAGGATTTTTGTGGGCATAGTTATGTATTTTGAACTTACTCTCAAATAAGATGGAGGAAGGAGGTAACCTCTCCTAGCAATTCTCTAGCATCAATAGTTAATTCACTTATATTTAGGACTTGAAGAAGTCTTCAAGGCCTAAAGCATTCATGAATTTTAGCAAACTAGGATAACAGTCCTGCAGTAGTTTACATTAAAAAACCCAAACAAAACCCAAACATCATATTTTCCATGGTTCCTGAAAACAAACCCAGCTATTTTGAAGCAGAGATGTTCAGAAACTAAAACATACTCTCAATCAGTTTTAAGATGGATCTAATTTTGAATGCCAGCTTATCAAATGTGCTTTTAGTGAGTTTTTCTGTTCTTCCTGAATTAATTTGGTAACTCAAGACACACCAGAAATTACTAAAAGCCAAAAAACATCAGTAGATGTTCCTATTTGGAAATAACAGATTGCTTTGTCGCAAATATTTTTGAAACAGTCCAAGATACCAGCAAAAGCTCTGGCATGAAGAAAAGAAATCCATGTTAGTAATATATTTGCAGGGATACATTTGTTGGCAGATGCAACTTATCCCACTGCATGTTAACCGATGCTCACAAGTTTCACAGACAGACAAAAATTGATAGCTAAATACTTGCAAGAGGGAGAACGGTTAATCTGTTCAGATGGAAAATCAGTCAAACTCCAGTTAGCACTGAATGCCACTATCAAACATCCGTCCTACCTCTGCCGCGTGTTTCACGCCGTCTATGACGTGCTCGGAGCCGTGGTCGTCGGAGGAGCCCCAGTGGAGGTGCAGCTGGCGCAGGCGGTAGGCGCCGGTGAGCGGCCCCCCTCTCAGCACTACAAGGACACTGCATCAGCACCCCCACGACACCCACACACGCCTTCCCCCCGTGGGGACCCACCACAGCTCCTCTCCTAAAGCCAGCTCATCGCAAGGAGCCCACAACACTTGCCAGTTTACATGGCTGGGGCTGAATTGTGTTGTCAGGAGCTCTGTTTGATGTGAAAACTCTGGAAGCTGCTGTGAGTCAAGCACGGGATCAAACCCCAGTTGCCCAACAAGCCTCTTTTCTCCTGGCAAGTGGACACACTACAGTTCCTGGTATGGAGAGAGAAGAGAGGTGTTCACAGGTGATTCTTGTCAAGAAAGGGTCTGTTTTGCCAAGATGGGAGTTAGGGCTGTTAAGTTAACTCTAGTCCATGACTGGCATACTTTTTACAGGTCAGACAACTAAACAATGGTTACAGATGGTTAGCTGCTTCTAAAAAAAAAAAATTAAAAAAAGATCTATTTCTTGGAAGTGAGGGAAGACAATAAAGTTTAGGTAAAATGAGTTAGAAAATTGTTCTTGAGCCACCAACAAAAGAAATTACGGTGCTGTTACTTCTGCTGTGCTTAGCCAACTAATGCTGACCATGCATCAGTCTGGCGCTTGACATCAACTCTGACTTTCAAAACATCACACCTCCTCTTTCAGCCTGGAGATTCTTTGGAGCAGGGACTGCTTAGAGGATAAGCTCTCAAATGTATTTTTCATTCATTACCTAAGGTTGGAATGAGTCGTGTTTCCTTACACAGAAAGCTGATAATGTAGTTCACAACTGCAGTGCCAGAAGACCTTGTTTAAATAGCATTCAATTTTGAACTTCTACCAATAGCTTTAAAGTTCAAAGTTAACATTGAAATAATAAATCCTCTTTTGCCCAATGGTCTCAAATGAATTCCTGATATCATATATGTTGGAATACTTCCACAGAGCAAGAGGTTTAATTTTGCAGTTTCTCTTTTTAGGTGGTAGGAGTCACAACCACCAAGGGGAGAGCCAGAAAAACAGCACTGTTGAGACTTACGCATGTAGTTCCTCTTGCTTTTCTTACTTTGTTCATACATAAATAATCATAACTCAGTATACTATTGAGTAATATTGAGTAAACCTTCTGTAAAAGCCTTCAATGGAAAATATTTATTATTAATATTATTTCGCTTTCAAATATAGGACAAAAAAGGCATAGACTCTAAGGCTCAACTCCTCTGAAGTATTTGCTTGCCATTTCACACGGGAATCAATGGGAGGCAGGGACTTGCAGGAGCTGAATTTATGTGACCTGTCTACATTTAGAAGCTAAGTCAGTGTCAGTTGGAGACTCATTCATCACTCGTTTCTTACAGGTGGTCCTTTACAGAACTCAAATACTGTGAAGCACTTGAAAACAGCACTTCATAACAGTATACAAATCTCTCTAGCATAAAACAAAATCATTTTAATATTCAACATTTTCCATGTCATTGGAAAAAAAATTTCTTCAACTATATTTATTTTTCCAGTTAAAATGGAATCTGTGGCTACTACTTATCCTCATCTCTTAGCACTGCAGAAGCCAATAAATGAAGGAAATAAAATATCTATGAAATTCTTTCTCATGTGGTCTTTCAGAGCTGTCAAACATTGTATTTGATTCTGAACAGACACATGCCTATGAAACACTCGTGTCCTAAATTACTGTCCAGGAACCTGCAGAAAGTAAGGGCAGCCAGGAGTGAATGTACACTCTGGATGCCTAAAGGAACAACAGAGGTGATGGGGAGGGGAGAGACAGGGAGGGAATGGAGGGAAGATGATTTAAAGGAAGGGCTGCACCCAGGGCTGCATTTTGCTTGGGCAAATCAGGGTCTTTCTCCAACTCTCTTCCCTGGGCAGACAACTTCTTGAGCAGCTTGTCTAAAATATTTCAGCCTTTAGGAAGCTGTGAAGAAGACAGAACAACCATGTGAAAATGTTCATTACCAATTTACTTCCCATGCTTTCAGTCACGGCATTGATTTTATGCAGTGCTTTTGGAAGAGCATTCTGGCCTATAAATGGGACCTGTTACAAGGGCAGGTAGTGATAGGGCAAGGAAGAAGTCTTCAAACTGAAAGGGAGTACGGTTACATTGGATATTAGGAAGAAATTTTTTACTGTCAGGTTGGTGAGGCACTGGAACAGGTTGCCTGGAGAGGCTGTGGATGCCCCATCCCTGGAAATGTTCAAGGCCAGGTTGGATGCATCTTTAGTAACCTAGTAGAGTGGAAGGTGGTGATGAGGGTGTGGTTGGAACTAGGTCATCTTTAAGGTTGCTTCCAATCCAGACCATTCTGTGTTTCTATGGTGATAAAAGGGCAATTTATGAGGCCACTGTGTAGAAACTGCGGTAATAAATACTAAAGGACCATAAAAATACATAACTTAGAGACAGTCCCCGTCCTAAATAGCTGAGATTCCATCTGAGAGACATGGAAAAATAACAAATAGCTGTAGTGGTAAATGAAGAAATCCAAGGAAACAAGGGCCTCATCAAGATAAACAAGCAGGAGAGTGATATTTCAATGTACTATGAATATATTTAATTAGTGATATAGCTTACTAAGAACAAAATCCCAATACAAATGCCATCAAAGCAGATACAGAAAAATACGAAGAAAAGTAACTGTTTTCCATTAATAAGCTTTCCTTCTTGATGAAGGACCAATCAATACTGCATGCTTTTGAGATGTCTTTGCATTATATGATATTGGGAATTTATTATTCATTTTGACAGTTGTTGCCTATCTGCATCCAGAGCTACAAAGATGCAGCTCTGCAATCAAGTTTTGAACAACTTAATTCAGCGATATGAGATTGCTCACTCTCAGTTGAATAACAAAGCCATTTTGTAGCTTTCCAGAAACCATAAAATGTTATTTACATAAATGCTATTTTCATTGCTTTTTCAGGCTGTGAAGTACCTGAAGAACTACCATGCAGAAGCAACCAAGATCACAGTCAGTAGCAATGTATATACAAGTTTTTTGTTTACAAAGTGCCTCAGAGCACTCTAAACCCTCTGGGCACCACTCTATTCCCTTACACAAAACCTGAAAATGTGGTGTCTCTGTTGAAGGAGGTGAGATAGGGAGAAGTCCACCATCCAGCTGAGTTTGTATTTCAGGGTGCTCCTGCAGCTACAGCCTTCCTGTCCCACTGCAGATCCACCAGAATAAACTCCAGGAGCACTTTTTTTACGTTCCCAAGTGACTTTTCCCTGCTGGCCTGCACAGACTGGACACTAAAGGATACTTTTTGATACATGGTGCTTTGAAAACCTTGATTCCTAACAACCATCAAGAAAATCCAAACCAGAAACCGACCTGATCGATCAAAAGTGTCGTCGAAGACGACGCGGCAGGTGCGCCCGTTGTTCAGGATGGTTTTCGCTGCCCCGGGGTCATAGCTGGCGTGCCAGGAGGAGAGAGAGGAGTCGTGCTGCACGTCCTTGCTGTTGATCTCAATGGGCGACTGCTTGTCGCCCTTGGCCAGGGGGTAGTTTTCGTGCCAGCGCTCGGGTCCTGAGGGACAAAGACAAAGAGACGTCGGCCCTGCTCAGCCGGGCTCGTCCCGGCCCCCCGCGGCCCCGAGCCCGCTCACCGTTGTCGCTGTCGTAGCCCCACACGGACTGGGCCATGGTGCCCGCGCCCCGTCCCGCTCGCTGCGCTGCGGCTCCCGGGTGGTCCCCTCCCTCCCGGCCCGGGGGGCTTTTTATAGACCGCCGCGGCTTCGCGTCCTCCCCGCAGGGCTGGGCAGGGCTGGGCTGGGGGCGGCCGCCGGGCAGAGCCGTGTTCTCCCCCGGAGGAGGCAGAGGGATGCGGGTGGGGCCCGGCGGCTCCCTTCATCCCCGTCCCGCGGACAGAGGGTCCGACGGCGCGGCCGGGCCGGTGTTGCGGTGGAGCCCCCGGGGCCGTGGGTCCCGGCTCGGGTGAGGAGCGGCTGCCTGGAGCGCTCAGCAGCTGCACCAGCTCCGGGAGCGGAGGGCGGGAACACAACTCTCCCCTCTGCGGGAAGCACACCCGGAGATTCTGGACGAGCTCCCAGGGCGGGCAGGCTTCCCCACTCCAGCTTCCCTGCTTTCACAAATGCTCCCATGCAACAGCTCAGAAAGGCCCTATGTCTGCCTGAAATGATATCTCATAGCCTGCGAATATCCCATTGTGCGAAGGGAGACTCTGCCAGCCTCAAAGGAGGCCATTCCTGACCATTAGCTCAAGTCTGGGTTTGATGTCCAGTCAGTTCTCCTTCATGCAGGGAGCTTTACACGAAATATTTTTCTCGTGTTAGGCATCTTAGCAGTGGGTATTTTGGTCAGGAAAGCATTTGGTTTTCAGATGATGGGGAGTTAGTGACCATATGGTTGTGTTAGTGGGCTTTGTCTGCACATCTATTTTGAATACTCAGAGCTTTTCTCTCAAATGCCAGCTTTGCTGCGATCTCCCATAGCTTTGTCCATCCATGCTAACACTGCTGCAACTCTGTCTACCTTGAGCTAAATACTACCTCAAACTGCATAACTCAAACTAAATACTACTCCAAGATAAATATTTGAGAGTCAGTCAAGAAGCATCACAAACCATGGAGATTTCAAACACAGTTGCAGCGAACTTGTACCTATCAGCACTGTAATGCAGCATGGAAATAAACCTGCAGCTTTGAAAGGTTCTACTTTTCATGTTGGTGAGGTACAGGAAAAAGGTTGAGAAGCTGCAATATACAGAGCCTAGGACTAATTTGGTGCTATTTGATGTCCCAAAACCAGCTGGAAGATAAAGGTTGCCCTTCTAGGTGGCCAGTGTAGCTAGGCTAATGAAGATCTAAATATAGCCTTTGTTTAGCGTAACTAAAATGACTTTATTTAACTTGTTTAGTAAATTTGTCTTGCTCTGAGTTTAATCAGAAGTAGATATCCTGCATCCTTTGAGACAAAGGTAGGACAAGATCTCTCACTTAGGAATCTGCATTTGAGAAAATGTCTGTAGTCATGTAGATAGTATTTTTACATGGAGAAGATACACCAAATTGAAACTCAGTAAACCTTAGGAACTTACACAATATTTTAAGGGGCATCCTTTTACTATCTTTAAAGGAACAGAGATGTGTTCATCATCAAAGTGTCCTTCAAAACATGTAGTTCCTCATATCTTTTTAGGCAGAATTCAATTAAGAAAATACTAGGAGGTGATTTAGGTACAATGGTATGGAAAATTACATCTTTTTGCTTTCAAAAGAGAACTCTGAGACAAAAAAAAATTTCTTTGTCATCAATCAAATTGATAATGTCACATCTGTTGAAAGGGCAGGGACGTAAAATTGACACCTGTTGCAATTTTAATTCAGAAAGCTTAGGCAGTAATCCTTTTGAATTGGTTTCTACCTTATCTGTCTAGAGAGAAAAATTTGTGAGCTCATGAAATTCTAATTGGAGCAGCTCGTTTTCTGTCTGTATTAACCGACAGGTTTAGTGGCCTTGTTCATGGAAGTCTCAGAGAGACTTTTAATCGACTTCGAACACACAAAGAAGGCTTATTGTAGCCCTTTGTGGAGGCAAGGAACATGATTTGTGTTGTGGAACACAGAAAAAGGTGCAAGTCAGTTCTTCCCCATGTATTTAAATTCATTGCTCTATGTGAGAATTTTTACAATCTTCTCTCTTAAAGAGCCCCATCCAACGGCAAAAGTCTTCATACTTTCCAGTGAGCTGGTCCTGTTGCATCCAGAGGAGCCTCTTTTTGTCAGCTTCTGCACATTGTGCCTTCCAGGCAGTAACTTACACACAAGTGACAAATGTAGGTTCCTGGAGTCAGCCCCAGGTGCTGAGTCATTCCACAGTGTCTCACTGACTGTTTTCTTTTCCTGTTGCTTTCCTCATCAAAGGTAGAGCAAAAAGCAAATGCAGTAGCTTCACCTGCATTAAGAGATAATCAGAATAGCATTATTTTTGCATTCCTTAGGATCTACCTTTATCCTTTTCTTTTGATATTGTCTCAGAAATTCATCATCTAACTTGCAAAAACTTGCTTTTTCTGGGAAGTAAACACTTCCATCACAGAAATGCCATTATAATTAAAAGGTCACAGCTTCAAACATTTAAGAGGAGTGGTGCTACATAGTATATTCACAACTTTATTACTGTGATTTCTTTCTATTTTGTAAACCTTGGACGTGTTTTGAAAGCCACCAGCCATCTGAAACAACCAAGGCAAGAGCATAACAAGATCAACTTATATCATTCATGAAAAAGTTCAGGATTTCAGCAATTGCAGACATGCTCATGCCCAAAACTGGCATGCAGTCACAGAATTACAGTTGGGCACCTGATGACAACAGTTTATTCAAAAGATTATCAAAATAAACAAAACATGGTGGTCCTGTTGGATACCTATCACATAAGGTGCTCTTCATCCAAAAGAGGGGTTTGTCCATTTGTCACCCAAATGAAAGATTGAAACAGAGGCTCCAGTACAAACAACATGCTATAGCTATGGAACACCATCTGTTGGACATGCAGTTCAGATGCTGCATTTGCTTCTGCTAAACAACCAAGAAGCATCATCTTGCTCATCTTGCTTACAAAAATACCTTACCTGAAGTCACAGAGACTTTCTTTTTTGAGAATGGAAAGAAGGAATAAGCAGAGTGTGGAAAATGGCTCAGAGCCATGGCCTTACCCAGAGCACACAAAACACGTACAGGAGAATGATGCATGGAAAAGTGACTGGCAGCAGTTTTGAGCTCTGCCAGCCATGACTGACTTGGCGCATACCTTGAAATAACTAGAACAACCAAAATACTCTTTCACCTCAGCATGCCAATTTCCAGCTGTCTCCAGGAGCCAGCATGACAGCTAGGAATGGCTGTGTGGCGACACACAGAGGCAAATATGCCAGCAGGATGTAATTCAAGAATGCCTCTGCTTGAAGCTAAGGTTTTACAGGTTTCACCATGCTCAGAGATATTTCCCATGGGTGATTTCATGCAAAGGGCTTTGCTGGAGCGCAGAGTGTGCCCACATTGAATACACGGTTAAATGAGCAAAGGCGTTTACTCACTGCCTGTGGGCAATCTAAATATAAAATATGTTCTACTATATTTAATAGCTTGTGGAAGAAAACAGTACAACAGAAAGGAATCTGATAATATGGAAGGGGCAGCAGTGTTTTTTGACGTATTGCACACTGCATGCCAGGCAGTGCAAGAAAAGCATGCCACTCAGTGCTTTGGATTGAGGGATGCCATGGTGGCATGCCATAGCCAAAAAGCCAAATTGTCATATGCTTTCACTGAGATGCCATACTGTGGAAAATATTGTAGGAATGAATGCAAACCCCCAGTGACAGCCAGATCTTATTGGAAGATATGCCAAAGGAAAATGAGAAGCATATTGGGTTGATTTTGCTGTTTTTATACACAGTGAGTTTTTTAGCTGCGTTAACACTTTTATTTGTGTAGCACATCTAACCAAATATTAGGCAGACTTTTAATGCATCTTTCCAGTTCAGAAGATGTGTAACTCAGCAGTCTGCAGTTTAGACTTTAGGACCTTGCTTACAAAATCCCATCATCCTTCTGTTGTGGCTTAAGGCTACATTACCATTTGCAAAACTTAATATTTAGTCAGTGAGATACAATAAACATAGAAACAATAAACCAGACTGTAGATTTAGCAAAAGGAACAAAAAGGTGAACAAGCTTTCCTTGTAACAGTCTAGTAAAATGAGCATAGATTGAAGAACTAGTGCTAGCATTAAAAAAAAAGTAAATTTATTATTTATCACATACAAATCTGATACAACAAAAATACACTGCCTATTTCAGACACTTTTTCCAGATCTGAAAAACTAACCAGACAAACTCTGCAGGAATATGACTCTTCTCTTTATTCCCATAGGGCTTTTCTTGTATGGTACTCACACTGAAATCCAAATCTGAGCTGGGCTATCTACTTTTATATGCATTGGCACAGTCTGACTTGAAATAATCCAAGTACGAGAATTTGACCTGTACTGTTTGCTTTTATAAGGTCTGTATGTGCTTGTTTGGAAATTCTGGCAGATTGGCGACTCTTCTATATTGAGGTAGAGTTTTATGTATGACCTTTATCTTGCTTGATACTCTGGCAGTAGCCTTTTCCTGGGAACAGTCCTGACTATATCACAGAAATGCAAACATGGCTGGAGGAGTTCATAAGAGTTCTATAAGGGGCATCTCAATTAAATATATCATATAATTAATAATGCAGAAAATCAGAAATACTTCATGCATATTTTCCAGCGAGATACATCCTCCTGAAAGAGAATCTTGTAAGAAAATAATGTGTTTCCAGCCCTTGAAATATGATCTCTGCAGGCAGAAAAGTTTTTATCTCATAGACATTTTCCAGAAATTCCTTGAGATGTGTGTTTCCCAAAGTTCTAAGAAAGCCACTCCTTTGGAATCCATGCCATTTGTACACTTTGAAAGGTCAGAGCATAACATCCCATTTCTATCAATATCTGTGCCTCACTTCAATGGACTCAAAATTCCACTCTGACACCACAAAGCAACTTTGGAAGAATCATCTGTAGATATTGAAAAGGTAACTGGATATGTGTAAGTGTAAACATTTACATGTGCATTGCAAGTGTAAGTAGTATGTAATAAAAAGAAATCAGTATTGGGGATCCCATGCTTGTCACGCATACTGAACAGCAGGTATTACCAGAAGAGAGGGGAAATAAAACTGTAACAAAGAGCCTTTAATAACTTAGATACAGTATTGGCTGGGAATGTTAATGTTCTTCTCAGAGCAAATTAACAGTCTAATTAAGAAATTAACAGTCTATTGTAAGTTGAGGGTGTTTTTAATAAATCCTACAGAAACAGACTGAAAGAATTATGTGCAGTGACCCTAAGATCTAATATTTAAAAATCTGTCTGAGGATTCAGTAATGGAGCAGTACCTCATTTTGTAATTGGTAGTACATTACAGTCTTATGGACAAAATCCTCAGATTCCATCTTCTGCATTCAAAGTCTCATTTATCTGAATTTATACTGATGAACCTTGAAGGGCTCCGATTCAATATTCAGCTTTCTCTAATACAACCACATGCAGGCTTGGGCTACGGATTCTAAAATGCATCTGTGCTTTAAAGATGCCAGTGCAGCTAACAGAAATGCTGTTGGTCTCACAGTTTAGCATGACTCAGCACAGTGGTTTGTCAGTGCAAAAAAAAGGTTTTGCTAGCTCATTTTTGCTATTCCTACTTTTCTGTGTCTTCATGATCCTCAGTCTCTTTTTTAAAATTTCTCTGTGGTGCTACTCTCCCATTCTCTACAAATGCGTTGGTTACTTAATGCATCTTTACATTCTGTATTTTGAAAAGAAAAACACAACCCTACTCTTTTTTTTATTCACCTGAAAAGATGTCAAGATTTCATGGCTGGTTTAAGATTGATGCCAGACATATTTTAAGTAATCCAATCAAACTCTTCCATTCTCACAGTAATTTCAGTGAACTTACTCACATACCCACAGTAGTGCTGAGGTACAGAAATATGAAGTATGGGGACAAAGTACTCAGACTTTTTCAGAACTAAGCTCTTTACTCTTGACCTTAAGGATGCTTCAGGGCTATCTATAGAAGCAGTCAAATGTAATAGGCCAGTTTGAATATTCTGATTGAGGGGGTTTTTTATTAATAAGCGTTTTACGTCATTGTGGAACTGCTCCTCCTAGGCAAGGACGGAATATCTTCCAGCACAAATTCTCCAATCTTCCTAACTTGTCTGCAAAGAAGATTAGTAAAGGGCTTTGATGTGAAAAGCTAGAGGTAAATAAGGAAATTATGTTTCATCCTTGTGAGGAGGACATTGACTACTGTTGCACTGTGCTGCACTTCAGGCTTTTTTGGAAGCACTGTCTGCATCATACCAAGGAGTGACGCTGAGAGGTGCCCTCTGAAATTTGCTATTTCTGCCACTGCAGTAATGGTCACGGCTTGTAATCCAACACATAAAGAGTTCAGTAATAGTGAACAATGAAGTGCTTTTTATTATCCTAGCTTGGAACTCCTAACCCCAGATCATGCTGGATCTACAGACTTTGGCCCTCCCAGCAGTGGTGGTTGTACATCCTCCCCAGATTGTCACAGGCACAGGTCCTAGTCACTGTCATTGGAGGAGAACATGTTTTTAACTATGGAAAGCGGTTGAGAATATAAATAATTCTCTTTGATTCTTCACATTTGCCTGGTGCTGGGTTGATGTCATTCCCTCAATTTTAGTGATGCTGAGAAACTCTCTATATAGCCAACCAATCATTCTAGACTTGTGAAATGTTTTTGGTTTCCTCAGAATTGAGATCAATGTAGCCTTTGTGATCACTGTTCACACAGGTGCATTCTCTGAGGACATGAATAATGCACTAGTTTGCTGCACAACTCAGACACAAAATGAAACAGATCTAATTAGTTGGTAGATCTTCCTGATTAATTTTAAGAAATATGCTGAGCTGAAATGGAGAAATAAGGATTAAATACATGATAATGAAGAATCACAGATCAGGAAATGCCTGTAAGAATTCTCAAGCCCGTCAATCCTGGCAGCTTGTATAGTCAATCAGCATCTGCCAATTTCTCAAACATCCCACATGGACAGAGCAAAGGTTTCCCAGCTATTCAAAAACCAAATTTCTCCAGGCAGAACAACTGTAATGAAAGGGATATGACAAAAAATGTGAAGCTGTTAAATCAAGCCCATCTCAAACAGTGATGTCCTCTGAGGAGCTGTGGGTGTCACTCCCTGGCCAGTGCTCACATTGCTGTAGCCATGCAGAGAGCACTATTCTCTACCTCACAGGACTGTGCTAAAGATGCATAATATGATTCTTGCAAACTCTGTTATTCATCAAAGCAGCCACACAAATGCTAAATGTTAGCTAACTACTTGTTACTGGAACACCTTTACTGAAGGGGTAAATCTGGCCTGTTCTGGGTGTCCCCACTGCAGAACATCACCAATCTATTTCATTATTTTCTTGCAGAGTTATAGTCAGCAAGCAGCATGATGGACAGAACAAACAGCAGATCAAGTGCCCACAACAACCTGAAATTCATGTTAATACTTCTCAGTTTGTGTCCCTAAACATTGGTGTTTGTAAAGTTAGTTTCAATATTTAGTCTTCTTCCTTGTGCTTCTGGATGGGCATTCCAGCTTTAACCACGTGCTTTTTGCAAAGGTTCTCTACAGAAATTATAGCAAAGTATTTTAAGGCATTAGACACGGAAAATATTTTTCTAACCTTGCATCACAATACCTTTTTTGAGAGAGGCAGTGAACCCAGTGTTTCAATTATAGGTCTTACACACACAATTGGGCAACAGGCCAACAATTTTCATCTGTGTATTCCAAGACCAATACCATTTGTTTAGCTATAAATTCAGAGATGATGAGTGCATTGTATTTCTACTTCTCTGAGTTTATTAAAGGTCTGTGTTTGACAACATCCTTGAGTGTAATAAAATAATAAATTGTAATCTTGTAAAAAACCCCCAAGAGTTATTTAGTATGGTAAAATAACAGATAATCTACCCAAACAGCATGCAAATACAAAGAATTTTACTTCAACAACTGAATGCATAGTCAAGTAATCCTTACCCAACACAGTTTCTGAGAGTTTAAGCAATCTCATGTAGACTAGCAATAATCTGATCCCCAAAAGTTTTTTTTAATAAAAATATATCTTAAATCTCGTTGTTTCATCATAGACAGACAACATCTTCATTAAGCCCTTCTGGATTTTTCAGCTTTGGCAGCAGTCTTTTGCTTTTGACAATGTTATAACTTTAATTTTCTGGGTGGTAGTACATGGACTAACATCTTATAACACTGGTTACTAAGCATCCTGTAATACTGAAAACCAGACATTCTGGATGCGTTTGTCCACAAAAAGTTTATATTTTAATAGTCAGTCATGCTTATATACAGAACCCACCTTCAAGAGTGATGATAAATATGAGTCATTTTGTATTACAAAAGTTCTGCTGGCTTTCAAAAAAAGATGCATTAGAAACTGATGTCTTTCCTTCAACAGTCACCACTACAGCTTTAGTGCCTCAATGAAGGCAAGACATGTTACCTGTGGAGAAAACCTCCTTATGGATCACAGATATAAGCTGTATTTATTGATCACTCAAACAGAAAATAGCTCTTAGCACTGACTCAGAAAGACTAAGACTTGCTGTTACTAGACAGACAAATATTCAGTGAGTCATTTGCTTCTATGGCATAATAACTAAAGCTTTCATTTATTTAGTGCAATGAGGGAGAAGAGAGGAGTTCAATGCACCACTGATACACTGTTACAGTGACAGATTTGTGCTGTGTAGGCCAAAATGGTTGCAAGACTTTCCTCTGCTTCCAAAATTAGAGAAAAGCACTGCTGCTGGACAGCTAAGTTATCTAGCACACAAGCCCAACCTAGCAGAGAATTTAAGCACATGAAGAATTTAAAGTTCATAACCAGTTCCTTTGTTTTGAGCTGGAGTGCTCGCACTTGTACCCTTTATAGACACAATTCAGGTAAATAACATTTTTTGTTACTCTAGATACTGGAGGTTTATCTTAAATAGCAGTCATCTGTTTTTAAAGTCACATAAAATTTTGCATTTGAAAAAACTCTGAACTTATTTTAAAAATTAATGTAACTTGATCTTGTTACTGAATTAGCTTACCAGATGTTCTTTGGATGTGCTGAGGGGGACTTGGGAGAATCAAGACTGAGCTTCCCTGTTTAGCCAATGTATGTCTCACCAAGGCACTTTTTGTTCTCTTGCATCTCTAGCAGATGGTATAAACTGCCTGTCCTTTGTGAGACAGCATTAACCACACTTCTGAAAAGCCTTGGCATTGCTTGTAGTCCTCCTTCTTCTCTGGTGCTTCCCTCTGTTATCCATGTGTCGACAGCAAAGGGTAAGACACATTTGCTGGTCCTCTGTGAAAAGGAAGATCTCCAAATTCCCCTTCACTTATTCTCAGTCAGGGTTTGTACTCTTGCATATTTGCACACTTTGAAAACTCTCTGGGGACAGTGAATAAGATTCATGCAGAACAGACACAGCCATCCTTCCTCAGGTTTTTATGTTAACATGTGAATACTTGTAAACAAATAAAACAGTACTGAAACCATTCCTGAATAGTAAACTTGCTTTTACAAGACAAGGGATTCTGGTTTTTTTCACCGACCCATCTGCTTTCTTCAGAATTGACAGCACAAATTAGAGATTAAAGCACCACCTATAAACATGTAAATAAAATCAATATAACTTGGTGACATTTAATTATATTTGTTATATTCCAATATAATAAGTAAACAGTCCTTCAGCAATCACAGCATTGTTAAAGGAAAAGTATCTGTTCCAGAAAGTTTAAAAGATTGCCCTGAAATAATGGAAGACAATGCTGTTTGTAGAAGATTTGTTTTTCTTTCTGCACTTACTACATGATATGTGATCTCTGTATGGTATTGCACTTTAGAATGGAAAAAACTCAACAGTTTAGGTTAGACTTTTAGGAAGCATTAGCTAATTATAGCTTTTATAATCCCCTTCATTTAGATCTAGTCTCCTGTTTGTAATAGCTGAGATCATCCCCATCTTGCAACATCCCACACTGTCACTTACTGGATACTCTGTTTTTCCTATAAATACACATATCTGAACTCTCAATTTTATTAGTTTATCTTAAAAAAGTGATTAGTTCTGAACTCTTGGCTGTTTTACTTTATTCACAAGATGATTTTCACCACAGATGTAAATTAAGAGAACAGCCATTATCTATGTATGTACTAATCCAAAAGTAATTAATTATAAAAATCATTGCACATCCAGGTTCAAAATTCCCAAGGCGATGCCCACATCTCTGACTCATTCTTCTTGTCTTTAATTGTGGACATATTCTCTAGACATCACAATCTATGATTCCTGTATCTGTTCGTAGAAAATAAATGGAATAAACCAGGGACTCAATATTCTTATCTAGTGTTCCAATATTTTTTATAGTGACAGAGAAATGTTTTATAACATTCCAGTCACAGAAACATAAAAAGACTCAGGCTGGAAGGGACCTGAGACAGTCATCTAGTCCAACCTCCTGCAGAAATAACAACCTCAAAATATCACACAAACATTTCAGAAAACATAATAAAATAATATATATTAATTTTACTTTGCATAAGAGCTGTTTTCATAATTCATTCTTAAAATGCTTGCTAAAATTCAATTTCACTTACTGGTATAAATTTGGGAATGAAGTATAAGAACC
Organism: Corvus moneduloides; assembly: GCF_009650955.1. Lineage (NCBI taxonomy): Eukaryota > Metazoa > Chordata > Aves > Passeriformes > Corvidae > Corvus > Corvus moneduloides. The sequence goes on along the minus strand of NC_045476.1, from coordinate 136,949,704 downwards.
AGTGTTCTCAGTAAACTCTGGAAGAAATAAATGCACTTTCAGAATGGTTGGCCGTGTAACAAGAAATGTGTAGGGTTAATGTACACGAACCGTTAATGTACACCATATGATGATGTTCAATAAGATAAGAGTGAAATGATAAGGGAAAACAATATATCTGAGGTCCAAAGTCTTGCATTAGATGAGATTTACCTTCCTACAAGGACAGCAAGTTTTAGTGCAAAGGCAACAATAGCATCATATGGCCAATTAAAAAAAACATCCACAGCAATACGTCTGTAAGAAAAATAGTGAACTGAAATTCAGTGATTGCTGTATATGGCAGAGAGCAATACAAAGATGAGGAAAAGAAGGACTGTCCTTCACTGAAAATTACTATCTCCATCAAAGTACAGATTGATTATTGTAAAGGACAGAAACACTTTATTTCTCCCATCAAGTGAAGCTAAGATAGCCTTGTTCTGTGTATCTGCATTAGAAGTACTCAAGGTGTGTAAGTAAGGCAGCCACAACCTAGAACTTTATCACACCAGGTTGTCCTAACATACTCTTCCTTTCCATCTTCCCACATCTTCCGATCCAGTCTGGTCCCATATTGTTCTACACATCTTAGATATTTTTCTGTGAGTCCTCCACTTCTTGTTTGTGTCTTACAGCCTCCTCTTCACACTTTTTTTGTTCAGTTTCTAAAACACAGAAGCCAAAATATCTTTATTTAGAACTGTTTTCTTGTCACTTCAAGAAGCTGTCAAAGACTGATGTTATTGAGATCATCTGAGTGGTTTTAATCTTCCACTAAAGAAACACAAGGGTATAGTCCTTTCAAATAGAAGTAGGCATTTTTCAAGACACTGTTACTGGGAAGCAGGAAATTGGGGTAAACTGCAAAGAAAGAGACAGAATGTGAATTCCTCACAAAAGTAATAATTCCGATTTTTTAACTATCTGTCCTGACAGGTAAAGATGTTCTTCAGAGCTGAAGTGAAATAGCTGGGAGAGTCCTTCATGGTCTCCCACATCCCTGCTCTGTCAGCCTGAAATGGGATGGACAATGGCCAGGGAGATGGTAAGGGATAGGGAGATTTCTTCAGGCCGCCTTCTTTTCTGAAAAGGTAGGAACATGAATTCGTGGGTGTGCCATCATGCACTTGTCTCCACTCAGTAGCTCTCTTGCTTTCTGCCTGTTGTCAAGCTGAGATCAACTCCTTGGCTTCTTGCCAGTCTGTTTACATTCTTTCAGGTTTTCAAGGCCATCTCTGGGAAGAAAATGGATGAAAAAACTTATTTTAAACTGGAAGGAGACCTACAGCCTGCTCTGTTGACCTGGGACTCACACAATTCTCTCTGATGCTTTGGCAGTACACCAGAGTTTATTTTTTTGTATCCTCTGTGAGAAGAGTAGCATAACTAGGTAGGACAAAGTGGGATTTCATGGTGGCAGGGAGCATGGAATGTGCTAAACTTCAACAGGAACTAACAGAGTGAGCAAGCCATATTTTTGACATTTTGAGGCACATAATATTTTCATCAGAAATTTTTAAAAGCAGATGTTCATTTAAGAATAGAAAATATATCAATATTTATCTACTAAAAACAACTAATTCCCCCCTCCTGTTTAGCATCACAAAGCCTGCTCGTATCGCAGTGGGATGCCCACTATTGAAGATGGTTATGGAATAAGTATGATTTCTTGCAAAAACCTTTCTCAATTTCTCTACAATTCACATTAAATCTTGATCATTCCTCACATTCCCATACTTCAGTTAACCCACTAGAATTTCCCACTTGGGATGCCTTTTAATTGCACATCCATAAGAAGTCTACACAGAGCCAAGGTGCATTTTTTTTTTAGTGCAAATACAGAAATAAAGTGTCTGTAGGTGACAGAGTTGGTCTAATGGCTCTGAGGTACTTGTGAGTTTTTGTGGCATTCCTGAAATTGTTTCTGGTTCTTAACAAATATGATTCTTAGGTCGCATATGCAGGAGGTGCCAAACATGCCCTGGTGAAAAAGGAAGGGTACCAACAAGTCACACTGTGCCAGGCTGTCCATGCACCACCAAGCAAGTGAATACACTTATCAAAGAATCATAAAATCATAGAGTGGTTTTTGGGTTGGAAAGGAACCTTAAAACTCATCTAGTTCCAACCCCTGTGCAATGAGCAGGGATATTTTCAACTAGATCATGTTTCTCAGAGCTCTGTCCAAACTTAAGTTGAATGTTTCCAGGGATGGGGCATCTACCACCTCTCTGGGCAATCTGTGCCAGTGTTTCAACACTTTCACTGTAAAGAACTTCTTCCTTGTATCTAACCTGAATCTACCCTCTTTTAGTTACAACCATTGCCCCTTGTCCTATTGCGACATACCATACTAAAAAGTTTATCCCCATCTTTCATATAGGCCTCCTTAAAGTACTGAATAGCTGTGGTGAGACCATCTCTTCTTCTGGCTGAAAAAGCACAACTCTCTCAGCCTTTCCCCATAGGAGATGTGTTCCCGCCCTCTACTCATTTTTGTGGCTCTCCTGTGTAAGACTCGCTTGCACAGCTCTGTGTTCTCCCTGTGCTGGGAACCCTAGAGCTGCTACAGTACTCCAGGTGGGATCTCACGAGAACAGAGGGGTAGAATCACCTCCCTTGACCCGGTGGCCACTCTTCTGATGCAGCACAGGATATGGTTGGTTTTCTGGGATTGCCCGGACATTTCCAGCTTCTCACCCACCAGCAGCCCTAAGTCTTTCTTGGCAAGGCTGCTTTCAATCCCTTCATATCTGAGTTTATATAGTACCAGGGTTTGCCCTGACTCAGGTACAGGACCTTGCCCTTGGCCTTGTTGAACCTCTTGAGGCTCTTGTGGGCTGGCTTCTCAAGCTTGTCCATCTATGTCACTGATAAAAAACATTAAACTGTACTGTCCCAGTACGGACCCCTGGGGGACACCACCTGTCACTGATGTACATCAGGACATTGAACCCTTGACCATTGCCCTCTGGTTGGTACCATGGTCCAACCAGTTCCTCATTCACCAAACAGTCCACCCATCAAATCCATCTCTCTTCAATTAAGAGAGAAGGATGTTATAGGGGACTGTGTCAAAGGTCTTACGGAAGTCCAGATAGATGACATCCATGGCTCTTCCCTTGTCCACTGATGTAGTCAATGCCATCACAGAAGGCCACTGTGTTTGTCAGGCAGGACTTGCCCTTGGTGAAGCCATGCTGACTGTTCTGACTCACCTCTCTGTCCTTCATGTGCCTTAGCATAGCTTCCATGAAGATCTGTTCCATTATATTCCCAGGTAGTAGAGCTGAAAAGACAGTAGTTCTCAAGATCTTCCTTTATACCCTTTAGAAAAATGAGTGCAATGTTTCCATTTTTCCAGTCACCTAGGACTTCACCTGACTGTCTTGATTTTTCAAATGTCATGGAGAGTGGCTTGGCAACTACATCAGCCAGTTCCCTCAGACTTTGGGATTGATTTCAACATCCCATAGACTACAGTATGTTCAGGTTCCTCAAGCGGTCACAAACCTGATCTCTTACCATGAGAGGAATTTTTCTCCCCTAGTCCCCATCTTGCAGTTTGGATGCTTCTGCAACTTGCACTATGCATATGGAGCTTAATGTGGAACATAACAAGAGAGAACACCGCCTGTCTAATAAAGCCTTTAGAATGGAAATCAGCTAAACTACTGCTGTGGTGCATAAATATGCTTATTTGCACAGGTACATATCTGCATTTTACATTTGTAACAAAACTTTAATGTGTTGCTTGTGTAGGCACGTTTCCAGCAGCTCAGTAGATCAAAAAGAAAAATAGTTTAGAATAACAGCAAAACAGTTGAAATCGAAATCTTTTTTTTTTTTTTTCGTGTCCCTTTGTTATTAAGAACTCTGTTTGAGAAACTGTGAGAGAACTGTATCCCTCACTGGCTCATAGGAATTATTCTTTGTGACTATCACCAATGTGGACAGTAAAATTAAAAGGTATGGTAAATTACAGGCAGAATAGCCGCCATTAATATAGACAAATAAGCTTTGAATTGGGTTTTAAGCAGTATTCGATGAAAAAAGTTCAACCACAATAATAAAAAGAACAATAACCTTTCCAGTAACCACAACTTTGTGGTTTTTTACTTCTGTTTTGATAGAAGAGTTAGCACTTTTTTACTCATTGTTTCAGAAGAAATCATGGATCATGAATTTTAATGCTTCATCTCTGAGAAAAGAAAAAAAAAGTCTGTGTCAAAGCTTCTGTTGCTCCTGTTTTCCACTAATGAGTCTCTCAGGCAACTTAGAAGCAAGCAAAAAATATTCTTAGCCACCAGAGGCAACCTACAATTAAACTTGAATGAAATATGCTGTAGCATTTTGACAAAAATCCTAATATCACAAATAGGTTTTGGACAAGAATCTTAAAAAATAAAAATAAAAAATAAAAATAAAAATAAAAATTAGTTATGTTAGAAATTATCTTTGAACTGTCCCATTTTACCCATGTTTCAGGTCAAAAGTATTCAGGCTGCTGCTTATTGCTATGCCTTCACTGTGCTCAAACCAACAGTAGAGGGCACAGCTCCCTGCTGAAAGTCCCAAGCAGGAGGCGGTGCGACTGTGCCTCATTCCGATTAAAATGTTTTCAATGAGGAACGACGTAGATTCAACAGTGACACCTCTGAAATGCTATTTATTCAACAGTCAATTCTGTACAAAAATCATGAGATGTAGTTATGCTTAATTCAACTTCCAGAATAAAGGTGCTGTCACGTATCACTGAAGAATCATGGAATGCTTTGTAAAGAACTTTAAAGATCATCCAATTCCCTGCCATAGGCATGGGAAGGGAACTTTTCACTAGACCAGGTTGCTCAGGGCCACATCCAGCCTGGCCTTGAACACTTCCAGAGATGGGGCATTCACAGCCTTTTTGGACAACCTGTTCCAGTGCCTCACCACCCTCACAGTAAAAAATTTTCTCCTAATATCTAATACAAACCTACCCTCTCTTAGTTTAAAGCCATTCCCCTTTGTCCTATCATCACACACCCTTGTAAAAAAGAGCTAAAATTTTTGGAACTCCAAAAATTGAATACATTTGGTTACCTTGGACAAACATCTGCTCCGTACATACAGCTCCACAGATATGGCTCATACTGATTCTCAAGCAATAGCAGTGATACATATACACACACGCACACACACACACACAAACATATATATATATATATATATATATATATATATATATATATATATATATATACACCTGGCAAAGCTACATTCAAACTGATCAGCAGCTCCAGCTGAAGGGTGCAAATCCTGACAATGTATCATTCAAGTAACAATTTTCAGCAATCTCCTGACACACAAATAGGATTTTCAGCTTCTGGTCCTAAACTCTGGGGTCTGTGGATTCTTTTAAACATGAAAGACAAACAAGAAGAGCAAGCCTGCTTGGTGAAAACCCATAATGTACAGAAAGTAAAACGTACCAACATAGCAGTATGTCTTTGTCTTTTGTATATTGTATCTATAAATCTGGGAGTCTGTTGCCACTATATATGCTATTTTCATAATAAGATACAGAGTTAAAAGGAAAAGACAAAAACAGAACTACCCCATCATTTTTATTACCGATCGTTTAATGTTGTGTCAGTATAACTGCAAAACATAAAATTTGTTTTTATTATCATTCAGTGTCTACCTACAAATCCCTTCTGGTATCTAAACATATTAGTGCAATTAAATACATTCCCTGAATATGAAGAACAAAATGACAAATATAAAGTTTTGTTGGTATTTGCTAGAAAATATGGATTACATATTCCTACTAGCCAGTTACAAGAAATTATTATGACTACTTCATTATTTGGACACAAGTTTTTCCCTTGCTTCAGGGTTTGGCTGTTCTTTTAACTGGGACAGAGAGTTATAGGACAGACAGTTCTATACTTTTTATATAGATTGGTGTACTATATTTCACAACTTAAAATAAATGCTCAGTTAGAATTAAAAGCCTAAAACTGTAGGCCATAGCAGATAAAATTCCCCAGTTAAGAAGTCACTTTTTCCCTCACACAGAGGAGCCAGGTTTGATCCTATCCACAATACCCAGCTGTGCACACACAAACTGAGCTGTGTCTCTGACATTAGCAAAGCCCAGTGCATGAAGCAGGTGTGAGGTAATACGAGACAACAGCTCTTGCATAACCATCAGGGACCTACTATCTCACACCTTTATGCCATAGGCCAATGTTTACTATGACTTATTTTATTTTTGAGGTGATCCTTATCTCTTGCACCCTGTGCAATACTTTGCACAAGGATGGCCAGAGCTTCCTCAGATCAAGCAATGCCTGCTGGTTTGGAAGCACTCTCCTATTTCACTCCAGAACTTTTATGACTTTGCAACTTCCCCCCACTGGTTTACTTATAATACCTGTATGGGAAGATTATCTAATACATTATTTCCTTATTTCATTTTGACCAGACCATTACAATAACAGTATCTCAATTCTTTGTTAACATGAAAATAAAAAGGTCACCATGAGAGCCAGTGAAATATTTGGTAAGAGTATTTGCATTTGTCTTTTTCACAAATCAATTCATTATTGAGATATGTCATATTTGGAACTCACAAAATGAAAAAATAATTTCAATGTTTTTATAATATAATATTTTTCAGAAGAGCTTTCTGGTTTTTTTCTGACTAGCATCCTTAAAATAAGACTATGTTACATGCATTCCTATGCTATGTTCATTTTTCACTTCATAATCTCAAATAAGGTCAGTAGGTGTCCTGCTATGCATAAAGTTAAACACTTCTATAATGTTTTATATACATTTTAAACACATTAATAATGTAGGTTCAGAGCTTTAGACATTAAAACTTTGAACGCATTCATCCAGAAAGCCAGGGATTCACTTCTATTTATACTATGAAGGTTTTGCCAAGGATATCACATTTCATTAATCCCAGTTTCCTGGAAGGGTGCTAACACTTTCCCTGCAGAGTGGGGTAGCCTAAAATGTGTAGACAATAATCAGTGGTTGATGGAATACAGGGTTGTGTTTTAAGACGTGTATTACCATCCATTATCCTCAGCCTTCCTATGCCCTGAGATGCTGGGACATTTTTTGTGGTTGCTGTCTCAGCAATTTAGTCCCATAGTTTTAATGCATTGGAAAAACATGACAACATCTGGACCACAAGTACAATGGAGGAATGCACAAGAGTCACAAAATTAATTATAAACTGCTTTAAATAGTATTATTTTAACTTAAATTTATAAATAATTTATTTCTATCCCTATTGCAATTTACAAAAAGCTCTTATTTTGGAAAAAATATTTCAGTGCTCTTTGAGTCCAGGTATTTCCTCCTAGCATGAAGATGTTGTAAAAAAAGCCTTGAAATGGGTTTTGTCACCTAGATAAGGGATCTGCAAGAAGTTGCCCAAATGGAAAGAGCTGTGCAACAAGCTGTAAGCTTTCAGCCACCCTTTCTAAGTCTCCATTTCCTAGGACTTTGTTTAAAGTTAAACCTAATTTCTTTGCCATCTGGAGAAAGGCTGATTGCACAGCCACACTATAACTTCAAGAATTAAAAAAAATGGGAAATCTATTCAAAAAACCACTAGACTTTTCCTTTGAATCCTGGCTCACAGGCTTTGCGTGAGGTCAAGAGCTCCTTCATAACATTAACCTTACTCCCTGCATTCAAGCAGAAGGAAGGGCTTGGCAGGTTTTTATTTGAAGTTGTAAGAACTAGCAGGTTAGACTTTAATTAAGAAATACTAGTAATTAATTATTTTAACAACAGTGATAGGATCACAGCTAAAAGCTGAAGTACACTTTGGAATGTAGAAACAGCAGTAATGGGCGGAATCATAAGCCACTTGTGTTGGGTTTCAAGAAGCAAACCAGTTGTTGTGTCAGTCACACACAGTCTGCTGCATTAAACCAGAGTCTAGAATTACTTTATAGCCAGGCTGATGAGACAGTGAAAAGGTCACAGTTCTGAAATCTTGGCTCCTCTTCCAAGAGATCATTTTACCAAATCTCTGCCATGCTCACCTTGTGCAGAAAGAACGTTTTTCATAGTCATAAAATTGACATTGATTGTCTGATCAAGCAAAAGAAACTATGGTAATATTTCCAAATTACATTCCCATTGCATCTGTATAACAGGGTAAGATTTATATTTCCTTTGGTGTTATTCCTATTCATTCTTTTCTTAGAAAATTCCAAATTACCTCGCCCCACTCTTCTGTATTCTTTGTCACTGAATTTCTTTATAGGATATTGTCCCTATATCATGCTGCAATACACCATCTGTTTCACACAAACCATAACACATTTTCAAATCTCTCTGCATTAGTCCCATCTAACTAGTCACTTTCTTTTCCAGTGGTTCAGCTGATAGTTCTTGACTACAGGTCTTTGATATTATCTATATAAGTAATTCACAGTAAACAACACAGACTACAGATGTAGATGGTAGACAAGGAACTGACGGGTCTCTCTCTCTTTCACCTTGCTGTGAGTGTGAACAACTGCAGATGATTTGGTGCTCTGGCTCATATAGGAGTGAAGGAACTTATGTCCTACATTATTCCAAAGGAACAATGATAATTGATATCAGATCTATTCAAAAGTCAAAATTTCTGTTCTGCAAGAAGCACATTCTGAAACAAAGTGGCTGATATCATTTTAGTAATCTGACTGGGATCAGAGACTAAGCAGGCGAAGCTGTCTCTCAGCCAGAAGTTTGTGGTGGTAATTTTCCTTTGAACGCTTTCTATTCTGATAAAACATAATTTCTGAACAACCAAAAAAAATGAACAAAAAATTGCAATCCACCTATGTTAGAGATGTACCTAAAAGCTATAATATCCCTCGTCATCACTGCAGTGAGTTTTACAGGTTAGAACACTACTTGCACAATGGTGTCTGAAATTCCTGACGTCAGCTGTGGACATCTGCAAAGGCAGATATCAGTAGTTTCCTATTACTGAGGATAGCCTGTAAGAAAAACAGGAAAATGTCAACAGGTTCCAGTTTTGCAACGCAGGATGACAAGGCAAGACTTACATAATGTATATTAAACCTTATTTTATATAGAATTAATTACTCTGTACACGCAGTTCAAGTTTACAGATATAGATAACACCACAGCTATTTAACTGTGCTGCAGTACTTGTCAAGCATAAGGTCCTAAAAATGCAACCCTGCTTATAAGTATGTATGAGACAGAGTTTAAGCGAAGCAAAATCCCATATGTTTTAGCAGAATTTAGCTTCAAAACAGTCAGGTATCAGTCCCCAAAAGATTGCCTTGAAGATTCCTAGCACTACAAAAATGGCCTGAGATCATTCCCAAAACATCTGAAGCTGGTAGGACTTAGTAGGTTTTGGACGTCCTTTCTTGTTGAGAGCATTGCTAGTTGTATTAATGTAGTATTTAATAATATATTGACCATTTTCATGAACAGTGATATGGTTTTCCACCACTAAAAGCTCCTGAGATTGAGTATTTCTTAGAGATTGTCAAAATCAATGTTCTAAAATCCACATATAAATTTCTTAAATCAGTGACAAGGATTTTAAAAAAGGCTGAGCATCCATTGCTTTCTGTGTAGTCTTCATTTTTATACCATAATTATCCTCTGGGTTATTTAGTGCAACCTTGTAGTATCTTTAGTGTAGTACAACTTCAGTGTATCTTTGGACAACATTTGAGCAGTTAGAATGATTTATATTTTAATTTGGCATCCAACTCACATCTGTCTTAATATATGTACTGAATCAAAAAATAAACACTTTTTGATTGTGCAAACCATAGTTTCCTTATTACAACCTTTTCTCTTAGCACAGTTTTTCATGCCATTCTGAAGTCACATGGAATCAATAAAGGTTGGTTAGAAAATGTTAATGTCTTTACTGTTCAAGCAGGCATATAAAAGCCGATACGTAAGTTAGAAATTCGGAAGAAATTCAAATCAGAGATCTTTTCTTAACAGTTTTCATCGGTAGGGTTTTTTTTAAAGAAGACAGCACCTTGCAAGGACAAAAAAAGGGAAAGTTTGAGCTGCAGTTATCAAGGCAACAATGGTAAAAGCAATCTTTAACAGAAATACAGATTTTTTAATAATATATTTATTTCTTTTAATTATAAAAATAATCAGCTACAGGTATTATTAACATATCAAGTGTCTTTATTATGTATACAGTTCCATGGGAAAGTGACATCAATTTACTACTGGTACAGAATTAGAAGCAGAAAACTTCAATTTTTTATTTTACCTGGGACCTGACCACTGGACAAAACAGATCAGTTTCTGGGTCTTCTCTGAGTGAATTGGAAACCTTCCAGACGCAAACAGATCATCAATGTTGGACTTCCATTCCACATGAAATTTAAGCATAAGGATAAATAAAACCCATCAGGTTAGTAAAAAGGGGGCCTGAAGAAGGGGATGTGAGACATTTATTTTTTCATTCTCTTTTAAAAAAAACTATATATAAAGACTACTTGCTTTTCAGGAGTATTTATATAGATTATGATATGCTTGCTAATTCTGTTATACTAGTTGGCAACATCCTTTAAATGGCAGAGAAGATCCAAATTACATTCTTTAAAGTTAGGACTTGTTGGCAAGCATTCTTGTGTTAATGGTAAAAGGTAATTTCCCAGTAGGAAACCTCCAGGATACTCACTGATTTGAGGAGGAGAATGTAGGAGGAGACTTTCCAAACACAGTTACTCAATTGTGCTTTTTTTTTTTTTTTTTAATCTTGAGTGGGAGATTTATACATATGCAAAAATTACACTATTACTCCCAATGAAAACACTCTGGACTTGGGGTTTTTTTCCCTCGGAGAGTCTTATTACCTTGATAGCAAAGGAGATTTCTTTCTGCTGATGTGTAATGTTGTAAATGCTGTAAGAACTTCAGGTACATATTTCTAAGCATCATGCACAATTAGAGGTGCCTATCACTACAATGGAAGTCAATACAATTTTATGTGATAGTAAGCAAGAAATTAATGATAATGACCAATAAGCAATGTCAATAACATCTGAGTACACCTGGGGCAGCTCGTACTCTAAATTCAGAAAACATCAAATACCCGTAACTGTTACTTCTGTGAAGAAATAGACCTTTAAAATACTGTCATACTCTCTGGAGTAGAAGATGTATTCACATATATTTCACTGGAATTTTGGAACTGTGTCAAAGAGAGACGTGCAGGTTTGCTATGACTGATGCACTCATATACATACCTAGAATTAAAACCTTCAATGACTTTGGCTTAACTGCTTAAACTGTCAGGTTTTTTCTCTAGATACTTAAAAATAATCTCATATAAAAAGATGTGAATATGGAGAAAACTGCTTGCCCAGTATAAAAATCTTTGAAATCTCTAACTTGGCTGTCAGAAAGACTTTACTGATTGATAAAGTTTTTACCACACTTCATGCATTTTCAGGGCTGACTGGAGGACCCCTCTCTGGAACATAAACGTTGCAGCAGTTTCATTTCCATTGAGGCCAAACTAATGAGCAAGGCACAGAGCACACAGTGGCTGGAACGAAATATGCCTCAGAGGCAGAGTCAATGAAAGAAAAGCCAAAGTCAAGTTTTTAAGGTCTGTTCACATGTATCATCCCTAGGAAAATTTAAAAAAAAAGCATATGTAGATAGCTTTGGGAGTTATTTTATTTTACAAAAACAATACCATCCCTGCATATGTAAAGTTGAATTTGCAAGACCAAATTGGGTTATGTTGACAGTGCTTATTGAGCTAAATTTAGATAATCTAAATCCATATTTAAATAATGAAATAGGGCTGTAAGGTACAGGTATAAAAGTAAATAACCTCTGGTAAATGTTTAAAAGGTCAGCTGTACAAGTACATTGAGCTTGATACTACATCATGTGCTTTTTAGAGAGCCTGATCACCCGATGCCCCACTATAATTGTAGCTGGAGCTCCTCAAAGCTACAAGCATGCTGATCACTGCAAGGTGGTTGGGTTTGTTGGTTTTGTTCCTCCTGGCTTTTCAAGGACAGCAAAGAAGAAGGAAACCCAAAAGAAATTAAGGAAGCAAAGAGGGAAAAAAGTTACCTAGTAAGGGCCCCAGCAGCTGTCCAGTACATTAAAGGTCTCCAGATAATGAAGCATGGTCTGATTTACAAAAATTTAAAACCATCTCTAAAATAACAGATTTTATTTGTTTTCCAGTGCCTTAAAGTCCTGCTAATAGTCATCAGCATGCTACAAACTATTCATCTTCTATCCATGTAATGTTATCTTTGGCACCTTTTTAGATTTCATGAACATTCCAACATGAAAAACTATGGAGATGGATTATACATTTTTAATCCAGGCATTAGGAACACACAGCCAGAACAATCTTCCTCTTCTCTGTCAGTGATGTAGTTATCTCACTTGATACAGCCAAGATGAGAAAGGGGTGTCCCCTTAGAATTGCTTTTAGTTGTAAAATGCACTTCAGCTGTGTTTATGCAGCACATGATTGAGTGTTTAATAGTTTGCTTTGAATCAATAGTTTAAAATATGTTGAACCAGTAAGAATATTAAGTTGAAAATACAGCAATTCAGATTTAAAATTAAAAGGAATTAGAAAAAAAAGGGATTGAAATCAGAATTTTAAGATTAATACTTTACATTATTACATTATCATTTCCATGTTCTGTTTCTATATTTTAGAATCTCCTCCTTGTATTTTAAGATGCTTTTATATTTTTGTTTGTGATGTTGCTGAAACATCATACAAGTAAGCCAGGACTAGTCTTTTGCCGTAGAGTTACTTAGCTCCTACAGAATTGCTAAGCATATTCATAGGAGATATGGCATTTAAAGAAATTCTTATGATTTTCAAATTGGAAGTTTATATTCCACAGGAAAAAAAAAGCTCAAGATAAAACATGCAACACTAGACTAAACAAAAATTCCTTAAAACTCTATGACATTCATGGCCATACCATCAAAGTTTTGCAGTAAATGGGACTATTGTGGGTAAATATTGCACCACGTGTAACAAAGTGGTTACACTCCTCAAAATGCTATTTAATATACTACATTTCTAAAGACATGGAAATAAAGGCATGCACTGGAAACTGTTAGCAGCAGAGTTAGAAAAATGTATGTCCTTTGCAAGCTGTGCTTGTGCACGTCTGTGTACTTACCCCTAAATGGCTTTCAGGAATCCGTGCAGTTCTGCCCACCCAAGGTAAAGCCTGAGCGAGTCCTGACAATGCCAGGGCAATTCAGCTGATCACCATAAATGTGCAAGCGTTCACAAGAACGTTCTCAGTTTCATCGTCAGACCCTAAGAGTGCAGAGTGCCTTTACTATTTCTCACTAATTGTGCCATTTCTTTGTAATAGAACCAGCAGAATTGATCCTGTCCATTGGTTTTTAGCTTTATCTCATTCACTGGAAGGCAGACAGGATTTTGAATGCAGCTGAGGCTTTCAACAAGCGGGATAGCTTGGCAATTGTCACTGTTTGACAATTGCAGGTCGGTTACTGACACATATCTCTCTTCCCTTTCCTTATCAAAACTGCAATGATGAGGACTAGAAAAAATAGGCCTTGTGTAAAGTAGGTGGAGATGATTTCCTCTTATCCTGATACAGCAAATATTTCCAACTTTGCACATGCTTCTAGATGGATGTTTTACCCAAATACCCATTTAAACCGCAGACCCTTCAAGAAGAGCTGTGTTTTAAAATGTGTGCTAGTGAGCTTGTGTTGTTTCATTCACTTTTTGTAACAGGAAATGTTCACAGCTTTTGTGTTTGTTTTCCACTTCATTTACAACATGGACTTTCTCAGACAGACTGTTTGAGTTATGTGTGGCACTTCTGTCTTACCAATCAGAAAAGAAAATTCTAGATCAGAACTCCAAGAAACCTTGAATTCATGAATAACATAGACTTTCAAACCCAACTGGGGCAGGAAAAATAATTCCTTATTACTACAGAACTTTTTATATTATGGAACCATTATAACACAGTATTATATATTATTAAATACTCCTAAAATGTAACTACTCATAGTGCACATTGAAAAAAAGATACCAGCAAAATGTTTTCAAAGAGAATTTCAAGGATAAGCACATATGATCAATGCAATCATATACTTCTGAACACATTATTTTTGCACCACTATTTGTACTACTCTGCAAAGCAGAAGGAAAAATTCCTGTTATTTTCTCAAAAGTTCTAAATTTTGTCTTGTTGATAATGGGTTTGCAAAGTTCAACTAATCAATACTTATAAAGCATATTCTTATTTTTGTTCTGTAAGAATAAAGCTATCATTATGTATTTAGGATTTTAAAGTGTGTTTTTATTTACAGGTTGGCTTATGCAATGAAAACCTGAATGGTATCTTGACAGTCTTGAATTCAGTAAAGACTAGGGTAAACATAATCACAGCCTGATTATGATAATACACAGAGCAGTTAAATTAAAATCTACGCTGTCTCTCATCTGCCTTTTTGAAGACTTGGAAGTAATGCAGGAGTTCATTTGAATGAGGTTGTTGAGATTTGAGAGCATGATCCTAGCTATGAGTTTATGGGATCCCATAAGAAATTCTGTATTGTTAGAGCTCCGTTCTCTAGATAGATATGGGCTTTTTGTGTAGAAGTAAGAGTTCACTGTTACTGGTTCCTACCTAATCCTGTGTTTCCATCTGTCTGTCTATTTAAAATCAACCCTAGTGTTCATCACCAGCACAGTCTCACAATACTGAAATTACACTCAGTTAAAGGAAGGAAAAAACAGGGAGAAATAACACCAGAAATGCACTTTTCTTATGTTGTCTTGTGAAGCAGTGACTAGTCACACTAACTCCCTCATAAAGGCACAAGATAACCAGAGATAGAATCTGAAATGAAACAGTATTTTAACAGTGCTATGCTATCAGTGTTTTAAAAGGAATTGTGTGATAGTTGCTGTTTTATTTCACTTGCACATCTAATACATAATTATTTGGCAGATGTCCATGGAAAAATAAAGGACCTTGGTCGGGCTGTACATTTAAGTCACACACTTACAGCACCAATTTCACTATTTCTCAAGCACTGGAATTCTCAGCTTTACAAATGGCTCCAGCCAGGACAACTGAATTACTTAATAGTGGCAAAGATCTGAAGAAGGTAAAGTCAGGCTCCACAAGGAACAACATGAAGCAGTAGAATGGAAATCAGGTTTCCAGTTGACCCCACTCTGTAACTTACATGGTTTTTGTCTGAAATGAATACCTGCCTTAAATTATGTCAGCAAACATTAACATTATCTGTTAAGGTTTTGCAGCACATGTTGCTACAGATAGAGCTGCTTCTTTTACACTTGCATGCCTCTGACTGTACAGTGTTTACAGCAGTGCTGTAAACATTTACAGGTCTTCACACTTCCACTATAAAATACAGAGAAATTTCAAATTCCTGTTCCGAACATACTTGAAAACTGAATTGTTTTAAATACAAAATACCACCTCCGCTGCAATAAGCTTTATTCAGTGGGACATACTCCTAGGACCACCTTCTCAGCTAACCAGTGTGTGTATCCAGAAACTGGATCACCAAGGCCTTGGTGAGTGTCTTGCCACCACAATGTAGTACCAAAAAGTATATCAGAACCTGTGAAATGAATGAAATGACATTATACGTGGTTGGCTTGTGCAGCATTGCTGCCTTGTGCCGTTAGCCTGTTAAGCATGATGACAGAAGTCAATAGTCTAACTTAATTCCATGTAATGCAATTGTAAGAAACACAATGAAATCATACCAAGACCTGTCTTTATTCCATTCCAAAACAGGCACTACATTTATGGATAATTTTTCATACGAAACAGGTTTTGAGATATCACAAGCAATTTACACGTGAAAAAAAAAAGGAGAGATCATTTAGTCTCATTCTCCTTACTTGGAATTAAAGGAAAAAATTGTTCATTTTTAACAGAAGTGCAGAAGAGAGAGCACGAACTGCAGATAAGCACATAACAGCTAAAATGCAATACTTCAGCTTAGTCTTAGACCTCCACCTTGATGAAGGAAAATTTCCCTTTTCTCAAAAAAAAAGTGTGTTTTCCTAATAATGTCAGTCTCTGATGCAGAACCATGAATGAAATGGGAGCTCATCCATGAACATGGGAATGAGGAACTCAATATTCATAAGCATTCTCCACTTCTATGCTAATTAAAAGACAGATAAATAACATTCAGTCAGATATTCCTCCAATCCTCATCCTATTACCTTATTAAGCAAAGCTCGTAAAAGACTTCTTTCTGTTCATAAGAATGCAAAAACAGCTATGAAGAGGCCAATAATCCTCTCAGGTAATTGATATCTTCTTAATGAGCAATCCTGAATCCACAGCACTCTGCCTTAGTGATTATCCCTTTAACTGCCATGAGCAGAAGAATAATCATTTTCACTCCTCGCAGTTCTTCAGAAAAAAGCTGATGGTGCTTGTGGGAAAAGAGAGAACAGAGACACAGATACATCACTTTGACTGGTTTCAAAGGAATTACCTTCCTTGTGATGGCAAAAAAATTAAATTTTGCAAAGAGATTACAAGTGGAACAGCATTGAGAAATGGGAACAAATCTGTTAAGGCGGAACAACAGCTTCCTATACAGAACTGTTTCATTCAGAATCCCTTTAAAAATCTCTCTAACCGGCTGTGTCCTGTAATTTTGCAGATTTAGAGTGGGCCTGAGCTGCAGAGTTGGGGGTTCAATCAGTTGAAGACATTTGCATGTGTGCACAAGCATGACACAAAGTGGGCAACTACATCTACTGGTTTGTCTCAAGTTCATTTCCAACATAAAGACTTCACCCTTCTTCCTTTAGAGTAACTCCTTCAGAAATTAATTTTAATCAAGTACAAGTAAAAACATTAGGTAGAAATAACTTTGAAAATCAAAGAGACCTGATTATGACAACCAAGAAAATGAATAAGTTATTCATAGCCTAGGAAATGGTAAGGAAAAGGAAATGTCCTTAACTTGACCAAAGAAAGGCAAGCTTGTTTCACAGAATGTCTAGACTTTGACTACCAGTGAAGGAGAGTTCTCTTATCTTTATAGCAAAGAAAGATAATAAAATACAAACAGGCTTGCCGTTTAGGATATAAAGCTATCACTATATTGACATTCAATAGGACTTGCTAGCAATATAAAAGAGATGGAAAGAAAAATCACTGTGTAGTAATTTGAATGGGTGATTTCTCAACAAGAAAAGGAAAAGGAAAAGGAAAAGGAAAAGGAAAAGGAAAAGGAAAAGGAAAAGGAAAAGGAAAAGGAAAGAAAAGAGAAAAGAAAATAAAAGAAAAAAGAAAAAAGAAAAGAAAAGAAAAAAGAAAAGAGAAAAGAAAAGAAAAGAAAAGAAAAGAAAAGAAAAGAAAAGAAAAGAAAAGAAAAGAAAAGAAAAGAAAAGAAAAGGAAAAGAAAAGAAAAGAGAAAAGAAAAGAAAAGAAAAGAAAAGAAAAGAAAAGGAAAAGAAAAAAAAGAAAAAAGAAACCACCAGGATTCCCAGTATACTGCTGCCTATATTATGATAATGCAGTCTAACTTCCTTACAGGCCTTATTCAAGTTCTTCTGCAGTATCAGAGAGCTCAAATAAAATGCATTTATTTTTTGACTTTTTAAGTCATTACATGTTTTCAATGCTCTGATATAACCAAGAAATCACACTGTAAAAACTGCAGCCTGAAATGAGCACTTCCCTCACCACCAATCTGTTGCCACCTGATGATCCCCTTTTAGATATCCATTACCTTCACTTCCCATTTTATCTTTGGGGAGTTACTTCTCACATTTGACAAATCTGTGAAATCAAGAAGCTGGGATATCTTAGAATCGTAGAATCATAGAATCGTAGAATGGCCTGGGTTGGAAGGGATCATAAAGGTCATCTACTTCCAATGCCCCTGCCATGAGCAGGGACACCTTCCATTAGACCAGGTTCCTCAGAGCCCCATTCAACCTGGCCTTAAACAATTCCAGGGAAATCCATTATGTCCCTGATATTCACTGTACTGGGTGATGTGTAACTTCTGCTTAATTTTCTCATAAATATATACATACACACACCAGGGCGGGAATTTAAGACTGAGCTGGGAAAAGCCCCAAACCAGATACAGCGGGGCAGGGGAGTAGCATGTGTCTGCCAAAGCTCTGCCACACAGCCATGGTGACCCAGGCCAGGCCCACACCACTGAATTCAGCCACAGCTGAGCCTGCTGGGCCCACCCTGCTGACTTTCTCAGCACCAGGTAAGACAGTTTCCTTAGCACCATTTTTGACCCTTTGGTCACAAAAGCATCAGCTCTTCACAGGAAACCTGGTAGCACAAAGGCATACTTTTCTGAGGCCACAGATCTGATGTGTGGTGGTGATTCAGCCTGCTCCTATGTCACTGGAATCTTTAGCAAAATGCTTGTTAACTGCAGCTGAACAGGATAAAGTAGTGAATGGGGCCAAAAGACTGCAAAAGTTAGTGTCTGGCATGACAATCTAATGCAATTGAATCCCATATGTGTTTGGGACATTCAGTATCCAGAGCAATGCAATAATGTGAATCGCTAATGGTTGGACTTGATGGTCTTAGAGGACTTTTCCAACCCAAAAAATTCTGTAATTCTAATATAAAAGAGCAAGACATGTACTGCCAATATTTTTAGAAATGGTATCTCAGAGCATAGCCTCTCCTGCCCTGCTGTAAGCTCAATCCTACAGCTGGAGGGTGTTAACCAGGAGGCAGCTGAGGCCTGGGGCAATCTGGTCATCCAGGCTGTCCCTTGAAACCAAACTGCTTCCTCATGATAAGGAGACACTAACCCTTGGCTCCCCAGCAATGTGACATCAGGAAATGTTTAGATTTACCCTTTAAAAATGTGTTAGGACAGATTTGGTAGCAGTGGCGCAAAAAGCTGTCAGCAACTGATGCAATAGATCCACCCCTGTCTTATCAGGAGGTTCCCCATGAGGAAGAGCAAGGAGGGGGACATCCACAGCCCCTTCGGTGCAAGTGATTGGGCTTCCCTGCACTCCTCAGGGGATGCCAGATCTGTATGTCCCCCTCTGTCCCTCACCAAACTGTGTGCTCTTGCATTGATCTGCACCATTGTGAAGTGTGGTCTAATATCCTCTCTAGACCCTTTATTCTTAATTATCTTCATGGAATCATACAGGTTGTTTCTGCTACATATTTTGGAGTCACGGTCCCATGGATCCATTGTGTCTTCTTTCTGTGAAAATGCATGTATTTAAGAGAAATGCTTGAAACAGCCACAGTCCAGCTATTCAGAGTGCTTTCAGCCCTTGCACAAGTCCTATAGGATTAATGTTAAGGCAGAATTTCCCAAGGCTGTCAGCTAAGAGCTAACAGTTTGTAACACAGATTCTTTTGTTATTGGGTCGAGAGAGAGAAAGGCTCCAGGGAAAGCCTCCAGACAGCTTTAGATAATTATTGCAAAGGAAAGCTCTGCCAAGACCTACAGAATTGTTTCCTATTACACTCATTGTACCTTGCCTCCCCTCCTAGGTTCCCCTGGCATGAATGTTGCTGTCCTATCCTGTGATCTTTCAGCTCTGCTTCCAAGAATTTGCTGTAGACATATTTCTTTCCTCAACTGACATTTTAACTCATTTGAGAATATCTGATTGATGAGAGGGAGGTGGAGAACAGATATTTGGCTCAAGTAGTTGCAAGACCAGACACTTATGTACTGGAGATCAAGCTCTAGATCTGTTTCTGAACTCGTTTCTGTGATACTACAGCAAGTTGTGTCAGTTGTGAAAGGAACACGGATAGAATTCAAATGAATTATTCAACAGAACAAGATTGTAAGTATAAAGGACCACATATTAAAACTTAATTTTGTTCAAGGCTGCGACATACATTGTGCTCTTACTCATGTTCTTCTGTATATCTGCAAACACACAGGAATATAGTTATTCCAGTGAGATGGTTGGACTAATAATAACACTCAGCAGCTACTCCTGAGCTCTTGTTCCTAAAGGTTATGCTTTAAAATCTCTAAACACCACAACAGAAGTGATCCACTTGCCACAGGGCTGGAGCTTCTGTTAACTAGGAGATCTTTTAGGCAGTCAGTACTTCAAGGAAATTAAAAGCTTCGTTTTAAACGGCTGAACAAGGAGTTAAGTACCATTTGAAAATGCTGATGTAATGTGACTCCTGCAAAGCCACAAAGAAAAGGGGTGCAAAGTTAGGAACAGAAATGAGTTTCTGTGCAATGCTCCCATCCTAGACATGTCTCAGTTCCCTAGAGCAGACCTACCATTAAAGCACAGCATTCTAAAAACACCTTCCACTGCTCTCTCTTAAACAGATGTGTGACCTGTCCTGGCATAGAGTCAACTCCTTCTACACATCCAGTTTTCTAGGCTGCAAGCCTTTGCCCAAAGAGAAAGAAGAGGGGACTCAATTTCTAATCCTTGATCCCACCCTCATGCTCCTGGCTCAGAGTACAGGACCAGTTGGTTCTAATTTGACTGCATACCTAACAAAGACAGTGGTTAAACAG
Source organism: Corvus moneduloides (assembly GCF_009650955.1). Classification (NCBI taxonomy): domain Eukaryota; kingdom Metazoa; phylum Chordata; class Aves; order Passeriformes; family Corvidae; genus Corvus; species Corvus moneduloides. The sequence continues at coordinate 136,929,106 of NC_045476.1, read as the reverse complement.
CATTCACTTAAGTGTTGGCTTCTGTGACATAAAAGTCACAAAAATCTTGAATTTCTGCTGAAAGACAACATGAATGACCACAAATAAGACAACAGTGAATGAAACAAACAGTAATGCACCATTTTGCAAATAAGGGGAGGCACAAGAAAACTTAAAACAGGTTCCAGAAGATGCATTTTGGCACCTGTAATGAAACTTAGGATGAATGCCAGTGGCTAAATTCAGTAGAGAACTCCAGAAAGCAGACACCAGGCTGCCTCTCTCATTTATGAGACATCTAAATACCACTGTTGTGCAGGAATGCCATGTGCAGTGGTGCCCACACAGCAGCCAGCTTATGGAGACCTAAGTGTCCAGACAGACTGGGAACAAAGTGTCACACAGCCACTCCAGGGGGTTTTAGAAAGAAGAGAGGTGGTGGCGAAGCCCTGGGTCACACTGCCATACATGGCACTCTAAGCGCACGCCAGAAGTGTTAGTCGTGCCCATACTAACAGCTGGATAAGGAAGGTTTTGGCCATGGTCAAGTGGAGGCTCCCCAGTGTGGTTTTGGCAAATATCAGCTAGAACTCCCTGCAAGAGAGCCTAAATTCACTAAAACAAGTGAAATGATGGCTTCCAGTAGACTGTATGGAATAAAAGATGCAAGAAGTTCAGCTATACAGACTCAGGACATGTTATGGCCCTTATTCCAGGACCAGAAAGTGAGTCCTGGCTTGTTTTATTTACCCCAAGAGGCACAGATAAGTTGTTCACTTCAAGGCACAGCAGACATGCTTAATTCCCCTCTGGAAAAGCAGGGGGTATTGGTAGCTAGCACATTAATTCAAGAAGTAGGTGGCTCTTCCCTGCTCAGCCTGAAGCATCCCTGTCACCTCTGCAAGTGCCTTGTTGGGCAGCCTTTGAACCAGCTACACTGTTTTTAAACAGGAACTCTTCACTGATCTAACTTGGTAGCACGCACATGGTGAGTGTGATATCATGCCTCTCTGTAAACTCTGAAAACAAAGTGGCAGCAAACAAGAATATGCAATTAAATTATTTTTAGCCATCGAGCCTCTCTTGGTTAGTGCTTTTGTTCTTTGTTTGGGTAGCTTTTTCTCTGCCAAATGAGAATGGCAACAGTGCCAGTAAGAAGCATTAGCTCATATTTGTTCAATGGCTACCACTGTGAGAGTGCTAGGTACTGGAAGTGAAGCACATCTTAGCAGTCAAAAATGTGCAGGCTGAAGAGTTGCCCCAGTGCCCAGGCTGGGATGGCTACTGATTCTGAAGAGCCTTAAGCCATGATAGGAAACAAGTCTACTATTGGCATATAAATAACAGCAAGTAAAGCACAACTAAACAGGAATACACACTCTCCAGAAAACTAAATGAAGCTTTCTCTATTTCAATAAAAAGCAGTTCGGTCAGTCATATGTCTTCCTCCTGCATGAATTACTGGATGCAAGATGCAAGAGAAAGTCCCTAGTTTAATCTTTTTTTTTTACTCAACCCAGTTTAGCAGGAATTTAGTGTGAATGCCTCTAGAAGCACCTCTGAACACAATGTTGTGATGCAATGTGCCAGTCACTAGGGAAAAGTGATGCACAATCATGAGACTTCTGTATTATTTATGCAATATCACACCTAAGCAGGATGTTTACCCAAGTGCTGTTCAGCTCTGATATCCTGGGTGTTCCCACTCAGCTATGGCTGCTCTGCAGGGGTAGATTACTAGATTACATCCTGATCGCCATAACCCAGAGGTGGGGGCCATGCGTATACCCTCTGTATGCTGACACGAAGGAGGAAATCCAGAGCAGTAAAAATGACAGATATGCAAATAAATTTTTAAAAAAACCAAAGAGATGCAGCCCAGGACACAACTGGCTTTCTGGGCTGTGAGTGCACATTGCTGGCTCATGTCCAGCCTCTCATCCATCAGCACTCCTAAGTCCTTTTCAGCCAGGCTGCTCTTGATCTGTTCATCCCCAGCCTGTGTCGATACTGAGGGCTGCCCTGACCCAGGTGCAGCACCTCACACTCGATCTTATTGAGCCTCATGAGATTCCTATGGGCCCACTTCTCCAGCTTCTTCAGGTCCCTCTGGGTGGCACCCCATGCCACAGGTGTGTCAATTGCACCACTCACCTTGGTGTCATTCACAAACTTACTGAGGGTACACTTGATGCCACTGTCTGTGTCAATGATGAAGACACCAAACAGGAATGGTCCCAGTATGGACACCTGAGGGACACCACTTGTCACCGATGTCCATCAGGACATTGAGCCACTGACAGTACCCTCTGCATGATATGTGGCCTATTCTTCATCCACTGAACAGTCCACCCATCCCATCAATCTCTCTCCAATTCAGAGTGAAGGATGTTGGGGGGACTGTGTCAAAGGTCTTACAGAAGTCCAGATAGATGACATCCATGGCTGTCCCTCATCCACTGATGTAGTCACTTCAACCTAGAAGACCACTAGTTCAGTGAGGCAGGACTTGCCCTTGGTGAAACCATGCTGGCCATCTCAGATTTCCTCCCTGTCCTCCATGTGCCTTAGCATAGCTTCTAAGAGGATCTCTTCCATGATCTTCCCAGAACAGAGGTGAGGCTGACAGGTCAGTAGTTCCTGGGGCGCTCCTTTCTACCCTTTTTAAAAATGGGTGCAATATTTCCTTTTTTCCAGACACCAGGGACTTCACCTGACTGACATGACTTTTGAAATACCACAAAGACCTTTTAACAGGCATTTATATTTACAATGTGCCTGTGTGAACCAAGGAACCTGCCTTGAGTCCTTACAGTGATATTTAAGTATCTCATAACTGAGAAAGACAGGTAGAGAAGCCCTTTCTGGAACCTCACACAGAGAGTGAGGTGACAGTGGTGCCATGGCTGAAATGAGCACCACCATTCATCTGACTCAGAAAAGTGATGCAGAAACTGGTTTAAATAACTGATCAGATTTTCCATATGAATCCTCACTGTACCCTTTAAAAAACCCACAACTGGTTAATGATGATTACCTATGCTCAGCTGTATTTACTGTGGCTGTGAATTTTCCCTTACCCAGCCAAAACTGAAAGCACTGGCATAGTGCCAGCGCTGCCCATGCTTTGCCCAGTGGCTTTCCATAAGCTCAGGGATGTCCAGCTAAGCCAGAATGTGCCAGAACTACAGAGCCTTCTTGGTAGTGCTGATGTGGCCATGCACCATCCAGGCTCCCTGCACCCAAATGACTCCGATATTCTTTTTTTAATGCTTGGGCAAACTTTCAGATAGAAGAAAACACAGAAAAACTTACCTTGCTCCTATAGTGGTTGTTTCTGGCGTGGCTTTTAGGTGTGTGTGAAACTATATAACAGCAATTGCTTATGGAAAACGGGAGCATTTAAACGTGCAGATTCACCTAAATAGGATCTTTTAAATCTGAGTATCTTTTGTTATGCATCAGAAAGTAATTTTTTTTCTTCACGATCTTGTTTCACTTTTAAGAAAGGGAGTAAATTACAGTCAAGAGCACATCCTTAATAGGTGAGTTATATTGCATACTCTTCTTTCACAGGCTGAGCCGTCAGGATGCTGTGGGTCTTACTCAGGATGTCGTGTCACTGGGCAGGTGACCATTGCCTTATTCACAGTGACATCTATCGGCAAAAGCAATATGCAAAGGGCTTCATTTTCTATTAGAAGGCTTTTAGAGTGCCTCTTCTATCTTTAGCATTTTTCTTTATCTTCTCCACATCTCCCCACTCAATTGTTCCCGGTCAGTTCAGAATTTTAGATTACTTAATATAGCTTAGTCTTTTATCATCTTTTCAAACCCAATATCCCTCTTCTCAAACAATCATTCATCTGTTTCCAACGGGGGATGATTTTATATCATCACCACTATTTGCCAGTTTATTAATGAAAACATAAACTATAAAAGAAGTTGAAGCTTCACCAGGACAAAGGGAAAACAGAAATAAAGAAAAAACTCCCTGAAAAACACCAAGAATGACTGGACTAATTTTTTTTCCTTAAAATGGCCAAAGTGCTGCTAAAAAAAAAAGGAAATATTGAGACCACATTTCTGTCTGTTGTTCATACAACTGTAGAAAGGAAAAGAACTGGAAGAAAAGTATTGACATTTAAACAGCTGATATTTCATTCAAAATATTTACAAACCAGAAACAGAAAAATAATTAAATCAGATCTTCACAAAAATATGTATTTCTTCTACCTGTTGCATGTAACCTATATGATTTTCATCTGAAAAATGAAACTGTCAGTAGTATCTACAAATTATTCAAATTTATCTACCCAAGTATGTGGATGAAATTGACAAAATAGAAACAGACACAGGAACTGACAGTGCAGCACATCAGTTCTGTTAAGCAGAGGCAGAGAATCTTTGTGTTCACATGACAATCCAGTACTCTCCTGTCAGAGACATTCCCTGGCCTCAAATTCTGCTGCATGGGAGAAGAGATGCAAATCACACATGCAAATGTTTCACCACAGTGAAAACTTGTACTTGGCATAAATGATGGAGAGGTTGACAGAAATAGGAAACAAAACATGAATTTAGAGACATTTTCGTTTCAGCACTTCAGTATTATCTCCTGTCTCACAAAAACAGTAGACACGCAGAAAGGCCCTCAAGTACTTCACAAATAAAAGATATGGAAATAAAAGTATCTAAGAGGTTAAATCACAGACCAAATCTTTGTATTTCACATCTATAATTAGCAAGCAAGATCAGATTGGGTGGGAGAACAACAAAATATAACAGCTAGGTCAGAAGTTAGATGCAGTGTATCTAGCAGCACAGTGATAAGGGAGATTGTCACCATGCTTTTTTAGACTAATTAATAGATAGTAAAAGAAAGATGCCACATCTCTTGAGCAAGATTCCTGTGGTATTCATACCTTCATGCTGAGTTTACAACCTGCAGGTGCTCCAAGTTTCTCAATTATTTGCAGCTTTTAACATCTGAAGAGTTATCTCTAGTAATCTGCCCCTTGCCTATTTAAAGCTACAAGAATCTAAATCCAAAATTTCCTTTCCATTAAGTTTATAGAAGCTGTATAACATATATATTTGTTTTATGTTATTTTATTCATATGCTGTATTCCCCTTTTTTTTTCCATGAAGGTATTTTGAAATTTATTAATTGATGGGGGTTTTTTTCTTCAAATTCCTTCTTAGAATTCCCTTAGATCCCGGTTCATGTCTGGAAGCAACCAAGAGAAAAATCTCTAAAGCAGCAGAGAAAACATAGGTACATAGCAAATGGGTGTATATCATCAAAAAGATGAGTGCTGTATCTTCAGCCCACTGTACTCCAGAAGGGAAGACCACTACTTCTCAGGTTTTTTATTTGACATAAAGAAAATTCCCAGCTAATGTTGAACACATGCAACATTAAAAACATCACGAGATGACTGGCAAATGCTATAAGCATGGCAGAGCACACCACTTCCCTCCTGTGCCAAAAACAGCAGAGCTGACCCAAGGGCTCTACTGTGGTTTATTTAATTCTGAGAATAAGTTTATGGGTGATCAACCATCCAGCAGTTCACAGTTCTTGACAGCTACTATTTTCAGCAAATACACTCTATGTTTTGGTCACTGAGCATTTCATTCTTCTTAATATAAAGGCTCCAAGTATGTCAGAGGGTTCAGAGTTGATCAAAGGGACTTGTGGCTGCAGAGGGGCTGGGGAGTGATGACATATTTCAGCCTTTTTTGCTGTAGGGTACAACATGGAGTTCACACTTGAGATAAGATTGTCTGGGAGCACTTTTGTTAGAGATTCAGTGTATCTTGGGCATAGAGGAAATTGGTGACTGAGGGTGCAACCAAGTGCTCAGAGCTGAGACAGTGTCCATATTCTCACTTTACAATTGCAGGGGATGAATATCCTGAGAAGCTGCTCCCAAATGATTTCAGGCAACCGAGCATTTCTAGTCTTTTTCAGATGCCACCACTAACTTTCAGCTAGGCCAATGTAACATGAACATGGCATCTCCACTTAAGGGGAATTACTCTGAATGATGACTTTTTCTAAAGCTTATTAGCATAACTATAAAAATAGTCAGTAGTTCAAAAATGCACTATGAGGAACTTGCAGAATTGACTGCATGTCTTACCACTGCCAAAAACATTTTATTTGGAACATAAAGACATACCTAATACTATACTGCCCAAAGACAGACTTCAAATAATAGGTGACAATTTTTTCCAAACCTAAAGCTGCAGGTGCTAATTTTAAAAATAAAGCCTTCTCTGTAAAACTTTAAGCTCTTCAATAGAAAATACAAGACACATTCATAAAATCAATTTTTTATTTTGATAAAATCCTTATAAATATAAAAGCATTGGATCAACTCCACTGTTTATAATACGTAAAAAGTACATAACACTTCTGTTTACAATATGAAGCAGTAGCCTTATTCCTTTCTCTTCTGAGGCAAACAAACTTTGTATCCTTCCTGCAATTTGTAAACATTTTTTTCACATTCTGTAGCTACTCACATAACAGGGAAACATACAAGATCCAATCCTAGGTCTAAAAAACGGCTGTGAAAACATACAACACACTCCCTCTTTTCTTTTTAGTGCTGCTAAACACTTTTTATTTATCCAATAGTCTGTTTGTGTTCTTTTCTTCAGAAAATATTCAAAAGGCATTGGGAAGCCTTGCAGGATATAATAGCTATATTCTGGGGAGGGGAAAACAAAAAAGTCCATCTACCTTAAACTAAGATAAAACACCTATATCTCTATGTCTAATTTATTTTTCTAAAACAGCATAAAAAGTGAATCCTGATTGTGATTTCCCTCATGTTTGTTCATCTAAAATCAAATGACCCATTGAGGTAAAAGACAGAGCATATAAAACTTATAAAAAAAAAAATGAATTCAAGGAGAGCAGTCATGGAAGATGAATTTGTCAGAAGCACTACAGAGAATGGTGTTAGCTGCTGCCAGTAAAACCTCTAGCTGCCTCTTTCAGGTATCACTGGATTTCACTATGTACTTCTCACAGTTTGAGAGTAAATCTAATTCTATCCTAAGCTACATCCTATGGCAAGTTCATTAATAAAAATATTTGGTGTAAAAAACCCCAATTACATTCAGATAACAAAAGCTCCTAGAGAAACAGAGGCTCAAGTCAACTCATATAGACAGATGGTTCAACACACTGCTATTGAGGGCTGAGCTTTTTATTAGATGTTTACTTGATTCTGATTTCTTTGGCTCACTCTGACTATTCTCTTTGGTCTTGGAATATAAGTGCAACCACTGAAGTTCAACTATGACAACAGAACATCAGCCAGTACCTTGAGACATTCTATACCTGAGTAGTGCTGTCCTCCACAGCAAGATGAGAGGTAAGCAGCATGTGGTTTGCACTGCAGCATGCAACAGTCTGGAACAACAGCTACCCCTGCCTCTTGATTTTAAGTGGCAAAAGTCTGATGTTACACAGATATACTGTAATAGTCCCTTCTTTTTTACCAAATACAACAAACTGGATTAAGGCACAAACAGCTCCCTCTATGCCTTTCCACCTTGCAGTTTCAGGTTTCAGGACAATTTCATGTTGTCACATTGTGAAATTCAGGAATACCTAATCCACCTGACATGATCTTGCAGTATACAAAATCCTTACTATTTGCTTTAAAAAAAAAAAACATCAGTACATGATTACTGCTATGAAGCAGCCAGAATAACAGGATCATATAAATATCTGTTTTATTTAAATGCTGTTAGTCATTACTGCTTTTTGTAGGAAAGTAAGCACGGTATTGCAGAAGTCAGCAATGACATTACATCATCCTTGACATATTTTTTCCTTGGGAACTGCAGTGTGAGGTTCATATAGAAGCTAAAAGTTATGTTAGAGACTAGAAGAATAATCCCAGAACATCCTATACTGTCAATAATACCAGGGATCCTGTTCAGTAATTTGGTGGCAAAATCTGGGAAACTCCTTCACCACATTTGACCCTTATGATGAGCAATGACCTCTGTGCATGCAATGATGATGGCTCAGTGCTGCCAAGCCAATGCACTCAAACCCAGTCAGACCTGTTAACATTGATGAACCTGTGACAACTCCAGACATACTTGTCTGTGAGAAATAACTGCATGGAAACCACTAATAAAATACCACCTATTCGTTTAAACATCTCACAAAAAAAAAAATTAAAAATCACAAAGTATACTAACTAATAAAATTAATTCAGCCTTTGGTTTCAGAGGGAGGCTACTGGCTTTACTCCTTTAATTTCTTCTGACTTCTCGTCCTCTTAGAGGCTGGGGAGGCCGGAAGTTTCTCAGCAAGCAGCAGGCGACCTCATCTTCAGCAGTGCTCAGGAGGCTGCGGAATTTGGCCAGCTGTAACCAAAAGAGACGTAATGTTCAGCAGAAAACCCTCATGTCCATACTCATGAAAAAACTTGTAAATATTAAAGACACTTGTCACTTTTTTTCCACCTGAAAGAACAGAACTGTATTGCATTAAGTCATGAGGGCAATGGCAATTTCACCATTTCTATCCTTGTAAATCAAAAAGGTTGACTACTGAGGAAATATCCCAAAGTACATGTCAACACAAAACTGTGCATAAGGATTACCTGTTTCCTTTATTCACATTTTGTCTTCCATAACTTGATTTATACTAGGGGGTGTTATAATTTTTAGTTGGATTTCATAGTTTGGAGATTCTGAAATGCTTTTTGCCAAAAAATTAAGATTATGTTTCTTACCATACAAACATTCTATGTATGTTTCCTTGTCCACAGAGTATATTCAGAATTAACCTGGAATTGCAGGTGTGGCACTAAAGAAAGCTTCTGCAACTAGCACTTACTTAAACCAGGAGAGATCCCAAATTCTTCCCTCGTGAAGACACAGGACAAGCATAACTCAGCATATGCTGATCTCATCAGAAACACCTATCAGAGTTCCATATCTAAACCTTGGGAAATCTGAGCCTGATTTCTGACCTAAGTATAGAATTTTGTTTAATATCTAATATTTCCAATAGTTACTATTTCTCTATATCACCTTACTTCCCTCCTAGGTTACCATAGGTAGCGCAGCACAGAAAGCATTCCATTACAATAGAGCATTTAATTGTATGGCACATTGCACCATAATGACATTAAGAGCAAAAAACATCAATGCTATCTTGCTTCACCCCATTCTAAAGCTAACATTTGTAATTCAGGCTCCTTGTAAGTTTCTAAAAACTTAAAAGCTATTTTTAATTCCTTTCAACCTGAAAAGTGCAACAAGAAGTCTGTAGTAAACTCTAAAGCCCTACAGAAACGCAAACTCGATGAATAAAATTAAATGGTAGAATAGTATCAGTCACAGTGCTGACTGATCAATCACAACAGCAGACATTACTGGCAACAAACACTTTGGCTGCATGCATGTTTATATTGAGAAGAATATAGCATATTTCTACTTTAATACATAATATTAGCTAAAGTCTATGAAAAATGACTAATAAAGGATCACTATACTTGACACTTTCCCACACCATGTCCTCTGAACCTGTTACACGTGGCTGTTTGTATACAGCATTTCACATTTTAGAATGTATTAATTATTGATTTGCCTAAATAGTAAGCTTTTAACCTGAACAATGGCTTGTCTTTGGAAAGTGGATACCTTAACACAAGTTTTCAATCCTACATCCATACATATTGCAGCGAGCCTTACAAAGCCAGACTGAGGGGAGTGAAGAGATACAGAAGAGAAAAATACACTCATTAAGCAAATAAATAATTTCAGTTAAAAACAGAATTTGAGGTTTCCTAACAAGCAACCCATTCAGGGAACTGTCTTAACATTTTGAGCAAAGACTGAAGTCACCATTTCTGCTGAGTATGTGGTCTCTACTCAGAAAAATTTTACTTACACCTGAGAGGATTAGCCCGCTGGGTGTCACTGTTGCCAAGTTAAGGTACAGCATGCAGCATTAACAAGAATGTAAATAGACTCTTTTATGTAGTATCACAGCTTTCCTAGAACAGCCTAGCATAACCCCAGCTTATTACAATTGTATTCACTTTTCACAATTCTAGTAAATTCATCAAGTTTTATGTATTTGGAATGCAAGAAAAAATTTACTACTTGTCTGCCAGATAAAAATGCCAAAGATGAGGTTTGAGCAGGATATGCAAATAATTAAATCAACTGGAATTCCAGAATTTCTAAGTGTCAACACAATTCTTTTTTTCTTTAAGTTTCCCGTGGGTTATTTTTGATTATTAATTTTTACAGTATGCAGATTATTTTTAAAAAGTAATAATAAATAGCTGTTACAGCACGAAAGGCAACAAGAAGTCAGAATAAATTTGATATACAAATTTTCCCTTTTGAAAATCTTATAAGGTCTGCAGTGCCAAGGCCCGCAAAAGAAAATGTAATTTTGGGTGGCATTTGCAATTTCAAGTTTTACAAAAGCAATTTCTATAGCAGTCAAAAATCCAAAAATACCTGTTCAGAACAAACACTTATGGGCTCTCTCAGAACAATCCAGATGACACTCTCAAGAAGAGGTGGAACAGTGAGAGAGCCAAAGTAAGTCCAGTAGTCCAGGGACTTGGGAAGCAGACAGCTGGGATCAAAGTTTGTGAATAGTGCTTTTTTCCCCTGGAAAGAAATAAAAGAAAAAGAAATACCAGGGCAATATTATTTAAAAGCAAGAGGCCAAGGTAAATCACGCCAAAGGAGGTAGAGCTTGTTCCACTATCAGGTGGGCTGGGAGCATCTTGGGTGATGACAGGAGGTCCTCATCAGTGCCCTTCTGATGAGGTCTTACCTCGGTGACAGCTTTGCTGTGGCTTTCCTTGATGCCGGCAGGACACCATCAAAGGTGTCATGATAGCACAGACTCCCCAGAGTTACACATGACCATGAGATGGAAGTTGTGGGGAGAGGAGAGAAGGTGTTAGACTTTTGAGGTGGTCTCTGTGGGGCTGGCAGAGTAACCCCACAGGTTACTGCCACTTGCTTCCCTCCCCACTCACTCCTCCCAGGAGCTACTACTGCTTCTCCCTGTACCTTATACCAGGCCAGAGCTGTCTGACTGAAACATCATGTTGAGAGTCTGGCTGATTTCTCTCACACAAACAATAGGTTATTTCTCACTCTGTACCTCAGCAAAACAGGAGAGGAAGTCTTTCCCTCATCTTTTTTACAACCTTCCATAAAGTATGTTTTTCCCCTGTTACTATCCTCATAGCAACATATTTATCAGAGACTGGGTTCTGTGAGGAATTAGCCTTTTCCTCTGATCTCTTACTGTGTAAAAATGTTTTGTCTATTTAGTTTTCAACCTAAACAGAATACACATAAATTGTGTCAAATCAGATATAAATTGCTAGGGATTAGGAAACATGAAGGTGCAGGGAGTAGCAGCCAGATTTCAAGAAATAAAAAACCCTATCTAAAATGAAAAACCCCAACAAAAGCAATCACAACTATTAGTATTCTTTCAGAAGCACTTGTTCACCTTGACTCTGATGGTGTCCAAGCGGTCAGTAATCTTCTTCAGTTGAGGGTTGCATTCACCAATCTATTAACACCAAAGAACAAAGAAACGTTGGAGCTCCAGAGAAAAGCAACAAAAATTAATAAAAAGCAAATGCATAATGAAACTGCTTTATATAACTGTACTGAAGTGACTGTAAGGTCTGTCGCATCTTGTGAGTACAAGCCTGCAACTAGCTGGTCCTTAGAAGTAATACTGGTCATAAAAAAGATCCACTCCCTTGCTGATAGTATTCTGGCTACTCATAGTAATTATTTCAGCCACAAAAGAATTACAAACTTTTCACTACAGGGGAACAGAAACCATTTATTTTTCAGGTTTTAATATGTGGGATATTGAAAGTTACATACTAACAACAGAAATTTAAATTGCTTATAACACTGAAAACACTGTTTTTACATAAGAACATTCCAAACAGAATTTGTGTGCTAAGAAATCCAGTGATACTTCCCTTGAGTCATTGTAATGCAAACTGGAAAGACAGAATTACTGAACTGCCAAAGCAGTTCTCTGCAACTGCTGCATGGAACGGCTCAGGAAGCTGTGTCAGCCACCAGAAAACACAGAATTGACCAAAGCCCTATCTTTTGCCATAGATTGTCTGAATTCCCCATCTGCTTCTTCAAACAGAAGTCAGTGACGCTGTTGCATGAATTTAATCTTAGAATAGGTAGAAAAGGCAAAAAGGTATAAAATAACTATTAGGAAATTCTCCAGTCTATGGTTTTGCATTTTTAAATTATTATTATTTTCTAGAAGAAACTACCAGCTCAGAAACAAGCCATTAAAGAAACATTTAAATCAAGTTGTCCCTTTAAAGGAACCTGCTAGTCAAGAACAAGTTACTGGGATCCAAATAGGGGCAGCTGAATTAAGTTCCACATCTAATGTTGTATGGGTGTGCAGACTGGGCAAACTGAAGAGTTTGACTGCCTTGAATAATCTATTAATCTGGTATTTGTATTCTCAAAGGAAGCACAGCTTCCTACATTGGCCGCTAAACGCTATGAAGGAAATAAGTATAAAACAAGTATCAATAATTACACCAACTATCACCATTATCTCTTTGGGCTTATAAGGCAGATTTACTACAAGGGCTAAAACATTCTCATCTTACCTTCAGAAATACAGCCATGACTGCTAATCCATCTGACTGAGAAGCTGCCTCAACAAAACTGGAATACTTCTCTGCATTCCAATGGACCACATGAAGCTGAAAATCAAGATACACAGACAGCATCAACTCTCGCTGAACTCAAGCAGTGGCAAATGAATATTACAACTTTACTGTGTTTGATACTCTACTTCACTCTTTTGTATGCAGAACCATTCAGTATTCCAAATGCAGATATTTCATGAAATCAGTAAATACGTAGTTCACACAAATGGCAAGGGCATTTCCAGTGGCTGGGATTATTAAAAATTCAGCAGCAATCGGCACACCACAGTGCCTGTCAAATTGCTGTTGGGTTCCCAGATTTTGAACTGAGATGTTAAGACAAAAAAAGCCAATGGTTATATAACTAGAGGTTTTAAATCCATTTTTACTACAGCTGATTTTAAAAAGTGATTGAAATTAATGAGGATGTCATTAGTATTTTACTCTTCTTTTTCTTTAATCAAGCTTTCAGCAACATTAATCATCTACATAAATAGCTAGAAAACAGGCAAATACACATTAAACTCGCACTGACCCTTTTTCCCTTGTTTAGCTCAAGGGAACGTCAGCATTTAATTTTTGACACTTTTCAAATGCTATTTTCTATGACTACCAGTAGTGACGCCCTTACAAGCAGCTTGATTATCTCAGGTTTGAGCATTTGCATTTCCAACATGCATTATTCTGGAAGTGTCCTGTCATATTTACTTAAGAAGCTTAAAGACACTACCCAGACAGGTGGGAAAAGCCTGTGATGCCTACTTCCATGCCACCTAAGTCCCTCCTGCTAAACCAGATTTCCTAATTCCTGACCACACTTCATGATGGGAGGTCCTTCCTAGGAAGTGCCAGGATGTCCCAGCCTTGAGCAGTGGTCTGACTGCCAAACTGGAGAGAGCACACTCACACAGCACTTAAGTCTAAGTACTTCACAAACATAAATTACTTTCACAAATCCTCAATGGATTAGTAAATCTTATTACACACAGTTTTTAGATAAAGATGCTCAGGAGCAGGGCATGAGATTGGCTTTTCTAAAATTGGTGACCATCTTTTAAGATGTTGAACTTTAAGAACGCTGAAAAGCAACTCCATTGAATGACTTAAACTGGAATGAACCCATTAAAAAAAGGCTTCCTTTTGGAATACAGCACCTACAAGACAAGTAAAGTAAGAACAATTTAGGAAAGCTGAAACTTGTTTTAAAGGATTTCTATGTGAAGCAACATAGCTGCATGGTTGAAATAGGCATCTAAGAGTACGAAGATTTTTGTTCTAAGTATCAATCCTTGCTTAACCTCTATGAGTTTCAATTTTCCATATCTCTAAAATGGAACTCTTACTTGGTCTTACTTGATACCAATGTTTGTTAAGCATTTGGGCTCTAAAGTGCTGAAACATTACTTCCAGCAAGTAAGGAATCCCACTGTAGTCAGTAATAATACACATACAGACAATGACACACATGCTGGCTCACAGCTTTAGAAATCCTTGAAGGAAAGTTGCTATGAATATTATAAACTAAACCAGGAGAACTGTTGCTGCCTGTTCTGAGCTTCCCCTCCCCAAGACACTTGCCTCTGTCATGTGCTCTGAACTCCTTTGTTCCAAGCTCGGACAAAACCAAATGTAACTCAGACTCTTTAGCAGTGTCTGACTGGCCGGTCACCCCAGGTCCGCCCCCAGTCCTCCCCTTTCCCCTTCTCCGAATAAAAGAAAAGACCAAGGGGGGCCCGCCCTCTTTTGGCTTTGCAACTCTTTCTTCGAACATCTGTGTGCTTCTGTTTCTTTTTGAAAGCTTCTAATTGTGGGAAATTAGGCAACCTGGGAGCTATATTTCTCCCTCTTTGCTTCTGCTGGTGGTATTAGATTTGCAGCTACCATTTTACCACTTTTAGAGCTACTGAAATGCTGGATTGCCCATGCTACCTCTCTAGGCTGCCCGAGGCTTTCTAAGGCATTGAACTACTAGCCTAGCTGGTAAAAAGCTGTAAGTATACCTCCTCAGAGAACATAGTCCACTAAACCTTCCTCAAGTGCATTAATATCCTGGAGCTCATAGTGTCTGCACCTCTCACTATTATAAGTTCACAGAACCTATACTGAACAACTTTTAAACAATTACATTTTTACATACACAAAAAGGAAACAGATACTCTCAGTCAGAAATTACTTTTATTGTGGATTTGAAAGAAAAAAAAAAACACCAAAAAACAACCCAACATAGAACAAAAAGGAAAATTCCCACAGCTACTAAAAGCCCACTCCCTCATAGCTTTGCCAAAAATCCCCAACAAGGTAACCCTCCCAAAAACAAAACCCCCAAACAAACAGAGCGTGAAACACTTTTGGGTACAGACCCGTTCTCAGTGGCTTGAGACTTCTCTTTAAGGAATATATCCCGTCTTACCACCGCTCTGTCACTGCAGCTTGTGAAGAGACCTTGACCAGATCGTATGTTGTCACAAAGAATGGAGCCATGGATCCCTTCTGCTTCCCGGTGGGCTTAGGGGCCAAACCTTGCAGTCTTCTTTACCTGTGCATTAATTCTTTCTTCAATTCAGTTAATGCTTTTCCTTGAAATCTTGCACATCTTCCTTAAAAAGGTGAGCACTGAAACCATCTTCATGTCTCCTTCTCAGGTATTTTCTTTTTTGTGAACAATATTCAGAAGCCTTGGTTTTAATTCTGAGTTTCTTATCCCAAAGCCAAAGTGACATCTAGAGAGCTTCTTGTGGAGGGTTACCCAACCAACAGGTAACAGAAAGGCTTTTAGACTGGCTAGAAATTCAGAGATATTTTCTCCTTCCATTTGGTTTCTTAGATGGGAAACATACATATTTTCTCAGCTAGAAATTTGGGTTTGGTACTTAATGGTTTTAAAGCACCTTTATTAATTCTTTATATTCCATCTCACCTGGTTCCTGTGGAAAACATAAGCCTTTAAACACTGCAAATGTCACTTTTCCCCATTAGTGTTAGAAAACTGATCTTTTTTTTCCTGACCAGTATCTCTTATAGCATTTCCAGTAAAATCTGATCACATCACAGTGCACACATTACATCTTTTTCTTCTGTAGTATTATGCCTTTTATTTGTCCACTTATTTTTACACTTTTTACTTCTTTTTAACCCCAGAAAATCCTGACACTGTCTGTATCATCTGTTTTTAAAGATCTCAATCTCATCAAAATATTCCATGTTACTTCCATTTGTAAAGAGGAATCTTGTACTGAGTACTTTTTCCTGCAGATTACTCAAATGTACCAAAGGAGATAGAGCAGGAGTGAATGCTCCATGCCAGAGCAGATGGTGTACTTCTCCCTGTGGCACACCACCTCCACTGAAACACAGTACCCCACAGACAGCAGGCATCTCACAGATATTAAAGCATGGTTCTCAAAGTTATAACCACCACATTGCTAAGTGCACCACAAAATGCATCATTCCTAAGTCTTGCATAAACTTTACACTACACAGGCCCCAAATCCAGTAATTCTGTGGTTTGTCACTGAAGAGGACTTTGAAAATGTTCTCCAAGGAAGAAACAATGAAAGACAAAGTTTAAAATAACTCTTGAACATTAAGTCTTTTATCAAGCTCTTGTCTTCTGTACTCCTTTTCTAATCCTCTCCAAAGCTTTCAAAGAGGTTCTCCTTTGAGAAAGGACCAAACATGCAACACTTCAGGAAGACTGCTTGTCTTTTTGATAAAATGAGGGGAAGATGAAAAGCAGGAAGAGGAGGGGCAACATTATTTTTGCAATGGAAAACTAGTCACAAGCTTAGAGGTACAGATGACTCCATGTAAAGCCTTACCTCTGCTGCATACTTCATCCCGTCCACCGTGTGCTCAGAGCCGGCTTCGTCATTGGATCCCCAGTGGAAGTGAATCTGGCGCAGCCTGTAGGTCCCGCTGAGTGGCCCCCCAGTCAGCACTGGAAACCCAAGCAGAGGAAAAGGCTTCACCGAGAGAACCCGAGTCTCTACACACATCCTCTAACCTCACATCAGACTTCAGTCTTCGGACAGTCCTCTGCTCCTGCTCATAAGCTGTCTCAGAAGGCTTCCCATTTCTTGGAAGTACTATAGAAACCCTCACCTGTCAAGGATATGACTATGAAAATTGTATTTATGAGCAGATTAGTGGGTTATGGCCCACTAAAGGGTATGCTGTTCTTGTCAAGGTTGTCTTGCAATGGGTTGGATATTTCTCAGAAAATGGGGAAATACTTTTATTTTGCAATATTCAAGAGTTTCCTCTCTTGATTATATTCAAAAGAATCACTAAAAAATTAAGCTCAAAATACAGGTTTTATGAATAATGAGCAGGATCATAAAAATGTAATGTCAGCAGAATTTCTTTTCCTCTTTGAAATCTGGAGGAAAATAGGTGGACCTTAACAAATTTTCAGGGCTCTTTCCTTCATTTGCAACTGGATCCAGTTATATCAGATTGAAGTCTGAGGAAAAGCAGCTTATACTAACATAAATAAAATTAAGCCAATGCTACCTATGCAACGTACAACTGCAATATTACTGACAATTAGCCAGGGCTGGAAGGCATGTCCTATGAGGAGCAGCTAAGTATTTGGGTTTATCTAGTTTGGAAAAAAAAGGAGGCTGAGGGGTGTCCTCACTGCTCTATACAACTTCTGAGGAGGGGAAGCAGAGAGGGAGCTGCTGATCTCTTCTCCCAAGTATCCAGTGACAGGACTCGTGTCAAACTCAAAGCTCAAAGCTGCACCAGGGAAGATTTAAAGTGGATGCTTGGAAGCATTTCTTTACCATGATGGTGGTCAAACACTGGAGCCAGTTTCCTAGAGAGGCTGTCAAAGCCCCAGGCTTATCAGAGTTTAAGAGGCATTTGGACAATGCCCTTAACAACATGCTTTAACTTTTTGTTAGCCCTGAATTGCTCAGGAAGTTGGACAAGATGATCGTTGCAGGTCCCTTCCAACTGAAAGAGTCTACTCTATTCTATTCTAGTCTGTTCTGTTCTATTTCTATTCTGTTCTAATTCTATTCAAATTAACATGCATATGGGTGGGCTTTTCATTATTTTGCTTTTGCAAGTGCTTGTAATTTTCTTGTCAGACTTAGAATCAAAATATCTCTTCACAGAGACTTGAATGTGAATTACACTCAGAAAGATTCCTTATTCATGGCAAAACCAATCACTCCACTCTCCCAGCTCCATATGTCCTCTGAGCATTTGGGAATCAGTCTGGAATAGTTTACTGGCTCATTATAGAAATTTCAAGGGAAAATGATGGGAGATTTAACCAGATGTTTTTTAAATTAAGAGCAGTAGGGAGGACAATAGCAATTTTTTCTCTCTTTTAGGTTTAGTCCAAAACCTAAACTTTCTTAGGAGCAAAATACACCAAATAAAGATGAAAGAAGAATTTTTAAGTTGCCTATTTGCTTGCTAACACAAGTAGCTTGGATAATGAAAAGGAACTGGGACTGTTTATTCTGTGGGGAAAAATATTTATTTTCCTTAAAGCTTCAACTCAAAACCATACATTTACACAGCCTATAAACTTAGCCAACAGAGGAGATGGGGCAGTGGCACTTTTAAATTCGTTGTTTTAAGGACTGTGAACTTGGAGACAAATGATCCTAGAAACATGTAATGATCACTGTTCTAACTGGCTGAGGAAAAACTATTATGTAGAAATGCACCAGCACGAAATACTTCTGCTGAAAAGTGTGGAAAATGGACTGTTGGTATATTTGTGCCACAGCACACAGTGATGGTAAAACCCTTTCATTCCAGCAGTACTTAAGGAAGAGGGTAGTGAGAAGTTTTTAAGGCAAGTATCAGTATCTCAAATTTTGAAAAATGCTGGAAGAAGATCAATAGAACAGTTTCAAAGAGTGGTGCTAATGTGGTACCAAAGAGCATAAACAGACTTACACAAACAGTTATAGACTTGACAGCCCAGTTCCAATGCTGACCAAAGTGAAGAAATAGTTCATGTGGAAGTCAGTTAATAATGCATTAGAAGATGCTAATGTATTTAGTACCAATTAATTTGATTTTTTTTCATGAAACCAACACATGGCAGGAGTTCTTACTTCACAGGGGTGCCCCAAAAGCCCTAGAAAATTCAGTATTTTTTGAGCAATGACCTGAAAGAAAACAAAAACATTACTGATAAAGCTTGTCAGTGACAAATATTAGGGAAAATAGTGAATTACTCAGTTTATGGTTGTGGACTGAACAATCTGGTCCACACATAGAAGACATGGAGTCTACTGAAGGAGACTGGGGATTCCATCTTTTAATTATCTGATCAGTGTCTGTCAGTGCTTTGCCATGATATGAACTAAATCCTTGGAGATGCGGCCTGAGGAAAGCAGTAAGAGGAGGATCACATTACCATAGGTTTGGTACCAGGGGAAGCCTAGAGAAACACTGTGTGTCAGGCCCTGTCACTTAATGGATGGAGTTAAGAGAGTGGAAGAGGTTCTTGGTGTATTCACATTCATTACCTTTTTTTTTTTTAAACTGTGAGGGTAATTAACAGTTAGAACAACTTACCAAAGGCTGTGGTAGGTTCATCATCGCTGGAAAATTTGAAATCAAGACTGTATATTTTTCTAAGAGATGTGCTTTAGTTCACCAGCGTCTACTAGGCTCGAAGCAGAGATTAATTCTGGGAAGTTCCGTGGCATCTGACACAAGGTCAGACTGATCATTGATGGTCAGCTGGTGGCTTTCAGGCAACATCCAATGTTGATAGAAAATTTGAAACTAAGACTGTTCAGGAAACAAAAACATGATGGTGTCTCCATCTATGTCTCTATGAGCTAATAAGGCCTCAAGACTAATGGACGGGGTCATCAAAAATTGGTCCCTCTCTGGCTTTGACCCTTGTGAAAGCATCATATGGTCTTGGATCCTCAGCTAAGCCTCACACAGCCACAAAATGATTTTATTTCTTGAAGATTCTGCACTCGTACAGCTTCAAGGGGAGGCATGCTGGCTTGCCCAAAATCCAAGAGTAGGTTTTAAAGAGGAAGGCACTAATATCACAAAGACTATGATACACCAGAGAACTTCTAAATAAGAATTATTGTTTGCAAAAACGGAAGCTACATACTCCTGGAAAAGACTGGGGCAATAATACTTTTCAAAGAAGACAAGGGATTAATTGGGATCTATTTCATTTGTTCTGTATTGGCTCTTACTTGACACAAGAAGTCTGAGTATAGGTTGTAAAAAGGGGAAAAACATATAACCAAACCTGCAGCTAAATTCAGATAAGAGATTTGAGCGATTCAGTTGGAATGAACCTGTAATGAGACATAAAGGATTCATCTGCAGTGAGAGAGAGCAGCATTTGAAAAATTGTACACAACAGTGTTCCAACAGGGGGATGGCACTATCCAGCTGGATCAAACCACTCCTATGAGGAGGGAATCCCAGCACTTTCTGAGAAACACAACCTTGAACTTGTGTCCAAGTAGGTTCCGACACTGTATCGTGCTGAAAGACAGGGGAAAAAGGAATCTCTCATCCAGAGAAGCAAAGCCTTACTGTTTATAAGGAGTTCATACCCAGTAGTGAGATGTGCCCAGGTGGTAGGCACTCTATTTAGGAGCCGGTGGAGGAAGTCACAGTGCAACAGTAAAGGAACAAACCTGATTTGTTGACGGTGTCATCAAACTCCACACTGGTGGAGTGCCCGTTGTTAAGGATGATTTTAGCAGAAGCTGGATCATAACTGGGATTTAGAGGACGGAGGGAGGGATCATACTTGGTCTCCTCAGTTTTGATGTCGATGGGTGACTGACGGTCTCCATTAGCAACAGGAAAAACCTCCTTCCAGTGGGCAGGCCCTGCAATGCATTGGAAGAGAAATCTAAATTGCTGACAGCACCCTCATTTTTATGAAAGAAAACTCTGCTTGAATTGTCCTCATCTGCATCTCTTAAATTCAAAAATGATGTATCAAGAAAACGTAGATCAAAATATTCAGCTACTTTTGCTGCATCATATTGTAACAGCAGCTCTCAGGACCCGTTCCTGTACCTTGCATGCACCTTTAAACAAAGCCACATGCAGTATGTAGATACTTAATTATTCCCAGTTAAGACTCAGCTATGCACAAGACAAATACAACAAATGCTCATTTAATCAGGCATCCTGTATCCAACACGCACTATGTCCCAATAAATTTTTGACATGCCATTTTTGCCTAATATGTCTCATTATGCCTTTAAGAATTACCTCTCTTCTGTGCAAATCCCTGCATTAAGGATTTTTTTATGCCTTAGTCATTTCCTGCAAAAGACCTGAGAACACATCTTCTACTGATCACTCTGAATGAGATGGGGAGATGTCAAAAAAGGTGATTGGTGACATCAAGAAATGCTGAGTGGTTTCTGGAGCCTGATGGCAGTGCCTGGAACCTAAGCACTGCTGCACCTCCGATCACGTCCTCCCAGCCCACCAACTGTGCCCACCAGCTATCACAACAAAGAGAGACTGTCACCCTCTAATCATGAAGTCTCCATATACACAGGCACACTTACACACACTAGTGTAGCACTGACAAATCAAAGAACAGGAACACTCAGGACAGCGGTGCCTGCATGAGGTTTGTATTTCTACTGCCTTCAGCAGATAAGAGTAGATCTTCCAGACACAGCTGCAGCCCCATTCACCAGACTTAGGTAGAAATTATAGGGCTATGGAAGCTGTTAATCAATACTAGTCATCTCAACCTTTCTCTCTCCAAGCAGACTAAGCCAAATGTCCGCTGAAAAGCTAATAAATCAATAATATGGACATGAGAAAATGGCAAATGACATCCTAAAATAGTAAGAAAAGCTTCATTGATAAGATGTGTGAGTAATCTGTTGTTACCTACTAAACATCAGAGCATTCCCAATGATTCACAATAAGAATATATGTGCTATTGCTTAATGTGCCATATTTGGCTAAGAGGGTAAAGAAAAATATGAGTAAGTTGCCTGGGGAATATATTCTACAAAGTAAAGACAGAAAATAAGGTTTAGGATAGAAAGGAAGAGAAAGCAAGGGGAAAGAAGAAAGGAAGGGGAGAAAGGTGAAAGTCTGCAGGGCAAATGATCTTTCAGTATTAAGGAGAGCACAGCACTTGTTTTTCCTTCAGGCTTATAATTGGTAAGAAGCATAAAAAATCAATTTAGAGAGACTGGATATAAGAAAAACTTAATATGAGCATCAGAACCTGGTCTTGTAAAATCTGCATCACTGGAAATCCTCATAACTAACTCCTTATACTGAAGACAACTGACCTCAGTGTAAAAATTGGATTTGGGTTTTTCTGGATGGCTTAGCACTTAAATAAACATGATGACAAAAAAAGATAAAAACTTATGATGCAGTGGTTAATAACCAAACACCAAATGCTGTTAGATATTTTTCTTTCCTCGACTTCAATAGAAGTGAACATAGCTCAGAAACTCACGGGTGCTAAAAGCACCCAGGCACCCCAGCAGTAAATCAGGGATGGAAGCACCCACAGAGCCGTGGGGCCACAGCTTGCACAGCGCCTGGGCAGAGAATTATTCTCCTCTGAGCAGCACTGGAAAATAGAAGCGGGAAAAACTTGTAAAGAACAGCCTAAGACTTAAGCCTCAGAACAAATGCCTTCAGTCTTGATCTGGTAAAAAGTACTTTTGTTAATTACTTCACTAAATAAACTCAATAAAGAAATAGATTCTAATGCAGAAGATAAAAATTTTACTGGTTTGAAACATAAAACTGTTTAAACTTAATTCTTCTCACTTCACAAATGGTCATCAAAGCTATTCAATATTCTAATAACATACAGTTTAGAATATAATTTTAATTGTGTTTAGATCCTAATACCCTGTAGTTAGGGATGCAATGCAAAATTTTATTTGTAAGAAACACCACTCCATCATTTATACCTTACTACTGTGATTTGGAATGCTTAGAAAAAGCTTATTGCTACTTAATTTTAGTATCTCTAATATTCTTTAGCTGAGAAAAGGCAAAAATATATTTATGTGCTTAACTACTTGGTCCAATTGCTCTGTCTCAGAAATAACTATAGTTATTTGAATTAAGTAATATGGATGACTTGCGCTCAGAAACAATACAAAGGTGCCAAAAAGAGGACCCAAGGCTGTGATTCTGTCACTAGCTAATATTTAACAATAACATTCAGTTCTAAAAAGACATTATTGCTGGTTTTGCACTTGTTCTTGGCTCAGATGACCAAAACACTGTTTTGCTATGGGGATTGAACATCTACCAGAAAAACAAACTAGCAGACACCTGACTTTTCAAAATATACAGGAAAATATCAAGAAACTTCAGCTCATTTCATGACCCTATCCCAACACAAACTTTGTGTATGACTTGTAAAAAAGTCATTACTGTTGAAAGAGATGCTCAAATGCATGTCATACAATCAGATTTAAGCCAGTGGGATCTCCAGGGTGAAAATTTCTTCTGAATTCAGATCTGAGTTAGATGCCTCCATATTAAAATACTGCACACTTCAGTTTTATAAATATGCACTTTAAGACCTACCCAGGGAATATAACTCATTGATTCACCTCCCTTCATTTTTTTCATTACTGAATGAAAGTGATTAATACACCAATTTTTGAAGTTATGAAATCCTCTCCTGTTGTTGGGAAAATGTTCTGTTGCTAGAGGCAATCTTCTAGTAGCTCTTAACAATCAAAGCCATTGTGACTGAGATTTATGACAAAAACCTGAACCATCTGCTCTGAAGATTTCATGCCTTTATTTTGGACACAGCATTACCAAAGGCAATGAATTGTCTGACACTTTTAGGTCAGACTATCACTGCATATTACCACTCACCAGCATGCACACATCCAGTTCATGAAACAGATCTCACAATGAAGGCAGTTAGGAATTTGCCAGGAAATAGAACTCACTACAGCACCTCACAGTGTTGCATTTTTATCCAGCTGAAGCTAAAGATTACGAATTTCATCAACAGGATAATTTGACACTAGTGAAGACAGTGCCCAGTGAAGACACTACAGGATACAGCTGAGTTCCAGTGAGCCTCTATACATGCATGAATGGAGCATGTACAGGTGAAAAGGGGTTTGGGTTTTTTTTTTGACAGCCTGTAATTATATATGGAAAATTAATTATTTTAGTACAGTCTGACTTTGACAGGATCACATCCTCATTTATTTCTAAAGAGAATCCATTGCCCAGTTTATCAAACACAGAGTACTTAAATTTATAAAGTTATGTTTGCAGGTAATTTGGTTGCATATTAGATTACAGTAAGATTAGCTCAAATAAAAGCAATTAAAAATTCATAATGGGTAAAATTAAGCAACTTTTTTTAATGCAGATATTGAAGTGATGTAATTATTCTCAGAAAGAAAAAATGTATAAGAAATTATGGCTGGACTGAAGTATCTTAAAAGTCTTTTGCAATCTAAAAGATTCTATGATTCTATAAATTAATATCCCTTTTATTTATAAAATGCCCCAGCATTACAGTAGTAACTAGATCAAGAGAAAATTTTTGCAGTAAGAGAAAATTCATGTAAATAATTTCCATCTATTTCATTAAACAAATAGAAAACTGAAGACAATTGATTTTCCACTGTGGTCCCTTCCAACCTTATTCATTCTATGATTTGCCTATTAACAGAAGTGATTCCCCTGTAAACCAAAAACGACTGAAGGGGTGAGAACATTGCCCTCCTGACAGGGACCTTGAGCAGCAGTGAAAAGTATGCATGATGCCACACTGAAGCCAGTTTTCAAGATTTCAGTATTATGCCTCTACAGATAAGGAACATCAAAACTGTGAGGTAAGAAAAGCAGCAAGAAAGCAAAGGCCAAGGTTTTCATAGGAAACAAAGTTAAATAATATGAAAATAAATATTATTATATAAAGTTAAATATTAATAAATATTATTATATAGTATTATATTAATAAATATAATATATAATATTATTATGTTAATAAATATTATTATATGAATAAAGTTAAATAATATGAAAATAAATATTTTCATAGAAATAAAGTAATGCCTCCATGCATTTCAGAAACGCATCAAAGTAACCGAGAACTTCTGCATTAGGTTTGTGTGACAAGATACTGGTAGCAGGGAGGCTGCAGGTGTGGCTTCTGTGAGAAGCTGCTGAAGCTTCCCCCATGTCCAATCGGGGCCAATGCCAGCAGGCTCCAGGACCCACTGCTGGACAAGGCTGGGCCTACCAGGAACAGTGGCAGCACTTCTGGGATAACAGATTTAAGAAGGGGGAAAAAATTACTGTGCAACAGCAGCCAAAAGAGAGGAGTGAGAATATGTGAGAGAAGCAGCTCGCAGACACCAAGAGGAGGGGGAGGACATGCTCCAAGAGCCAGAGCAGAGATTCCCTGCACCATGGTGAAGACCAGAATGAAGCAGTTGTGCCCTGCAGCCCATGGAGGTCCCCTGTAAAGCAGAGATCCAGCTGCCGCCCATGGAGGGTGACAACTGGAGAAGGTGGATGTGTCTTGAAGCTGTGACCTCATGAACAGCCTACACTGGAGCAGGCTCCTGGCAGGACCCCATAGGAAGCCCAAGCTGGAGCAAGTTTGCTGGCAGGACTTGGGGCCCCATGGGGAATCCATGCTGGAGCAGTTTGTGAAGAACTGCAGCCTGTGGGAAGGACTCACATTGGAGAACTTCATGGAGGCCTGTCTCCCATGGGAGGGACCCCACGCTGGAGCAGGGGCAGAGTGTGAGGAGTCCTCCCACCGAGGAGAAGGGAGAGGCAGAAACAACATGTGGTGAACAGACTGCAGCTGCTGTAGGAGAGCATATGGAGAAAAGTCAGGAGTGAAATTTGGCCTGGGATAAAGGGAGGGTTGGAGGGAAGGTGTTTTAAATATTTTACTTTATTTTCTCATTACCCTACTCTGATTTGATAAGCAACAAATAAGACTAATTTCCCCAAGCTGAGTCTGTTTTGCCTGTGAAAGAAACTCGTGCATGATCTCTCCCTATACTTTTCTTGACCCATGAGCCTTTCAGTCTATTTTCTCTCCTGTTCAGCCAGGGTCAGTCCCTAAAACTTTTAATACTGTATATAACAGCGAGCCCATGCCCTTAAACATAGATATTCCATATATGCAGACATGTATGTTTTAATATTTGACAGTTTATGCACATAATGATTTCTGTTGTGACTGTTGCAAGTAACAAATGCAGACCTCAGAGTGAGCACAGATGTCTTTTCAACTCTTCAGGCAGTCAACCACAGTATATAACTGCACCAGATTTAATTTCACTTTATTTCTGTCTCAGTTGTAAAAGATAATCTTAGTTTCAGGAAAACTATTTTCAGGCCCATGAAGGACAACAAAATTTTTCAAGAATCAGAGCAATTTCCTCCATCTACTACTCACTCAAACAATAAAAACAGGCTAAATCAGTAAAATAATTGCATTAAAAGAGAAAAAGCTGAAAAATAAAACTAATGCTAGGGAAAAGCACTGAAGTGCTCAAAATCCGTGCCTCCCTCCTTTAGTCTCCTGTAAAAGGTGTGGTGAAGGGGATGGACTGATGAGGAACTATCCACCCCACAGCTGCTGTGGAGCTCCAAGAAAGGAGTGAAAGGCAAACTCCACCTCAAATACATTAACAAGCAGGCAGTAAACAGAGTTTTATAGGAGAGACGGGGCCTCAAGACAGGCCCAGGGCCACCCCAATAGAAATTCTGGTGGCCTCCCCTCTCTAGAAGTTGAGAATAGTAAACATGAAGAGATAGGATAAGGGAGGGAAAGTGGGCTTCTTATCTGGACAGTGCAGGTGAAGGTCAAAGCATGGAAACCTATGGAGAAAAAAGTTTGAAAAACAAGACCCATTTACGTCTTCAGGGGAGGGGTAGGGTAGACTGCACAACAGCAGATAGCACACCCAATCATTGCAACATCCCTGTGATCCACCACCACCCAGTTTTTCAGGAAAAGTACATCCATCCAGAAAAGATGGAACAAGAGGGCCAGGAAGGAAAGGTAGTACTTGCGCAAACTGTGTTCCAAAGTCTAAGTAATACTATATACAAAGCATGTTCTTATAGGCAATAGTATATGCAAATATATAGCTGTCTCCCTTTACGGTCACGGTGTTACATTTCTCTGTGTACAGACAATATAAGTTATTCCATGTGTTTTATCAGAGTTGAGCCTACAATTTACAAAAACACTTTCATTTCTACTTGCATGACTTGTGAGACCGTCTGCACACTGGAGTAGCGTTTGCATGACTTAAAATGCAAAACAGAGCAAAGTCTTTAAGCCTGCTGATGAACCCATCCTGGGACTTCAAAGCCTGACAAGATGAAGGAAACCACGGAACAACTAAAATCCAAAAGCATCTCCTCTTAGGTACATAATTACACATTTAAATAACCCCGTCAAGTAACTAGGATTTCCCACGTAACAGAAGCAGAACACAGCTGGAATCAGAAAAGCACTGCTGGTACAGCAGTTCCGATCAGTGTGGCTGTCTACTCGATCCGTGCACGCAACTGTTCAGCTAAACGAGCGAACGAAATTCCAACCGCGAATGCGACAGACCCGACCCAGAGCCAAGCCCGGCCCGGCTCTGCAGGCGATGCCGCACGCACGGACACCTCTCTCAGCCACCTGCCTTGCAGAATGCCGAGACAAAAATCTGCTCGCTCTCACGCTGCAAAGAATTTCAGCTCATCCAGCTCTCCCGAGGGCAAGGGAGCTGCCGAGGCCAGCCGCGGGGGGTGCTCCCGGCGGGACCCCGCTGGCCGCCCCGACGGCCCCGCGGGAAGCGCCGCAGCGGCCCCAGCCGCGCCCGCCGTTCCCTACCGTTGTGCTCGTCGTATCCCCAGTGCAGCATGGCTCTGCTCTCCTGCCGGGACGGGACGGGACGGGACGGGACGGGACGGGATGGGATGGGACAGGACAGGCTGGGGCGGGAGAGGCGGCTGCGCCCGATTTGAAGGGGACGGGCGGCGACGCCCTGATCCTCGGGCGCTGATAAGGGCACCTGCAGCGCTCCGGCCTCCCGAGCCGTCCGTGCCTGTTCTTGCCCCAAACCCTTCGCCGCCCAGCTTCTCCCCAGCCTACCCCCAGCACCGTCGGGGCGGCCCGGGATAGGCAGTGCCACCTCTCAAGGACCCGCTCCAACAGAGGAAAGGTGCAGCCCCTGTCCCGCCAGAGCGCGAGTTGTGCGGCAGGGAAAGTCGGGAGTGTCCATTCCTGGGGTCACCACCGCCACTCCCGAAAGTAAAGCCAAGTGCGCACCGTTGCATCCCCTCCCGTTTTTCTCCTAGGGGTGTAAACCCAATTCCCTTTGGAATCGGCTGCAGGAAGATTCCGCGTTTTCCCAGGCGGGGCCGTGAGGCAGAAGAGTGTCCCACAGCCCACTGGGAATTTATTCTTTTATCCAAGCGCCCCGTGTGCCGGGGGCTGCCGTGGGCACGTGCTTGTGGAGCTTGGGACTCGGCGTTTGGGCTGCGGGCGCGCGCCAAGGAGCTCTCAGCTTTCCCGTGCTGCAAAAGCTGGCTGCGAAGCTGCGGGAGAGGCAAGCAGAGCCGGGACTGAGGCTGAATCAGGGACAGGGACAGGGACAGGGACAGGGACAGCGCCGTTCCGCCAGTGCCGTTCCCCGCTGCGGCTCCACAGCGCCCACCCGAGGGGCGCGCGCCCCCTGGCGGCTCCGCGCGCGCTGCGCCCGCCCCGTGACGGCGCTGCGGGCGATTGGCGGCTCCTCGCGTCACAGCCCCGTGTGACGTCACTCGCCCGCGCCCGGAGCCGCCGCCATGGGCAAGAGCCGCGGCGGGGCCGCCAAGGCCGGCAGCGTGTTCCGCATCGCCCGCAGCGGCGTCCTCAGGGCCAAGGCCAAGGGCAAGGCGCGGCCCGTCACCTCCGGGCTGAAGCAGGTGAGTGCTGCGGCGGGAGGAGGCGCTAGCCGGGCTGGGACAGCGCCCCACCACGGGGAGGGCCCCGGCCCTGCTGCGGCGCCCGAGGGAGGCCTCGGCCTGGCGGGGTTTCCTCCTCTTCGGCCTCGCTGCGCGGCGGAGGAAGCGCTGGGAACTGATTAAATCGAGCTGTTTTAGGGGCAGTGTGTGTCCGGGCACAAAACGACAAAGTGCACGATTTTCACCCGAAAATTAGGTTTGTATACGGATGTCATCATCTGCAAAAAGCACAGGAAGTTCATTTGACTAATTTGCAGGCATATGCCATAGAGGACATCGGGCTGTGCTTGAGGTATCGTTTGGGAAGTGCCTGATAGCATCTCGCCTTGTCCTTGGGAATGCGATGCTAAAGGGCGCGTCAGCAGTTCAGCGAGTTCGCGTTCACTGGCCTGCATTCACAGCGTCACCGAGGGTGTAATTCAGGGTACAGGTTAACAAAATGCCTTGATCCGAAGCACCGGGCACAGTTAGTTCAACTAACAAGGGGAAGTGGTTTCCATCACGTTCCTGGTCCCAGGAGGCGATCCCTTTGCCGGGCTCTGGGCTATGTTCCCACAGCTCTCCTTGATGCTGGCTCAGGAACTCTTCACCAACTAGGTGACTCAACTTGCTAAATCAGCAGCAAAAACTATTAAAAATACATTTTGCATTTTTATGTGCTGGGTTGGTGAGTTGAACAAACTTAATTATGAATGAATGAATGCAAAGAGAAGCATTTTAGTGGGGAAGAACCAGAAAGGATGGAGCCTTTTCTGATCCAGTAGTTGTTTATTTGCCTTAGCTGTCAAGTACAGCTCTGTCACTGAGATGCAGTGAACAGGCCCAGGAGTGCACACTGATGGGTGTTTTGCTCTTAATTCCTCTCTGTTCCTTTCTTGCACCTTACATGGGCTGTGATGCTCTGCAGATGCTTCTGTGAGACAATTTAACATACTAAAGCAATAGAAAAACAAAGAAGCAAAAATAATGTTATTTTTGTGTTTCTAGAGGAGCACAGCCCAGAGGAGGGGGAGAGTAGGTCATGGAGCTGGGAGCAGTGCAGAGGAAGAGGAATGGGGGTGATCTAAGCATAAGTTTTCCTGTTGGTAGCAGTGAGTCATTACATGGTATCTTCTCAAACCTTGCCTCCAGCCTGAGATGGGTGTTCTGCCAGAGTTCAGCTGTCCCTTTAGAAAAGCATCTGTTAATAAAAGTAATAAAAGCAGATAGTGGCTTATTTTTTCCATTTGATGCAGTTGCAGTGTGCTGGACAAACACAAGCAAATAGCTCTAAAAAAAAAAAGGCTGTTTCAGATTTCCTCCTGCAAGCCAAAGCCACTTGGTGAATTAATCTGGTGGACAGACAGGAGTGTAACAAACTTTGGAAAAAATAATTTCATGTTGCTGGCGTCGCATCTCCTCTTAGTCTAGACTGTCCTGTATAATAAAGAGAGAAACAGGTTTAAAATCATATTCATGAAAAGTCAGTAACCTGTTAGGAGTAAAATTTTATTCTCTGTGTTTGAAGCTGTATTGTTTAATGCATTAAGCCTCTGGGCTTAATGGGATTTACTTATCATTAAGCAGTATAGGAAGATGCTCAGAAAAAAAATTGTTAATAGCTAAAATTAATAGCTAAAAGCCCATTGTAACTGTTCAGACAACTTTTGATGTAGATACTGTGCTAGCTATAGAGCCTCTTTCTGTGGAGGAGTCCTGCCTGAGTACCTGACAGTATCACGTATTAAAACTGGAACCTTCTAACACCCCTGTGAAGCTGGAAGATGGTGACAAGCACTGATGGAACACATAGTCTTTGTCCATCATGTCACCAACAGTCCATCCACTCTGATCAGAGCCAGGAGATGGGGCTGTACTTCTCCAGTCACTCTCCCAGTTAAAATGTTGATCTGAGTAGGCCTGTTTTATCAGCCTCATTGCCACTGCTTTCTTAATACTGGTAGTTCTCTTGGTCACTCAGAATAAATGGAATTATTGTTACTGTATACATGCTCTGAACTTATGGAGGCTTTGAAAGCAAAATGACTACGTGTAACCATTCACAGTTTGCTTCTGCCTGTTTAAATTGCTGAGAGGTCAGTTACAGGGGTAGCCTTTGGAACAGCAGTAGGTATCCTGAAATTTGGGGTTGCCTGAAGACCTATGAGCGTGCTTCTGGAATGTTTGTGATGTAATAGGTCATTACCTGGCAAGGATCCTGTTCCAGATTTTGGAAGCAGCAGGTGCTAGGGCTGAGATCAGCTGAATCTTACTTTGCTGCAGTGGTGAGAGTTTATGCCCTCTTGCATCTGGCCTCCTCCTCTGCCACAGATAGTTGTCCCCAGAGTGCAACACGTGTCCATATTCTAGCTCTTCCTCTTTGAAAGCATTTTTGATAAAATAACTTGCAAAGGCAGACTTGGGCTAAAAGGGAGGCCGAGGTGCACAGAGATACACATCCCTCTCTGCTACAGCCACAGAGTTTCTTTAAATACTGCAGCAAAACCTGGTAGACATTGTTGGCCAGACCTACAGTACGAACAATTAGGTCGCAAGGTGTGATGATGAAAGGTAAGCTATTGGATGAAATTCAAAATGGTGAAATCATTTACCAGTTATATTGGGTTTGAGGGGCTACAGGGGTGGCTTCTCTAAAAAGTTGCCAGAAGCTTCCTCATGTCCGAAAGGGCCAATGCCAGCTGGGTCCAGGATGGATATGCTGCTGGCCAAGGCAGAGCCCATGAGGGAGTGCCTCTGGGATGATGCAGTTAAGAAGCACACCCCCAGCAGCAGTCAGAACAGAGGAGTGAGAATTTTTAAGAGAAACAGCCCTGCAGACAGCAAGATCAGTGAAGAAGGAGGGGGAGGAGGTGCTCCAGGTGCTGGAGCTGAGATTCCTCTGTAGCCTTTGTTTGACAACAAATGAAATTAATTTTCCCCAAGTCGAGTCTGTTCTGCCCATGATGGCAACTGAGTGATCTCGCCCTGCTGTTATCTTGACCCATGAGCCTTCCATTATATTTCCTGTCCCCTGTCCAGCTAAAGAAGGCAGTGATGGAGCGGCTTTTGTGGGAACCTGGCATCCAGCCAGGATCAGTCCACCAGAGAGATGAAGGAAGGAACCCTTCCTGGGACTCCACTCCAGCTAAGAGGAGCTGAGGGTGGTGTAGCAGCGCCTGTGGAAGCCTGGCTTTTGTTTTCTCTCTGTTCTCTTTCTGGATCACTATGGGCTCCTATTCCAATAGAGAAAGTTTAACTCTTGATTTTAAATATATTAGTACACAACTAGATGACCTAATGAGGTAACAGATAAAACATACTGAAAATCATGTAACACTGTCTGCATAATAGTTGCACAAGTGGAATTTTTGTTAAAAATAACAATGTATGTATTTTTTTCTCTCCCAGATAAACATTAAAAATGCTGAAAAAGTTAGCGCAATAAATAAAGCATTTGCTGAAGTTCAGAAAGAAATACAGCAGCTATCAAAAGGTACCACAGCAGAACCTCAGAAGACTCAGCAGGTAACTTCCCTCTGTAAAAATCTGAGGAGAATTAAAAGAATGTGTGTGTTTGAAGCATTATAATGTGTTTCTGAGACTGTAGGCAGTTAGCTCAGTTGGTCAAAGCATGGTGCTGGTAACACCAAGGTGCTGGGTTCAAACCTTGTGTGGGCCATTTACTTAAGAGTTGGACTTGATGATCCTTGTGGTCCCTTCCACCTCACAATAGTCTGTGAATCTGTGAATTCATGCAGTTGCTTTAAAGCTAGCATCCCAGTTTTATGAATTTCATGTGTGCGGTAACACTGAAACGTGGTTAGCATGTTCAAATGCTATGTAATTACTAAAGTAGAGAAGTGGGTGGGCAGCCATGCTCAAGCATGCTTCAAAAGCATATTTTTTAAGTACATTGTAGCTGATTTCTAATTGGTTTCTTAAGTTAGTTCCAGCTCAATCCCCCTTGATTTTAAACTTTTATCTCCTCATGAATAGACGCAGAGAGGATGAACCTTGCTGTTCCCTACCTGAAGCACCTGACCGTGCTTTGAAACAAACAGTTCTACCTCTCTCTGTTCCCGATTCTAAGCCTTCATATTACCTATCAGAAGCACCAACACCTGAAATAGCAATTTCTGTAGTACAGGTTTTGCCTGCAGCATTTAGGGTTCAAGACAGTGTTTCACTTGCCTTTGTCTAGTTTTTTTAATACAGGCCTACTTGCAGTCTTGCACAAGAATTAATTCACAAAGTTTAATTCCTGACAAGTTCCTGCATATAAACTCTCATGCTGACTGATGCTCTAGGCACAGTTTCAGGGAGAAAAAGCAGTCCTTCAGGATGAGGTGCAGATGAATCCATCCTGGCTGTTGGGGGAAGGTGGAGTTTGGAGAAGTGGACATGAGTTCTCAGTGTGCCTGAGGTGATCAAGTTTCTGTACAGCTGGGAGCAACAGAACAAGTGTCAAATACTTAAGGAGAGGCTGACAGAAAAATGAAACACAACTGACAGTGCTGCCAGCAAGGATTTCAAGGCAGTTGGAGCCAGTGGTCCTGTCCCTGCTGGGTTGTTACGTATTCCTCCAAGACTTCAGACTGTACTACTGCTCCTGTGCTAGTGGGGCTCTACATGACTGCTGTATTTGATTACTCAGGCTGTAACAGTATTGCCTACAAAGTTGCAAAACTGTTGTTGAGAGCAGTTGTGAACTAAAAGCCGAGCCTGTCTCAGTTGGGCCATGTGTGTTATGTTACTGGTACGACGCTCCTGAAGCACAAAGCCTATTCTGCTTGTGTCTCAACTTCAGTGTATCCTGCAATCCCCCCAAATTATTGAAGTATGACTGCAAAATTAGCCTATATTAAATACGTAAAAGACAAACTAATCTTCTGGACAATGGGTATTTATTAGTCTGGGGTTTTTTTCAAGCAGAACAAAAAGAAATTGCTTTCTACTTTAAACTGAAACTTTTTTTTTTTCAGGTTTCCACAAATCTGGAAAAGGAACCAGCAAACGTGGATGCTGCCACAAGCCTGTTATCTCAGTTGTAATATAAAATGGACAATGAAGGGGTTGCAAGAAATGAAAGACCACAAAGACTGATGGCTTTGTTTGCACAATTTTATTAAAAAAATTTTGTTAATATACAAGTATTGGCACACTTTAATACAAACTACAAACAGACGTTTCCTATCATGTAGGAAAGTGGAATGTCAGAAGTCAGTGTGAGAAACTTAAAGTGCTAAAACAGAAGGCACTTCACAAAATTGGTTCACTGAAACAATTTAGCATAACGCAAGTTGATACCCTTCACATTTCAACTTGGCAGTGAAAGCTTCAAAATTGTTTGAAAAGTTAAAGACTATAGCTTCTTGGCAGTAAAGCTTCAAAAAAAAATGCTGTTAACTGTGAGCAAGAAGCCTAATCATTTTTTGAAAAAATGATCAAAAGGCTATTAGGTATTTTCACTTTTCTTACTAAAGAAAGCTCCAAACAATTGGATTACACAGAAAAACACTCAGGTGAAAAAGTGCCAGATTTTTTTGATAAGAGCCCTTTTTTTCTTGTTCTTGAATTTGTTTTGTGAAGTAGTTAAAGGAAACAAAAGGAAATATACTCCCAGAGTCAGTGAACTAAGAAGTTATACATTCATTATTCAAATACTTAGGTTATGAAGAAGTCTAGAATGTTATAGTTAGAGGTAGATAAGTAGTCTGGTTGACACGATATCTAATAATTTAGTATCTGCACATCAAAGAGATCACAGACTCCTTCATTATCATCCAGGTTAAAGTTGTAGTCATCTCCGGGAGTAGGAGAGAGTCGTAAGAGAGGAAAAACTGTAAAGCAGGAATAGTTTAGTTTAAATTAAAACACTTTTGGAAAATCAGCCCTATCATATTCAGTATGTTTGTCATCAGTGTTAGTCTTAATAATTAAAATAGTCTTGATAATCTGACAAGCTCACTGAGATACATACCGTGAATACCTGTACTGCATTCAGACTAAGGCAGTAACTGATGTATCTACCATTTTTTGCTTGTTATTTTAAGTCAGTTTGCTGGAGTGATAGCTGTGGAATATGGGTTTAAGTTCTTCTGCAGCAAAGGAGCTCCTGAGCAGCTTTTGAAAACTTTAACCAGAAACCCATAATTTGTATTTATATTCCTTTGTCTTGTTACAATACCGCAACTACCAGCCTTCAAATAAGTAAGGAAGTTAGCATTATCTCTGTTTTTACAGAAGGGAAATGGAGGCTAGCAGTTTGTCTGTGCACTGACTGCATTTCAAGCATGGACTCGAAGCTGTCTTTGTGCGGTGAATAGAACCAAGAAGAGAAGCCTCAGCCCTCACTGCACTGTAGGAACTTTAACACAGTGTACATGAGCTGGGCATGCCATCCCTGCTCTAGAAGTGGAGGCTGTTTCCATGTTAACCACATACTGGCACGTTCACAGAATCCCATCTTGCTCCTTGGCTCTTATATAACCACATCTTCTGGATGAGCCCTGAGGCGGTCTGCTTGAAGGGCATATATTATCACAGGGCAAAAGGAACAAAGCGAGCCGAGTTCACCTCTTTGCCTGGCACCTCAGTGAGAGTGGCAGAGATAGGCAGCACATGAGCTCTGTAGTAGCTGTGGTACAGTGCTGCACTCATGGCCACAGAGGTGCAGGAGCACAAATGGGTGACATTTAGTGTATCATAGCTGGACATGTATCAGTCTGCATCCAGAACTATGTTCTGAAATACTCAAAGCACCTGCATAAAGCTTTAGGCAGAATAGAATTAAACCAGTTTGGTTTTCTTTTTAAAGGCAGCACACTAGTCATCAGCTTGTTCTTTCTTTGTCCCTAAATGAAGGACTGGTGAGTTATTCATGCATGTAAGCGCTTGTTGGATTAAGGTTTTCATATTTTGACTGTTAAATAAAACTTGCAGGGAATAGAAAGGGGAGCAAAGACAGGAGTGACAGAGGAAGCAACACGGGACAGAAGTAGTTTTATACTGACTCTTGGCATCAGATTTAACAGATGCTTCCTAAGTGCTGCTCACACAAAAACTATGCTGCTACTTGTGATTATTACAAAAGATGCTAAATACTTACCGTCAGAAGACATGAGTTCATCAATAATATCTCCACTGATATTTCCTGTGAGACAGGAACACATGCTTTAAGTATGTAGGATTTTTTAACACGTGTTTATAGCAGTCAACACATTCTTTGCATTAAACCACTGAATTGCCAAGTACACTATGGCTTGTGCAGTGTTAGGAGCTGCAGAGGTAGTATGCCATGTACATGTGAAATATCTTTGTATCCCTCAGCTTTTCCCCCCCCAATACATTTTTCCCACTTAGCCCTTAAAACCTAAGAGCCATATACAACATGAAGCTTATTTGGTGGCAAGGAAACTCATTTGCTCAAAATGAGTATGCTCCTCTGAGCTGGCTCCCTGGCTTCATTAGGAGATAAACAGAGGCCTGTTTTTTCCTCTGTGTAACTCATTGGTAACTTGGTCACAAAGAAGGGCTCAGGGAACCAGTAAAAACATTTCAACAGGAACTACTGCTTCCTACCTGCAGGCTCCTCCATCTTTGCAATGTCAAATGAGTTTGGCTTGAGAATACAGTTGACATCCAGAGGCAGCAAGCTCTGGTAGTCACTGGAACTGGCTGAGGCTTGGGCACTGTCCCCGGACAGGCTGGGATACAGCTCCGGCTCTGGCAGGCTGGAGTAAGGGGCTGTGGGGGCTGCACTGTCCCGCTGGGTGCTGCCACCTACACGGACAGGAAGGCATGTCACAAGTTCTGTTACAGTGAAACAGAACACAAAGCACCTGCCCCCAGCTTTGTCTTTTGAGGAGAACATGGCCAGTGTCTGGGATTGGGTGAGAGGAGTCTTCCCCTTCCACAGTCACAGGCACAATTTAATTAATTGTCAATTAGCTAAAGATTAATAAATGAAGGTAATCAGGACCCCTCAGAAATGCAGTTATAATATTCACAGCACTTTCTTAGATCTTTTCCTATTATCTATTAATTTACTATGAAAAAAACACCTGATATTCAGGAGCCTCTCACTGTGGCTATGTGGAAGAAGGTAAGCGACTTGTACAATAGCTGGAACTGGTGTATTATCAGTCTCATTAAAAGGTACACATTCATATCACATCCTCTGTCAAGAGGTTTGCAATTTTGCTCCAAACTGCATTCTGGAGAAGCACCTCAATAATTAACAGGATTACATCCAAAACCTGTTCAGTGTATGATGATAAGCTCTGAGGGAAGCATCTGTTTCACCAGACAGAAGAGGAAGAGGTGTCTCTGTAACCTCCTGAGAGCCGTTACTAAGCCCCTGGAATAGTCTTTTAATGGACAGCTGCTACCCTATGCAAATTCTTGATCTTTCCTTTGTCTACCACCTATCTTAACAGTTTCTTCTTTCCCTCCAGCTGCCTTCCTCCCCCACCCATCGGAGATAGGAAAACCCCTGGATCCACCTGATGGTGTGTCCGCAACTGCCGTTTGCGGTAACTCCCGTCCTTGGTTCAGGTCGTGCTGTTCTGGGGGATTTGGAGGAGCTGCGGCTGGTTTAAGTGGAGTTGCTGGAGCTGCAGGTTGAGATGGGGGCTGTGCAAGGTCATCAGGTGGAGGAACTGGAAACACCGTGGGCTTGGAGGAGCTCGACTCTTTGTTTATAAGCAGCACATGGATAGGTCCTGAACTACTTTTAAGGTTGATCTGGTATTTCTTCTGTCCGTTCTGTCCCTGTAAAGGTGGTGTATTACGAAAGTTACTGTTCCTTGAAAAATTGGAACTGTACAAGGTGATGAAGACTAAGATCAGCTGTTTTAGTCCACAATGAAAAAAAACCCCCAACAAAATCCAACATCACAGCTGCTAACTTGGGTCCTGCAGAGAACCTTACCATTGCCTGAACTGAGTTCAGCAGAGACGGACAAAGATAGTACCATTGATCAGCTTCATGGCTCTAGCCTTGGATGCTTTTACGATATTAGACTGTGCTTAGCCTCACTAAAAATAGCTTGTGAAACTTCTCAGGTGAATTTCAGCCTTCTTTAAGCACAGTGGCTATCATGCTTCATACAAACAAGGCTCTCTCCCAACTATGTAAACTATTTAAAACCAAGCACTGCAACAACAACAACAACAACAACAAAAGTTAAAGATGGACAGAAGTAAATAATTCAGCCTTCTATCTTAATCTTGCCAATTTAATCCTTTTGGCTATAGCAAGACTGCAGTCTGTTTCTGTATCCAGTCTAGTACCATGAGACTAAATCTAAATTAAAACTAAATCTAAAAGGCTTTTTCTTAAGAGATCCATTTTAACAATATAACAGAGGAACTTGACACATAAAAGTCACTGAGTTCTTAAGAGAATTCATGACAACTATGCATTATTTTTCAAGTTGCAACATTTAAAAGCAAGAGAGAAGAAGAAATCCATTTGTGTATCTTGGTTTTAATAGAAGGCACGGTTACCATTAGTCTAAGTGTACAAAACCCACTTTTTTCTATCCAGCTTCTCTCTTCTCAGCTGAAACAATCCTAATCCTTTCTCCCCCTCCTCTTGCACATGGATAGAGAGAAATCCTCTGCTCTAAAATAGCTCTTCTTTTCCACTATTGCTCTAGAACACTTAGGTAAACAAGAAACCAGTAC
The DNA here is from genome assembly GCF_009650955.1 of Corvus moneduloides. Classification (NCBI taxonomy): domain Eukaryota; kingdom Metazoa; phylum Chordata; class Aves; order Passeriformes; family Corvidae; genus Corvus; species Corvus moneduloides. Next base: position 136,890,746 of record NC_045476.1, on the reverse strand, counting down.
ATACCATTTCAGGTCTAGGTACTTCCAACTGTGTACCACAAGGTGCTTGAATTGCTAGAAGTGTATCTCCTGGTTAAACAGCAATTTTTAAGAAAGTGTTAAGTGTAGTTTTCTTAAGTCTTGTATAGTATCCACTCAAATGAGATCTGGAAATTCTCTAAGGCCACCTAAAGTACTGCACAATTTAGCATATATAAACTTGTGGTAAGACATATGTAGTCCCTATAAGACCCAAGTATATTGCATAGTATAAATCACAGAATTCCAATACTTAGATCATAGTTGCAAAAATATTTTCTCACAACAGTGCAAGAGTTACAATTTTCTTTACCCGTTTGTCTTCTAGTTGTATATCTAACATAAGGTGAAAATATTTAGTTCCTTTTTTCACAGAATCAAAGAATGATTTAGGTTGGAAAAGACCTCCAAGACCATCGAGTCCAGCCTTTGACTGATCACCACCTTGTCAACTAGACATAGCACTAAGTGTCATGTCCAGTCGTTTCTTGAACACCTCCATGGATAGTGACTCCACCACCTTCCTGGGCAGCCTGATCCAATGCTTAGAAGCCCTTTCTCTGAAGAAATTTTTCCTGATGTCCAACCTGAACCTCCCCTGGGTGCAGCTTGAGGCCATATCCTCTTGTCCTGTTGCTGTTTCCTGGAAGAAGAGACTGACCCCCACCTGGCTACACCCTCCTTTCAGGTACTTGTAGACAGTGATAAGGCCTCCCTTGAGCTTCCTTTTCTCCAGGCTAAACAACCCCAGCTCCCTCAGCCACTCCTCATATGATTTCAGCTAAACCAGCTCTCTGGTCTAGCTCACTTTATGACTTTGATGAGTGGTGGTACTACAGAAGTTTAACAGAAGGAAGAAGAGGTATTGATGTTCAGTGCCAGCACTTCCAAGTATCTAAGCTCATGGCTTCCGCAGCACAACTGGGATGTAACAGATGGCTGTCAAACTCATCTGTGGCTTACTATGCGCATTAAAACATGTTAGGTAAAGTCAGGGGACCACAGTTACATGCACAGCACTGGCACAATACTGCAAGTCACTTGCCTACCTGCACATTATTTCCTCTTTGTCCATAACTAATTTGGGAAAACATTTTTCTTTCTCTATCTCCTAAGAAACACGTAGGTGAAATATTATGTGAGTGCCATGCCACGTGCCTCCATGTTTTGTAATGACTTAACTCTTTTCAGTAACAGCTCATTTTTGTTAAACTGCAGTAGTTTTCTAGTCTTGTGTTTTTATTTAAAAAAATCTTCCTTGTGGCAAAGGAAAGATGGGTTTGAGCCTAGCTGGAGGCTGAACAACAATCTTCCCTTGGGTGCCCAAAATCAGGAGATGATGTCAAGGGAAGTAACCTCTGCCAGCATTTCTTGTCAATTTCTTCAAACCACCTGTAGAGGAATCCTTCAGATTTAGTAGCAATGCCTCATCATTGACCTTCAGCTGGCTTCACTTGTACAGCATCACAAGCTCTGTCTGGCCACAGCTGCCACCAGAAAATGATACGAAATTTGGATCTTCTTGGTTCTTTTGGAGGGTTGGACCAACATGCTCTGTCTCTGGTTCCATTAATGGCCCGTGGCAAGCTGCTGAGAAGTATGAATACCAAAAAAGACATCCACAACCAGGACTCCAGCTGAGCTTCCATTCTACACCATCTGTGACTACAACTAGAACATACCAGAACTTGGTAGCCACAAACATTATGAAACATCTACCTAGTACTGATCACTATTGAGTACTTCTAAATTCAAAATACTTGCAAGGAAAAAGCAGGTTAGTTAGCAAGTTATTTTTCAAGAAATCCCTCACTGTAGAAATACAGCCTAACAGCAACTTACCATTGAAGCAGTTGCAGATATCTTCATGGGTGACATATGAAAATGTAATTTATGTCAAGGAACGTTTTTCTTAAAGCAATATAAAACTGGTATATGTTGCCCTTTAGAAGTTTGTCCAAACTGAGCCTAAACTATAATGTTATTATAGTTACTTAGAAGTGTCATCAAGGCATTATTTTTGACTTTCAGAATGGCTCCTTACAAATAACAAGAGTTCTGTGTTTTAAAGAAAAAACTTGTATCTGCAAAGAAAATACAAAAAGAAAAATAGTTGTGTAGCTTGAATGAGAAGTGATTCTTCTAAAAAAGGAGAACATGTAAAATCTTGTTTTGAAGAATACCATTTACTTTGCTAACTTGACAATACAGAATTCAGGTATGTACCAGCATTTCCCTGAATCACACAAAAATACTGCTAGGGGGAACTTCAGAAGTCATCTGCCATCCCATTCCTCTGCCTCAAGGTAGGACTGATCCACTGTTCAGACATTCCAGACAGATGTTTTTCTTTCCTCTTCTGCAAAACCTCCAGTGACAGGTATTCCACCACCTCCACCCTGGGGGATCAATTTCATTGCTAGCTCTCCCAAAAGGAAAGTTTCTCCTAAAATTTAACTTCAATCTCCTTTGCTACAAAATCCATTTTACAAAAACAGTTTCTGTCCAGAAAATTTAAGTACTTATCAATAGTATTATAGGGCACTTGCCTGCTCCCAATCTCAGGTGTCTATTTTGCAAGACAGCTAAACACATGCTTATGAGCAATGCAGCTGGAACTCTCTGATATTTATATACAGGATCTTTTTTTCCAGTTTGAAACCCAACAAGCTTCAGAACTTTGTCAAATCAATTTATCTTTGGGTGATAGCTTGATCTTTTCAAAATGAAGCAACAAAAAAAGACTCATGTAAAGAATTTATACTTTGTTACCAGTGCAAGTTCTGGAAGCAATATAACTAATTTCAAATAAGACACTAGGATTGTACTATTGACTTAAAAGTTACTGCTGTACATCTATTTATATGCTAAATTATTTTCATGTTACCCACAGTCATAGAAGTTAAAAAGTCATGTGTCTAAGATTTATATCTTCTTTTGTTGAAGCAAAACCTGAAAAAATACTTGCCTTACCTTGCTTCAGGATAAAATGGGCTACATTATGCTTTATCCATTACCTTTAGGTGTTGCCTTAATTCTAGTTCCAAAATGCACACAATTAATTTAAAAGGATATTGGTGGTTTGTAGAATCATCCATGACGTTCTTGATACTTTGTTGAAGCCACAGTTTCTGCTGATCCAATTCTTTTTCTTTTAGCTCTAAATCTTCAATTTCAGCTTCCAGATATCTCAGCCTGTCTATGACTTCTTTTGTATTGCAGCCAGCACCTACTCCTCTTAAAAAGGTAAAAGGGTTCATGAAACCACAAGTGAAAATCTAAAGCAAACATGCATTGATAATTTCTTAAGACTATTTTCAACATTTGGAATTTTTTTTTTAAATTAGTATCATCTACTAATATTCAATATGAAGGAAATGAGCATTTACCCTCCCAGTAGTGTTTTAACAGGAAAATGAAAATGCTTAACCTCTGATCAAATTAAGATTTCCCTCTACAAAAATTTATCTTCTTTCGGAGTGTAGTTTTTTTCTGCATTGGAACTGTTTTGCAGGCCCTTTCTCCTTCACCCATAATTCTTACCTTGAGCTTTTACTTTCAGAGGCCTAAGAGACAATAGGCATGGACTGTGGTAGAGCAGGTAGATGGAGATCATGTGCCCTGATACCCCTCCCAGATTCATTCACAGGGAATTTTTCAATTGCAAGTGCTAGTTATAAAGTAGCACTAAAAGTTTTCTAAAAGTTTCTCTTCCGTGTGCTTTAAACTTGATTTTATGTATCAAAGACACAAGTTAAAAGGAAAACAAATACAGTTAATTTATTGTAATTCTACAACGTCATATTGCTCACTGAAACGCATTACGTTAATTTTATGGTGTCATACCTAGTCAGAAGAAGTAGAAAGAGGCAATTTTTGTTGCTCTTGGGCATGCAAAAATTTGCAGAATTGACATAACTTACTTCCACTGAATGCTGTTTTTTGACTTCTTCTCAATGAGATCAATCCCCTCTAGAACGTTGGTGATATCATAGATCCTTCTCTTCTGCCTCACAGCAAGAGTATCAGCAGCCTGTCGAGAGAACAACCATCAGCAGCTTGCATGCTGAGGGAAAAGACAGTTAAACCACTCCCTTGGAAAAATGCCATCTAATGTCATTCCAAAGGGAGAAGGTTCTTCAAGAGCCAGATACCATCATGAATTCTGAAGTCCAGCACCTGCAGGTAGTGCTACAAAGCACACGGAGCAGTCCCCTGGCTGAAGGCCAGCAGGCCATCCCCTGACAGAGAGGGGAGCTCACAGGGGTTGCAAAGACCATGGTCAGTATCTGGAGCATATTTAACTGCATGGAGGAGCTTCCCATGCTCTTTCTGGAGGGCAGGAAAAGGTATGGAAGGCAGGCAGTGACACCCTGCAGTGGGGCAAGCCTCTGAAGCCAAGGACATACTACGTTTATCACTCCTTCCACTGACACTCGAGGTATTACAGCCTTTGTTTGGATTCAGTGGTGCCAGGATACGAAACAACAGGGCTGTAATTTCACAAAGTGGCTGCAGGAGAGCTGCAGCATTTCAAGCCACCATTGTCCTCGCACAAATGCCCCAAACAGCATACTCAATCTGTCACACTGAGCACCAGCACCCTGGTACAGCTGCCAGGGGTGTTGCTGCTGACACACAGCCAGCTGTGCAGCACATCTGAGGGCTGTCACAACTCACCACTCTGAGCAAAGCAGTGTCAGGCAGAGACAACCAATTCCTGCCTTACTTCTTTCTCTCCATGGTGATTTTTGTGTAACTGATGCCAAGGGATAAGATAAAATAAGCAAACAAACTAGTCATGCCTTCCACACCTGAAAAGCAGCTCAAGTTCAAAGAATATTTGCTAAAAGGAGGGAAAACAGAGAGGAAGGAGTCTGACTCTGTAATTACTTGGAACACTTAAATACAATGATTACATGGGATTGTATGTATTAAATAAAAGAGAAGAAAAATAAAGAGAAGGGTAGGCAAAGACTTCTGAATTTGAACTAATACATAAAGTCAAATAATTTCTGCTACAGGAACACAATCATTTATTTCAGTTTGTTCCAACAATCTACTAAATGTATGCTTTTTGTATGCAGCCTATATGAAAGAAAGGTAGAACTCGAGACAACCATAACCTGGAAGGCAAACAAAATTTCTTTGCTTAAGAGTACAATTACCTTTTGCTACTCAAGTAAAGTTGAAAGGATAAAAAGAAAGAACAGAGATTAAAAAAATACTCTTACAGCCATGAAGTATAAGCACTGCTCTTTCTCCTTGGCAGTGATGTACCCACTAAATACTGTTTCCACTGACACCATTAGCAGCGTTTATCTTTTGTATGGTCTTCTGTATGAGTCTTTTAAAATATTTTCTTATCTAACCAAACAAAATACATGCAAGTACAAATAAAGTGCACAGTTTAGTTCTCTCCAAGAAAACAGGCTCTTTGATCACTTGTGTCAGCAGGTATGCACCTGCTATCTTAATCTGCTATTTTTGCTGCATACATACACGCTGCTTCCAATGACTGCAAGAGAACCTCAAAAATCTAGCAAGTAACAAAGTTGATGCCACTTGCACAATGCTTAATCAGCACCCCATACATCTCACAGTCTTCAGTTATTCTACAAGCTGTTTACATAATTCAGTGCAAGGAATGGACGGCACACACTTAGCTGCTATTCAGCTTTCTGGTTTTTTCCCATTGCTCTACATATTGACCTAGGACTTAGCCTACCACTCAGGGCTTGAATGATGAAGAAACTGCTCTGGAGACAGATTTCATTACCTCTTGAGATTTTCCCAAAGGCCTGTCTACAAAATGTAAATGCTTTACTAATCTTAATGTATTTTCAAATTGTACTGGTAGCAAAAGATACCAATGTACATAAATTTGGAGCTGTGAAACCAAAGCTTAAGATTTTTTTTTTTAAAGTCACTTTTTCTGAGTGTCGAATTTCAAATGTTTCAAAGTTGAAGTAATTGTTGCACTCTAAATGCTATTGCATTTTGTATGCCCCAAGCACAGCTCCCATGAACACCAGCAGCAGATTCACCCCTACCAGATCCAGATCCCCAGGACAGGGGCTCATTTCACAGGAAAATGAAGGACACAGTTACATATGTATTTGGCTTGACTACCCTGTATACAGTTCAAGCGCTGCTATGAAGTTCAGCTACTTACAAGAGTACCTACACAAGCTGGGACCAGTTCCCAAACTGAAATGTTTAATCCAGACATTCACTAGCATTCTGGTGCTGATCTTGTAATCTAATTATCTTTTAAAAATTTCACAGATATTTAAAAAGCAATTGAGAAGTTCCTCCCTGACATTCTAGCAGTTATCAGTGTGATACCTTCTGACAGGTACATGGATCAGAAATTAAGTTCAGTCCTCCACATAAACCATTCACTAATAATTTAAATAATTAAATGAGCTTTCTTAGACAAATCTCTTGTTGTCAAAAACACTGTATAAAACTCATCATTTCTCAGCCTATCTACAGCAATTACTCTGCTAACATAGGTGGACATAGCTTCCACATTCAGAGTTCTTTCATAAAATCTTTCAAATGTAAAGCTGCTGAACTCTAGTTATTCCTCCTAATATCTCCTCATGCTTTGATTAAGTATGTATTCAAGCCAAGCACTCACAAGTGTCTCATAGACAGGTCCAGAGCTGGAATATAATATCTAAGCACAGAGCTATGGTTCTGTGCATTCCGATCGTGCAGCTCTTGGAATACAGAAAACACACTGTTCAGCACAGGTTCAGCTGCAGGCACGCACACACACGCACACCCACCCACCCAGAAATAAGAAAGAAAGGCCAGGAAAAGGGCAATTGAGAGTTTGTAGCCCCCCCGCCCCCCACCCCAACTTCTTTGCTCCCTGGGAGCTGACAAAAGGCAGCAGAAATCCTCAGCTGCAGATGTGCTGCGTTAGCCCTAGAGAGCAGAGGAACTCGATAGAGCACCCGTGACAGAGTCATTACTGAGAAGCTTAAAGCACAAGGGCCAGCACTGCCTGCTTGCTCTCTCCACGTGTCAAAGGAAAGAGGTCCTGCATCTTCTGAACTCTGCCCATACCACATGACAACATTTTCTCCCCAGGAGGGTTGTCAACAGTTTGGTGAGAGTTTTAAATTGAATGGCGCTCTTGTCAAATTGTATGGAAAAGTGCTGAATGTCATTGCAACATAAACACTAAAGGAATGTAAAATCTAATAGATAGGCTCGCTCTTCCTCTGTGGAGTGCCACAAGTGTAAGGCAGCTGTTATCTGACCTTGACCAACACACTTCTAAAACAAGTAGATTTTAGAATACCTCATGTTTTGCACTGATGATCAGAAACACTACTTAACCATCATTAGAGCAGGGATGGCATTCTGCTAGAAACAAAGGCCACTTAAGAAATTAAGGCAGAAGCACTGTATGCTATGAAGAGCATTCCTTCAGGTGGTTTATCCTTTATTCACTCATCTTGGTCTTTTTCGCTCTTCCCTGCAATTCATGGGTTGCTGCAGATAGAAACTTAGTTTTATATCATCCTTTAGTGTTCTAAGCTTAACTCCATGACTAGATTTCTTTATAAAGGCTTATTCAGTGATAAGTATGTCATTATTTTAGAATAGCTGTTTGATTTTAAAGTAAATGCAAAATTCAAATTTCAAGTAAAGAAAATTCTCACTTCCACAATTTCTCAGATGTTACAGTGAAGTGTCCACCACTAAAACATTTTCACAGCTTCCTTTTACAGCCTACTAAACTGAAATTATAGATGTATTAAAGATCACCAGAAAATGTCCCATAAAACAGATTTTCCTTCTCAATTGCTAAATTGCAAAGCTGGAAGTCCACCTGTTTCCAAATTTTATTTTCTTCCTAGTGCTGGTTTTGCTAAAGAAATACTGATCAGCAGCACAACGTCAGATGGTCAATACCAGCCAGCAGAGAGACACTTAAAGGTGTTCACTGCATGAATCATTTCTTGGAATACTCTGTTCCATTTCAAGACTGTCCTGTTCTTCAGTTTGCTGAGCACACTGACAGAACACAAACACACAAACTGGTCTTCATTTTTCCTTAGATATATGGCTTATATATGAGAAAACCAGTCACAGAAATGTATGTTCTGACTCACTGTTTATGAAAGTACCAACAATTTAGGCACTGCAATTAGTATTTACTTTCAACAAACTCTAACCTGTAATTCTTACACCAGTCTCCAATAGGTCTCGAGCACAAACGTCTGTGATTGGTTGCAGTGCCTACTTAATTTTTCCGTGGCTATCAACCTTTCATTCCTTCTGAGTAGGTACCTTTCTCACTAAAGAGAAGAAGCATTGTTCCATCCCACTACGCAGCCCAACTTTATTGTTCAAGTCAATCTTCTTTGGCACATTAAGCCAAGCTTTTGGGCCTGATGTCTTGCAAACTGAGTATGTTTTGCTTCTCAGATTGACCTGGAACATCTCTCAGGACATGACAGACAATAAAGGAAGCTGCACAACAATCCCAAAGATCTGAACGTCATCGTTCTGTTTTGCTAGAGAAAGAGGCAATTAATAATAAGGAGCTCATCAACTTGTCCAGACCACAGCATAACCAAATGAGGAATATAAAACCTATCAGTGTCCTTCCCTATTCACCCTGAAGTTTCAGTAGCCACAGTAATATCACTGAAGTGCATCCAGTCTGAACAGGGATGCACAAAAAAAGCTCCGAGAACACCATTCACCTCCTGGGGCCTACTAAGAGTAATTAAAAAATAAGTCAATTTTCCAGAAAGTACTTTAACCAAAGCACCAAGCCAGCCTCTTGCTGCACTTTGCTGAACACCGCAGCCATTCACTGACAACCTTAACCAGTCAGGTTAACATACCTTTGCCTCAATGCATTGCACACCTGACAACCTGGGCCAGAGCAGCAGCATGCTCCAGGGAACTGGCAGGACACAGTGCCAAGGATCCCTCCTGCAACACAGTGACCCCCTGGCATGAGGGCCACGCCAAGGTAGGCTGGTCCCAGGGCATCACTGGAGATGCTCCAGCTGCTGCTGCCCAATGCCCTCACACCCTGGAGGCAGTGGGCTGGCTGCAGAGCTGGGTGACAATGATTTGTCACTCATACACCAATTCAGCTTCTTTCATTCACACATAACAGAAAGTATAAGGTGGCAATGGTCTGTTTTTCAACATCGTTTTCTCTTGCTAAAAGGACATCGAGGGGGGTGGGCAAGGTTTAAACAGCAGTCCACACACTGAGTCAGTGCAGGGAGAAACATAGGGCAGTAAAAAAAATACACGGAATTATCAGGGCTGGAATGGACCTCTAGAGATCATTTAGTCCAACCCCTGCCAAGGCAGGGTCACCTAAAACAGGTGCACAGGAACTCATGCAGGTGGGTTTTGAATGTCTCCAGAGAAGAAGACTCCACGACCCCCCTGGGCAGCCTGTTCCAGTGCTCTGCCTCCCTTAACGTAGAGAAGTTCTTCCTCATCTTGAGGTGAAACTTCTTGTACTTTAGTTTATGGCCATTGCTCCTCGTCCTGTCACTGTGCACCACCAAAGTCTGGCACCATCCTCTTGGCACGCACCTATAAGATATTTATAAACACCGATGAGACCTGCTCCCAGTCTTTTCTTCTCTGGACTAAACAGGCCCAGCTCTCGCAGTCTCTCCTCGTAAGAGATGCTCCAGACCCCTCACCATCTCTGTAGCCCTCTGCTGGACCCTCTCCAGTAGCTCCTTGTTTTTCTTGTACTGAGAAGCCCACAACAGGGCATAATAAACAAGACCACTCTCAATAAGTTAAATTTAACGCACGGAACCCATTAATTATGCCCCTTAATAAAAGCCGAAACGCGTATTTGAGCCGACCGCGACGGCTGTCAGCCATCACCGGGTACCCACAGCCCGTCAGCGACCGGGGGAGGCCCCGCCACGCCGGGCGGGCGGTAGGGAAGGACGGACGGAAGGAAGGAGGGAGGGAGGGAGGGAACGGGCGGCCCTGCCCGGCCCCCGGGCTGCGCCGGCCTCCCTGCAGCGCGGCGGGCCCTGCGCCCGGCCGGGCCCGGCGGTGCCGCCGGCCGCCCCCCCGCCCTCGCACCGCTTTGAGGTCCAGCACGCCGTCCTTGGCCTCCTGCAGCAGCGACACGAACTTGGTGGTCAGCAGCCCCAGGCTCTTCTCGTGGCGGCTGCTGCCGCCGCCCGCCGCCTCGGCCGCCGCGGCCATGCCGCCGGCGGGGCCACGTGTCGCGACCGCCGCAACGGCCCGAGCGGGAGCGCGGCCCCGGCCCCCGGCGCGCGGCGGCGGGAGGGGCGGCCCGCAGGAAGTGACGCCGCCGCCGTTGCCGGGACACCGGCGCGGGTCGGCCGCGGGGCTGCGGCCGCGGGCGGGGGACGGGCCCGGCCCCTCCGACCGGGGCAGGGCGGGCGGCCCCGCGGCCTGCGGGAGACGGACTGCGCTTGGCTGGCGCGGGCCGCTCCCGGCTTTCGCTCAGGGCCCCCAGGACGGGTAGCGCAGGCCTGGAGTCGGCGAGATACGTCCCGCGAGCCTGGCTGTCTCCGCCTCGATGGCTCCTTGTCGCTCATTTCACCGTTTGCATTTGATATAAAAGCACTCAGATTAATTTTAAACGATGTTCTACCTTGCCAGGCCAGGCACAGGACACGTTGATGATCTGGCCAGGGGCACAGGGAATTTTGAATGCTTACCCAGTCCCTTCCCCTTGTGTCCAAATATACTTGGCCTTAATTCAGGTACACCTCGTTCCCTAGTTACCATCGGATAAAAGCAGAGAAGCTTTAAAGTCCATACTGGATAAGAATTCAGGGGATGCACTTAAGGAAGAGCAGACCCTCAGGTAGCCATCACACACGGCAGTGGAGCGCTGTACCCTGGGTGTGCCGTGGCACACAGGAGCTGTACCTGCACGTGCAATCCCATGTTCAGGGCAACATGTGCATGCTAACATGCTCTCTCTGGACCTGGAATCACAGTCCTCCTGGTCTCAAGTAACACAGCAATTTCCTCATTCCGTTCTCAGTATTGATTGAAACAGATAATTCTCTAGTCAGGAAATGAAAACAAAGACTAAAAATGGAATTGATTTTAAATTGTCATGATTGATGCACGAGAGCATGTGTTGCATCTGACAAGGTCAGCATTCACATTTTGTTTATATTTTTATTTAATTAAGTGTATTTTATTTATTTTATTAAGTTTTATCTTTCAGTCATGCTGGGTTGAAATTTATCCTTGTGAATACGTAAATTTGGTACAGCTTTCACCTGCACCACATCTTTATTATTTCACCATTTTGAAGGTAAAAATCGTTTAAACACTTATTAAAAAGCTCTAAGGAAGCCATGTAAGCATAAAGAGGGAAGCAATGCCAAAGACAGAGTTATCTGCAAGAAAAACAAATGTTCCTAGCACTGCTAACACATGAACGTTCCCAAGTACTGTAATATGAAATTCCTGAGCCAAGAGCAAGGAACAGAAAGAATTTATGTTAAAAACGTTAACAACTCCCTATGATGAAATCAGACAATGAGTTTCAGAACAAAAATTCTGGAGTTAAAACTCAGAGGAGATATTAAAAAATTGAATCAGGGCAAGAATAAGTTCTTTTAACTTCCTGGTGCATTCCAGGTATTCAATTACTTCACCCAAAGCGCAGCTTGGTCAAAGAGTAAGTAAAGAAAAAAGAAGTGCCCCAGGAAACACTCGATCAACATGACAGAAAAGCACTCTGAAGTGGTGCAACCTTTCTGCACCAATGATATCTGTAAAAATACTATAGAACAGCTTTCCAGGTGAGCATTTCCTCACATACTGTAGCACAAGAAATAATTTTCTTCTGCCTTTGGAGAACTGAGTTAAAAGTTTGTCCTTACACCTTGCTAACCATTACCACTATTTCTTAATTTTTACATATTACAAACAAATGGGACAGATTCCAAGCAAACAGTCCTTAACAGCTCTATCCTACCTTAGCTGGGAGTACCACAGTGCAGACGCCTCCCCGTTAGTGCTGATGGCTCATTCCTGGTGTTTTCATGAGTCAGGTGCAGGAACTCTTGATGCAGGGAGTCAGAGCTGAAGCAGGTGTCTGCTTTCTGTCCCCTCCACAAATTTGGAATTTTACCCTTTTATAAGACCATGCAATCTCTAGACAATTCCCAGCCCTACACGCCTCCCCACAGTGGGGGTTGCTCCCCAGGCTGTTCCAGGCGTCTCATTCAGTTGTTGGGCAGCCTTTTTTTTATTTTGCTTTGCTGTTGCTACTTCCATTCTTAAAACAAAGGGTGCGCTGCTAGCTCTCAAGGTTGTGCTTTGTCAAAGACAAGTTACTGATCATCAGGAAGTTGTTTTCGCTGCCATGGCCTATACTTTCAAGTCGTGCCCACGTTTTCAAGGCCTTTTACAGGCCACGCTTTAGCTGCACCTCATAACAAGAGGCAGCTGGTATCAAGCTCTGGTTTACATAACAAGCTTTCATTAACAAATTGTTAACAAATGCAGCACCTCAGTTACCCAAAGGCCAGGGCTTTTTACCAGCACTAAGTACTGTTATGGGGCTGCTGGGCACAAAAATGCACAATCAGTTACACTGTGCTAATGTGCTAAAGCCTGGGTTCCGAACAAATGATGGTAAAGTTGGCTTAGGGGCTGCTACCGTCACTGGAGCAACAGGACTCTGCTCCAGCTACTGCGAGGTGAAAGGAGGGAGGAAATAGCTCCACCTGGTGTAGCAGCGTGTACCTCCATGATTTTACTACTCACGGTTCCCTTTATTAGTGCAGCATGAAACGCTTCGGAGGATGGGGGGTAGTTCAGTAACAGTTTAGGATCCTCGGAGAACAAGCACATGAAGTAAATGCCCAAATACAGTGGAGATGGTAAGGCCTCCACCAAGAAATAAATGTAACAATATATTAACATAAGGCTTATGTTTTGCTTCCATAAGAAGCTCTTAGGTTATTATCTCCTTCATTTCAAAAGCCTGGTAGGAAGCCTATTGCTGTGGAGAAAACCAAACTATGCTGCCAAAAAAGCCACTCTAAGTTGCAGTAGTTGTACATTCTCCAACAGTGGCAGAGTAAACATGTTTTCAGGTACAAGAAAGATGGAGAGAGTTTATTTACAAGGGCATGTTATGACAGGACAAGGGAGAATGGTTTTAAACTGAGAGTAGGTTTAAATTAGATAATAGGAAAAAATTCCTTACTGTGAAGGTGGTGAGGCACTGGAATAGATTGCCCAGAAAGTTGTGGATGCCCCATCTCTGGAAGTACTCAAGGTCAGGTTGGATGGGGCTCTGAGCAACCTGGTCTAGTGGAAGGTGTCCCTGCCCATGGCAGGGGGTTTGGAACTGGATGATCTTTAAGGCCCTTCCAACCCAAGCCCTTCTGTGAGTCAACATTCTTGGTTTTCTCATTTTAAGAATCTTTACCTCACTGAAGCAAAGCTTCAAGCTCTTGGGTTAGAACTTTCCAACTTCCTTTTCTCTTATTAAACATGCCAATTCCTAATTTTATATGATGCTTTTCATCTATACATGTTGTGACCCGTTTTGACAGCAGTTAAAAATAACCAAACATTAGAAGTAACTATTTATTATGAAAATAATGTCAAAACATTTATGTCTACTCCCTGAATTATCAAAATATACAACAGACTTAGTTGTCTAGAAAACAAGGCAAAGTGCATTGCAGTGTATGAAACTGCTTGTGTAATATCCATTTTTAGTATAAATATTAATGATCTTCAAAGTCTTGTTGAATATCATTCAGTGCATGTGTAAGTCGTCGTATTTTATTTTCCATGGCTTTTTTATTGTTTGCCATTTCTTGCAGAAGCTCCCGCATTTCTTCTTCAACAGAGTAAACCTGAAAGAGCACACAGAGAAGAAACAGAATTCTTGCTTTTCTTAATACACCTAAACCCATATAATCTTGGCAATTTTTAACACTGATAAGTAATGCAAGACTTACATGCTTCTGTTTGAATATGCTATGCACTACTCTTGCTACTGGATGCAGTAGCAACATCTTTCTTTAAAAGAATGTATTGATCTGCTCGGAGATAGCAAGTACTGTATCGACCCAGAAAGTTATTATGGAAAAAAGTGCACCAGTTGTCATGTTAAGGAAGAATGCAGTAGGCAACAGAAACAGTAACTGTTAAGGTTGGCATAAGTGAGTTAAATGGATTATCTGGCACAGTCATCATTACCCTTGCCTGTATAGATAAGGAAATGTTTAGCTAGTGATTCGTAGTGGCTACATAGCATGGAGCTTTACTTTGCTTGAATTCAAAACTTCATGATGGCAACAAGTCTAGAGATTTTCTTGCTATGCAAAGATTGAGTACTAAACCAGGACTGTTTCCATCCAGAGTCAGCCTGATAGATTGAAACAGGAGACTTCCAAGCACCACTCTTGTAGCAGCTGTAGAATAAAAATGCAAATATAATAAATATAAAATTGAGTACTAAAATTACTTTTTCATTTGCTGCTTCAATTTGTTTTTCCTTTTCATTTGCCAGGTGCAAGAGTTCTTCCTGATGTGCTGCCAACACTGACTCAAGCTGTTTTCTGAAAGCATTATCCATTTTATGAAGCTTTTCCACAGCAATCCTAAAAAAACGATTAAAAAAAAAATCACACTCCCGCAAACAGCTGAAGTGTTTTGCTTTGTCCAACTCTGCCTTTGATAAGGTTTTAATAACATAAGCATGAAGACAATTGCATATTGGCATCAGAAGGTGTCCTGTTTTCTCAAGTACATGTTCTAGCTTTATGCACTGTGTTTAGGACTCTGGGCATTCTCTTCGGAGAGGCATTTAATCGCTAGCAAAGGATATGAAGATTAGGGCTTGCTACTGTCAACATGGATAAGAGCTCCACCTGTTTTCAAACATTTCCTTATGCTTTTGGTTCCCAAGAAGGGAATGAACTGCGTGATCCTGTGAATGGCCTGTGAGCCTCTGTCTCACAGAAATAGAAAAGTGCCTCCTTCACCATAAAGAAGCATTTTCTTTAACTCCAAGCACATTCTGCTTTTAAGAGATAATTCTTAAGTATGTAGGAACAAAAAGCAATGCAAATTTATACAATAAATTTACAACAAAATTCTGAAACAAACCAGAATTATTTAGATCAAAAATTTTAGTTTCACTGTTGTTCTTCTAACACTTCCAAACCCCAGTACTATTGACTATTTGAGGTGGTTGGTTTTGTTTGGCTTTTTTGTTAGTGTTGTTTGCTGTCGATTTGTTGTAGTTCTGTTTTTTTTCTTTTTATGCAGTCTTATTAACTATCTGGTATTTTCTCAAGAGTAGTTGGGAGGAAGGAAGAAAACCATGAGAAGTGGGCCAAAGAATAAAGTAAAAATTACAGTAAGAATCTAAACTTATCACAGGCATCAGTCTAACAAACTTCTCCATCATTCCAGAAGCATATGAAATAATTTTCCAGGTTATGACTACTTGTTTCTGTATCATCTCATATTTAACTATTAACTGATCAAAGAAATTGACAGTACAAGAGGAATAAGAAAATATTAAAAATCTTGCTATTTTTATGGGAAAAGAATGACAGGTAATTTAGAAACAGTCTGTTTGTCACAGACTCAAACAGTGATTAACAGACACCAAGGTGGGCAGGAGTGTTGATCTGCAGGAGGGCAGGAAGACTCTACAGAAAGGATTGGGACTGATTGGATTGATGGGACAAGGCCAATTGTATGAGGTTATTTTCAAAGAAAATGGAAATTAAGAAGTTCAGACAACGAATGCTGTAACTGAATGCCAGTTCCATGAAGTAAGTCACCTCTACAGCAGGAATTCCTTCTAGGCCCAGTTTGTAACTGGGCTCACCAAGTAGTTAAAAAGGCATTAACGCATTCTTTCACCACATAATTGAGCATTTCTGCAGTTATTAATAGTGCAACTCTACAGTAACTGAGTAGTCACAAAATAAACTAATAAAGTGTTCACCTTTGACTTTGAAGGCTTTTATTTCTCTCTTCAATCAACTTCTTCTCTTTGAAATCGAAGTTCTCCTTCATTTGTTTAACCTGTACCTCCAGCTGGCTTAACAGCTCTCCTTTACCTTGCCACCTCTTTTTCAGTGCACTGAAAATAAAATGCACATATTTACAATTAATGCAAACACCACTTCTTAGGAGGGCAGAAAAGTTTTTCATGCTTCCATCTTTCCTCATTTCTGTGAGTTTTAATAGCAAGCGAGTACTCTCTGAACATAGAATAACTTCAGAGCTGTGTTGCACACAATGATCCCAAAGAATTATTGTGATTTGTATTACCTGTGTGCATTCTTAATGTCATCAAGTTCTATTTCTTTTTCTTCTAGCAGTTGCTTTAATTCGTCTTTTCTTTCATTTTGCCTTTCTAATTTTTCTATTAGCTTTTCACATTCAGCAGCTTTTTCATCCAACTGCACTTGAAGCAATTTCTGAGCTTCCCGATTTTCTTCATGCTGTTTTCTGACTTGTTTCTCTTTTTCTTGTAAGCCCTTTAGAAGACAAGTATTTTAGAACACATAAACTTTATTGTTACTCCTTAAGAGTATTTGTTTAGTCTACGATGGAATAAAGCAGAGAAGAACGTGAAAGTTTACTCTTCTGAATGTATGAAGAACACTTAGAAAGTGATAGTCAGTTACTTAGTCAGTTACTTAATCTTCATCTGAAAGAAGTCAGAATAAAAAGCAAAGTCATCAAAACACAAATCTGAAGTTGAAAGCAAGTGAAGAAAAAAGTTATTTTGAACTCTTATTCTACATAAGAGTTGAATAAACAACTTATACGTAAGTCACTGAGCTCACAATCTGTAACAATGAGTAATGCATCTAACTTTGACATAACATGCTACAAAATTTTGATTAATAAGCTAGTCTTAAGTCTCTAAATGAGACAAATGGAATTCTGGGACAAAACATAGTACCTCTGCTGCCAAAACACTGTTTTACAAGAACAAAATAAAGAAAAAATATTTATGTTGTAAAATAAATGTTTTTCCTTTTCTTTTAAACACTCAGGAAGAATTATGCTATCCTACTTTCACCTCTCTCAAAACCATTATCAAGAATAAATTGAAGCAAAGCAAAGAGAAGAAAGTCTGTACATAAATATGGTTCAGTGGGAGATTCAAAGTACCATCACTGTGCATCAATTTAATAAAAAGCCCTCTTCTGCTCTCAGTGAAATGAATTGCCACTGACAGCCTGATTGTGATCTGTGAGTTGGTAAACTACGAGTGCAGACCCAGCTTTCATCACGGGCTTTGTGACAGCTAAAATTAAGACTTGCAGTGAAAATTAAGCACACAAATTGTCAGATATGGCACTTACTTCTTTTAGTCTCCTAATTGTTTCTGTCTGATCATCCATTATTTTGTTTTTAATTTTTATGGTATCACTGTCCTGTTCCTTTTGCTTTTTTAACGTGTCAATCTCATTTGTTAAAACTTCAATTTTTGCCTCCAGTTTCCCCCGATCTTGTGCAAGATGAGCTCCTACACAAAACAGGATTTTCACATTACAGCAACTCATGTTATAGATGATTTCAAGATGTAGAATGTTGGGAGATGGGGCTGGGGGAGGAAAAGGTAAGAACCTTACAAACCAAAGTACTGACTATTTTGTCCAATGGAAACACTGTAGGGATTTTATCTGTAGGTAGATAACACTTAAGAGGAAATGCAGAACTGAAGGTCTGTGTTTTATCCTTTTTGAAAACTTCTCTGAAAAATAGTTGACAGCAAATCTTACAGACCCCAAAGGACCACAAGGTGGTGCTGAGTCACATGAAATTAAAAAATGCCCAAACTTTTTTTTTTCCTCCCAGCATTTAACACTCTTTTAAGATATATACTGAAATTTTCATATTAGACTTCCCTGCTAGATGAGAAGTAATACATAACATTATTTACAAATCCTTGTTTTTCTAGTTTCATGTTTAAAAGTTCTTTGTTCAACATTATGGTATTTTCACATTTTCAGGAAACAGATATATTGTATTCGCAGCTGACTCCCACAAATGCTGTTACAGATCCTATACCAGCCTGTGTGCCACAGAACACCTATTTTTGCACATCATCTTTACAACTGGATAAGATCAGGAAGGCAGCCAAGGGCCCTGTCATGATTACAACTATATTGGAGTGTTTATTTGAAACATAAGATATTGAACACCACCATTTCTTCTGCAAAAGAAAAATAACCTGCTATTTTACCCTGTTCTGCCAACTCCTGCCCCCATATTTTTCTTTCCATTTTTAGTCCATCAATCACAGATTCCTGGGCTGTCAGCTGGGAAATAAGTTTTCCATTTTCCTTTTTTAGAAGTTCAACTTGAACAGCCTTTTGTTTGTCCTCCTCAATCAGAGTTTCAAGTTCTTCAGTTCGACACTATATGAACAAACATTGGGAAAAGACAGTAAGATCATTTAAAACAACATTCAAAATTTCAAATCAGTACTAATGGATTAGGAAAGTAATACTTATATACAGCAGATTAAGTTCACTGAGAAATATTCTACTTGCATTCATGGTTCTATCTGCATCTTGTTCCAGTTGTGAAACACATATGTTTGCTTCAAATAGACATACAATTCCAAAAACCAGTAAAGCTGGTTTCTAAATAGCCACTATAAATTCTCAATGTCATTATAAAAACCCATTTAGAATTACAAATGCAGAAGTCAAGAAAAGCAAAAGAGAAAGTAAAGATATTAAAAACTGAATCAGAAGGAGACAGAAGCTGGGATGAACTTTCACTTCCAATGATAAGTATTTATTTTCAGTTATCCAAGCTACTTTTTGTTTTACTGATTACAGCTATTTAATGTAGGTATTTTCCAATTTTGTTCTTAGAAGCACCACTGACTGGCAGAATCCTATTCTGTACAACAACATAATGTTTGGACACCCTAACAGCAACATGTAGAGGGGAGATTAGAAACAGCTGTGCAGAGGTTGTACTGCACCCAACTTTTAGCACAAAGCTGGACTAGATCACACGACCATTTAGAAGTTATGTTCTTAAGATTTTTAAGAATTAATTAAGGATAATAGGATAGTACTAGAATATGTTACCACAAAGCAACTGTGCCCACAGTGTTTAAGATTAAAATTTGACAATTAGTAGATAATGAATAATACTGCTAGTATTATACAAGTAGGAGATACTAAGCTCCTAACAATTACACTGCATTATTTGTTCAATTACATTTCTACTTCATGTACAATGACCAATGCAGAAGCATGTTCTATTTCCTTGAATTTACAAGGGGTCAGGAATATTAACGTAGTTTTGATTGACCAGCTGATTATATATAAACTGCTACTGCTCGAAGGGCAAAGAGTGCACTTTTGACGACAAGAATGAATCTAGATTTTTCTATATGGGGAGCGGTGTTTGTGAGAAATAGAAGTGCAAGATGCAAGAATAAAGGCTGACATGCAGTACTGGGTTTTGGTGCAACAGGAAACCTGTGTTGTTTAGTTTATCAAGCTTGTACGGAATCGTTAACTTTTATAGATGAAACATTACAAAAAAATAACATGTAGTTGAAATGTTTTGAAACAAATACCTTTAGGTTTGCTGTAGCTTCTTCATTTGATTTTGTTAAGTCTGCAATTTTTCCTTTCTGTTCCTCCACTATATTTGTCAGGTCTTGGATCAGACTTGCCATGTCTTTTTCCCTTTGTTCCAACTCAAAGAGGGCTTGTTTGTGTTCAATTAGGTCAGCAGAAACTTTTTCAAAACCGTGTTTTACCTAAAATTTTATAAGACATGACTTAAAAAATGCTAACATTTCAAAAAAAAGTGTGCATATATAAACACAAGTGACATTTGAATTTTAAGTGAAGACACAGAAATTCATCAGTGGTCTATGAAATTAGTGAGTATTTGAAACTGGTTTTCTCCTGGTTTGTTGGTGAAACTTCTACTTGAAAAACAGCTACATATTCTACCCAGCTACATATTTGTAGAAAAAACCCAAACCCAACAAAACATAACAAAAAAACCCCAAACAAACAAAACCCACACACAGAGAAAAAAAATCCATGGGTGGATAGGAAGCAGAGCAGAAAAACCATACTTGGTAACTGGAAACAATACCTTGATTTAATCTCATTGTTAAAATTGACATTAAAATCTCAAAAGAAGAACAAAGTTCATTCAAACCTTTTTTTCTTGCAACAGAAAGACTTGAAGGGTAAACCCCCTGTCTTTTCTTTCCCCTCTTTTCCCATCTATTTAAAACTGATTTAAAACGAAGAAAACCAAGCTTAAGGTGAAGCATTTAATATTTTATTTAACATATAAAAAAATGTACATACTAGCCACAGAAATAAATTCTCTAAGGAATTTAGTAAGCAAGCAAGTGTCGAATTTGAGTTTCAAAATGTATATCCAAAATTCAATTTGGAAAATTTACACAATATGGAACTATATTATTAAATACACTTGTATATGTGTTTAACTATAACCTTATCAAAACACAAACCAAAAAAGAGTAAAACTTGTAATTGAATATATTCTAATAGAAGGTCAACATATTTTAAAAGAAATTAATAACATCAGACAGAAGGTGTTTTTAAAATTTCTTTTGATTATGTTCTACATATAAACAAAAATGCTGGGGTTTTTGAGTGTTGACTTGGCATTTGCTGTCATTGTTCTAATCACTGGTATTTCAAATCTTTCTACCAGTATTTTTGCATGAATCCTTAGAGCAAAGACCATAGGGATAAAAAACCAACCCAGCAAAACACCAAAAACCACACCCAAAATATCCTCCCAAACCCAGCATACTTAAGAGAACTACAACCCCACCTAGTGGGAGATGAAATGTTCCCTCAGTCTTACCTCTTCAAACTTTTTTGCTTCGATTGTTAAAGCTAAACGAAATTCATCTTCTAACTCTCTGTACTTCTGGTTTGACATGTCAATTTTCTCCTGAAATTCTCTAACATGCTGCTCATGCCTCTGCTCCTCTTTAGCCATTACTTTTGACAAAGCGTCTTGAAATTCAGGTCCGTTTAAAGCAACTCGGGTTTCAAGTTCTTTCCTGAAATTGTCAAGCATACTTGAGACATGAACTGCAGGATCTCACAAAGCTGCTTTAATTCATTTCCTTGGCCTTACTGAACAAGGATAATGAACTACATAATAAATGGGATAAATTCCTTCATCGCACAGACAGTTTTCAGTCTTCTATGACAATGGCCCTGGCATGAGGAAAATTCTGTTGACTACTGTTAAAACACCCAAAGGAATATCCTTACTTTTTAATTCAAACGTTTGTAGAAATTGTTCAATTGTGCTTTTCCTGTTAGTTAGCACTTGTTTGCTTTGCTGTTAGCAAACATCTGGAAGTGACACTGGAATCAGAGAAAAGCCGTGTACAGCCAGACACCCTCTTCTGCAGTCAGTCATTCCCTTCACCCGCACCCAACAACTGGTGCTATTCACTCAGACCCAAAACCTGAAAAGCAGCAGCAGCAAGAGGGACCTAAAGGACAATGATGAAGCAAATCTACCCTGTACTTTAACACTACTCTGTTCATCTACTTAAAATCAAAACAATATAAAATAAAATATCCACTGTCCTTCACATTACATCTTTTGGAGCTTTATGAGGTAATTATTGGAAGTTCTCAAAACACAGCTATCAGATTCTTCCCATCTAAACCTGCAATTTTCTTGGTATCTGAATACATTTTCCCTTGTTAAATTCAGCAAATGTAACCAGCTTATTTTATTAATAACCTTTGTTATATATTACTATACCACACGGTGCTTCTTGCTTTAGTTTGTACACATATTTGATTGTATTAGCTGAACACCACAGAACTTAGCCTCAAGTATTTGCCAAAAAAAGGGAAATTTTCAAAGAGGAGAACAGCCAGGCAAGTAACTCACCCTCCACCCACAAGCAAGATACTGCAGAAGCTTACTGGTTTTTTGGAACACTGTGTTACTGTAGCATATGCAGCTCTTCAGACAGTAATTCACATACAATTTTATTTTTATCTGATAATTCCTGGATTACAGATCGAGTACTTAAAATAAAGAATTCACCCATATAATAAGACAAGAACCATTCACGTGAAAGGCTGGAAGTTGCCTACATGAACTCATGAGTCAGGAATCTACAAGATATTTTTAAATGAGCAAGAAAATGTGTGGGAGTACATCTACATTTTCACAAAGACCATCTCTCCCACTAATCAAAAAAACCCCAAACAAAACAAACCCAAACAAAACCACACCAGTACTTTAGAACACATTTAAGCAAAACATGTTTGCAACACAAGCATCTCTATTAACTTGTGAAAAGAAAATAATGACCCCATACCTTCGCTCTTGCTCTCTTAATACAAGAAGCTCATGTAGTTGTTTTACCTTCTCCTTCTGTTGTCGGACGGATATTCGCAGTAACTGTACTTCTCTTTCATTTGCTGATGCTTTAAGCTCTGCTTCTTGCACCTGTTTCATCTGTGTGGAATTCATAAAGACAAGAACAAGATTTTCTTAAATCTGTAATCCAGTCTTCATGTCTTATACTAGAATGCAAAGGAACAGGTGCTTTCTACGAGTTTATTTGAGCTTTTTTGTTTGGTTTTGGTTTTATTTTGGTTTTTTCTTAATATATATTGTAACACTTGAAGAAATTTAAGACAAGATGTTTAAAAAAAAGTCTTAACTTAACTTACTACAACACAAAAAGTGACCTTAATAAAGAACCAAGGGCATTTACTTAATTTGTAAAGAACTTAAAGGTGTCCTGCAGAAGCAGAAGTGCATTGACAGAATGATTTCCTCAATTAGAAACTCTCATATTGTCATACTTGTATTAGTTTCAAACAAAACATTTTTAGATGTTTTCAACAGAAATTTCTTTTTTTAACACTCCACTTTTGTAAAAATCTCCATCTTTCTGATTTGTACAGTTTAGAGTTGCTGAACAGAGCTGCTTTCTAATGATTTTACAAAAAATGTACAATCAGTATAAACACCAGATGGCATACTCCACTTTTTCTATTCGATGCAAGCTTTTATGAGTAATTCCATTTTATAGACTTAAGCCTTTTAAATACAAAACTCTTTTCTGATTCAACATGAAGAAAAAAGATGAGAAAAAAGTTATGAAAAAGATTTTGATTACTCATTAAATGGTAGTTCAGAATCAGGACACTTCAGAAGGCTAAGTTCTCATGTTCTACATGGTAAGCCTTTTCATGAATAGTTTAATGAGTAACTTTTAGACACACCCCACTGTATTCCTTTGTTTTGTGGAAGAACAGAAGCAATTCTCTCCTAAATTGAAGCACTTAAAAAATGCCAAGCAAGAACGCATGCAAATTTAAAGACTACCTGAAAACAGGGTACACATTTAGATGCATAGTAAACTTACTCATCTTGAATCCCCCTTCAAGAGGTCATCTAGTAATGCTGACTGAAGCTGACTTAAACAGTGGCTACATGGAGTAATTTACCACTGAAGGTAATTGCCAGGATGTAGGTGAGAAAGCTCTATGAAATATTCTAGAATTTCTTAATCTTGGAATTGATAAAATAGGCCAAATGTATATTAAATCTGAACATTCAAAAATACTATTTAGTTTCTAGAGCATCATGATTATTCTTTGAAACATAATTATTACAGAGTATTTGCTACAGGATCTTAAAGACAGGAACAAAGACTTTCCCTTAATAAAGTTTTGCAGTTGATAAAAACAATGCTACTACCACCAAAAGAGATGACTTATTTCTACAAACTTATTAAAGGCAAAATAAAAACCTCATACATCAATAAGGTGTATCCATCCTTATAGGATAGAAAAAAACACACACACACAAATCCCACTCTTCTGTTCTCTAAATCACTAAATTTAGTACATTTCAAACTGACAGGCAGATACCTGATCTAAACCGAAGGTCACTTCTAGATTCTCTAACAGCTCCAGGGTATCTGCTGCTAAGGAAGAAATGGAAGAGCCACTCAAGTGCCCGAACAGGAGCCTAAAGTAGAGAGTGTCTTGAATGGTGCTTTGCAGTTTGTCTGTCAGCACACTCCCTGATTCTCATTCCTTCCAGGGAACCTGAACAACATCACTTCCCAGAGCACCACACTATCAGTTTATTGACTTTTCATGGATGTGGTAAGAGTCAATTTTTTTAAGTTCAGTGAGACAGGAATGGACTAACATAGGAATATAAACAAACAAAAGGAATAGACATTGGAGGACACTGAAAATCCAGCAATTAATTTTTCAGAAAGAAATAGTGGCAGTATCTGGTCCAGCATCTTGATCTTATATATTTGTATCCTCAACAAAGAGCCCTGACTACAAAAGCATCATTATCTTCTCTAGCTGTAAAAACAAAACAAAAAAATCCCAAACAAACAAAAACAAAACATCACACAAACTAACCAGAATCTTTGAAGTTCTCAGCAATCACTGTTTTGTTCTGGTTGCAATTAAAAGCATCTAATTCTTTAGATCAGCAGAACAAACAACCCTCAGATTTCCATCCCAGCAGTAAGATCTCTACTGATTTTAGCAATATTTTAAAAAACTTGTCTTTGTAACACTCTGTTTTCAGAAAATATCAACTCTCAGTATTATGTACCTAGGATTTGTTCTCCTGTATCTTAAGACCACATCACATGACATACTTCTATTTATAAAATACATTAACTGACAATTAAAATGGATACCTGTTATTAATTACTACTATGTAGAAAAAAAGCCCCAGGTTTTATTGTGCAAAACTCAAGACTCAATGCTGGTAAAATGCAGTGTTTCTTTGTATTCAGGACTATGGTAGCCACCCTGTTGCCACTGTATAACTTACTCATGAAAAATATTTACCTCTATTGCTCGCTGCTGCAATCTCTGCGTCTCCATCTTGGACAGTGTTTCTTCTAAAGCTTGCATGGCCTTCTGATGTTCTGCTTCTTTATTTCTTGCCTGATTTAGTTCATTAGTAAGTCTTTCAGTTTCACCTTTCAACTGTTGGACATCTGCTTCGAGTCTTGCTTTGGCATCTCTCTCTTTCAATATCAATTCCTTTAACCTGAGAATAAATGCAATGCAGTTGTATTACAAACATTTTACCTGTAAGTTTGATGCCAAATACATTGAGAAAAAGGCATTAGTAACTGTTGTAGCAACATATCTTGGTTTTTACTGCATTTTACTATTTACAGCACTGTCACGTAAAAGTGTTTAAAAAGATGTAAACTATTACTTAAGTCATGTGTAGCATTACTCTATGGAGCTTCAATTTAAAAAACCTGAGGTGGAGACAACCTCATAGATACATCTTTTAGGAAATGACATTCCACTATGACTTTGCTTTACATCAATTTCGAACATACACTATCCATTTGTAATTTAATAATTATCTTCAGAAACTCTAAAATATCCTAAATATTTTATCAATTTTTATATAAGATCTATCCCAACAGAAGAGAAACATAATAAGCCTCTTATAGAAGATGGTATAAATGTAGATGGGTATAAAATAGAAGTGGGAGGTGAACCTAAAACAAGAAGGGGAAAAGGGGAAATATTCAGTCAGTCACGGATGGTAACTCAGGAAGCACGTGGCTTGGTTTTTCCTAAAAGAAAGAAAATGTGGTTTTGATAAATACAATGCAGTTAAAAAAAGACAAATGGAGCAGACATCTCCAAAAATAGGAAGATCTTTTGAAGACAAGGCTGCTGCTCAGAACAGACAAGGACGGGGACAACCATCTCTCTGAAGATTTACTAGGCCTGCCCTGCACAGCACATAGCCTATGGGCTGACTCTGGCCTGCTAGAAACATTTTTTTTCTAATATGCTGTGCAGAAAAAAACAAAGAACACTCTAGGTATATGTGGAAAGGGAGACTGGGAAACAGAAGGCAGAAGTATGACATGGGACAGCTACTAGAGCTTGAACTGAAGGTACAGTTATGATACAGATTGTTTGGAAAGTAACAGCTAGAACTGTAGGAAAGTGGCTCACTGATCCTGTTCTACAAGAACCAGAAGCAAGCTGCAGAAAGGAATGTCACTAGTTAATACTGAGAGAAATTCTAGCACTACTTCTTGATGCCTTATTTTCCAAGTATATTGCTTAAAGCTGTTCTTGTTTTTTAAGCCTACAAAATGAATTATTGGAAACTAAAAAAAAACCCATAACAAACTCTTAGACTACAGCATTGTTTCCCTACCTGTCTGTATTGTACACAGCCATACTCTGAATATTCTTTTCTTCTTTTGCATGCTTCTGTAGCTCACTGACATGCTCTAATAATTTCTTCTCTGCTTGCTCTGCTTTCCACCTCCTTTCTTTTTCCTGATCCAGTTCTTGAATCAGTGCCTTAGCAAAAATGTGATAAGCATCAACTTACTAGGAAATATTCAAGCATATCCAAAAATAACAAACAATATTTATAATTGTAGAACAGGAATTTTTTGTCTCTCTGGAATTCATGGATGACAGAAGAAAGTGCAAGAGACCAGGCCAAAAACTCCCATAAAAGTGAAAAAAAATACATCCTCTCCCAGTTGACGCTGCAAGAACTCTACTACTTTTGACACTATCTACATGCAATTATTTTTGTCACCTCCAGTTTTAGTTTGACCAGGAGACATATGTTTGGCTTCAGGTGAAGATATACTTTTATTTAACTTGAAATGATGCAAAACTTACTCGGTATGTTGATTCCTCTATGCGATTTGAATTACATTCTTCTACTTTTTCCATATTGCTCTGCCTTCCAGTTAGTATTTCAGCTTTTCTTCCCACTACTTTAAAATGAGAGTCTTTCTTATTGGAGCATGGACACTTTGAGGAACTCTTCTTCTCTTCCCTATATGCAGAGTTTAAACAGTAACAGTGGATTCAGATGCTTTTAAATGAAAAAAAATTACAGTTCTGTGCAGCAGCTGAATACTAGAGAGTTCAAATCATTTAGAAAATAATTTGCAATCAGACCATAGCGGCAACAGCTAAATTCAAACATTCATGATCACATAGACATGAAATAATTTTAGAAGAGTAGAGTAGCTGTAGAGCTGCAGTGGCTTACTGAACTAATATATTCCAATTTGTATTGTCTTCTACTCATCACTTCTGGTATTTACTATATAAATCAAACAAATCACTATGGCATACTCAGCTTCATGAAGGATACATATTCTTGACCATTGTTCTGACACCATGTATGTTTTATTTTTATTTTTTAATTACTCAGTTCCATCTGTGGAGAATTCTTTTGTAACCACAATTTAAAATAAAGATGGAAATACAAGCTGTTGTAATTTGGAAATATTTGTTCTGGAATCTTCAGTTTTATTTCCTTCTCACATCAAGACAGAAACTGTGCTCATAAGGAGAAATGACTGAATGAAGCCTCAGTAGCTACTCATTTTCAGGGCATTTTTAACTGAACTGATTTACTCAACTTACCACTTTCAGCGAAATGTTTCAAGCTAAAACTTTGCTCATGCTGACAATATTCAGTTTAGTTCATTTTGGCTTTATATGGTAAACATTGGGATACCTGTCAGCTACTTTCTTCTTTAGATGACTTGCATGACATTTCATGGATAAGGTAGTTTTACGGTAAGTGGGGATCTTGCTTCCTTTCATGACCTTTCTGTTGTTCTCTTTTCCACTCTCATTTTCACTCTCAGAAGTTGGATCTGTGTCTCTCTTAGCTTTGAGAGCACTTGGAGCAGCTTCCTGTCTTGAACTACCAGATACCTAAGAAGAGAACAAAGTTCTAGATAGAAATGTTACAATTTCTGATTGGCTAATTTCTAACACTTATTCAGGAGCTATTTTTAAAAAAGTTCACACAAAATAATTTTGATAAAAACTAAATAATTGCTTCCAATTTTTTACTTTTACAATCCCTTCCCTCCCTGCTAAAATATTTTGCTGTTTTAAAGCTAAAGTAAACCCAGGATGCTTGAGAACATATAGTTGTTTCCTTTTGAAATACCTGAAGTTTGGTAAAATCCTTGGGCATAAAAAGTTGGTGAAAAATGTAAAACAAATACAGCACTTAAAGCCAAAAAAGCCATGCAAACCCTACCACAAAGCAAACCCAACAAACTTAAGCTACCTATGTTAATAAAACAAACTATATTACCTGACAAACATGTCAGACCAAGTAGACCTATTGGCGAAATTAATTTTCACCAACTGTCCAGGTACTCTGGTGCATTTCATGTTTTACTCTGGTTCAGCTACGATATTGACAGCTTCAGGGTAAAATAAAAAACATAAAAAGAATTTTCTAATATATCATGATCAAATAGATCTGCTAGTCCCATACACTATGGTTTTTATACTGTATGAAAGTTGTCATGATTCAAAGTACAATCTTCAGTTTTAAAGACTTGTTTTATTTTATTCCCAGCTTCTCAAAATTATTAAGAACACATTAGCACAGTCAGTCCATACATACCAGTAGAAATTCTCTACTCTGGTTCAGCAAATGTTTCATTATCAGAAAGGCACACCTTATCTTACAAACAAAACTTGCTGTGCAATCACAGAAAAAAAAAAAATCACCTTTTGCAGTATCTGTAAAATCTGATCTTCTATTTTTTTAATCCTTATCTCACTGTGTATTTTATCAAGCTCAGTCTTCTCCGGTTCAGAAGATGAGACCAGCTCTGTGGAGGAGCTGGTGGCACCTTGCACTGGTATCCTTGTACGCTGCCGAAACTGAGCCAGTGCCTGGTCGATGTGAGGTGTTGCCAGTGGTAAGGGGACATGGTTCTATCAGAAGAAAAGACAACCCTTGTAGCATTAATATGGGGCATGCAATATGAAAATAGAACGTGTCATTTTTAAAATCAGTACACACAAACTATGGCACCTGATCTCTGGATGAAGGGCACCCAGATGAAACCAAAGAATCCATAATATCTTCTAAACACTGCAAATCTGAACAGTTTTCTCCTGCCAGGTCCACTGGTTCACCAGAAATATTTCTTCCATCTAGAGCTGTTAGCTGGGGCAATGACTGAAGAACAGCTTCCCTATAACCTTGAGAAAAAGACCACATTTAAGTTGAAATCAAGCTCCTAAGGAGATGTCTAGTATATTAGGTACCTCATCATCTTAAATGATTCACTGCATTTTTAATGTAAGAAAAAAAGGAGTGAGTTATCTACAATTGTCTCACCTTTCCCCACCCAAGGCTTTCAACAGACACCACTACAAATTTAATCAACTGGGAAGCTGCCTGCCTAGTCCTGATCTACACAAGGATTTCCCAACCCCCATCAGCACACTGCAATTGCACAGACAACCTTTCAACATCAGCCTACTGCACCCAAACAGTTGTACCAAATGGAAGGGCAAATGAATGTAACGGAAAAACAAATTCCAAAAGGGCTTAGACAACTTCATCCTCTCTCAGTGAATGAAGTCAGGCATTATGAAACTGTAAAGCACTGAAGTTAACATTTTTAAATTACTGGAATTTGGGCTGCTGAACACTGTGGTTTTGAAAGTGCCACAAAAGACAAAGATTTGAAGAGGTATGTAAATACTTGCAGAAGAAAACTAGTGGCATTTTCTAAGTTAATCAGATAACTTCAATAGTGCTCTTACTGTTTCTGTTGTGCCTGAATGTATTTGTAAAACATGATGGGTGTGCCTGACAAGATTATTTAGAACCTTATTTGGTTTTCCGCAGGTACCTCTGATGTTTCTTTTCTAACTGTACGTATATTACACCTACATCAGCTGTATGCTCACGATACGGTTGCTATTCTGTATTGTTGTAATTCCTACTGTCCTACTCTTCATAATGAAATTATCTTTGAGCTCTCCCAAAAGTATCAATCCTCCATTTCTACCTTCCTGTAAGAGATTTTCCCTTCTTACACACAAATCGACACCAATATAGGATGCTACAATTTAACTTGTTTGAACTTAGAGCGCAACATTTTAGCGGCCTGAAAAACCTACCCCCAAACCAGAAGCTCTAAACAATGCAACTGAAAGTGATGTATCCACATGCGTTCTCCAACTTGTCTCCATGCTGCCTAGTGAAACACCTGCCACCTATTGGGATGAAAATGCTAATTACTGCAGAGGTTCCTAGAGTCTGTCACTGCTAACCAAAGCAGGGGGAAAAGAAGGAAAAGCTAACAGTGCTACTGATCTTTCTTTTGTGTTCTCTATCAGTAGCAGACTATCTACTTCCTGTGCCTGCCCTCTATCTATACAGTTCAATAACTCTTCGTACATTCTTTGAATTCTCCACCTATCCAGCTTATAATATTAATACTCCTTCCTTCAGGCCATGTGGCTCAGAGCTCCATCCAACCTGGCTTTGAAAACTTCCAGGGATGGGGCATCCACAACCGCTCTGGACAACCTGTTCCAGTACCTCATCACACTTCACAGTAAAGAATTTTTTCCTAATATCTAATCTAAATCTATTCCAGTTTGAAGCCATTCCTCCTTGTCCTGTCACTAGGACACTAGGACAGGACTCTTGTAGACTCCTCTCAGGTACTGCGAAGACACAATTAGGTCACCCTGAAGCTTTCTCTTCTCCAGGCTGAACAATCCCAATTCTCTCAGCCTTTTCTCACAAAAGTCCATCCCTCTAAACATCTTGGTGGCCCTCCTCTGGACTCACAAGTGAAAATGTTGAGCCTTATCAAAGCATACAAGTTACAATTTTGAGAATATGCCATGGGGAAAAAAAAAGATTTTTTTAAATGGAAAACGAATTAATTTTGACAGAATTTAGATTTCTGCAGGCTGGCCAGTTTATGAATGAATTTGCAAGCTTCAGAAAATGGCTCACAGCTTAAGGGAAATTACTGACCTAATGAGCACAAAATATCTACGTAAGATAAGATCCATACCTGCTGTATGACACACTGGATTGGCTTTTCCATTTTTTTCCAGTGTGAGGATTGTCAAACAGCGCAGCCCCTTTGCACACTGAAGTAAGTGATTAATATTGCTTACACAGTTGCTGTGAAGGTCAATGTGGCTAATCTTATGCCTGGTTCCATGAAGGGATCGAAATCCTGTAAATTTCAGAGAAAAACCCAAACAACCACAAAGTAATGTTTTCTGCTACAGTCCTAGACTATGGGGTTTAGAACAAATAGCATCTTGTTGAAAAATATCCAGTAAATAATAGATCATAACTGGAAATGAGAGAACAACACTTGCTCCATATCCTTGACTACATATGTTAATTACTTATGCTACTCTACCACAAAGTACAACAGTTAAGCTAGCTATGTGAACTAACTTTAAAGAAACAGATTAATCTCTGACTGCTAAAAAGCATATAAAAATAAACATTTTCCTTTAAGTTTCATTTTATAACTCAGCTCATTAACAAAATTGTTACAAATGTTATTTTAATTTTCCATTACAAGTTCTCTTGATTTTGTAGCATAAAATCTTACAAGCAATAACTGACCATTTCAACAAAGAGATATAGAAGAGAACTTCCATATCATACGTAAAGTTGCATTTTTGTTCTATAAAACTGAAAGACAGGAATATTTTGGAAGTAAGTTTGAAATGTTTGTTGTACTCCTTTCGGAACAAGCTTGGCCTCACCAAACAAAGAATAAATTCCAGTTCAGAACAATCTTTGGTGTTAGAAACTTGAAAGCTGAGAGGAGCAGCAATTGCCATCTTTATTAGAATTATTCAGTGAATTGGCACTTGAAGTGCTAGAAACTTCTCAAAATACACTCGGTCGAGTTTTTCAAAATTAAAGTGAGGCAAATGCTTTATATTGCACAGCACATGGCAAAGTCACTTACCAGAGAGATCGTGTATGTGATTGTATGACAAGTTCAGCATAGTTAAATTAAAGAGTTTTTCCAGTCCTAAACAAAATGAGGAAAAAACAGAAACAGTATGATTTGCAGAAGAATGCTCTGCTTTCATCAAATTCAAAGCTTGAAAAATGAACCTTTAAAGATCATAACTACGAATTATGACATTAAACCATAATCATAATATAAAAATCAGGTTTTCCTTCTAAGTTAAGGCATTCTGCTATGATAAGGCTTACAAAGACTCTATATATGCATCTTAAAATCTACTTTATAAAATAGTTAGCATACTAATCCATACTAACTTAGTATAACCTTAATTATATGCAAACATTCCAGAAGTAAACTTTAGGACGACTCTTAGAAAACCTTTGTAACTTGCTAAATGGACAAAAATAAACAACATTGCAGACCCTCCACTTTGGTTAGCAGGTTACAGGACAAGCTCAGGGTGCGCAGGTTAGCCAGGGAACTGAGCCCCTCGATGCGGCGGATCTGGTTTGATGACAGATCCAAGTGCTGCAAATTCCGGAGGTGGTCGAGCCCTTGGATCCTGGCGATGAGGTTGCAGTGGGCGTTGAGCGTGTGCAGGTCCGAGTTCAGGGACACGTCCCGCAGGCTGCGGAGAGAGGAGCCCACCGTCAGCCGGGCAGCTCCGCCCCTCGCCGCGGCCTGCCCTCAGCCCCGGCCCGTCGGCACTCACCTCTTAACGCCCTTATCCATGAGGCTGAGCTCGCCGGGGATCCCCGCCATCCCGCCGGGACCCCGCGCCGGCCGCATCTCGCTTCAAACCTCCCTCGCCTCCCCCGGCAGCGCTCCCAGCCTCACGGCCGGGACACAAACGCCTCACGGCCGGGACACAAACGCCTCACGGCGGGGACACAAACACCTCACGGCCGGGACACAAACGCCTCACGGCCGGGACACAAACGCCTCACGGCCGGGACACAAACGCCTCACGGCGGGGACACAAACACCTCACGGCCGGGACACAAACGCCTCACGGCCGGGACACAAACACCTCACGGCCGGGACACAAACGCCTCACGGCGGGGACACAAACGCCTCACGGCCGGGACACAAACGCCTCACGGCCGCGCCGCCGCGCTCCGCTCCCGCCGCTTCCCGCTCCCGCCGCGGGCGGGCGCGGCCGCGGGGAGGCGGCGCTGCCGGAGCCCCGCGCAGCGCGGGCCAGCGTGGGGACGGCCCCTGCCTCCGCTGGGCTCCCTGCCGCTCCCTGCCGCTTCCTGCCGCTTCTTACCCATCGGCCCAGGAAGGGGCTGGGTCTACAGACCGGACTGCTTTGAATTTTTGTCGGGGGCGTGTTGGGGGGATTTGTTGTTTTTTAGAGCTCAGACGGTATTAAGAGTTTCACAGAATCACAGAATAGCCTGAGTTGGAAGGAACACACAGGGATCATCGATGACCACCCCCAAGAGTCACAGCATGTGCCTGAGAGCAATGTGCAACTCAGTCAGGCTGGAACTGTGACTGCCTCCCTGGGGAGCCCGTTCCCGTGCCCAGCCACCAAGGGCTTGTTACCTCAGTGAGGTTTTCTGAGATCAGGCAGCTTTGTCAGAAGTAAAAAAATTCCTTATTAATCTGCTGCTTGGGAGATTCTGTAAATGCCTTTGTTGTACTAGAAATCGTCCTTTAGGATGATCAGTGAAAAAAGTCAGTTGCATCTGTACTCAAAGATGCCATTTAGTGTAACATCGATTTGTTTTAAAATAGTGATCCAAATCCAGCTGTACATGGCAGAACACACAAAGAGTTGGAAGATTGCTGGGTATCAAAAAATATGTGCGCATTCACAGAGAAGGATACTCAGAAAACACACTGAAATAAAACAGGAAATTAAGCATTTTAAGCATTTAAAATATATGTTATGCTTAATTTCCCAGTCATGAATACTAGAGAATTAATATTTGAATTATTATGAATTATTATCTATGCATGTTAAATGCATACTTAAATACATAGTATAGTTTATGAAATGAATAAATGCAATTTAAAATGCATGCAAGTTTTAGTAGAACTTGTAGAACTACAATTTTTGTAGTCTGTAAGGCGAAAGTAGTTAGTGAGTACTGCAGAGATTTGGAGAAGATGGAAGAATTTTCCTATAGTTATAAGCTGCTCTGGAGCTGTAAATTCTGTCGCTGACCATGCTGCAAAGCTTTTGCGTGGTGAAGGAAACCCAGTTTAGCTAAGTCATTGAAACAAAAGAACAGTCTGTGCATGCCTATTTTAGCCGAAGGTTTTTTACATGATGACATATTATGTAAACTAACTTTTCAGATGAACTTATTTTGTATTTGAGTGAAAATCCTGCTGTTCAGGACTGGTGTGAACCACTGTGTCTTTCAAGTTGGCCCCTGTAAAAGCGTGAATTTTGTTCACTGCACTGCTGAGCTTTGACCTGCAGGACAAAACTGGTTCTGCAACTTGACTGACAAAAAGTAAGAACTTTGCAGTTATGGGTTTGGGCACCTACACAACCCTTAGGGTCCATGCTGAGCTTCTTTTCAGTTAGTTTTCTTCTTTCTGCCCATTTTTCTCTGCATCTTTTAGAAATAATAAATGCATTTATTTTGTACAAAAGTCATGGGTTTATGATGTCTCCACATCTGATTGAAGAGATGTATCAAATATATCACAGATTGATAAATATGTAGAAAAATCAGTGGCCACACCTTAAAAGACACATGCCACAATGTTGGGAGCTTCCATCCTTCATCTTTCTGTTCCAAAGCCCCTGCGCAGACAATGAAAATTATGATACAGCTTCTTTCCCTCATAGCAATTTCTGAAGATTAATGCCATCTTAGGATGTGCTTGAGTACTATTCTAACAATGAGTGTTCAGGAAAAAACTTGGAATAAAACTGGTAATTTTCTTTCTAGGGCTGTGTTTAATGAGTGAAGTATAAACAAGGTCCAGTATACCCAGTGACTGATGAGGTTTTGGCAAAACATACTGGTGATTAGTGATTTTCACTGTCCATTTTATTTATGGGCAGTGGAAAAATAGTGGCCACGCTGTTCATCTAATGTCCATGTCACTGTCAATAATATAAGGAAGGTTGATTTCTTTCCTCATGCTGCCATAGCCTTCCTCTTTCCCTAGGGATGATGTAGAAGTCACGTTTACTCACCTCTTGTGGTTGTTTCTGAAGATGTACATAAAACAAATTGAAATCTCTTGATGAAAATCATCTGAGAAATGAGCATTTGCTATGCATTATTTTTTATGCTGTTTTCTTTAAAAATATCTGCAGACCTTAATAATTTCTGAAGTACATATTAAACCAACAAGTACATGATTTGCCAGTGTTTCTTGAAGTATTTGGTTAATCATCTTCACACAGGAGACATCAAAACCCAAAGTATGCTCTCTTTTCTGAATGATTAAGCCAAGCTTCCCATAACATTTCACTAGAAAGTAGGGCCATGACAGACTGCTAACAACAAAGTGAAATCTGCTGTGAAAAAAAACCCAGAAAAAATGGAAAAAGGAGAAAACGACCCTAAAGATGTGCAAAGAAAAGAAAAAGCCAAGATGCAACTCAAAAGAAATATAGGTTATTTTGACGGGGTAAGTTTTATTGTAGGATCAATTGTTGGAGCAGGGATCTTCGTGTCTCCCACAGGGGTGTTAAAACATTCCTTACTCAATGTTGGCATTGCACTAACGATCTGGACTGCATCTGGGCTGGTTTCTCTGATGGGTGCCCTCTGCTATGCGGAGCTGGGGACCGCTCTGCCCTTCTCCGGAGGAGAATACAGCCATATTAAAAGAGGCCTTGGATCCCTACCCGCCTTCGTGTTTATCTGGACATCAACGTTTACCAAGCCAGCATCAAATGCTGCTCGAGCCTTGCTGTTTGCTGAATACGCCACCCAGCCCTTCTATGGCATTTGCCCTGCACCAGATGTGCTGAAGAAATGCTTGGCCTTGGCCGTTCTCTGGTCCCTGGGGATTTTGAATGGCCTCAGTGTCAAAATGGCTGCGTGGGTGCAGACAATTTTCACTCTGCTGAAGATGATGGCCTTGTCTGTGATTGCTGTCAGTGGCATAGTTTTCCTTGTTGCCAGGCAAAAGGAGAGTCTGGCCAGGTTTGAGGACATGTTCGGCTCAGAGATCCCCAACACCTCACAGGTTGCCGAAGCCTTCTTCCAGGGACTGTACGCATATGGAGGCTGGTGGTCCCTCAATTACATGGCAGGTATTCTGCTGCTCTTCTTTAGGTTTAGTTCTGCTGCTCTCATTCTTGTGTTCCTCAGCTTGTTTTGGGAGAACTTGTCTCTGCTTCAAGACCACAGGGTCCTTCATGTTTTACATGGGTCTTGTGTTTGTTGGGGCTGGTACAAGAGGCGTTGTTCCTCTCTAGGGAAGATTCCTGCTTTTTGTGCAGAATCAAGCTGACATTTCCAGGGGCGTTCAAAAGAATCAAAATAGTTAATTTAAAATATGCATAAAAAGAATTTTTCACACCTTAAAAATTTGCATTTTGTCTTTCTCAGTGTCCATTCACTGTATTTTTAGGAAAGTACTGAGTTATCCATGCCAAACTATGTGTGCATAGATAATTTCTATTTAAATATCTGTGCCTTAATCTGAGGTTATGCAGCTGGTTTGTACATGGACAGATTAATTTTGAATTTTCTTAGAATGTAGTAATTTTATGGGATGTATTTTCTTGGGAAAACAGACTTTTGAAGTCTAACAAAAGGTGAAGAGAGATCCAAGGAAGGTCATATAAAATTTTTCATAGAACTTGTTCTCCGACATTCAAAAGGTTTTTGCATATCTATTCACTCACCCTATTCTGTATCTGATGATGTGGCAGTAATACATGAGCATTTTTTCATGAAAGCTACAGAGATGGTGTTCATGATGTTAGTTAAATTATTGGTGTTTTATAGTATCATCAGATTAATCGAATTACATTGTAAGCAAATGGATATTGCTGTTATATTTTTAACCATTCACATCCATTGACCTCGATCATGTAAAATATTAAATAAACTGAATGTGTTAAATGCATAACACAAAGTTCAGTGGTGAAGACAGTGTGAAAATTTGGTTAATGTTTAAAAAACTGACTATTATCTTTATAATCCAGGTACTCCAGCTTTAAAAATAGGCTGTAATTTAAAAAAAAGTAATATAAATCAAGAAAGTATGGTTTTCCTCAAAGGTGAGCTCTTTGCTTTGTAAGCCTGAGAAAGTACAAGACTTATGGTAAAATACTGATTTATTTTCTGATCAGTTAGCAGTACTAATAAATGCCATACACTGGGCAGCACAGCTGTTTAGACAGATGTAACCTATGCAACAGTTCTGAACAAAACTGAGTTTCCTATTCTTCAACAATTACTTCATTTCTGTGAGCTTCAGCTGATAGATCAGGTGCCAGCTGGATGGCAAGACTGCAGCAAGGAACAAAATGAATGGAAAGATAAATTTAAATTGGCAAATTTGGTGATTATCCTCTTCTGAGCTCAAAATTACTAAGTATATTTCTTACATTTGAAATAAATCCCAAATTCTCTGATAGTATCTGAATTCCAGTGTTGTGGTCCTTCAGTCCTGTCTCTGTGCACTACAGCCAGCACAGGGATCATGGCTCAAGGCTGATGTCCTGAGCAGAAGACAGAAATCAAATGTGAAGGAGAAAATGGATTTCTGTCTCCTAAAAAGAGTTTAAATAAGATGTACATTTGACTTTTCACTTCTCTCTTGTTAGTTATTTGCTGGTAATACTCAGGAAATTGTCTGTAAATGCTGAGGGAAGTGGGAAATGGGGAGGGAACAAGACAAAGGAGTGAAAGAGATGAAAAAGAACCTTTTTGATTGAGATGAGGGTGATTGAAATTAGGGTTCTGGAAACCAGCTCCATTTTTTGCTGGGACTATGACAGGCTCAGGAATGTGTGCCAGTGCCTGAGTTGTTCACTTGCAAAATTTGGGGTTTTTTTCTTGTTTGGTAAGAGTAATTCTAAGCTATCAGGCTTAGCACTAAACAATTTTCCTTCACCGTCTTTGCACTGGAAAAGACAATAATCATCAGAATCCATCTGGAAATTGCCCCCTTTTAAAGCCACTGCATTATTGCTCTTATGTCTATACCTTCAGTCTTTTCTGTTACTTTTTCTGTATTTTTTGATATAATAGCAAAGAGAAAGGTTTTGAGTAGGAATAGGCAAATATGCTCAGTAAGTTACAGATCAGGACTCATGAAGTGATGTAAGAATACATAATGTGACTTTGGAGTTTCATTTTTAAGCTAATGATTTTCAAGTAAGGCTACTTGAAAATTTCCTACCAAATCAGTTTTCTAATGTAAGTCAGATACGTGCTTAATCAAATAAAAGGGAAATTATCACTCCTCTTGTAATCTTTTTTAATCAATCAGCTGTTCATCCAGCCCTCCTTCCAAACAGTTAAAAAATAGATAAATAAAAATAATTTTTTTAAGGTTTTCTGATATTAACCTATTTGAGAACCAGTGTAGGGCTTCACAAGCAGAGAATTTAGCAGCCATGATTAGAGATTGGGACAGGACTTTGGTATCAGTCTTATCAAACTCTGCACAGCTTCACCACTGAAAAACTTTTGCAGAAGCTACATTGTTTGCTTCATTTGTTGTTTTAAATTGTACTTTTCAGAGGAGATGAAAAGCCCCAGCAGAAATATCCCCTTAACTGTGATGACTGCTGTTCCTGCAGTAATTGTTTTTTATTTACTGGTGAACATCTCATATTTGACTGTCCTCACACCTAAGGAAATTGTCTCCTCAGGTATGTATTTAATATTTTTTTAATTAAAAAGGAGTGGACATTAGCATATCCATCTGATGTCAGTATCCTGGGTTACTTCTGCTCACGTAACTTCACAGTCCAGAAATTTGGGTTCATTTTTTTTTTTAACAGAGAATTCTTCCTTAATTTTACTCTATGACACAAGTTGGACTGAATGCTGGCAGATTGTTGAAATTGTTGGCTTTTCCCTACACTGTCTGTAAAAGAAATCAGAACTGTATAAAAACCTGGAAAATAAGGTGAATGTCAGGTCCCAAGTACAGAGATGACCTTTGTTTTCCTGTAGTTTAAATCTTCACTCCTCCTTCTTTCCCTACCTCATGGAGTCTCAGGCTAAAGCCATTACTCTTTAGTAGGTGGACAAGTCTAACATGTTCAGGAGTATAGAAAAGACTATGGACACAAAAATGTAGCCATTTTGGGTGTGTATTATTCATGATAAATATTGTGATTCCTTAGAAGAGCCTATACAAAAGGCCAGTGTATGTAAACTCTGTCTCAGATCCTGTACCAATAAGCTGCCCATGAAAGCTCCAAGGGGAACTGTATTTCTCCTTGATTGTCCAAGCAGCACATTTTAAATTCCACTGTAATGAGACTGAGCTGTCAGACCTTGCCTACAGGTGTGACAGAATCCATACCTCATTTGGATGGATCAATTGTTTTTTTTCCTATGGAAAAAGCTCACTAATATAAATGGGAACAGTGTAGCTGTCACTCAGTAACCTCATATTATAGCTTAGCCAGTGTCAGGCCATCTGCTGGGAGAGATGGATCATTTGCATGCTACAATGAAGGAGGCAGCAAATACCAGACTATCCATGAATAGCAGCTGCCAGCTGGCATGACCAGCTCCATGCATACCAGGGGAACTGTGTTTATCCAGCTGAGAAGATAGCCCTAAAATTATAGCACTCTTTTAAACATTGCTTGTTCATGTTCCTTCACTTTTTTTTTTTTTTTGAGGAGGGGGGCACTGTTTTCCCCATCTCTAATAACTTCCTGTGCTGCAAGATGTGTGTTCCTCATGGCATTTGGTTATAGACCCACTAAATATTGTCCTCGCAACAATATCAGCTATAGCTAATATCCTAGCAGTATTGAATATCTCTTGTTCAGAAACAATCTTTCACATTTCCCAGTTCCACCCAAAGCAAAATCTCATTAATAGCACATTTGTCGACCCATCTCTGAACGTAGATGTGCTCCTGTTGGCAGTTTCCTGTAACAACAGATCGTGTCACCACTGTGGTCACGCCAGGGACCAAGGAGTTAATTTTCTTTCCTTGCCCACGTGTGTGTTTGTGATGCAGGATGTGAGATGCAGCTCACTCCTGCTGGGAAGTCCATGACTGTGGTATTGGCCCCAGCAGGTTTCCCTGACTTGCTCTGGCAGGCAGCACTCCTTCTTGCTGTCATGCTTAGTTCCTGAATTAAATACCCTTAGGATTGGATTTGTGTTTGGCTACTGCAACAAAAAAGCAGGCATTTCTGGTAAATAATAGGTGTTTCTTGTATTTTAAGTTTTGTTCCTGTTGAGTCTGTCGGTTATTCAGAACATGGTACTTGTAGTACACTAATTCTTTGCTTTCTTGCAGTTGCTGTGGCAGTCACTTGGGCTGATCGAGTGATCCCCTCTGTTGCCTGGATCATTCCTCTCTCTGTTGCTGTCTCAATATTTGGTGCCCTCAACAGCAGCATGTTCACACTCGGTCGATTAAGTTATGCTGGAAGTCAGTCAGGACATTTACCTGTTTTAATATCCATGCTTAATGTCCACTCCTGTACTCCAGCACCAGCCATGATTTTTTCAACCACCATTGCATCCATTTTTATCATCCCCTCTGACCTTATTACATTAACAAATTACTTTGGATTTTCTGCCTGGCTTATGATTGGACTGACTTGTGCAAGCCTGATTGTACTTCGATACCGGGAACCTCATCTACATCGACCATACAAAGTAAATGGGTCTAAGTTACAAAATATTTTTATAGATTTTTTTGAGTCATGGGTAGCATGCAAAAGTTACAGAAGAAGTGCAGATTCAAAGTGGATAGTCACAAAAATACAAATAATAATGCTTAGAGCCTTATTTGAAAATTTTGTTTCACTATAAAAAGAAGAGAAACAAACAGATGGTCTCTGCACCAGAGAACTTGCAGTTGAAAACAGGAGATGGTTCTTTGCAGAATGGGGGAGACTTTCAAACAAGGTGGTACCATACCAGGGTGGAGCAGGAAGAAGAACAGTATAGGACCCATTGCCATTCACAATTAAGCTTTGATCTGCTCTCACTTTTCCTGACACAATCAGAGGCATTAAGGATAGGTTGAATTTCCTCTTACTCTAGCAGTCAGAAAGCTGGCTTAGAAGTATATGCTTGTTGTGAAGGCTTCTAGGCACCCAGCCCTGAGTGTCCTATAGGAATCCACAATATCATATGTGAACAAATGGATTTCCAGTACTGCCTATCTCTCCCCCTTGACAATAGAAGGAGCCTAAACAAATATTTTAAAAAAGATTCCTCACAGGCAATTTGAGTCAGATGACTCTTGTCCTGGGTGAATTTATAGCAGCGTGAAAAATGGTATTCTACTGGGGAAAAGAACACATTGTTACTCTTATGAATGAAGCATAAAATCACAGTTGGTTCATTTATTTCCTAAACCACTTTTTTTCTTTCTCTTATAGGTGTTTTTACCTGTTCCATTTGTGATGGTGGCAATGTCTTTCTTCCTAGTTCTAGCTCCCATAGTCTGGTCTCCAAACCTGCAATATGTTTACGCTTTCCTGTTTATGCTGGGAAGTGTTATTGTTTATCTGCCTTTTATACATTTTAAATTGCATTTTGCATTTCTTGATAAA
The DNA here is from genome assembly GCF_009650955.1 of Corvus moneduloides. Classification (NCBI taxonomy): domain Eukaryota; kingdom Metazoa; phylum Chordata; class Aves; order Passeriformes; family Corvidae; genus Corvus; species Corvus moneduloides. The sequence continues at coordinate 136,849,152 of NC_045476.1, read as the reverse complement.
ATTACTTGCCACTTACAGCTCCTGTTAGAAGTCTGTCCTGCTGATGAATCTGCTAAGGGCAAATGTGAGTAATGGCAGATATTTAATCCCAGTACAACTAAGAGCCAACAGCAGATTTTGTTTAACTGAGACTGTAAACAGTACAACTTAGCTGTTGATGTTATACATAGGTGTGCATGCATGCATATACATATATAGGTGTATACACATATATTGCAAACTTGCACATACATGTATGTATAGGCACAGAATCACATAATGAACTAGGTTGGAAAAGACCTTTGATACCATCAAGTCCAACCTATGACCTAACACCTCCTCATCAACTAAACCATGGCATTAGCATAAAAGTTAATATGTATGTGTTTTTGTGTCTGTTTGTATAAATACATAAATGTATACATATACTAATTTAATAGGTGCAAAGGATCTCTCTTAAACTTGCAAAATCTGTAAAATGTTCTTTCTTGCTCCTGAGAACACAGTTAAAAGTTGTGTATAGTCTTGTAATAATAGATATAAGACTCAATCACAGCACAAATAGTTATCAATATTATCCTACAATAAGTGAATAAATACACACTAAATAGCATCATTATAGAAATGCACTTTTGGACTTTGAACTAAATTGTCTGGATTATTCTTAGTTTGCAGTAGCTCATTGATTAGATCTGCTGGTTTTAAAGGCTTTACATTTCTTTTCATATGCTACCTTTTTTGGCATGAATTTCTTTTTAATAAAAACCTTTGAAGAATATCATGAAAGTGACTGAGATCTTTTTATATCTTAAGAAAACTGTATATGGCACATCTCAGCTATTTTAGAACAACACATACAAATTCAAGGTGAAATCTTACAAAGCATCAAGTAAGGCAATAAGAATTATTTATCTCTTTCATTACAGAAATAAAAACTAAAGAGATGTGGATTCCTTTACTAAATTGTTTACATCTTAGCATTAATATTACTTTACTCCTTGATTTCTTTTCGGTGTTATTGAGAAGTAAGAGCTTTTTCAGGCCTCCTTCCATCCATTTTTATTTTGTTTATGAAAGCAAGATAAATTAATTTTTTTTCTTCTGATGTTTGGGCCATATTAAATTCACAGAATATTTAATCTTAAAAACAAATTACCAGTACATAAGAAACATCATGTATGTAGGTGATTAATCTATTAAGATATGCTTCTTTTTTTATAATTAAATGGAATTACAAATATAAAGTGATTTTCCAAATCTGTCAAAGAAAGCTCAGCAACACAACCAGTAGATGGCCCCAGCCTAACATGGCTCTTCCCCTGTGATCTCTGGTTTGATGGATGTTATATTGGTGAAACTGTCTTACAGGGCATTATATTATAACACAGTTGAATGAAAAAAATCTTTCTACAATATTCGATTCAATGATATATAAAAATTTTAGAGATCAGAATGATAGAGGAAGAATTATTCATAGCTACCCAAAGTCTAGGGTGCCCATCAGTAAAGCCAGGAATCAACTGAAGGTTTAAACGGATTTGACTTTGCACTGGAATGAGCCCCCAGATGAAAACAAATACATGTAGAAAGTGGCTTTTCTCAAGATGATAATGCACACAGAATGAAAATTTGAAGAAAAATTTGTACCTTTTAAAATGCTGTATGAAAAAAAGTTCATACAAGGGAGGAGTGCAGTGTATACAGCTGAGCTGAAGACTGGATCCAGCTGAAAGCAAGAAAGGAATCAATGTTTAATTTCACTTCATAGTGCTATTGGAAAAACATTTCTCTTGCTATTTAAATTGAAAAATCACAAAACTCATCAACATTGTAGAGGAGTAGTATTTTAAGAACTGAATTGTAAAAGGAAGAAAGGATTTTACTGTGACCAAAGCATCCATCAGTGATTTGTACATGCAGGCGTGGCAGTGCCACAGATTTGCAACTGAGCTTGAGCAAGTAATTTATTTAAACCTATTTAAATATGTAAAAGAAAAGTGGAAGTCATAAGGAAAAAAAGTGTATATAACAATAATACTGTGTTGTAGACCAGATGATAAGGAAAAGCAAGCATCAGGGCGAAGTTGCTCAATTGGGTGTGTTATTTCCATGTAATTTCTTGTCAGTGTGTCAATTCTCTGTTTAATTCCATAATGAGTTGGGTACCTACTGATTATATATGTCAGGGTATGTTTGGGTAATTGGAGCATGTATTCGTTAAGGATACAAACTTCAAATATAGAGGTGTAGCAGTTTCAACAAGTCAAGGAACTCAAAAGTCCCAGTGAAATGTAATATGAAATAAACTGCATTTATATATTTTTCTGGAATGTGAAGTAGATAGTTTTTATTTTAACAAAAATCTAGGAAATGGCACATAAGCTGGCATGTACAAGATGAGATGATTTAGAATAGCTCAGAATTAAAAATGTCTGTGCAAACTTAAGCCCCTCTGCAAAGGCACCTCTCAATGGCCTTGCTTTATCAGATCAGAGTGTTATTTCTATATACCCTTACCTCATTTATGGGATAGAATGGATGGTGCCAAATAATTCACTATAATTTTCTTCCCATTTCAACATGTGATCTTGCATTTTGTTTATCACTGTCTGCTCAAATGCTGATCTTGATAGACACTTGATTTCTTACAGACTTTGCTATGGTGTTCCTCATGACAGCACCTAAGCACTTCACAAACAACCACTGGTTTCTCTTGACTCTCATGATCTGTGTCAGTGGTATCATCTTTGCTTGCTGAAAGTAAGTTAAGCTGATGTGCAGGTTGTACAACAAATCTGTTTTGTGATGTTCTCTGTGATCCTTCAAATCACATCAAATACCTCGGTGGAGAACCATTGATGGAGATTCAAGTCCAAGTATGGATGTTTCTTTATCTTTGGAAGCAGGGCAAAGAGTCAGGGAATTGCTGAACATACATCTGGTATGGCTGTTCAGACACTATATACAGATTTCCATTTCTATTCATTCCAGCTTTTAGATGGAAATGAAGTATGGCCAAAATTGCTCACTAACTTTGGATGCCTCAGATGGGGTACCTTGGAGCTGATTTTTCATAGTAATTAGTAAGTTCAGACTGCCTATAGTCCCCTGGAATTAAGTTCTAAGAATTCTACAAAAAGGAAAGAAGGGCAAATTATCACAGTCACTTTGGTTTAGATGAATAGCTGGTATCCTTTAGCCCAACTTCTGACTAACTGTGGGTAGCTGCAATTCCTTTAAGACCTACAGTCTACTAAATGTTAAATTACAATGATGAGATTTTAAAATTCCACAAATCAAATAGGGACAATTTAAAATTTGGTATAGAAAATGAGGAAAACAGAATTAATTACAATTTTGAAAAATTATGATGTAAATGATTCCAGTATGGCCATAGAATTTTATAGAAAAAGAGCAGTGTGTATGCTGGGCAATACTCAAATTCCTAAATCCAGCAACTGTTCTGCAAGTGCTACATCATTCACTACATCAAATTCCTCTTCTACAGCAAATGAGGGATTGGCTGCCTCACATTTAGCATCTTCTTCAACAAATGTTGACTTATTCCCACATCCAAGAGAGACAGGGTTTTGTGAAAAAGAAGGCTCTCATTAAATGACTCCCGTTGGAAAGAGACTCGCATAGCTGAGCTGAATTAGCATTATAAAAGCAATCCCAGATATGATATTGCCCATGCCCTGAATATGAGTCACTGATGTTCTCTTAATGCAGCCTTTCTTTTGCCTGAGTGTTTTAGAATGCTAAATCACAAAGAAGAAAATACAATAATAAATTTATAAAGATTTCTTATTGTTGCTGGATCATTCCACATCTCCAAGCAGTAAGCATAAAGGAAAAGAATTCAAATTTATAACTCATATTAGCTACTCTGGCCAAGAGCAATTCAATATTTTAACATTACGGCTTGTTTCAGTTGGTCTCAGCTGCTGTCCTACTTGAATATATCTCAGAAAATGCTATATGGAAGTGCGACTGTTTTATTACTAGACTATATCAGACATTTATTCAAATTTTTAATTTTTTTTAATCTTTGACTTCATAATTCTTTTAGGCTTATGCATACTTGCATGTTTCAGAACTTTAACCTTACAACAAGATAGAATGTGGATAATTTTTTATTAATACTGTACTGACTAGTCCATTTTGACATGTAACCTCCCTATCTGTTTTTCTAGGTTTCTAACACAGTATTTGTATGTATGTCTGCTTTACCTTTTTTTTTGTCCTTTATCTCCTTAAAAAGACAACGTAAAATACAAAGATTATCAGTGTTATTTTAAAAATTACTTGTAGTTACACGTCATGCTAATTCCATGTGTGCTGACTGCTTTACAAAATAAAAAAAATCACTGTGAGGCAAACCCTAGCACAGAAGAAATAAAACCCCCAGTAATTATTTGTTTTACTTCCCTTTTCATGGTTAGTGTTAACAGTGATTCCAATAAAAAGGTAGTCAGCTAATAATGAACAGCTGTATGTGGTTTTTTGTGCTCTGATGTGGTGATATTTGGTTGGAACCTCTGGGTTACATGGGGGAGGATGTATGAGGAGCTGCCTGTAGCTGTAAAGCCGTGAGTGGTTCAGACTTCCTATGGGGAATTATAAGAGAGAATTAGGTTGTGAGCTGTAAAACCTGCCTGCAGAGGCACATGGCAGCACAGAGAGGCTTGTGTCCACCAGACCCTGGGGGGAGGAGGTGTCACACAGCAGACCCCTACGGTGAGGAGCCTGCAGGGAGCTGACAGACAAGCGAACAGTGAGTGACCACCCCATAAAAGGACATTGAGAAAGCGTGTTGCTGATGTGGCAACATGGGATAGGTCACACCATATAAAGAAATACTGTGCCTTAGAAAAGTGTATAAAACCAACTTTCTCCTTTGAATAAACGAATCAGATTCCCTGCCGGTCTGGGTCTGAGATTCAATCGCCGACAAATGGTGCCCCCTGTGAGGAATTTATTATACGCCTATCTGTTCGTCTGTCGGTGAGCCCCATGGGACTTGAAGTGCTGCTGCAAGAAGCAGGAATGCTGGCCAGTGATAATTCCTACAAGTTGTAGGTGAGCTATGGGGGACATAGGGGATGGAGTATCTCAGGAACAGAACATCCCAGAGACGTTAAAACAACATTTTAAAGAAACATGGCAGGAAAGTTGAGTCTACAGATTTGAACAGACTCTTGTTCTGTGCAAAGAACTGTGATTCATCTTTAGATAGGACATGCGGCCATGCAGCACTGACAAAGCTTTTGTGTCCATGGAGGACAGTGTGCAAGGTGCTCATAGCGCATGTGGCACCCAGAGAGCAAAGAAAGACACTTGTGCCACCACGGCAGCTGTGCTGAGCCCTTCTGTGCCGCCAGTGAGGGACCGTAAGTCTGTCAGTGCTGTAGGAGGAGAACCAGAAGATGGCCCGTCGTCCCCCGACCCATTTGACCCTGGAGGGAAGCCGGACAGTACTACAGAAAAGCACACGCCACCCTGCGCCTTGCGGCATCAGCTGGAGCCGGGTCGCGGTGAGTGGCTGGAGCCGGGAAGTCCCATCCTGGTAGCATGTTCCCTCTCTGTCCCCTGCGAAAGTGCAGCAGTGGCAGATGCAGCAAGGGGGAAAGCAAGCGCGCGACACCGGGGAGCACATGCTGGCCAGCGCATGCGCAGTGTGGCGCCGGCGAGCACATGGCAGAGCTGCGCCGCGGCGGTGAGCGCATGGCGGGGAGCCATAGTGGCGAGCACATGGCAAAGCCACGCTGCAGCCTCCCCCACACCGCCGACAGGAGGGATCAGAGCTGGTGGTGCCGCTGCTCTGCTCAGCGCATGGTGGGGGCCGCGAGTGGCTCTCTGCATGTGAGAAGTGAGGAGACGGGCCGGCACACCTCTGCCGGCTGCTGGACCCACACTGCCGTGCGACCGGCAGGACCCGTGCAAGCCAGCGGGGGCCGCACCGTTATAGCCAAGGCTCCTGTTCCTTGCAGACTCTCGGGAGCTGATACTGCGCTGGAAAAAAAAGACTAAGTGGACTCATGGCCCCTTCCTCTGGCGGGGGGTGGGAGTGGGGGTGGGCTGCAGCATACAGCATTTGCACCAGCTTGTGCGAGAATGGCTGCAAGCTAAGTGTCTTGCTCCTGCAGCTGGCCCATAGAACTCTTCTGTTTTCGTTATCCAAAATGTTGACCCTATCTCAAAGATTGCTTTTTTACCACACCACCTTGTGACCCCTGTGCATTGTTCTGATTGCTTTTTGTGATAGATAATAATTATAATTTGTAAGCTATTTTTTAAAGCAGGAATTAAGCTTGTTACATTTTAAAACCTCTTAGAGTGTTCATGTTAATGTAATTGTAATTTTCCAAGACCTAAATTTATATATATTCTGTGAAACAATGAAGTACTTAAGCAATTAATGATATTACCTTGCTTGTTTTTACTCAGTGCACACTTGATGTTGTATTAGATGTATTATTTTACTGTTCATATTAAGAAAACTGCATGTTATGTTACACATTTTCCTGAATTTAGTAAGTTGAAAAATGTTCGTGTTACATATTGTTAGAACAGAAAAGGCGGAATGCAGAGATGGGGTGTGCCCCCCGCCAAAGACTAAAAAAGTTTATATGTTCTGAATTTTTCAATCGCATTCAAAATGATCACAAGATATTAATAAAGTTTTTAAGCAATTTTCTAAGTATTTTAGGGAAACCCTCTCAGATGAGGCTTGAAGCTCTGGCCAAACCCTAGCCCTGGCTGACTGGAGATTATACCATCAAACCCAAGTGTTTCTGCCCTAAAAGTGTAATCAAGTAATTTTGACTTGCTAATTTGATTTTAAAAAAGCTGGACCCTCTTTCAAAGTAAACTTGAAAGTCTTGCCTAGGAAAGACTTTCTAAGTCTTCACTGTGAAACAGGACCTTCCAGCAGTTGCAAACTCCGAGTGATGGTAAAAGTTTTAGACAACTTTACATTGTTTCTCAAAGTTCTACCTGTTCAATCACTGTCATAATTCTTCATTGTATAAAACAAAAAAGGGGGAATTATGGGGAATTATAAGAGAGAATTAGGTTGTGAGCTGTAAAACCTGCCTGCAGAGGCACATGGCAGCACAAAGAAGCACATGGCGGCACAGAGAGGCTTGTGTCCACCAGACCCTGGGGAGAGGAGGTGTCACAGGGCAGAGCCCTACAGAGAGGAGCCTGCAGGGAGCTGACAGACGAGTGAACAGCGAGTGATAATCCCATAAAAGGACATTGAGAAAGCGTGTTGCTGATGTGGCAACACGGGATAGGTCATAAAGAAATAAAGAAATACTGTGCCTTAGAAAAGTGTATAAAACCAACTCACTCCTTTGAATAAGTGATTCCGATTCCCTGCTGGTCTGAGTCCGAGATTCAATCGCTCTTCCTGACTTTACTCTTATGTTTGATATATGCACTGGGCGTATTGCTAAGGTTCCCCACATCTCAGTTTCCATGTATGCCAAAACAGAAACAACTGTGTTTTAACAACTAACAGGTCAAAGAGTATTCACTTGTGACCTTCTCTTCTTTATCACAGATAGAAGTTATTTTTGTCATTGTCCTCCATAACTTATTTCAAGGGATGGGGGATTCTGGGTGTTCCCAGTTCTTACTGGCTTGATTTGGAGGGGTAAGACCTATATCTGCTTCAGGAACTTTGAAGCTGTTTCTATTTTTGCTTTGGAACAGGAAATAAAACATTTTTAAATTAGCAGGTTTGGATAAGCTGCATCCTACAGGTTTAAAGGCACTGTTGAGGAGTTTGACTGTTAATGCTGATTTTCAGTAACTCTTGCTACACAGGGGAAATTTCAGGAGTGCAAAAGAAAGGTAACATGCCAATATTTAAATAGAATAAAAGAAATGAGCCAGGAAATTATAGTCTTGTCAGTGTCATATAATTCCTTGGAAAAAGTAGTGGAAGAGATAACAAGAAACTGAATTAATAATGAATTAAAAGTGAGTAGCAGAATTAATGCCAGTTCATTTGTGTTTATGGAAAATAATCCTATCAAACCAGTTTCACATTATACTTTCTGTAATATAGATTGGGATAAAAGCTGAAGAAAATGTGATTTTGACATTCACCAAAGCTGCAGACTTGACAAAGTAGTTACACCACTACAAATCAATCTGTTTTGTTTGGCAAATTTAAAAGTGACTAGGGTTTTTCATCATCTTGCAAAGCTACTAAAATGAGCCCTATTAGCAAGCCTTTGTGTGTAATATTGGCTAGGGATTTTCTCCTTCTTTTGACAGCAGAAAAAGGTATTGTTCCTGGCAGCAAGAGCTAAATGTGTTTGGGCTGAGACTTCCCTACGTGCTGCTACATATACAGTAGGTGTTTAGTATGAGGGTGGTGAGGCAGTGGAACAGATTGCCCAAAGAAGTTGTGGATGCCCTGTTGTAGGCCAGGTTGGATGGGCCACTTGGTCTAGTGACAGGGGTCCCTGCACATGGCACAGGGGTTGAAATCAAATGGTCTTTAAAGCTTCCCACCAGCCCAAACCATTACATGATTCTGTGATGGTGAAGTCCTAGGCTGCATGGGGGACTTTCTATAGGAGAGTCCCACCAGGGTTGGGCGTGGTCAAGCCTGGAACTTTGGAGAGGGGCTGTTGCTACGCAACCTCACAGCCTTTCTGTAAACATTCTGCTGCAGTTGGCACATAGGGTCCATCTCTGTTACTCTGCCTGCATGGGTATGTCCTGTCATTACTGTAAAATGTCCTAATTTATATAAAGTGTGGGCCTTTGTGCTTTGCAGCCAAGCTCTTGAACCTGAGCTTTTTTTGGGAACAAGTGCTTGGGTCTGTTTAAGACTTCCAGGTCAGAATATGTCCAGAAGGGTGTATTTGGCAGGTGCTTCATGTGTAAAGTACTTGGGCACAGCCAGTGTTTAAATTAGCTACTGGACTCCTCATTTTAGGGTTGCCAGGTCCAGAGAGATCTTCACACCTGAGCCTCTGTTATGTGTGGGCTGGTTCTTGTGCTCCAAAACAATCACTTTATGTTGTGACTTTCAGTAGATTGAACTTGTTCTCTAAATCAATTTTCTTGGCATCAGAAGCACCTTCATGTTTAATGAACTTTTCTTTCATGCTTACAAATAATTTTCTAATGACAGGTTGAGTTAAGATACTGCAGAAAGTGGGATACAAAGTGAAGCAGTCCTAGTGTTTCTGTCGGTGTGTCTGTAACTTAATTCTCTTTGTGAAGCCCACACTGACATTGTTTTCTGAAAGGTTTGCAAAATGTAACAGCAATGAGATTTTTTTTCCAGCATGTGTAGTCATAGAAAATCAGTGTAAGACCTTAACTCCAGTTACAAGAAGAATAAGCAACCTTAAGAGTTGGAGTTGATGATCCTTGTTGCTTCCTTCCAACACAGAAGACTGTGATTCTGTTGTCTGAGGAAGACTGTGAACTATAAATGACTTAATGCTATCATGCAGAGCAACCTAAGTGCGATGACAAACTTCCAAAGTTTCTTTCTGTTTTCTTATACGATCTTCAGAATTCATTTTTTTATTGCTAAATGAGATTTTTTTTTTTATCGTGTTCAGCAAGAGGGGAAAATAAATCTGAAAATGGTGTATGTTTGCAATTGCTTAACCGCTTGTTCTTAAATCCCTCTGTGAAAAAGTAAACGTTTGACCTAACTTTTAAGTAGTGTTGAAAAACTTGGCTGGAGGTCAATGGTTTGCTTTGTGCACACTATATTGAAATGTTGTACTGATTATATGTGCTGGTTTCAATGAGGTTTTTTTGTACCTGCCTATCTTTGCTCTTACATCTTGTATCTTAGTACTTCAGAAGCAGCCTTGCAAAAAAGTGGATGATGGGGACTATATTTGTAGGGTATTTCACATAGAGGAGTTATTTAGTTGAATTTTTAATTTAGCTCAAAAAACTTCTTCCAGTGCATAGTTTGGTCATGAAAACTATTTATTTTTGCTCTCCAACTATAGTTTAATATCTTATAGTCATGTCAAAGCTGCACTCTAGGGGTGGAGGAAATACCTTCTTCAGAAGAAGCTCAAAAATAGCAGTGAAATGCTGCAATATATGCCATAAACTATGCTTTCTGAATTGCCTTATGACTTTTGAATGGACTCTGCTTATGAACAGCCGTCTCAGGGCTTGAGTTTGTGCTTCAAATCTTACTAAAAACTGATGCCTGCTTTATCTGTATTTGTTCTTTTGCCAGCCTTGCCTGTGAACTCAAGTAGTCCTGTGTTGTAAGAGGAACTCGTGTTAAAATGATTGACTGCAGCCATATTTCTTCTTAGTTTTCCTGTTAAGTTAGTCCGCTGTCCTTTTGAATGACAGGTGCTTTGTTTTTTGAACATCTTCATAGCCTACTTTGATAGGTCTTTTTCTTTGTTTACATCTGAATTCCTTTATGTTTCTTTGGGGTTGTTTGCTTGTTTTTTATGAGACCAGAATTTTCCATAGTAATTTGTTTGTCATCTCTCAAATGGCAGGATGATTTTTTTTTTTGTCTGCTAGGAACTGCTTTGTTCTAGATTCTGCTACACTCTTAGATTATTTACCTGGGATTAATAGATGCACTCTTTTTTGTATCTGGTGAAGTGATTAACTATCACATGTACTAAACCCTATTTTAGAGCAGAAATACGTACTAAACCCTATTTTAGAGCAGAAATACTTGTTATTAGTCCTGGGTACCAGAGATTTGCTCTCATTCTCTCCTCCTGTGCCTAGTTTAATCTTTTGTGTATATGGAATGCCTTGATAATGTTACTATATAACCACCAAATATGCCTACAGGTTTTTTGCATATTTCTGACTGATCTTTCTTGTCTCTCTTAATTAGGAAAGCCTCAATATGGGAAGAGCAAACAATGAAGAAGCTGATGATCCAGGTAACATTGTAGGCTATTTCTGCTTTAAATTTTCTTGACTATTCTCTAGCCAAAAGCCTTGTCTTAAACAATTGAGATGGGCTGAACTACTTGTTTTTCCTCTATTAAAGAATTAATTTTGCTATTGCCATTACAAGCTGTAAGCTCTAGGGCTGTATTGTAATGAGCTCAGAACAGGTATTCAGAGAAAAAGAAAATCCATGTTTTTCCAAAATGCTTACAAGATAAAAGGTTGTGGACAGGTGGGCATCTGTCATGTAGCATGTTTTGAATACACCACATTTGCAACAGTACTTATACAACTCAACGTTGTGTTAATGTGCAGGGGTTTCAACAGAAAGAAATGAAGCAAAAGAAGACAATGATCTGCGTCGCTCCTTCCGGCAGAGGAAAGCTGTTGAGCGCTATGAATCTCCATTGGAAAGTAGGTGTGCTGGGCTGACCTTGGCTGGACACCTGTGCTCGCCAAGCTGCTCTATCACTCCTGCTTCTCTGCTGGACAGGGGAGAGAAAATAAGATGGAAGACATCTTGTTGGTTGAGATAAGGTAGTTCACCAAAGCAAAAGCGAAACATTGTGCACAAGCAAAGAGAAAAACGATTTTGTTTTCTACTTCCCATCAGCAAGCGATGTCTGGCCACTTCCCAGGAAGCAGGGCTTCAGCATGTGTAGTGATTGCTCCAGAAGGCAAACATTTTATATAACAAATTCCCCACCTTCTCCCACCTTCTTAAGGTTTATATCTAAGCTGATGTCATCTGGTATGGAAGATCCCTTTGGTTAATTTGGGTCAGCTGTCCCAGCTGTGAACCTCCCAGGATCTTGCCAGCTTACTGCTTGGGAGTGGAATGTTGGGGAGACAGCGCTGATGCTGTGCTGGCACTGCTCAGCAGTAGTCAAAATGTTGGTGTGTTGTCAACACCTTTCCAGCTACCAAGGCACAACACAGCACTGTGAGGGCTGCTGTGGAGAAAATTAACTCCACCCCAGCCAGACCCAGTACAGTATGTTATACAATACTATATATTATACAGTTTCTTTTGAGAGCTAATTTCTTGCATGGAAGGGGGGGGGTTGTTGTTTTGGGTTTTTTTTAAAATGAAAATACATGCACACAACTTCTTATATTTCTTACTTCATTCTGCCAATAAATTTTATTGAATGCATATATCCTGTGCACGTTCTGTTTTGGTTTTTTTTTTTAACATTTGGCATCCTTATTGTTGCTTTCCAGTTAAATAAATAACCTATCTACCCATAAAAGAATAGCGATTAAAGACACTTAATAATCTTACTCTTGTAGTTTTCAATTTTTCTTAAAAAGCAGGTGTGTGTCTTTTTACTTCTATTATGCACAGATTAAACCACCCAACCTCCCCCTCATTGAAACTTTCCGTGAACTTAGAGATGAGTAATACCTGTGCCATTTTTTGCCTCTTTGACTATCCTGGTTTCTCTCAAACTTGTTTGTAACAAATTCTAAATTCTTTGCTTTCAACAGATGTAAGAAAACGTAAGACAAGCTCTTCCAACCATACTTCACCTGTCAAAGAGAGAGACTCAGGCAAAAAACCTAAAAGGTTGGTATATGGCTTATGACAGTTCTCCTTTCTCAAGAGCGCTGTTGAATAATGCTTCCAAAGTTTTTTGGACTGGTGGTAATTAGAGATTAAGATAATTTCAGATTATTACTGTGGTAGTCTGAGGGTATGAAGAAAAGAAACACTGCAGGGGAGGCCATCCTTTGTACAAGCCATTAGATTTTATTTGAAAATGTCATATTTTTGGTCACGAGAAAGGTGATGATGAGGGTCATGGCTGAGATTGTGTAACTGAAATTCATTTTTCTGGAATGGAAGCCATAATCTCCCTCTGAAAATCTTAGACTTGAAGGGTGTACAAATTAAGATTTAATACTTAATCTTAAAGGGTACAAATTATTAAAACTGAAGAAGACAACTTAAAGGCAAATTTCAATGGATTTTTTTAAATTACTCAAGAGAGTTCATGTTTCTTTATGAAACTATCCTTAAACAAGAAAAATGCCTAATGAAATTCTAAATTAAAGTTGCAATACTCATATTTGTAAGTGCTAAGAGTTGTTATAATAATTAACTCAGTTTAAAGTTCTTTATTTATTCATGGCCATTAAACATAAAACAGTTGGAACGAATTTCTAACTATTTAGGAAGTTTGTGCTCATTTATAAGGTCTTTTGGATTCACTTGCTATGATTAGAAAATCAAAAGTCATCTAACTGCATCATAAATTAGGAAGCACTTTTTTCTTTCTCCTTAATTCAAATTAGGTCTCTTTCGGCCAGGTCTCAGAAAGATGACATAAAGGGAGTTCCAAATGATCACCCGAAAACCGAAGCAACTTGGAAAGGCAACTCAAATGAAGTTCACAGGAATCACATGGAAATTGGAGCAAGTCTGGCTGGTGTGGAGCAAATGCAAATAGATGGTTCAGTAAGTATTTTTACTTCATCGTGTCAGTGAGATATTTGCAGTATTTATGAAAGCTTCCAGTAATGGGCCATCTACAGCTCCCTTGGCTTACAGTTTTGTCTCAAGGAATTTGAAAATCACCACTAACATTTTCTTTGTACTGATATCTAATTTCTGATGGAACCTTATCAAGGTTGCAGCTTTGTTTAACACGTGTTCTGTTGACTTCATCTTTAGGCACAATTTGATGGTGTGGGTGGTCTATCTGACCACATTTCAGCTTTAAAAGAGATGGTCATTTTGCCATTGCTTTATCCTGACATCTTTGAGATACTGAAATTTAAACCTCCGAGGTAAGAGACACCATTTAAAACTATAAGTTCTTAACTCACTTATTTTCCATGCTTCAAAATTTTCAGCAGTGTTTATGGTTCTTTTTAACACTAGTAAAAAGTAATTTTTAAAAAAATTGATAGAATACTGCATATATGTATGTTCAGAGATTTCCTGTGTGGCAAGACTATCCTTTAAAAGTGTCTTGCCTTTAAAAGGTGGAGTTGGAGGTTTTTTCTTTAGAGTTCTGCATACAAGTGGACTTGATTAGTTTGTGAGCAGGAAGGAATTATCTGCTGCTAGTTAACTGTAGTTTGTTTTGTGGAAGTCCAGTTCTGTCTTCCACCAACTCTTTTTTTTTTTTCCCGGAAGTATTTTCAGGTATTAGTTTTACAATTGATAGGACTTGCAACCAGAACTTTGCATTTTTTTTTGTGCTTGGGCTAAAATAAGAATCTGTCCCCTTCTTATACAGCTAAGCAAGTTCTGTGTTACAAAATGAGATTATTAGGGATTCATTGACTTTATATATCCCTGGTCAGCAAAAGTCAGTCATGGTATATTAAAATAGGACTTTAAATTCTTTGCTTCCAGTAACTTTAAAAGTATTACAAACACTGAAAAGAAAATCTGTGTTTTGCTTCTTTATTCTTTGAAGTTCTTTTTGAAGCAGCAGTGCATTGGCTCTTCTAGTTGAGGGAAATACAGAAATGCAGAATACCTTCCCATTTTTAGACTACTTCCTCTTCCTTAATCACCAGTAAGGGGAGACCAAATCTAGTAAATTAAAGCTTTTTAAAGCTTTACTCTCAAATCTTGAATTTTGTGAAAAAAAAAAGAATGAATATGCAGTTTATCATTGAAAAATGAATTCGTGATTCCTAAGTTACCCCAGTCTCAGATTCTGCATTGAAAGTGTGCTCTTGTTTTGCTCCACTGTACTGTAACCATCTCCGCTGGTTTGCCAGAAGTTTTGAAAATGTCCTTCTGGGATGCTGCTCTCTTTTCTCAAGGTTTTGCACATCTGCATTATTCTCTTGGTTCATTTTGTTTGCTCCCTTGCAGAATTGTGTAGGAACACTTTTGACTTTTCTCACACTTCCACTGTTGCTATCTTATCAATGAAGTGTTTATCTTAGCAGAGCAGAGTCATGTGTCTTAGGGATGGGGGTTGCAACAGATACTTTTCCATGTTGTTTTTTCTTATGTGAATTTTTTTTAACATTTCTTTCTTTTAAATTGTAGAGGCTGTTTATTCTATGGTCCACCAGGGACTGGAAAGACCCTGGTTGCTCGTGCACTTGCTAATGAATGTAGCAGAGGTGACAGGAAAGTAACTTTTTTTATGAGAAGTGCTGCCGACTGCATGAGTAAATGGGTGGGAGAATCGGAACGACAGCTCCGTTTAGTATTTGAGCAGGTAGGGTTGAAACATGCCATGTGTTCTGTTGGAGTTGTCACTAATTTTTTGTGGTCGAGAAGAACTCACTCTTTTTCATGTTTTATCATCTCCTTCCACTGAAATGGGATTATCGGTGTTCCCTTTTTCAGTGGAGTGTCTTGAGATGTATTGAAAAGATTAGTAAAGGAAACGAGAAAATCACCACCACCCTCAAAAAGCCCTCCACCATGCACACAACCCAAACAGTCATAAAAAAGGTCTCAAGAAGCAAGAGATGGTGGCTTTAGATGAGAGGGAAACAGATGCAGGGTGAAAACATGTTAATTTAAATTGGTAATGGAAGGTCGATTCCAGAACTTTGAGTCCTGTCTCTGTTCTCATGGTTGCCAAATAGCTGTAAAAACTACTGGTATGATTTGTTTCCTGTCACCCAGTCTCAGTGGGTTGACAGGCTGCTGTTTTTCATTAGGTTAATTAGTAGAGATCCCTGATGCTAGTCTGAAAAATCTAGTTCCAGTGCCTTTCTGACCATAATATTTCCATGTATTTTCTCTTTCAAGCAGTGCTGCTTTCCTGATGTCAATATTCCTGTGTTTTCTTTGTAGGCCTACCAGATGCGACCTTCAATCATTTTCTTTGATGAGATCGATGCTCTTGCTCCTGTACGGTCCAGCAAACAAGACCAGGTTCATAGGTAGAACATGTTTTGTATCTATGTAGAAGGTGCTTGATCTTTGTGAAAAGAAGACCACAGCCTATTTAACTTGATGTGACACATCCATTTATCCTGAAAACTAGTAATTCAGTTCTAGTGGATTTCAGGTGATTTTTAAGCAATAATTGGAAACAATTTGCTGAGCTTGATATCAGCATATGGTCTGTGTTCCCTTATATCTGTATTTTGCTATGTCTTAAAATAATTATTTCACTGACCAGTATCTTGTCAATAAAAACTTGTCCTTTTTGAAGGATCAGTGGAGAAGGTTATGTGAGACTGAAGAAAATTTACTAAACCAGTGAATGAAAATAGTATTTTTCTGCTAGCTCTGTTGTGGGGACACTTCTGACACTTATGGATGGCTTAGCCAGCAGAGGAGAGATTGTGGTCATAGGAGCCACCAACAGACTGGATTCTATAGATCCTGCTTTACGAAGACCTGGGCGCTTTGAACGAGAATTCCGCTTCAATTTACCAAACAAAGAGGTCAGAACTTCAAATCAACCTTATGTGGCAAAGTCCATCTTTGTAACAAACCCCTGTAACAAGGCAACATTGTGGAGCAGTGCAAGTCTCCATCTGAAGTGTAGAGCTTGGACACAAGAGGGATATCTGGAGACACTGCATTTTACTGTGGAGGGCAAACCTGGTACTGAATATATATAGGAATAAGATGATGTCAACAAGTAGTTGCTTCTCTCTTGGACAAAGATATGAAGTACACTGCACAGGTGCAGCACTTCAAGTTCAATGGCAATAGCTAAGCAATGAAGAAACTTGTTTTATAGCAACCAAAATATTGAGGTGGGGATGGATGGGAGAGAGATGGTGTGCAAAACTTTAATCCTGATTTTGTGTTTTTTCTCTGGCTATCACGGATATTTTTAGCACTTTTTGGAGCAAAGATAAAAGGCTTATTGGATTGAAGGCTAGTAAAAGTGCGTGAAACAGTGCATTTAGCACAAACATTTGTATCCAGTTTTTATCTGCTCTCAGGAACAAGAGACGAGGTCCCATGAAACAGATCTAATATACAATTCCCTGTGTCATGGTTTGGTGTGGCCTCCCTGCTACCTAAAACCAGTCCATGCCAAACCTGCTGTGGAAGAATTCTAGAAGTGTGCTATAATTAATCTGTGTACCAGGAGATACTTTGCTGAAAGACTTGCTAGGATCAGGGATGAGAATAGGTGATGTTTGACATTTTCTGGATGAGTGACAGTAGTTTGAGCCATAGTTTTTGTTCTTGGTAGCAGCTGTAGCAAAAAATGGAGTGCTAGGACTGTTTTCTTTGAATGAACTGGCAGAAAAGCAAATTTGATGAACTACTGAAACCATCACTGAGAAATTTTGCTAAAGTTGAGAGAATTTTCTTTGATGCGAAATGTCTGTTTGCAGATGAGGCTTTTACTACAATTTGTTCTTCAAAATCATTAGGTCTCACACTTATAAAACTCACTTTTTATGGAAGATGCACGTCTTTTATTTCATCAATCCTCTACAAGGGATTTATGTAAGAATTTAAGAATTATTAAATTTCCTTCTTGAAGAAGCAGCAAGTGTATTAATAACTGGCTTTTAAAGTACTTAGAATTTTAGCAAACAAGAAAAGTATTTGTACTAGTGTGAGAGTTTTGGGGGTTTTGTGTTGTGGTTGTTTTTTTAAGAGAAAACTTAAGGCAAGCTAAAATGCAACCATTGTGTTTCTAGGCAAGATTAGAAATTTTCAAAATTCACACACGAGACTGGACCCTGAAGCCATCGGACAACTTACTTGAAGACCTGGCTGAGAAATGTGTTGGTGAGTTTGTTTGGTTTGAGTTGGTTTGTTGGTTTGTTGGTGAGTGTGGGTCCTTTTCCCCTGGGCAGCGTTCAGCCACTCTGCCCCTAGCCTGTAGTGCTGCACTGGGCTGTGACTGAAGTGCAGGAGCTGGCACTTGGCATTGTTGAACCTCGTACCACTGGCCTTGGCCCATTGATCCAGCCTGTCCACATCCCTCTGCAGAGCCTTCCTGCTCTCCAGAAGATCAGCACTTCCACCCAATGTAGTGTTGTCCATGACCTTACTGAGCGTGTACTCAGTCCCCTCATCCAGATCATTGATAAAGATATCAAAAAGGACTGGACTCAGTACTGAGCCTTGGGGAACACCACTAGTAAACCCTCTACCAACTGGATATAGCATCATTCCCCAACACTCTGGCCATCCAGACAGTTTTTAACCTATATAACACATGTATGTTGACATAACGTTTGGTTCTTGTTTTGTTTGTCAGGATTCGGTGGTGCTGATATTAAAGCTCTGTGTGTTGAAGCTGGGCTCTGTGCTTTGCGCCGCCGTTATCCGCAGATACATGAGAGTGACAAGAGACTGAAGATAGATGCCAGATCAATTAAAGTAACAGCAAAGGATTTTGCCATGGCCATGCAGAAGATTGTTCCAGCATCTCAGAGAGCTGGGGCTTCACCTGGGAGAGCACTACCACCTATTTCAAAGCCGCTGTTAGAAAACACCCTGGAAAGAATTTTACAAGCCTTGCAGAGAGCATTTCCCCATGCAAAGCTTGCACTGAAGAAGAACCAAGGTATTACAATAATACCTACTTGTTTAAAATCCTGCCAAAGCAAAAACTTCTGATTTGTGCAACCAACATACACAAACCTCTCAGCCATAATAACAGTGCAATTTTATACTTTGCGTGTGCAGAGTGCAGGATGGGAGCTGTGTGTCACTTGCAACATGCAGTGGAGAACTATGGTTCTCTGCCGGAGCCCCCTGTTACTGACAGTAGCTCACATCACGTTAATCATTTCAGAGATGGATCTGAGGTTTCACATATGAGGCACTTCTTTCCAAGTTGTAGAATCATAGAATGGTTTGTATTGGAAGGGACCTTAAAAGTCGTTTAGTTCCAGCTCCCCTGCCTTGGACAGGGACACCTTCCACTAGACCAGGTTGCTCAGAGCTTCATCCAGCCCGGCTTTGACCACTTCCAGGAATGGGACATCTATAACTTCTCTGGGCAACCTGTTCCAGTGCTTCACCACTCTCGCAGTAAAGAATTTTTTCCTATCATCTAATCTAAACTTACTCTCTTTCAGTTTGAACCCATTTCTCCTTGTCCTGCCACTACATACTCTTGTAAGAAGTCCCTCTCCATCTTTCCTGTAGGTTTTCTTCAGGTACTGGAAAGCTGAAATTAGATCACCCTGAAGCCTTCTTTTTTCCAGGCTAAACAAATGCAATTCTCCCAGCCTTTCCTCACAGGAGAGGTACTCCATCCCTCTCATCATCTTGTTGGCCCTCCCCTGGACTTGCTCCAACAGGTCCATGTCCTTCCTGTGCTGGGACCCCAGAGCTGGATGCAGCACTGCAGGTGGGGTCTCACCAGAGCAGAGCAGAGGGGCAGAATCTCCTCCCTCACCCTGCTGCCCACGCTGCTTTGGATGCAGCCCCAGCTACAGTTGGCTTTCTGGGTGGCAAGAGCACATTGCTGCATCATGTCCCATCTCTCATCTACCAGCACCCCCAACTTCTTCCTGGCAGGGCTGCTCTCGATCTGTTCATCCCCAGCCTTTGTTGATACTGGGGATTGCCCTGATTCAGGTGTGGAACCCTGAACTTGGACCTGTTGAACCTCGTGAGATTCCCATTGTCCCACTTCTTGAGCTTGTCCAGGTCCCTCTGGGTGGCATCCCATCTTTCAGGTGTGTGAACTGCACCACTCAGCTTGGTGTTGTCAGCAAGTTTACTGAGGCTACACTTGATTCCTTCATCTATGTCATTAATAAAGATATTAAATAACACTGGTCCAAGTATGGACCCCTGAGGGACACCACTTGTCGCTGATGTCTACTGAAACTCTGAGCAATTAATTGCCACCCTCTGGGTGTGACCATCCAATCACTTTCTTAGCCATCTAACAGTCTGCTCATCAAATCCATCTGTCTCCAATTTAAAGGGAAGAACATTGTGAGAGACCATGTCAAAGGCTTTACAGAAGTCAAGATAGATGACATCTGTAACCCTTTCATTGTCCACTGATGTAGCCAATAATTATTACTAATGTAGTAAATAAATGCTTAAATGAGGAGAGAAGGGTTTTTCTGGTATCTAGGAACTACCAAAGTTGTTCCTGATCAACTTTATTCTAAGGAAAAAACCTCCCAAGTATTTGTCAACAGAGTGGTAATACCTGATGCAAATCATAGGACATAGGACAGCTTTGTATAGACTTGTGCAATCTCCTTAGGTCTGTGGTAGGGTGAACTCTTCAGATAACAGCATTCAAATGACAAAATGCAAAAGAAGTGGTTTCCAGCACTGATTTCAAAGGTGTATTAAAGCAAGAGTGAGATATGAACTATTCAGGAAAGTTAACAAATTTCTCTTGTCTTTAAATCCTATTTTAGGGAATGATAGGATTGACGGTGATGATGACTCACCATCAGTCTCTGAAAAGAAGCCTGACAGCAAAAAGGCAGAATTCCGTACGTTCAGCAGGTACATGTTTGTCCTCCTTCTGGTTACATTTTTGAGATGGCTGCATCTGTAAAATGTTATGCAAATACGTGAAGGCTGCTAGATGAAGGAGTTAAGGATGTGTGTGTGGGTGATCAATATTTGCCAGAATCCAACTCTGAAGATCCAGCTGGGTACTAGATCTAATTGTTCTGACTACACTGTCCTAACTTGTCAAACTGAATGGCCTAGCCCTCTTTTACTAAGTCAAACTGGCTCACAGATTATTAAAACATTGATTTAAGCCATAGTATTCCTTGAAAGATTCAAGACCCCAAAAATGTTCATTCTGTCATTTTAGCTTAAAAGATACCTGTGGATTCATGTAGCCATCTTTTGCTCTTCTACCTTCCAAGATGGTTGAACCAGTAGCACATTATGTATCAGAAACAAAATCAATAAGTGGTTTGTTAAATCACTGTGAGAAAAATTTAAACAGTCTGCATTTTTTACCTTTACCCTACTGAGTTTATGTTATCTTTTGACATTTTAATTGTGAAAGTCATGTAGTCCAATAGTTCTAAAATAGATTATTGTCAGATATTTTTCTGCCTTCCTATTGCTGTGCTGCCCAGAAAATATGACTTGCTGAGCTTGGTTAGGTCTCTAGGATCTTTGGCTTCAGCAAGTAAAGGTACAATAGTATGGTGGTGAGAAAATGCACAAACCTCTTCACAAGTGTATTTCATGCAAGTAAAGCAAGATGATTAGGAAATTAATACACAAGTCAAAGATGAAACCAATAGAATGACTAAATAAAATGTCTTATACATATTTAGTGTAGTGCTGTAATTTAAACAATCCAGTCATGTTCTTCTTCAAATACAACTAATGTGTTTCAGTACCCACATTAATCTTTTTTCCTAGAAATGTAGTTTTGTCCCTTTCTTCCCACTGTCCCCAGGAACTGTGGCCAAATTTTAGCTAAATTTGACACCTGTAATAAATTTGACACCAAAAGTCAAGACAAGCTGAAAATGCTTGTGTATGGACAGTGAAGAGATACAGATTTGTTTCTGCTGTGAGAATTGTTATTTTGCCCCGTATCAGGTTACTGACCAGCTG
The DNA here is from genome assembly GCF_009650955.1 of Corvus moneduloides. NCBI lineage: Eukaryota > Metazoa > Chordata > Aves > Passeriformes > Corvidae > Corvus > Corvus moneduloides. Next base: position 136,827,761 of record NC_045476.1, on the reverse strand, counting down.
TTTTGTGTGTATTTGCCTGGACAGTCCCTCTGTGGGACTTAAGGACTATTACTTAACCCAGCCAAAGGAATAGCAGTCATGCTGGGGACTGCCAGGATTTTTTAGCAGAGGAGTGATACCAGTTTTTGAGAAATTAGGCTTTGATAAATAGACTGGTCTTCTTTATCACAGACCAGCCTATTATTTGGTAGAACATGGAAAATATTTACAGGAGAAAAAAAAAGTATAGGAAAAATATTTAACATCTGTGTGCCTCTTCATCACTCCTTTTTAAACCTGTTTTCTTCTTATTGTTGTAGAAATCCTTCTTACCAGCCAACATCTTGCAGGCCACGGTTCTTACTGGTTGAAGAGCCAGGATGTGGGCAGGCTTTTGATTTGGCCTCTGCAGTATTACATGCCCTGGAAAAGTTTCCAGCTTATACACTGGATCTACCAACCTTATTTGTTAGCACCACATCACAAGAAGAAACATGTTCACAGGTATCTTTTTTTTGTTGTTGATCTCATAGGATTCTTGAACTATATAAACTAGTGAAATAAGCACAACTCACTATTGGTGGAGTTGGCCTGATTCGAATTTGCTGTTATGTTTGCTTTTGTATGAAAATTCACTTTTCTTGTAGATGGAATGATACTGAATAAGGACATTTATACATAGCCATGTTTCATTTCTATTTGAAATTAAACAGGGACGATGTTGCTTGCAGCTTGGGAAGATGGGAGGTTCTGCTAATAAGCCCCTCTTTGTGGCAAGTAATCCTGCTGGTCTTGAGGGGATCCAGAAAGTTGTTTTTGTTGCTTCTTAAGTCTCTGTGCTCCCAGCAGTTGGCTCTGCATCAGCCTGATGGCATCATGCACTTTCTGTAGCCTTCTTTTTTATTGTATTTGTAGGGCAGCCAAAGTTTTTGTGAAAATAAGTTTTTTTGCATATACATATACGGCTTGTACTGCTGCAGTGAGATGCATTGAAAGCATTAAAATTCATGGAATGCTTAAGTGTGTAAACTGATGTGTGTCGCTTAAGTAGAAAAAATAAATATGAACAGATTATTGCAGTTTTGATTTTTTACCTTTAGGCAGGAAATCAATTTAATTACTTGGCATCGCTGTATTAAAATATCTTGATCTTCATTAGCAGCATTTTAGAGCTGTATAAGTCAGGACAGACACATCATGTGACTGGATACTTGTTTGCTACACAGGAGGAGCAATTCTCTTTTTGTTATGTTATTGTTGTACCTATGGCTATATAAATACCCTGTCTACTGCATGGATATACCACACATTTCCTATCTTGTGACAGGAACTCCCTCCATGTTGTTACTCTAAAATGGTGCATGGGGAGATTTGCCATGTGTTGCCACTTCCCTCATGCAGTAGATTCATGTCCTCTTCTGTGACTGAGATGCCATCTGTAGGCAGTGGCTTGTGGTCGTTCAAAGCAAATCATCTGGTCTGATGGATACTTTGATAATGAGAACAATGAGAGCCTGTGAGCAATTTAGCTCTTAGGCAGGCTCAGGACTGGTCATCTCTTATAAAATGTGCTTGAAATTATGATTTGTGACCAGGCTTCTTTTACTGTGTTAGCCCTGATCTTTTCACAGAGGCCTTTGTTCAGGCTCTGCTCCAGTCTAACATGGGTATGGGCCCACACTGAACTGGAAATGCTGCAGTTGCAGTTGTGTAGCGATTTCTCCAGGCTAACACATCTTGCTGAAGGGTTAATCTTGATTTTTCATGCACATCATCACATCACCTGAGTTTTGAGGCTCTTTAGGAGTTACCTTACCCCTAAGTAGTTTTGAAATCAGATTCAGTTCTGTGTCTGTCTGCATAGCAATGTCTATACTTGAAGCAAAGTGAAAATTCTACCCTATTGTTAAGGAGTTGTTCATTTATTGGTTTGTCTTGATGTCTTGGCTTTATGCATTCTTATTTCACAAAAGAGTTAGACTGATATGTAATTACTTAGTGGTCTGTTCTACATGATGTAGTTTTCTTATGCAAGCTTTCCTTTTACCAGTTGATGCGAGAAGCTCAAAGAACAGCACCAAGTATCATTTATATCCCACAAATCCCTTCGTGGTGGGAGGCCATTGGACATACACTGAAAGCTGCTTTTACAGGACTACTGAATAACATTCCATACTTTGCTCCAGTTTTGCTCCTTGCAACATCTGATGTGCCACATGAAGATCTCCCAGAAGAGGTATTTCTGTCTGTACTTTTCTTTCTTTGTTACTCAGTTTATTGTTAATTTACAAATCCTTGAAACATTGGAGTACTGTGCTGCTCTTAAGCAGATTCATGTTGTTCTTACTCAGGCACCAGAACCCTGTGTCTTAAAATTTCCTTAGACAAAACAATGCTGAAAGCATTTGTTTAAAGTCTTTTCTGAGGAAAGGGATTGACTTTGACCCAACTTTTTCTCCTTTCTCACACGCTCGTGCTTACTAGACAGACATATAGATACACTTCATACAACTGATTCAGTGGCTTCAAGATGGTTAGGTGTGTACTTGGTGAAGAATACACAGTGCTTGAAAGGTAGCTGGGAAAAAGATTGTTTTCTGAAAATATTTTTACTGAAAAAGTACTGTGGTCACACTCTTAGTGATAGAATGTAATTTCTAATTTAAATTATTTCACAAAAAATTCAATTTCTTTCTTCATCTAGGTGGAAACCTGGCAAATTAAAAAACTAAGGACCAACTTCTGTTTAAGCAACTTGGAAATAAATTTTTAGTTGTATTTCTTAACAAAATTGATTAAAAACACATGCTGAGCTTTGTAGAATCTGAGAGTGTTCATTAAAGGAAGGTGTTTAAAATGGTAATATGCTGCTCTGATTATTTTGTCTAAGTAACAGAAGTTTTTATAAAATTAATAAGTGCCTTCTAAAATTAAAAAAAAAAAAAACCCATATTACCAAAAAGTTGGCAATTGTCTGCTGAGCCCTGCGTCTTCCCTCTGTAGCTGTCATAAATATTCAAGCTAAAGGACATCAAGCCAGGTAAATGCAAAATAAGCAGTGTTTGGAGTGGTGAATGTCATTGCTTTTTCATTGGTTTATCATACATTTTTCATGGATCTTAAACTCTAGAAGGTTCATTAGAGAAGGTATTTTACTTTGCAGTGCTATGAAAATCTAGCCTTTTAAGGCCAAGAAGTTAACTTTTAATATCTTGTCTTACCTACATGAGTATTCAGTGTAATTTAGAAATGCACTCATCTGTTTGGAATTTAAAATAAAAAAAATGTTGTGGCCTTATATCTGAAATCTCTTTTCTTCTCATGGTCTAGATAAAAGCATTGTTTAATACTAATCGTGAAGAAGTTTTCAGTATCCCACGGCCTACCTGTGCTGAAAGAAGAGGGTTTTTTGAGGACTTGATTATGAAGCAATCTGCTGAACCTCCTGCATCAAAAACCAATTCAGGTAAGGATATTCTACATATAAAACTTTGTTGCTGTAAGTTAACAGCTAATACAGCATTTGCTTTGGTGATAATTTTCTGTCAATCTTTTTTCATGGGCTTGCATTTGAGTACCATGAATTGACTAAAGTTTTTCCCTGTTACTGCAGAAAGGTACCCTACTTCAGGTATAGGATACTTCACAGATACTCTATTTCACATGAGGAGAAATCCTGACTTAAATTTGTGTCATTCCAGGTTCTCAGGTACACCTTCCTGCAAGATGTGCTCAGGTGGATGGGCAACCACAAATACGGGACAAGAAAGCAATCAAAATTCAAAAACGAGGAGTGTATGTGGATTACTCTGAGCTCAGAGTAAGTCTAACTTCAATTTTGTTAATACTGAAGTGGGACATTTTTTTTATGATTGTATATTAAGTCGATTGTTAACCAATGCCAATTCAAGCAATTTGTGAGCGTGATATATATCTTGTGAAATAATTCAGCCTGTAAGCGACTGTGACTCTTGTTTCCACAGCTGATGTAAACTGCTGCTCTTGCTATATTTTAGAAGATAGGGCTCTCTTCCTAATTGTTAATGTAAAAGGGCTTTTTAAATTTTAAAATAGCCCACAGAAAACCTGCTAGTACTGTTAGGTATTAATGCAGTTTTTATGATGGGTTGGAGTAGGGTTGTTTTGTTTTTCTATTTGCATGTTTTCATTTATTAGGAACCAGAAAAGGACCTTGATTTATGGCTTTAAACCTGAAATTAGCAGGTTGACCTGAAGCTTGTCCTGGATAAAATACTAATACCTGCTTTGCCGAAATTCTTTCAGTGTTAGAATCCAGTGTTAGAATTTTGCATTCATACAGTTACAGTGTTATGAGGTTTTTCCAGTCCTCTATAGGAGAGAAGTTGTTATCCTAGGCTGTAGCTGGGGAAAGGGTCAAAAGTGGGCCTAGCCTAGAGGGTGAAAGAGGTTCCTTTGCATGAACTGGAGAGGGACCAGTAAAAGGAGGACCTGATTTTCAGGGAATATTGCTTGGACAAAAATTCAGGAAATTGCTAGTTGAAGTCCTGGAGTTTGGTCAAAGCAGAAGAGGCTGCTGTTCACCTGCCCGAGAAAGGGAGTATTATTTGGATATTTCCTCTGTATGGGGAGAAGATGACCAGAGTGGAATCCCCTTTGGTGAACAGGCTTAACCACACAATTTCTGTCACATTTTTAAGCTGTGACATAATCTGTAGAAGTGAAACTAGCTTTCTAAGGCTAGTGTCCTAAGCAAATTTCAGGGGGTTTTGTTGTTCTCATCTGCCTCCGTGTGGAGAGAAGCTATATAAGTTTTTCTAGAGTCAGGGTGCTAATAGCATGCACTCCAAAGTTATTGCCAACTAGACAAATGGTATGGTAGAGTCCTTACAGATGATTCAGCTTATATATATTTTTCAGCTGTGAGGAGAAAGCTGCAGTCATGAAACTTGTCTTTTTAGAAAACTTGTTTCCTTAACATGAGTGTCACTAGAACTTGATGCTTGTACCAGAGAACGACTTTGGAACTCTCCTGAAGTTAATAAGCTGGGTGGACCTGCAAAATACCTCTGCTTGGTTTTCTGTGGGATGGGATTTTTTATTATTTGTTTGGATTTGTTAAGTTGGTTTGATGGGTGGCGGTTTTTGTTTGTTTATTTGCTTGGTAATAGGGATAGAACTTGATGAACCAATAGAAAAGCATGCAGTCACCTATGTGGCAGCAATTAGAAGTAGTTTCACAGGGGTTGTTGGCAATGCACCTCTGTCATGTTCTATATGTTGTGTTTGCAGCAGCTGAAAGCAGGCTGTGTGGGTTTTGTGCCTCTTACCTGCATGTTGGACAGAAGGAAGTTCAAGGGAATACTCGAATCTTGTGCTAACCGGTCTGAGTGAGGCTGAGTTAATGGCAAGCAGCAGTAATATTTTCATTGGGTGTATCTGCTTTCTTAAGCTACATCTTCGTGACCTCACACAATACAGTTACTGAGCAGCCCCAGCAGTGGTCCACTAGCTTGTTAGCGTTGTATTCCCGTAGACTATCACATTCACATTTCCACAACAGAAGGGACTGTGTGAGAGATTGGTAATTTGCTACAGGTGGTCACTCTGCTGGTTCATCCACTCTTGATTTGAAAGGTAGGAGCTAACTGGTGCTTGGCACAGTACACATCCAGATAATGGGTAGAGGTGAGCACCTAAGGAGCTTCTGTTTCCAGCTGGCACAGCTGTATCTGGAAGATCTGTAGCATGGCTTCCAAATACACATTTTCCAGGGCCCTGTATTGCATTGTGGCTTTGTGGTGGCAGCTACTTTATAATGAAGTAGATTGTGTCATTCTCCGCTGTTCTGGAGGCAGTTGATTGGCAATTATAATCATTGATGTCATAGATTGATGAGTAAGAAAATATTGTCTGAACTTTAAATCATCCTTTTTCCTGAAGTGTGAAGAGTTAACTTGTTTTCTCCAGTTAAATCTTATGAGACAATCAGCTCTCCAAAGTGCCACTTTTATTTAACAATATAAGAAAGTAGGACATACCTTGTCCTATTCTGAATTGTAGTTTCCACTTTTTTTTCCTTCAGAAAATGTTGGATGCTGTCGTCATGGCAACTGAGAACGTCAGTATATCAAGCATGGCAAAACTATATTCTATTCTTAGCATGTGCATTTGCCAACATCGGGAAAATCCCGACAAAACCGAATTAGTCGAGGTAAATTTTTTTGTCTTCTAGCACTTTCTGTCACATGATATTATGCATGTATGTGAATGTTATGCAGATGTATGTGTTCACTGTGAATATCACCATTATTTATCACTCTTTACTGCTTAGTTGCCTGTGTTACAAGACTTTTGTCTCAGGTGGGAAGACATCTACCCATATTGCAAACTCATTGTTGTATTTAGCCTAATTGTTGGCAGTTTCAGCAGAAAAAGGCAATGGGTCCACCTACATAGTGCATCTCAAACCAGTTAATCTGTCTGTCACTAGTCCTTCTCCAGAGCTTTTTCAGGGTAGGGGGCTGCGAAAGGAGAGCTCTTTTCTCAGTGTGCCACTTCCTCTTTCTCCCCTTGAAGGCAGGCACACATGGTAACACTTGGATAGCACTCATTCCATTCTTGAAAAGAAATCAGGTATGAAACATTACAAGAATTTTTGGCTTTTCTGTAGGCTCACTAGACTTTCTTTTTAACTTGGCATGGCTCAAGCATCTTTAATAGGACATGTGGGGAGCTTTCTGCCTATGATGGTTTGGAAGCTAGTGAGCTTCCTCGAAGAGAAGCATTTCTAATTTGTTAGAACTCAGCGGAAATCTTCCACAGGCACCCATCGTCCCAGGCAGGCATTCTCAGTATTGAGTTGTTTTAGATAGATTGGATATTCAGTCTCCAGATTCAAAATCCTTGAATCCATTTGTCTTTCAGATGCTTATGCATGAAATTACATAAAATTCTTTATGCTTCTCAGTCTGCCTTAAAAAAAAAAGAGGAAGCCTCTTCTCTTTAGCCAAGGAGGCTATTCCTGAAAAATGCACCCTTCTCTCATCTAGCAAAATAATATGTTTTAGCATGAGGAGGGATTTGTTTATGTTATATCAGGGCTTGTGAGCTCTTGTGACTGGAGTTGATTTCTTTGTTCATTGTCTACATCTAGTTCCAGCTTTCACTTGTGGCTCTTCAGGAACTATCTTCTTTTTTATTGTTGAAAGCACCTTGATAGAGATCCATTGGCCCTTGAGATAGATCCCTGCAGTTTCTCTAGCCTACTCTCTGTTTTGGGTGCCTAAGGATGTGTTTGAAGCTAGTGGGGCTAGAGGGACATTGTGATTGTGGTAGCACATGTATTGGCTAAATATTACTAATAATTGTATGTATGTACAGCTTCTTGATTCTTTTGATGAAGAAGTTATCAGGGTTCTCAGGCTTGTATTCACACTGACTCCTAATTTGTCTTATTTTTTTTCTTATTAGGATATGAAGAAAGAAATTGCAGCCCTCATCTGGCTGTGATACTTGACTTCAGTATACTTGACATACTCTAATGTTCGTGTATGGCTCCCAAATACATAAGTTATATTTAACGTCTCACTAATTGTAGCACCTATAGAAAAAAAAAAAAGAAAGAAGCTAAGCACATAACTGAAACCAGGCATAACAGAGTGCTGAACCAGTGACACTCGGTGAAATGATTAATATAATGCCAGATTATGAGGAACAAAACAAGGCAAACTTACTAAACTAGTTAATTCCGGTAGTCGATCACGCTGACTGGATCAAGAAAGGATCTGCCTGAAGAAGGGAAGGCATCAGCTGAAGAAAAGTGGGCACCAGCTTGAAAGAAGATTGAGCATGTTGGCTAATTAGCATCTGAAATGAGAGAATCATTCAACCAGTAGAAGATTGAGTATTAATTAATTGGAAGACTATGTAATTGAGATCCAATCAACATTAGTGTCTTTGCAAAGTTTTGATAGTATGTTGGCTTTGAGGATTTACTGTCTACCACCCTTCTCTGCACAGAACTGCAAATAAATCAAATACCTCTACTTTGTGTGGATCAGCCTTTTGCACACTGGGTGAAAGAACCTGTTTCGGGACATCAGTGGTTTTTTTTTTTTTTCAAGAAAACAGCATGGAATTCTTCTAAAGCATATTGATCCTGATTCCTGCTGTTGTCTCAAATCTTCCAAACGTTTTTTATCTCTGGAAGACACTGGAACTGCTTATTATTTTTCCATCAAGTTTATTTCTAGTGAAGAGCAGCAAGCTGAGTGGCCAGGAGTAGGACACAGTGTGCCATTCCCGCTTGTGACTTTGACTGCCCGGTCGCCTCACGGGGATGGGTCGGGGGGCATCCGAGCGCCCCGTGTCCCGGGATGCAGGGCAGGGTGGGCGTCGTAGGCGACCCCCGGCCGCACCACTGCCGGCGACCTCCAGGGCTCCAGCTCCAAGTTTATCCCTTTGGATCCCCTTGGATTCCCCTCGCTCAGTAGCCGACGCATCTGGACGTGCTCCAGTGCGCCCCGGCCGCCGCAAGAGCCGCGGGATGCAGGGGGACAGGAGAGCCGGCGAGGCCGTGAGTAGCGGGACGGGGGGAGCCGGCGGGAGGCGCTGACCGGCGGCAGCGGGTGCCGGTGCCGGCCGGGAGGCTTCGGGACTCTTGGGGGGAGCTGGGAAATGGGAGTCCCCGCGCGAAAGCACCGGAGACCGCTGTCCCATGGAGGGAAAAAAGAGGGGATAAACGAAGTCTAGGGTAAGCGCGTGCGGCTGCCGTCGGGAGCGCTGCCGCGTGTGAAGAAGCAGCCGGGGGAGTAGCCGGGGGTTGCCCGGCCGGGTCCCCTCCAGTACCGTCCCCCTCTTCTGGCAGCTCCGCTAAGGAAGGAGGCTCGGAACAAACCCTGGTTCACGGGGCTGTGGCAGCGTGCTGAGAGCCAGTCCCTGGGGTGCCTGCACCCCTGGGAATACAACCTTTCTGCATCACCTCATGGTTTGCTGGTTTATTTGTCCTTCCTCTTTCCCGTTTACTTTGATTCAGTTTCTTATCTGAAAAGTTACCTTACGAAGACTAAGTTAGACACTGCTTTGGTTTCATTTTGGTAATGGTCACACAGAAAGTGCCCCCATTTTGATGACAGAAAGGCACCAGAACCAGTGCTCAACACAAAATATGCATAACCTCTGAGTGCATTTTAGCTAGTCTGAAATGCCTGTGAAATACTCTTTAGTCAAGTGTTTATGTGTTCTAGTTTTGATGCTTTAAAAACAAAACTCTTTTTAAAAAATGGGAACTCATTTGTGCTTAATTAAAACTCATAATCTAAACTGGTGAAAATGTTACTTAAACTTTTTATAATCTTGGCCTACCCTAGTAAAAAAGAGGCAATTTATATGGCTGTAAAGGATGCCAAGTAGCCCATGCTTTCTGCATCTCAGTGTTGCTACTTCAGTAACTGAATCATTTAACTTGCAGGAGTTCAGTGTTTTTAACATAGCCTTCAAAAGCTAAAAGTCTTCTCTGATATTTCCAAGTCAGGCTCTTCTTTCCAGACTGTCTTTCATTTCAATGGAAAACACAGACCAAATCCAGCTCAGAAATGGTCTGCCCTGCCTTGAAGTGAGGCTTGTCAACGACTCTGTTTTCCTCCCATGGAACCCTTTCAGGAGTTTCAGTTGTACGGATTAGGTTTTGTTTAGGTTTTTTAATCCATCATTTTCAAGACTACTGAACTAAGAAGGAAGAAATCCTCAGGGGGGTAGGTCAATGTTGTTGGTTTTTTTTTTTTTCCTTTCAAAGGATTATGGAATCTGCTTTAAAATTGCTGCTTTGCTTTTGCAGTCCAAGCCATGAGCAGGCAGTGACAATTTCTTCTGGAGAATGCCATGGGAGACAGTATCAAAGGCTTTACTAATGCCCAAGTAGAAAACATCCACAGCGTTTCTCCCATCCGCCAAGCATGTCACTGTCTTGTAGAAGGAGATCAAGTTGATCAAGCAGGACCTGCCTTTCATAAACCTGTGGATACAAAAATGCTGTTAGCAAGAATTTTTCTTGCTACTTTCTAAGTCCATGGGATACTTTTCTCTCTCACAGAAGATATTCACAGAGTTTATAAACCATGAACACCTGTGACCTTGCCGAGCTTTGTTTATAGTACAGTAGGAAAATATTTTGAGAATGGATGTCTTAGGGTTTTAGCCAATCACCCCCAAGGGGTGGCTGGTCCTTTGTCCAATTAGACTATGAAGAAAAAGTCTATAAAATAGTTTGTAAAATAATTTAAAAAATCAATCTTGCTGCACAATTCCTGCCTGCTGGATATCTCTCCTCCTCCCTACAGCCGCAGGATATATGTAATATAAACCCATGCTAGCTGAGCCTGATCTCATGGTTGTCTTGTGTGTTCCATGTGATGGCACTCAAAATGATTTGGACCATGACCCTCCCTGTCACCAAGGTCAGGCTGACAGGCCTGTAGCTTTTGGGATGCTCCTTCCAACCTTTCCTGTAGGTGGATGCTACATTTCTCAACTTCCAGTTAACCAGGACCTCTCCAGTTAACCAGGACTGCTGATAAATGATTGAGAGTGGCTGGGCAAGTTCTTCTGCCTTCTCCCTCAGTACCCATGGGTGGATCCTATTGGAGCCCATAGACTTATGGGTGTTTTAAGTGGGGTAGCAGATCACTAACCATTTCCTCCTGGATTATATGGGCTTCATTCTGCTTCCAGTCCCTGTCTTCCAGGTCAGAGGGTGAGTACCCTGAGGACTGCTGTCTCTCTGTTTCCCTTTGCATCAAGTAAAGGATGGAGATTCTCCACAGCTCTCCTTTTGTTGCTGATATATTTGTAAAAACATTTTCTGTTGCCTTTTACAGGCCTAGCAAGATTAAGTTGTACTTGAGCTTTGGCCTTTTCATTTTCTCCCTATATAACCTCCTGACATCCTTTTAGTCCGCATGTACTTCACACTTCTGTCATCTTCTCCATCATTGACTCATGTTACCCCTTCGTAGCATTACCATGGACAAGTAGAGGAACCTTGTCTGGTTTCTTCGACTTTCAGCATGAGATTTAGTTTGGTGTACTTGTTATGAAACTTTGGATTGTATCTTGAACAAGCCCTGTCCCATGGCCATCAGAGTTTTCCTCACAAAGTAAATGTAGATAGTATCATCCTCCTTGCAGAAACATGGGTATGAACAAGATCAACAACCATGAAAAAGTCTCTCTTTGGTCCCTGTTGGGTTTCTGTGGGTAAATGCTATCCTTCTGAAAGAAATCTTTTAATGCCCCTCTGAATGCTGTTATAAATGGAAGAGAGATAGAAAATCTCTCCTAACTAGACTTTACTCTCAGGAAAAAGTGTTTTTCTGCTGCACTAAGAGTACAGAAGTTTAGCAGAAGACAAACACCCTTGTTTTCTAGCTGGTCCTCAGAGGGGCTGGGTACAGCTGGACTTAAATTCTGATTAGAGTCAATATACATGGTTCACATAAATATGTTTTTGCTTCTTTTCCTAGGAATTTTCCTCTGATAACATTGAATGTTTCAGTGAACACCAAGATCAATGAGAAAAACGTGTCCATTTTAGACTCTACCTTTGACAAAAGCATGGAAATACTAAGGGAAATATCAGTTGGTATTTTATGAGGTATTCTATTTCTAGGTGTTCAATTTATGCAATGAATAGAGAAAGCATGCACAATGAGTCATGTCATGGTAAATCTACAGTTAAAAATCCACAGGGGAATATGAGTATGTTAATGTCTGTACCAGTGTCTTAGAACCAGAATCACTTTTCTTAGTAAAAGACTGCTTGCATAAATCCCGTGTATTTCTTCACAGCTCCTTTGAGATCTCCCCTCCTCTTTGGTTATTTAGGTACAGTTGCCCTATGGAGCATCAAGACTATGGTTAGGAAATGTCTGTCCTTTGAGAACCGTGTGCATGTGGTACACAGCAGACACAGAGTCTGAGTCCTCCTTGGGGTCCACAGGCTTTTCTTTGCATGATGTAGGGCACCAGATTATAAACATGGTGAACTTCCCCGCTCTTGGGGAAGTGTACAGTGCAATGCAATAGAAGATTTGTGTACAATACTTATAATTCAGCAATTCTTTTTTCCTTTCCTCTGTCCTCTTTCTTAATGTACCCAGTTGGCAAAACCAAAATTGGGTCCAAAACAGGAAGACTATAAAAAAGGTAAGTAGTAGTAATCCCTTAGGTGTCCTTTTCATCCTGGTTTTTGAGAAAGATTGCATTTGGTCACTTTGTCTGTTTAACTTGGCCCCAAAATCTTCTGAGGTCATCAGTTAAATTCAGCTGAAATGGTGAGAATAGATACTGCAAACATCATGAATTTCCTTGGAGTTTTATGAAAAGAGGTAGGTGCAAATGAGAGGGGATGCTATTGATTCCTTTAATGCTGGAGAAGAATGGAGTGTGAATTCCTGCCTGCTCTTAGGAACTAGAAAATCTATTCTTTAGCTAAGGTTTCTTTGTGACATGGATTTTTTTGAGTCTTCAGCACCAAGATTAATTGTAAATAATTCTTGAAGTATGAGGGAATAATGCAGTTTTGTAACACACGTGAAAAATAATTTGGTCATGAGATGGACAAACCCACTGATGTGGGGAAGTTGAACATATTACCTTGGAACCAAATTGCTGTGCTGAGTACACAAGTGGGCTTGGTGCCATGAGGCTGGTTGCTGGAAGCCGGCAAAATCCAGTAGCTCCAGGCAGCATCCTGCCAATCATGGGCTGAATGTGAAAGGGGCCTGAAATGCCCTTTGTGTGCAAGTAAGTTCTACTTATGCAATATAAATTGTTATTTAACGAGCTCAAAATTAGTTTTATAGTTGGGATGATGAGATCAAAGCCTAGCTGTGCATAAACTAACAAGGCGATGTGTTGGAGCACTGGGTTCTGAGAATTTCAGCCTTTCAGTGATGATAAGCAGTGATCCTCAAAAGTACACTGTATTTGACCCGAAACCTTGGGAAAAGCTCCCTAAATTGTGTGATAACACTGAGGTTGTTCCTGTGAAATTAAAACTTATTTCACTGGGTGGAATATGTAGAGATGTAGAAAATTAGGTTTAGGGGATGTAGGTTACAATATGGAGAAATTTGAGTGTGGATCTTCTTCCTTTCTCCTTTCTCCTTCTTCACAAATCTAGGGGTTATGCTATTGGGTCAAAAGTCCCGCACTGCAGGACATGAAAAGTTAGTAATTGGATTATAAATATAAACAAGTTACTTGGTATTTCATAACTGGTTAATTTAGACCTTAAAAGCCTTGGAAGTTGGAACTCGCGGCCATTTTCCACCCTGTTACCTTGGAGGCACACTCTGTGCAGCTGTATTATAGAGAAGGTATAACACCTAAGTCTGAACGAGAATTCTCAGTCTCCTGCATTTTAATTCAAACTCTGAGTAAAAGAACTCACAAAACAGAAGCAAAGAAGAAAAGAAACAGTGAAGAAGAGAAAAACAAAAAATGGGAAAATTAATAGTGATGTATCTATTACTTTGTTGTTTCCACTTTTCCAGAGAGAAGGAACTGGAATAAATTTGACCCTGCATGGAACAGAAGTTGAGTGTTGTCATCAGATTGGCTTTCCAGTCTATTAGAAAGTTGCTGGACAAATCAGGCTTTTAAATAGGTATTTTAAGCTTAAGCACTTTAAGTTGAATGCTGTGGTCATGACAATGACTTTCAATTCAGTATTTAAAGAAAAAAATCCATCCACTGCAGATATTTTTACATTTTGCTAGAGCAACAGTCAAATAAAGGGAATAACATAATTTCTGTCTCAAGTGTTTATGTAGCATTGCATTTTAGTCACCAGAACACTGAAGACCAGAGCTAATACGAAAGCTAGAGAAAAAAAATATTCAATATATTGATTCTGCCTTTTTCTTTATTTTCTGTCATTGAATGGCTGTTCACCATATATATTTTATTAGACTGACCAAGACGTTTCAAAACTTGCCCTGGTCACAAGGGAAAATCTTCTCTAAAATTAAGGGGTTTTAAAAGTGTGTTTAATGTGATTCTTTCTCCATTTTCTCTTAAGTGACCTCTGTCAGCATTCTCTGAGGACACTAAAACTGGATTTAGTATCTGAAATGTAATCACACAAAACTCTCCTAATCTTTTGCACACAAAAGAAGTAATGCAGGGTTCTTGTATGGTGAAACAGGGAATTTTTATTCGGACTGCATAAATTGTATTCCAAGTTAGGCCACAGGGTCACTCTAAGGAGTTATGCTCAGCCACTTGTTTGCTGAGGCTTCTAGCACCTGTTCCAAAGCAGCAATTCCCAGGAGAGACTCCTAAGTCCTGGAGACATGATTTGCAGTTCTTGTTTTGGATGGGTGATACAGAAATTCATAAATCATTTTTGAGTCCAGATTATTTGATGTGCCTTGTAGCAGCTGGTATCAGGTTCATAACCTTAACTGGGACCTCGCATCCAGCCATTGATCACATCACATCACATCATCACATCACGTCACATCACAGTATTTTTTCTGAAAATACTGATCATGTAATGCAGACATGAGAGTGAGTTTTTGGAAAGGTATCTCAGCATCATGTGGAGATGTCTGAAAAAGTTTTAAATTACCTGCCACCATGATTTCTGCATGGTCAATGGTGTCATTTAGCCACGTTCCACTGAGAACCACACAAACCAGCACTTCAGATAGGGGGTGTCAGCAGCAACCATTGAAGGCAAGGGTGTACCTCAGACCACAGTTCCTTTTGTGTCTGGTCTACTGGAAGCATCTCCCTTCACCCATGGTTAACAAAACAGTCTTTTAATTAAATACTGAAAGTCTTTCATCAGAAAAGTCTTTTAGCAACTAGGTGAGGGTAGAAAAGAAAGTCACTTTTAAGCTGTAGAGGGAGCAGAGAAGTCTCCCTTCCTCTCTGGTATCTCTCTTCACTAGTAGGAAAGCCCACTGATTTCTGTATTAGTCTTGCAGCATTTAGCTGTGCTTTAGTCTAAGTGCTCTAGACAGTAATCTAGAAAAAAAAATATATATATATATCCTTAAAGCCAGTGAATTTACTTAATACGGGGGTAGAAGACAGAGTTACTACTTCTCCAAGCTCCCCATACCTTTCCAGCCACTTCAGCAGAAGTCTGGGTGGGTACTGGTACTTGCATCTTCCTTGCTGGGGACTTGGTATGAGGGCCAGGCAGCATTCATCTGCACCAAGATGGTAGTGGAGCCTTCTGAGAGGGGTTTTCCTGGGACCAGTGAAAGGGTCAGGAGCCAGCAGCCCCAGGTAAATCACTGCAGTCGCAGTGGCTGATCCCATCCACTGTGCATTTCTTATAAGAAGCGTAATTTTCCTGTTTGTGCTGTAACATCATCCGAGGTGTTCTAACAGGCTGACAAATGAAAGGTTAGTTCCTTCAGAGCCAGAAGGCTTTTATGCTCCAGATTCAAAATGGAGTAAAGGTGAATTTGCTGAAAATTGTCAGTACAAAACAGAGATCAGTGATCTGGCAGAGGAACAGGCAGAAATAAACGTGCAGGTAGCTGCAGAGTGATGCTGATCAGTGAGCAGCTGTCTGTGAGATGATCTGAAGCACGGGAAAGTTGAGAAACTGGGATATGGGCAGGAAAGCAGCACTCATCTTCATCTGCTGAATTTCAATACAGCTTAAGAAATCTTCCTCAAATAAAAAACTCTAATTTTAGTTTGCAAATCGAACTTTAATTTAAAGTAGGACTATATTGAGGCTTGCTGCAATCCCGGTGAAACCAATGGCTCCCATTAACATAGCAGGGTTTTATTCTTTTATTGGCTTGAATCCTATATAAGATTGAAGGGTCTTGTTTGAACTTTCATTTCACATAAATGTTAATGCATTTAAGAACACCCTGCCTACATTTGAACTCCTTGAAGATCCTTTGAGGGTGTTTTTCTTAAGTTTCCCAAACATTCTTATTAAATTCATTAAAATGCATCTCTTAGAACATTTTCACATATTAAAAAGAAGCATTTGTCCCTTTACGCTCTAGTGATCCAAATGACATTGTTTAAAATTAATCAGTTGCAGTAGTCTTTTTAGCACCAGAATTGGTCCTATGAAAATTTTCCTTAATGTATTTTTTGAGACTTTTCAGCTTTTTTTCTCTTACTGTACTTGCATGTAACATCTCTTCTTTCCAATTTCTTTCTTTGTGCACTGAAAACCCTCAGTAACTGCTGCAGTATTTAGTACTCTGTCACTGTTCTTGCACATCCTCATGCTGTCAGTAGCTGCTGTAATCTGCTCTTCTGGATAAGTAATGGGAGTTTTCAAGTATCCTGCATGTGTTCCCAAAGCAAGGGAACTGTGTGACAGCCTAGGAGTCTCAGGACAAACTGAAAGTCTGTGATAAAACACACTAATCAATACAACTAGGAAGCGGGAATGAGTCTTTTTTACTCCCATGGCCTCTTTTACTGTGTCAGCAACCTGAGCTGGAATCGGAGGAGCAGCTTTATCTGAGCTTTCCTTTCTCCCAGGCTTTGGTATCCTTTTAGTCCCTTAAGTGTCCATTGCAGGTGCATCACACTGCTTCATTGCTGTAAAGCAGATGGAAACCTGCTGCTAGGGGAGCTGACACTTCTGCCATACAAGGCACAGCCTCTGGTGAAAAAGCTGACTGCACTAGTTTTGCATCATGCACTGCCTGTGTCTTCATACAGGGTATTTTGGTGAAGAGAGTGGAACAGAAAGCTTTGGTGCGGCTCTCATGGCCCTATGCATGGCGTAGGTCAGTCCCAAGGCATCTGCCCTGGGAGTCCCTGGCACTGGAGACCTCCCTTTACAGTGCCTCAGCCTCCAGACTGCACCTGCAGAACCTCTTCTCCAGAAATACTTCCAAAGGCTGGTTCCTAACCTTTGTTCTAATCTCCATCACTGTCACCTTTGAAGATGCGATGCTGTCCTGTAAAAGGGGCCAGGCTTGACTTTGTATCGCTGGTAATTGATGCTTCCAACAGGAATTATTTTTTTAAGGGGTGGAGGAAGTAGAGAAAGGACCTCTCCAAGACACTGGGTGAGATGGCTGGTCTGTTAAATCTACACAGTTTTGGCCTTTCCTCTTGACAAGAGACAAAACAGGCAGTCAGTCTTCTCTTTCAATGTGTTTAGCAATAGCAATTCCCCCTCCTTAATTGAATCACTGGCCACCAACGTATGCTGGCATGGGCTTTCACATCTCACTGCTGTCTGAGATAGTGCAGCTAGAGTAAAGCTAGAACTAGTGAAAATTATGTTGAGGGCCTGTCACAACCCAGAAGCAGCAGTGATGTCTGTGATAAATTCTCGTCAGCTGAACACAGAGACCAATCTACATGTCAGGGAACTCTTATGCCTTATAACCGTCTTAATTCTGGTACCTAGCCCCCTGCTTAGCCTCAGAAATATTGGTTTGCCTGTGGCTCAACCAAGGCCTTCTGCTTGGATTAGTCAAGACACAACCTCCACTCCTACTAAAACATATTATACACTAAAACAAATCTATTTCCCTTCAGATTTGTTAAAAGGACTAGTATAATGAATTTGCCATGTTTCCCAAAACCCTCTATTGTCCTTCACGTTAGGGGGTGGATCATGCAAGGGGTGGTGGTCCAGGCATGAGTGGCACTGACTGCACACTGAAATGGTTGTAGTACAAAGTTCTCAGCTTGCTGCCCAGCCCCTACTTTGGGCTTCCGTGAACAAAACTTTTGTTCCAGAGTGCCTTGCTTCATATGGAACCACTCCACTAGTGTCTCTCTGTGCTGATTTGGACAAATTTGGAGGACAATATCCTCTGATAGAAGGCAGGTTACAACCAGCCCTCCCCCACCAGGTTCGGGAAAAAAAAATTTTTCCTCGGAGGAAAGTGAAAGAGATAAAAACTATTTATTTAACAAACACACAGGAAAAGGATAATAATGCTAAATAATAAAACCTCTTGCTGTGGACAGAAACCTGGGAAAATTTCAGAGTCCTTCTGTAGGTGTGGTCTCTCTCCTCCTCCTCGGAGCTGGGTTGTGGGCCCACCTCCAGGGCTTCAGTGGAAAATTGTCCCAGTGTGTTCTGATGTTGAAACAGTCCAAAAAAAGAAGAAGGGAAAAATACAAAGTCCCAGGAAAAACAAAGTTCAACTCTCCATCTCTCTCCAGAGAAAAGGAGCCGAAAGCTGGCTGGAAAGCAAGCAAGCTGCTTCCTCCACTCTTGCTACAAGCAGGACACAGAGGAATGGGTGTCTGTGTCCTTGAACAACCACTTTGAGAAGTTTGCTCAGGTTTTTTTCCTCTCCCCCCTCTCAGGCTCAGTTTAAAGGCACAGAAAGGCACAAAATTAATTTCTGGGCATAGAGCAGCGATAGGGGATACACATCATAAAGTCACCCCAAGAAACTCCCACTTACCTCCTGACTCTGTTGACAAGGGGATGCTATCCTTTCCATCCTTGTCTGGGTAATTGCCACCACAAGATGCAACCGCAAGAGAGTCAACTTGATTATTGAGGAGTAGACTGGGTTATTCCCATTTTGATATGCAGCAACCCACCCCACCAATGGGGTCTTTTTTTCAAGCAATCTGCACGATTTGCTCTCACTTAGCCTTTTGCCACATTAGTAGTCGATTCATTTCCTGTTCATTTTGCTCCCAGAACGAGAGCCACCCTGTGCATCCCTTAAACACTGCATGTAAATAAATATAGATGTACTGAGGGTCAATGTTCTTGGCTTCATTCTTTTTAGCACTCGAAATTGCTATAGATTTTTCCATGTGGGCAGTCCTTTCCCGCTCTGTGGTTGTCCTGTCCCTGGAATCAACATGCAGAGCAACTTCTTGATATTTCCATATCTTGCCTTCTCTTTTGGAGGAGTCACAGCAATCCATATGTTTGGGAGTTAAATAAGGGAGCTGTTTCTGTGGGGGGACTTGTACTGAGTCCATCTGGGTCAGTTTAGTACTCCCTGTATTGGAAGGTCTTTTGGTGGGCCTTTTTTAATGTTGTGGTCATGACAGTGGTGTTCTATCTGCACATACCACTTTCTGACAGTTTCCCATTGGGACACCCCTGGAGTGGGTGGAGTACCTGCTGTCACTGCTTTTAACACCTGAAAAGGGGCTTCTTAACACTGTGGGCTGGCATGTAATTAAACTGTCTTCCTCCAGTAAAGCTATGGTTACTGCAAGTAGTCCCGAGGTCAATATGATTTTTCTCCATCTTTGAAGATTCAATAGGTTGTGTAGGGCTTTTGGGTCCCTATTGCTACATATGAATTGATAACCCATGGATGCCAAAACTCCATTCACTATGCAAGGGGTCTGTGGGATGTTTGGGCCCTAGAGCTTGGCATACCCCTGCTTCAAATATAGGCAATTTCAAAGCCTCCTCATGGACTCGTGTCCAATCTCAAACAGCCCTTTTCCCTGTCAGATCACACAGGGAATGGGCAATTATGGAAAAGTCAGGAGTGTGTTTTCTCCAAAACAGTAATAATTGTATGGCATGTTGCAATTCCTTCTTATTTCCTAGCATCCTGATCTGATCCAGAGTGGTTAATGTCTCAGGGGGAATGCTTATGGTCCAGCCTTTACACCAGATGCCTAAGAATTTTACCTCAGAGGAAGGGAGATGAACCTTCTCAGTCAGGATATGGAGTCCCAAATTGTCCAAATGAATGATTATCTTTGCCTTAGTCTTGTCCACTGCCTCCACCTCTGGGCAACCAGTTAGCACATCATCAATATATTGGTAATCTTGACCTGCTCTTCTGGGCCAATTTGGGCCAATTCTTGAGCTGGAGCATAAAGAGCAAGGGTGGCTGAATGCCAATATGCATGGGGAGGTTGAGTAAGGGTATACTGCTCTCTTTCCCATGTAAATGCAAACTGTTCCTTGCCTGGTTCTTGCAGGAGGACTGCAAAAAATGCATCTTTCATGTTGATAGTTGCCAGAACAGGGTGATCTTGTTCCTGGATAGCCAAAATCAGCCATACTAAGAACTGCAGCATTTAAAGGGCCTGTATTTGCATTCAGATGCTGGTAGCCAGTGGTCAGCTGCCCCTTCCTGTTAGGTTTACACACACTGGCAAAAAAGGAATCTGAGTAGGGTTAATTATCCCCTGTTTCCCTAAGTCACTAATGACAGGGTTAATCCTTTCCTTTACTCCTGAGGGTAAGATACAAGGTTTCACATTTGTTACCTTAGAGGGAGGCAAGAATAGTGCTGCTTGTAGTAGTCAGACTGCAGCAGGGGTAAGTCCAAACACAGGTCTCCTTCCCCTCAAATCAGTCCATGCCTTCTCCTTTAGTAGATCCAATCCAAAAATAGTCATAGGCATATTCCCTATTAAGTATTTCTGTGGGGGAATTTTATCTTGGAAGCCAGCACTTTACCTTAGCTGTTTGTTGCAGCCGTGAGCTTCCAAAAACATCAGTTACTTGAATTTGTTTAGTGCTGGGTTTATTGCCACATCTTGTGGTTTCCTTATTGTGGGGAGCAGACACCAGTCCATGTTAGTGTCACCGAACTCTTACACTTTATTGTTTAATCATCTTAACTCTGCCAACTAGCCTACTATTTAGTCTCAGAAGTGTTGGCTAACAAGATAACAACTTTTATAATTGCCTTTAATAAGCTCCCAACTCCCACAACAAGCTTCAGGTGTGGAATAAGTGGTAGAATACAATTGCTTCATTTGCCTGGATAAAACAAGAGAAGAGAGAAATAAAGGAGGAAGAGAGTAAGCTAAGAGAAAAAAGAACACCAGCTGTTAGATCCTGCATTGATCCTGCCACCATGGATAGTCTGGATCTGGGGTCGACAAGGAGAGAGACAAAAAGAGAGTAAGGGGAACTTGCAAGGATCCACTTCCTTTTACAGTTTATCTGGTGCACCCCACTTATGTAAAATAGATTTTCCATGCCATTTGCACCATACAGTCAGTCCTTTTGAGTCCTCCAGGAGATGATTTGGGGGGCTTGACGCAGACCCACAAGGGCATGGGTCTCAAGGCAGAAGAGGAAGCTGGCTCAGAACATCGTTGCCCAACCTCAGTGGGACTCTCTCTTCCAATCACCACTTCCTGTCGCAACAGTCAGAGTGCCTGAGACAAAACATGCTTAGGTGCTTGTGCCTGGTCTTCCACAGGGCGATTTCAGCCCCTATTACCTGAGAAATGGTAGAATTTATCATTGAGATGCATCAGTTTGGAATAGCTTTCCTCCACTTTGCAGAAATATAAAAGCATAACGTGTTGGTAAAGGTTTTATTCTTGCCAATGCCATTTACTTACATTTTGTATTGTTGAAGTATTTACTTTTATCTGAAAGAAGTCCATGAATTCAAGGTTACAGCAGAATTGCATCATATGTTTTCATTTTTGTGTAAAAAATTTTTTTGTGTTGTTTCTATCTGCCCCAGTTTTGTATTTCCTATGTATATTTGGCAAGTGAACTCTCTGGTAAACAACTAATTTTAAGCAAAGATTGTAGCGTTTAATAAATTCATTTAGTAAATGAATTTCGAATTTTCTACTACTTCTGTTGACATGACAAACCTAATTTTAAAAGTTATCATAATCAAGTCAGGTAATGAAATATACTGTGGTCAGTCAAAAGCCTTAATATGATTTTTTTTCTCTTTCTGAAGGGCAAGTTTAAGGACAACATTTGTTAAAACTTTGGAACTTAGTGTGGAAAAAGAAACCAAGAAAGAATGAGAAAAAATTCAGACCGTAAGAAAACAAAACTTATTTAATGCATTATTGACAATGAGTTATGGTCCTAGGAGTGAAATGCTATAGGCACATGGCCTATATTGTGATTAATTTTCTTGGAAAATATTTATGTGTCCTGGTCAATAAAATACATTGTATTGTATTGTGTACCAGTACAAGAAGATTTTTTCCCTTAACAAAACATGAAGAGTTTTATACTTATAAAACAAGTTTCATTGCATATTAAATGCATCTCACAAACTTAAATATAATTATTTTCAATCATATACTTTGCACTATTTTCTGTAAAATTTTATTTCTTCATACCAATATTTAGAGCAGTTGTTTTTCACTAATGTAAACCAGAACTAGGATTGTTTGCATTCACACTTGAATTTATGCTAGAAATGTTTTCTAGTCATTTCTTTACTGCATTGGGAATTAGAATAAAAGTAGTAAGGACAAGACAGAAAAATAAATTTTATATTATGAGTAAGACAAAAGAAGACCAATTGTGAAGTCTAATTACTGGAAATAAACCTGATATATTACTGTCTCTTTTCTTTAGTTCTGAGAGAAAACAGTTCTTTTTAAATCATTAATTCATGGACCTTATTAAATGCAATATAAGCTCTTGGGAAAGAGTTAATGGAAAAGTATTCGAATATTTAAAACATTTGAGACCTACTTACTCCTGTGTCATCTCTCTCTGAAGGTTTTTGGCATCTCCTGTGCTTGCAGAACACTGAATCAGCCAATGAAGGGGATCAGGATCCCTTGATCTGCCTGGCTGCTTGCCTGAATCACATTGTATGAGCTGTCTTCATCAATCCCAGTGGTTAAGTACTAGAAACACACTTTCTTTTAAGGGCTCTCCTTTTTGAAGATGCAAAGAAACAAATTATCTTAGATGAATATTTTTAAAAGATGTAAAATCTTAGGAATGAATCGTTGTCAATTCAAACAAATTTTTACTGCAACTATGCAAGCTCTATGTCATAGATCAGGGACTTATCTTTTTAAAGCCAGTATCAAAACTATGGGCATCTAATTAAGCTGAATACTCATTAAGGTAGTCAGATAGCTTTTCTACACCATTCACTCAAGAAACAGATCAGCAAGTATCATACATCAGTGTAAAAATGAAGTTGTTCATTCAAAGACTCACAGCAGGGTTGGTTGAGAGAGCCTCAGCAGTCATTGGGTCACATCTGCTGCTCAGAGCAGACCATCACCAACACTAGACCAAGTCAGCTTTGTTAATGTCTAGGCATAAATCTCAAAAGCTTTCGAGTATGCAGATTTCACAGGATTTTTCTGAAAGATGCACTGTATCCCCAGTGAAAAAGTTTTTCCTAATGTCCAACCTCAGTCTTGCTAAGTGTTTGGCCCCTTATTGTATCATTTGCTAGTGCTGAGGACCTCTGGACTTTGTCACCTTTGCAACTACCCTTCAAGGAACTGCTGGTTGCTCTTGCAGTTTCTCCTCTTTGCCAAGCTCCTGCAGTCCCCTCTCATGGTGCCCTTGCCCCCTTGGCAGCTCTCCCCTACCTCACCGCTTTCTTGGCACGCTTAAGCTGGGGAGTCCCAGAGTAGACCCAAACTAGAGCACAGGAACTTTCCTGGATGCACTGGTCACAGACTGTAGTCCAGAATGTAGTTTGCTTTGCATATAATAAGAATAATAAATTGGAAAAAAATTATCCTTATTTTAAAATGTTGGGAAATGATGGGATATGAGCAGGCTTCAGAAAGTGACCTTGGGGTTAAAGAAAGTCCTGTTGATGAAACTACCATCTCTGAGACCAGTGACAGTAAAGTAGTGAAACAAATACCATGCCAGAGGAATGATCAGAAAAAGAGCAAAGAACAACAGAGCACAGCACCATGCCCTTTTGCAAGTTAAAACTAGTTTGTGCAGTTTCAGTCCTATTTCAGAAGGACTTGCTGAAAGCAGAAAAGATAAAAGAGTTGCAAAGGTAAACAAAGACTGACTCTTTACTAGTCCTAGATACTATAAGTAATTCAGAATTCATCAGCCTGTGATCAATTGACTGAGTGAAGGCAGAAAGAGATTTATAAAATTTTGAAAGGCATGGATGAAAGAGGATTTTTCAAGACAATGACTAGTAGATACCACATTATCAGTTGGTAGCAAATGCAAAAATGGAGGTGTTTTTAACAAAATGAGTAGTTAATCTGGAAATTCTTTCTTATCACTGGCTGTTTTGAATGCTGGAATTCTACCATGAATCAAAACCAGAACCTGGACAAATAAAAAATATCCATTGTGGGTTATTAGAAGTCATATCTCTAGCTTGGTAAGTGCTAGTGCTACAGATTGCTAGAGGCTGAGAGAGTACCCTGGGAACATATTCACCACATGCTTGCTGTTCTATCTATGTTTTTAATTAAGCATTTGCCACTGGCAAGTGTTGGAGATAGGACACTGGGAGCTAGAATATTGCTCGGTAATCCCATACAGCTGCTGGATATGTATGTTTTGTGTTGTTATGAAAATAATATTTAGAATATTATTTTTTTTCTCCTGAATTTAAATAAAATTAAAAGACCATGATACATAGATTTCTAAATCCTCCACAGAAAGAGCACTTCTGTCCTCTTAATGCCAGTCCACCTCCTAAGTCCAGTGGTGTGGATGGAAATATGTGAGCTGACTTTATAATAAAGTCCAGTGGGAATATGGTAACTGAGAACCAGGCAATTTGGAAAATGAATTCGCTACCCTGTCAAATATTTGTCATATCTTAATCCCCCTGACACCTCTCCTGCAGAAAAGTAAAATAATAAAGAAGCTCTCTAGCCTTTTTGTTATTTTATGTTACTGTTCCCAGTTAGCAAGAGTTTCCCCTTCCATGTATAGATGTCTAGCTTATGAGCTTTATTAAGTTAGAGGCAAGGCTTCAAAATAGATGGTGACAGCTTTTTCTAGGGCTGGAAAAGATTTTTTTGGGGACACTGTGTTTCTAATACTGCAAATGAAAGTGTTCTTCCTAAGGTTAGTGCCTGCTTCAGTTTGTCACATTAGCTACGGTCCTCTTCAAAATGATGAGAGTGATTTCTTTTGTGCTGTCAATACAACAGTGAGACATTTTCCCGCTCGCTTTTCAGTGAAACCTAAATAAAAGTAGCTGAGCCCACTTCAAAAAGCCACTTGAAGACATTTTGCAAACACTGTGCTTTAAATTAACTTCAGCATATGAAGCCATACTCTTAGAGCATGCTAAACAAAAGCTGAATCAGTATCTAGAGAGTCCCACGGATTTTTCCTCTCTGTGGCCAGGATCAAAAGCCATTGAAGTTCTTGAGAAACTTTCTATTTGATGTGAAAGGGCTTTGTATCCAAATTAATTGCGGGATGTGATTAATCTCTGTAGTAACTCTGATACAGACTGTTAGCCAATTTTGCAGCTTCAGTTAGTGTGTGGCAGTGTTCAGGGCTTTTGTACTTCCATGGGCATAGCTGTTTTGCAGACGGTTTAACATTTTTGCTAATGTGAGCATCTTAATTTCATGTACTTGGCTTCCAAGGCAGGTAGGAACTACCAGGAGCTTCTGGCCTCCCTGGATGGCCAGACCCATCTAAATGCAGCAGTTAATATGCCTGGGACAACCTGTGTTGAGCATCATGGCTGAGATCCTGGGCTGCCAGGTCATGGGGTGCAATCCAGGCTGCCCCGACTGTGGTGCTGGCAGGGAGCTTCACATCACAGCTGACGGTGCCGCTGCGTGGGGCTGTCTGTCCAGAGAGAGTGGCGTGGCCCTGCTTTTGCTCCTGCCCCTACCTGACAGGCTGTAGCTACAGCCTTCTCTTAGGTCTTCAAGGGTTGTTGGTGCAGATGGCTCAGTTATCCTTGTATGGCTTTTGCTGCTCCATCCACAAGCAGTCCAGGTCATTCCCTCCCCACTGACCATGCCAGGCCCTGTGCTCAGTGCCGCTACCGTGCAACACAGGCTTTGGATCAGGGATAGAAGTTAAAGAAGATATTAGAAAACAACCTATCCATAACTACTTCAGGAATAGACATTGTGTTTTAAAAGTGTAATCTCAGTCTCTTATAACTATAATTTAAAAATAAAAATAAAAAACCCAGTGAAGAGCAAAGCTGAACCTGTCAAATAGAAAGTCTGTAGTGTAGTAATAGTACTATATATTATTAATATAGTGTATATTGCTGTTGGTTCTTAAATATTGTTCATGTCTGCACATTCAACATCACTTTTTAAAGCTCTCCTCTAATATTTTGGATTGGAAGGAAGAAAGAAAATAAATTCCAACTTTTTATGCCTCTCTGGCAAAGGCTATAAATCACTTTTCTCTTTGGGGACAAATATGTAATCTCCTATATAATCTCTGACCTTAATAGGAAGACAGAACAACCAAAAGCAATTTCTGCCATTATAAAACTGTGTATGCATAAACATTTTCGAGAACCTGGTGACTCTTGATATGAGTATCTGAAGAGAAGCAGAATTCTCAGAGAGCAAATTAATTTCTATTACTGGGCACAAGAGAAAACTGCTTTGAATATTTTCAGCGATAAGTTAGTAGGACATGGAATTAGTATATTTGGAGTTCTGTGATTTCCCTACAAATTACTGATTTCCTAAGAAGAAAAAATATTTCTGTACTATACAGATGGCAAAATCGTAATCCATACCTTACTTCTAGGATGCTTCCTTCAACCAAGAAATGGAAGAGGAGTCTGTTTCTAAACCTGGTCATACATTAAGGGACCTGAGGAATGGTAGGTTCATACTCAGTGCAAAGCCCTGAGTTCAAAGTAAGCACAAAAACTCCCAGTATGTCATACTCCTCTGAACTGTCCATTAGTAACTGTTGCACAGTGCCAGTGATGAAGGAAATAATAGTTGTATAATTGGTAATGCCTTTTTATTTCCCATGCAATTGGTAAGTTTGAGCTTTGATTGATTTTCTAGTCTAATTCCCTATTACTGTGGTCCAAGTGCAGAGCTTCAGTAATTCAAGGTAGATAATGGATACATGCCTTGATTTTTTTTTAACATTTTACTCGTAAAAGTCTCTTTCCTCTTTTGCTTTCTCTATTGGTGAGTCTTCAAGTATGAGGCTTGCATAGGATAACCATTTGGTATTCTTTATTTAATGCAAAAACTCCATTAATACAACAGATTTGCCACATGATCACAGAATATTCTGAGTTGGAAGGGACTCAGAAGGATCATCGAGTTCAACTCTTAAGTGAATGGCTCATACAAGGACCAAACCCACCACCTTGGTGTTACTAGCACTGTGCTCTAAGTAACTGAGCTAATGATGCCCTGCAAAACCTCTTCAGAAACAACTTCAGATAGGGATTAATTAAATTTGATTAATCACTCACTGGTGTCTGTGCAATTTAAGCAGGATTCATTTAAATTTAAGCAAGAGGAAAAGCTGGCCAATGTGGGCTGTTAAAAACCATGGATCAGGGTGCTGAGCAGGATTTCAACTTCAAAGCAGGCTTTCTCCCCAGAGCCAGCCCACATTTTTGTAGTGACACAGACAAAATGAAAGTTCTGCTCCAGCGTGGTGGTGTTGGTGGCCTTGTCCTTAACCTCTACAGACTGCACCATTCCGGATGGGGAGCAGAGGGTGAGTCCCAGGAGGGACTGCATGAAAGAGGACAGGGTAGGAAGGGGAAGTTTTGAAGGGCAGGAGGTTACAGCCATAAAGTGGCAGAGCAAGGAGATGGGCTGCAGTCACAGAGCTCTGCAGAGCAGGGAGGTCTGTGTGTCTCCCCTCACTCCTATGTGCTACCTTCTCTGCTGAGCAGGTGTGTTCTTCCAGCCCAGCAAGCAGGGCATTCTTCCTCTTGGAGGTGAGGACAGGGCTGGGAGCTGCCCTCCTTCCTCTCCCAAACCATCCACTGCTCCCAGGGTGGGCAGTAGCAGAGGTTGTTCAAGCAGCAGTGGCCCTTCTATCCTCAGGTTTTTGAATGTCCTCAGCAGCCACCTACTCCACCTACTTCTGTTTACAATTACAAAGATTTTGTACTCTCAAACTATTTCATAACCATGTGGTTCTGATCTTTTTTACAAGAAAAACTGTAATTGCAATGCTTTTCTTGGTTTTATCTACTGTATCATTATTCAGAGCAAAAGACTGGATTCAGCAACCATAAGTGTTAAACAGACTGAGGATTTGGGGCGGAATTCTGTGAAGATGTGAATATGATATAAGCAATGGATTATTTAATTTTATTTTCATGAGTTTGGTTAGATTCTTACTCCATTTGTGATGATGCTGACTCCTGGACTCCAGATATTTCATGTTTGTAAATCAAGGAAGCTTTTCCCAACAGGATGACACCTAGAAAAAATTCACCTATAAGAAATAGATACATTCGGTATGGTAGAATTATAATTAGAAGAATAAAAGGTTTGGCAAATTCAGCCTCAAACTTCAGAAATAAATGAAAGGCAATTATATTAGCTGTTTTATATGGCAAGGAATCAAAGTTATTTTATTTACAACATCACATCAATCTAATCCCAAGAATTTGCTTATGTATATGTAAATATTCCTTAAACCTGTTCAAATAAGGCCTCACTTTTTAAAGCTGAAAAATGATAAACCAGTGGCCATAATTTAAAAACTCAACATATGTTTACATTTCAGTATTCATAACAGATAAATTCAGTTTTGCATCATAAATCTAACTGTTTTTTTCTAGGTAACTCATTCATAATATCAGAAGGTGATATCAGTTTAAAGCTAACTTAAATATTTTAAAGCAGTTAGTGTAGAAAGAACATATTTATTAGACATATTACACTCTGAGAAATCATGGGATTGAGAAAAACAATGACAAGGGAAAAAAAGGAGATGTTATTTTAATTTTTTCTTTTAACTGTAGCAGCCTCTCTTTTAGCAGCTCTCAGCATGAAATTCATGTGAAACATAGAATAGGCAAACATCACTCAGATCCTCCAGACAAAGCTACTGGCTGGTATCTTAGACAAACCCCCATCTTTGGTCTTTCAAGTCTTATGCTGCCTTGCAAAAATATCCAGTATCTTTTCCAAAGATGCTTGCCAGGGTGTTATAGATGCCTGTCTGTCATGCCTAGAAAGCTGTTGGCTCATTCTTATCTGAGTTGGCTCTCCGAGAGTATGGTGATTGTGTCGGAACAAAAGCTGGTCCCTGGTTTGTGCAATGCTGTGGGTTGCCTTCAGTGTTTACAGACATTGCTGTAGTGTTTTTGACATTTCATAAAGGCTCACATCATCCAGATCGATGCTGAGCTGCCACAACAGCCTGTTGTTATATCTGTAATTAGAAACATGATCAGGTATTGAAAATTGAATGTACTCTTCTCAACATGTCAACTTCTTTAATATGAGCAATTTGGTTTGCATGCTTAGCAAGACTGAAAGGGTTCTTTTGGCTAGTACCCACTTTCTCAATAGTAGCTTCAAGCTTGTACTTAAATCTTTCTGTCATTTGATGTAAATCCAGAATACTTCCGTTCCCATTTTCTACTGCTGTAGTTGTGCTCTTGAGATTGATGGTATGTTCCAACCAAACTGTGGATGTATTTCACTAGAAAAGAATATGACTTAACATGAGTAAATACACAGTTTGTAAAAGTGGTTGGGGGTCATTTGTGATGAAAGTGCTGTGCTGCAAGTATATATTTGCTGGCCTGGATAAACACTACTTACTGATTTGACCAACTGAAAAATACAGCTAAGTTTACGAGAGCTTGTATGGAACAGAATACGTCTCTGGAGATTACCCAAACTGATATGATGACGAGATACTTAAATTTTAAAATTTTCATCATCTTAAATTAAAAAAGGAAGGAGGATATTTAAAATTCCTATCTGGACACATGTGTAGAAACTCATGTTCATGCTGCTATTTGGTTTATTCAACGGTTCTTTGGACTAATGTGGCCTTTTCAGTATTCTTTGGAAAAAAATATAAAAAGATGGAAAGTTCATATTTTATTGCTTTAGCTTGAATTCCCACATTTGTGAAGAGATTGATAACATAAGGCTAACAGTCAGTGCTACACTGCAATTTAGAATGGCCTTTTCCTTTGCCAAAATGCTGATTAAGAGAGTTCTGACCTATACTGTTTTTTACAACAGTGACCTTTCACATGCACAAAAAAATGGAAGTGCTGATAATTAACCTCAATGAAATGTGACTTAAACAAGGTACCAGATTTTTATAAGTTCCTAAGTAAAATATTCTTTTCTTCTTAAAGTACCTGTGGCTGATTCTGTGTGTGGTATTGTAATCTCAAATGTTCAGTTAAAGGCTAAACTTAGAGATGCAATTTTCAGAGAAAAAGCAGATAACTGTAAATATTTTATTAAGTAGCTCCACATTTCTGTTTAAAAAACACTGCCAACCAAACAATTCTATGATTTTATGATTCTAAGTCCATGAGTTTCACCTTTCTTGCATCATTAGTCTGTAAGTGTACTGACTACAGAAGTGCTTAGATTAAGTCACTATAACTAATTACTTACAGGCCTGGGTGAGCCTGGAGTTTCACCCAAGAACCCAATTTGCAAATCATCCTTTATTATTTTAAGAAAAAAATAATCTGCAACTGAACCCTATAAAATTTTTCTTCGGGCATTAAATCTGAAGATTAATTTTGTGGCATGGGTCGAACATCCAATATTTATGCTGGCTGATGAAAGCACCAGCTGTGAACAATCAA
Organism: Corvus moneduloides; assembly: GCF_009650955.1. Taxonomy (NCBI): domain Eukaryota; kingdom Metazoa; phylum Chordata; class Aves; order Passeriformes; family Corvidae; genus Corvus; species Corvus moneduloides. The sequence goes on along the minus strand of NC_045476.1, from coordinate 136,797,339 downwards.
ATCCAAATAATAAATACCTGTTTTCTCTATTGTGTTTCTGGGGAAGAAGCAGTTTATTGTACTAGCTTTTGCAGCTGGCCTTTTGTCATTTTATTTTACATGAAATGGTTGTGGGAAATGAATTAGTCAATCAGTTTGTAGAGTTGGCTCTTGCAGAAAAAAAAGATGCCCACTGAAAAATATATTGATATAAAAAATATTTGTCCATTTTTTGTCTGTTGGATAAAGTAGAAAAAAAATTCTAAAATTGACTGGGAGATGAACTGATGATTTTGGATGCGTCAAAGTGACAGAAGAGATTAGAACAATTTATTTTGTGACCATTATCACAATTTTGACTGTGTTGGAGTCTGCAATTCAACAAAGGATCAGCATTTGTTGACAGGAATTTGTGTCCAAAATCTGGAAAATAAGAGTCTAATCCAGGAAGAAATCTTTTTTTTCTGTCTAGTTGAGATGTCGAGTGTAAACAGTTAACTAAGTTAATGCAAAAGCCAAAGGTATTTCTTTGTATATTGAAAATGGAAAATTGAAATACTTTCAGGAGGTTCTGGGTTAAGTTTACAAAAATTTTAGAGAGAACAGCTATCTTCTGGATTTTTTTCCTTCCATGTTTAATTTTTCTTTTTTATTTCATCTTTCCAGCAGCAGTCCTTTTCCACTTGAAAAACAGACTGAAAAGTTTTCTTAAATTACAAGATCCCATAAACAACTTCAATGAAGCAAAATAACTGAGCTACCAGAGATCAATGAGAAGCAAGTGCAGCAAGGGAGGTACAGGTCAGTTCACTTGTTATCTTCTGGTCTTTTTTGATTTCCTTTTACTGTCAGAGCAACTTGGAGAGCTTTTTCCTGGATCTCCATAGTGGACACATTTTATTGAAACTAAATTCAGATTGTAATGATTTTAGAATCTTTGCAAAGTGTATTAATTTTTAACTATTTCTGTGTGTTTATTACTTAGATGAGGTGCTGTTTCTCAGTAAGTCCTAAGAAAATTATTTCATAACATATGATGTTATCCCAGTCATTGCCTATGAGGTTTGTAGAGTAGTACCTACAGTTTCTTGTAGCTGAAGGATTGTTTCACTTGAAGCCACCAGTTCTTTACTTTTTGTGGTCGTGGCTGCTGCCATCCAATTTTATTGAAGTTGAGTTAGATTTAATTATGGTAAATTGTCTGTCTATATCTATCGGCCCCTGTGCACAGCAATCTGCACAGGTATGACAGTTTTGCACATGACGGAAATGCCTCATACACATCATGGGGAGTAACACACTTCCCTTTGTAGAAGGACATCTGCTACCCTCTGATGCATGGTTTCAAAATCTAGATGAGCCAAAGAAGTTTCAGCTCTGATCAGCATGTCAGCACAATTCCCACTGCTCTGTACATCATCACTCTCTGTTGTTATAGGTGATTTTTCTGAGGTTTGCTCGTTTGGATACTACTGCAGCATCAAAAACTAAGTCAAACAATTCTGCTCCATTTGCCCTCTCAGTTTTTAATTTATTTCAAAGAGGAGCTGATGGTGCTACTTCTACAAATTTGAGGATTTCTGAACAACTTTCAGAAGAAGATACATATATTCAACAATGAAAATATCTTGATTCTCCTTTCTTTACTTCCCTGGAAAAGGTCTGAGTTGGGCTGGGTATTTCTGAACATAAAAAAATAGCATGTGAACAGAACATGGACTCCTGTCTTCCAAGGAAAGTAGCCCTCTGCTCCACTTATTACTGACAGTGAGCTCTGAGCTCGCCAAGCAGGATCTACCTTAAACAGATTTGGGAAAGAGAATCTGGTTCATATCTAACAACATTTCATGATCACGTTATTGAGACATGTTGTTTGATCAATATCTGCTACTGCACATGCTGATGCTGAAAGCAGAGTGTTCTTATTGTTGCCTGTGAGTTTTGTTGGACTGGTCTTTAATCCAACACTTGATTTTATCCATTCCCAGACACTGTGACATGTATTGCATAGCTTCATCTTTCAAATCAGTCTTACTATGCAGTAAAGTTTGAAAATCAAGCAACTTCTCTAAATAGTGACATTAACAACCGATAGATCTTTCTTTAAACAGCCTCTTGACAAATACAAAACATTAGCACATTTCACAGATTCAAATAGTCACAAACTGTTAAGTCAGAAAAACACAGCTGTGTTCATCTAATCTTACTTGGATAACAGGAATTACAATATGGACAATTATATGGAATAATTCATAAAAAGTACAAATCCATCCCAAAGCATGAATTATTGTTGAAATTAGGGGAATTACTATGTTGCTGTTATAAAAACTGCTCCTCAGTAATCAGTTTGGCACTGTATTTTCCAGTCATGTAGCCAGAAATTCTTTCATATTTCATCCCAATGTAGTGAGCAAAATTTGGTGACACAAACAGCATAGGACAACGAACAAAACTGTTAGACACTCTCTGAACTAAGCTGAACAATGGAACAGAACAAAATTAGCAGAGTCTGAACAGTGAAGCCAGGAGAAGTGAAGCATCCAGCTCAGAGGTGGACAAGGCTGTACAAGGTTTTGTGGGGTTCTTTTTGTTATACAAGGCCAATTGAAACACCTAAATTAAAAGGAAATTATAGATAAGAAGAAAAAACTTATTTCAAAAAAAAGATACAGGTGCAACAGGAGAAGAGTGTGGAAATGGATAAACCTCTATCATAGGTAGGAGAAGGAAATTCTTGAAATTCTGTGAACAAAAATTTTACTGCACTGAGAGAAGATGTTGAGTTGGTAGGTAAAGAGATCTTTTAGGGTTCTTAAGAGGACACCACTACATGGATGAAGTAATGTTATATCAACATCATTAACTTTTTGAGCCAAACTTGAAAGGTCATTAAACTTCAAAGATTAGTTACACCAGATTTACTGTCTAGGAAGCAGAAAAATAGTTGACACAGAGATAAAGCTTAGGAATCAAAATAAACTTTTATCTGGTTCCCTCATTTCACTAAATCTAAACCAATATGCTCTTAAATAAATGCAATTTGAGTTAACTATTTAATTTTAAATTAGACAAAGAACTGTGTTCTCATGATCCACAGAATCCATTCAACTCCAAAATGTAGAATTTATTTCCTTGCTATCCAGTTAAAATACCAATTAAACACTTCACCTTGTTAATCTTTAATCAATAAAATGAATGCTACTTTTAAACTCTTATTGAAGTTTCATATCATAGCGTAACAACAACAATTCCTCTCATTTATGAGGACTTTGATGTTGCATCCTGCTGTGCTGCTAATGTAACAGCCATGCAGTACTCCCTGGTTATTTGCATTCTTTTTTATGGAATTTATATGGTAGTGGAGATGACTGAAATATCTTGCCTAAATTATTAAAGTAATTTAATACATTTTGTCACCTATTTGAGATGAGCGTCTAGCGTTTTCCATCACTTTTCTTTGCTGGAATTTATTTTGCTATGTGTATGTCAAGCTTCTCTTCCTAATGGATCCTGAGAGGATTTTTGTTTCTTTCTTCGTTTGTCTTTTTTTGTATTACTTTGTCTTCTAATTTTCTGAGCAGTGAGTGACTCAATCAGACAAACTACTGCCACATGTACCCATCGTACACCTCTGTCTGTGGTGGCATTTGTTTCACCCATAACTTTCACATGGCACAGGTCCCTGGGCCAGTATGAGATATGTACTGGGAGGCCTTATATGTGATGGTGGTAAGGGATAAGCACCTCTAGAGAGACAAAGACCTGCAGGATAAACCAAGTTCTCTCTCAAGGACAGACCAGGTTATTTGGCTTAGACTAAATACATGCCTTGAAGATGCCTGTTTATGTTTGACTGTAAGTGTTTGATGTGGAGATGGAGGCACTTGGTCAAAACCATTTAGGGATTTGCTCTTGGGAATTTGCCAAAGCCTGGTCGCAGTTATAAGACTTTAAACAGTAAGTTCCCACTTAAGTTGTACCCATACCAGTGTCACATAAGCTTTAAGTCCCTTCTCAGTCTCACCATTCACACTCTGCCGCAGGAAGTTTTACCTCTGAGGCCAGGACTTAGAGGACCTGGGAATGGTTTGCATCAACAGAGTAGTAACACAGTAATGGCTGTGGGCAAAATAGTTTAAATAATATTTAGATTTTCTCTAGTAGAAATAATTTACAAATAGAAAAATTCATTTAAGCTATTCTCTACAGTAAAAAGCAAATTCAGGCATCTAACCAGGATATAGTTTTCTTCTACAACTAAATGTCACAGCTGTCAGTTATAATTTCACACTGAAAAAGTGGTCTTCAAGATGTGTGGTATATTCTTAGTGATCAAGCTTTTGTTACTATGCTATTCTGAGCATGTAAATGAGGGAGTCTGAAATGAGGAGAAATTCCATTTATCAAGCTGATAAAATGGCAACTAAGCTTTTGGACATAGGAGCCATCTTTCAGGTATATGTTTTGCCTTCATCTTTTAGAAGGAGGATGGCTTTCCTGTGAAAGTACAAAATTGTATCTTTCTGTTGAAAGGTATGTTCATTGAAAGTTGAATTTACTTTGGCAGGATAAAATGCATGTTCTTTTCTAAAATTTGCTTCTGAGAGAATTGTTTCTTTGTTTTTATCATTTCCAGATTTCTCAGTGGAGGAACAAAGAGGAAACAGTTGGCAGAAAACCATATCAGGAACAGACTTAATAAGTTTGGCTTGTTTTTTTAAAGTGTTCCTTTTTTAAATGATTTTTTTTTTTATTTTAGCACTTTATATTAGAGTTCTTCACTCATATCCAGTCCCCTGAAACCTTCATTATGGATCCTGTGTTTTATGACACCCTCTTGCTCTTTTAAATTGAAAATGCATTATTCTCATTTGTTGCTATAAAGTACAAAAAATTTCTGCCAAAAAAATTACCATCTAAATAATTAAATTATTTTATGTAAATAATTAAATTATTTTATTATATAATTTAATAAAATTTAAATACTTCTTCTTATGCATTATCTGAATAGCTGTGTAGAATATTTTTCATTAATTCATGAAACATTCACTGCAGTGCATGAAGTGGACTTAGAAGTATGCAATGAAAATATGCCATGGTATTTTTCCTTGGAGTTTTCTTCTGATACCATAGATGATGTGGAATCTGGAAAGAGATGTCACATTTTAAGGTAGTTTGCTTCCTCTCATTTATATGTCCATCCCTGAAAAAGCTAGCACTATTCTCGTTCCCCATGTTATTAATGAACACCGAGCAAAATTTCTATTTATTACCTCTGACTAATGCTATTTTACAGCTTTCAAAGATCCTCTACATCCTGCCAATTTGGTGCATGGGAGAATGTTGTTTTTGTGTTATCAGGCTTCATTCCTATCTAGCCAGGCATTCATGACTGAGAAGTATGCCACATCAATTGATAAAGAAAAGATAATGAAGTGTAATCAGCTTTTGCAATAAACGGCAAAGCTCCCAGTCACTGACAGGGTCTGTGCTTAGTACTGTTACATTTTGTCATGAGCTCAGTTTACAAAAACATCCTGCAGTCTTTGCTTCTAATCCTGCTCTGTGTGCAGTATTCTTGCAGGCCAAATTCAGCCCTCTGGGCATGCATGCTCTCAGCCTCAGCTGACCTCTTCAGGATTTTAACTTCATTTACTCCTTGGTAAAAAAAATTCATATTCACTTTGTGGCATTTCTGTTTGTCTCCTTTTCTCCTGAAACTTGATGTGATCCTTGCCATTTAAGGACTCATTTTGCCAAGAACTGACTTTTTCTTTCAAGAGTACTCAAAAGAGTCAGAACAACATTTGGCTTTATAAAGAAAACAGAATTCTTCATAAGAAAAATAATGGGATTTTTCAGACTGTCTGGAAGAAATTGCAAATTTTCCTCTCCCATATTTTATCTCTAGTGAATTCTCTTTTATTATTTTAGATAATATTCTTGTGTCTGCAGTCAGAACTGTCAAGAAAAGCTGATCCCAATGGCAGTGGCCCAGGAAACAGTGTGCTGGGAACAAATCCTATTGCTGTGCAGCTCATCAGTGTGTGCAGTAAGAGCTTTGTCACAAGCACCAAGTCCCCAAAATCTCCCTGGCTCGTCTGACAATAACAAATGGCAAACCTCCCAGTATTACCATGAGGTAATTTGGACAGCCTATATGCAAGTGAACATACTGGCCCCATCCTGACTCAGAATCAAGGCAAGACCCTGGTTGAGCATCAGGCCCTGTTCTTGTGCTGTCCTGTGACAGAGACCAGAAGCCTCAGTCCCAAGGACACAGAGAACATATGCATTAGCTGGTGCTGTATGGCTTTCACAAACTGGGTAGGCATCGGGATGAATATATTGCCCTGTTTTAGGATACATGATAAGAGTAGGAGACAAGACTTGTAAAATTACCTAATTACAAGAATTCTTCTGGCATTCAAATTTTGATAAAGCATTTATCAGGATTCAGCACTAACTTTAGGTAGATTTTCTACTTTATTACCTGGGATGCACGAGGATTCTTCATTTGGATAAATATCTTTTCATGAAAGGAGAAAGTAGACAGTACATAGTTTACCATGGCAGAAGCAATTTTATCAACTTTTGTTTTCCTTTAGAAGCCTACAAACCACTGAATAACTTCTCAACTATATTAACTGTAAACAGCCAATATGACTCTAAAGCAAAAGAATCATCCTGCATTCTCTTAATTTCCTACACATTTTTATTGAATTTTGCTGTTAAATTTTTAAAAGCATTGACAATCTGGTATTAGTTAGGTATATGGTAAACTATGTGATAATGACTAGTGTCTATTTTATCATAAATCAGAACATAAATATTCAATATTTAATAAAATTGTCACAATTTTAACAAAACCTTGTAGGCTTGTAAATGCTAGTAATTAATGAGGCAACACTGACTTCTCTGTGTCCAGGATTTTGCCCCACATATGCCTCATGTCTCTTTTACTTTATTTCTCAAGTAATCATAGATTAAATATTTCTGTGAATAAACCAGACTAGAATCTAGGCCTGAGGCATTATGCTACTAGTTTCCAACAAAATAAGACTTCTCCAGAAAACTTTAGCTACTGCTGAGTGAAAGAAGAATACAGAAGTATCAGTGTTTCTTTTTAAAGAGGACATCTTGAGGCAAGATGTTTGTCTCACTAGCTTGTATTCCATAAATTTATTTTATTATATTCTGTTATAAATAACACAAGTGTATGTTTGAACAGCAATTTTAAAAGTTTACATTAAAAAACTTCTGAAAAATCCTGCTTTATCTAGAATTAGATTATAGGGAAGAGAATGCCAATTAAATAGAAGAATTAAACAACTGATAGGCACTTTTGTCACTAATTACTAAAATGAAGTTCTGTTGAAAAGAAAGGCTGGTAAGTACTTGAAAGCAAACTTCACTGTGATTTTCACAAAGAAAACCACTTCATTGTTTCAGAGATAATTCTTTTAGGGTTTCCATCCAACAAAATTTTAATCATGGCTCCAACTGAATGCTTCTGTATCTGTAATATAAAATACTGAAATAAGACTTTTGTCAGTTTAATACAGCAATTTTTATGTTATTGCTTTCACTCATAAAATGTCATGAAAACAAGGTTTTATTGAATCTATTACTTAATGTTTGATGGAAAGCCCCAATTTCCAGAGAAAAGGAATCTTTTCTTTCCCCTTCCTCTCATCTCTCCCCTCTTCTTTTTGTCTTTGCTCACTTTTCTTTCCCTTTTGTAAGTCCTCCAAGTGTCAAGGCTGTAGAGCAACACTTGAAATTTGTGAACGGAGTACACATCAAAAATGTCTGAACAACCCCAAAGAAAAAACAAATGCAGTGTCCATGTGCATGTCCCACATGGTCCTTACATGGAGGAGGAGCTGAGGGCATTTAGTTTATTCAGCCTGGAGAAGAGGAGACTGAGGGGAGACCTCACTGGGGTCTTCAACATCCTGATGAGGGGAAGTGGAGGGGCAGGTAAAGATCCCTCTTGTGACCACTGACAGGACTCCAGGAAATGTCATGAAGCTGTGTCAGGGGAGGTTTAGGTTAGACATCAGGAAAAGATTCTTCCTCCAGAGGGTGGTTGGGCACTGAAACAGGCTCCCCAGGGAAGTAGTCGCAGCACCAAGCCTGACAGAGACCAAGAAGCATTTGGACAATGCTGTCAGGCACATGGTGTTGGGGATGTTCTGTGCAGAGTCAGGAACTGGACTGGATGATCCTTGTGGGTCCCTTCAAACTCAGCTTATTCTGTGATTCTATTATTCTATGCATTTGTTTTTAATGAGTGTTGAGCAGGAGCCCTGCTTATGAGTATTTCGGATTCACCTCTTGCATCTTGTACTACCTTTCTTCTCTTCACATGCTCATGAAAATATAGAGTGTTTTATTTTTAATTACTCAATATCTCCCTGGTCTTGTGTCTTAGTTCCTCTCATGCCATCCCATGTAACAGGAACAACTAAGCAGGACTTTCCATGCTTTGTGCCTACCTGAAGGCCATGAATTAATTCTTATCAAAAGCATCGCATCTTCTACTCTGTGGTGCATTTTTCAGCCAAAGAGATGATTGCAGAGCAGGTGTGTAAAAGTTGCAAAACAGATTGCCCAGTTGTCTCCTTAGAGTTGCTCATGTAATGGGAATTAGTGTGGTTAGGAGAAACTTTATAAAGAAAGGAAGTTATATTTCTAATTTTCATGCTGTGTTCTCTGTACAGTTCCTCACACTGGGTTGCACAGTGAGCACGAGGTTGGCCACTGATGAAGCTGCACAGACCTTGAATGGAGCAGAGCTCACCCAGTGTGTGGCTGTGAATTTGAGCTAGTGTCTCCAGAAATGTGCTACTCCTGGCAGGGAAAGTCTCTCTCCCTATCACCCCTTCTCAGAGCCAAAAATTGATAAGAGCTTTTACAGAACAAGACTTATCTACAGATAAATAGATCTGCACACTGTGGTGTCAACACAACTGAATACTTCACTGTCTGCTAGCTACTGTGCATGTCTGCAACGTAGAGATCTCATAAAATCACAGACTCAGAGAATGGTTTGGGTTGAAATGATCTTAAAAGAGCATTTAGTTCCAAACCCACTGCCATCAGCAGGGACAGCTTTCTCTAGACCAGGTTGCTCAAAGCCCCATCCAGCCTGGCCTTAAACACTTTCAGGGATGGGACATCCACAACTTTTCTGGGCTACCAGTTTCAAGTGCCTCACCACTTGACAGTTTCCACTTGGACTTTCCTGCTATAGACTAGGCATTTTGATGTCTTTCAAGAATTTTATCTGGGGATCACTTTTGTGTCCAGTACAAAGAAGAACTTGCTTTGTCCTTGCTAGATGGAGATGTTCATGTGCATTTGTGTGATTTGAGTAATCCGTTTCTTTATCACTTTATGGATCATTAAGATGTGGTGATAAAATTGAAAATAGTAAGAGCTGATCTTTTAAAATGGATTCCAGTGGCCTCAGATTTCTTACTGACCCTGTGTGCTAACTCATTTTTAAAGACTACCCATAGATATGATAACTTAGAGAAACAAAGCAGTAAACTAAGAACCATGACAGTTTAACTGTATTTAATCTCAATGATGCAGTGCACTCATCTTGAGGGAAAAATAAATCTGTCAATTTGCAAGTTCTTCATATATGTTCAGTAATTGAAAACATTTTACAACCTGTTTTTAAACTGCATTTCAAAATAATGCTTTCACTATCCTTAAAGAGAAAACAGCCTTGGCAAAAAAGTACGGGGAACCTCTAGCACTGACATTTTCAAATGACAGATTAAATTATTTCAGTGAAGGCTGGGGACATTACAATCTTGGGCCAGTTTTATAGTGAAACTACAGTGAAACTATTTTGCATCATTGCCGACTACCAGCCAGTTAGTTGGCCTAAACCAGTTGTGTAATTTCTTTAAATTGGACATGGGTTATTCATCAAAATGTCAAATCAATATATTTCCAAAACACCACAATATTTTTTGTGGTATGTTTTAAGCATTTTTATAAGGCATATTATATTTGCTGGCATAGTGATGTGTAAAGCTAGTGCTTTTTGCCCAGTGTGCCTTGAAACATGTAAATAAGAAGTGTTCCTTGCAGTTATGAGACATATTGAGGAAATTTGTAACTGGTAATTACTTTAAGAAAGAACTCTCTGTAGAGTTCTAGTTTGCTTTTTTAGAAAGCAAATCATTATACTGAACAACTTTGACATTCAGAAGGTTGCTATTTGAAATACAAGAGATATTAATAAACTATGTCATATTTACTACCTCATTGAACCTAATTTATTGTTATTTAAAATTTTAATTGCAGGGTTCTGCACTGAATTAGGAAACATGAGAAGTGCTATGTGAAATGGGCACAGAAATAAACTTGAAAAGGAAGGTTTTTTAATGCACAATATATTCTTCATTTGAAAACATACTACTAAAGAACATGCTAAAGAACAAGAACTAGCACTGGGGTTTTTTTGTCTGTTAAAACATTTCTAAGATTTGGAAACAGAAATAATATAGTCTGGCTTAGATGATCTTTCATAGACATGCAGAACAAATAGATGCCAACAAAACAGTATATAATTTGTACAAGGTATTTGGCAAATACTCATGATTGTCTATTATGTACACAGAAATCAAGGCTTGTTTATGACTGATGTGTACAGAAAAGAAAGAGTTTGCCAGTGTATTAATAATTAGACCTGTTTTACTCTATAGTTACTTGTTCTACAATTTCTTGTAAACTGCAGTCAAGTGTAACACACAATTTGCTGAAAATACTGCTGACCACTGGATCTTGGAAGAATATGTCACCCAGTCTACTAAAGCATAAAATAACTTTTTCTTCTATTATTGTGTAGAGAAAAGCATTAAGTAGAAAGCTTAAAAAAAAAAGAAACATGCAAAAAAAAAAAAAACCCATCCAAACCCCAAGCAAGAAATTTTTGTCCTCTTTCTGCATAGGGAAAATAATTTAAAAGAAATTTAAGAGCCCAAAACTTAACAATCTTATGAACACAGTTATTATAAACTATTGCAAAACTAGAACGCAAGTTTTAGAGAAGTTAGAAAAACTTTTGACAATCTATGAAGAACAAAAGAACAAAGACATCTGTGTGAGCACATCCTTCCATTAAGCCTACTTAGGCTTAATATAATCCTAAATTAATAAATACATTATTAATATTTTTATGGGAATCATGGCATGACTGTATTCCTTTAGTAAATCCAAATCTCCTTCAGCTTTTTCTAATGAGCACAGAAAATGTTCAGCATGTTATAGATGCAGATCCTCAGACGAAGTTTAGATCACACCAAATTATTGAATAAAGGCAGAACCCCGTGACATTTTCCGAGAGAAATTGCAGCATGTCTGTGAATGCTTGTTAATTCAACAGCTACATTCCCTAATTCACACTTATGAAACACTCCATTAGTTTCCTTTTATCAATTATATCAAAGACCATATAAGTAGTTTTATCTAGCGCAGAACAGAATTTTTTAGCACACACAGTGTGAGATGGTGATGTGCAAAGTAGCAGAGTATCCATGTATCAGAGTATCCATGTAGCAGAGTATCCATGCATCAGTATCCATGAATTTAGCAAATAGAATCAGGCAGTATTCAGTTAAAGTTTCAGACAGTTTGACACTATTTGTCCATTCATCTCATCTTCTCTTTCCTAATGATCCCTGTTGCACTGTGCAGTATTGCCAATATTCCACAGAAATTGAAGTGTCAACTGCAAGTTCATAAATACAGGAAGAAATGTCTTCTACAGTTCTTCTGTTCCTATAAACACGTGTCTTGTGAACATACTTAGGGGAACAAAGCTTGTCTTAATAAATTCTTTGTAACATTTGCAAGTATTGTGTTAACACATGTTTGTCATCAAAGGTGAAAACTGACACTCTCATTTGAAGGAAGAATATGATCTCTATAAACATGCATATGCTCATTTCTTCTCATATTTGGAACAGTCTCTAAATAGTTGACTTTCTAGTTTTCCTGTTATGAAAGCACCAGGAAGAATGTTCACCTGCTAAGAAATGAAATTCATATTAATTTTATTATGGTTTGAAAACTGCCATTTATCTTCAGATTTCTGGTACTGTAGTTTGAAAAGATTAAGACATCAATATTTATGGAGTTTTTGTTTATTCTTTTCATGCCTAATCACTTTTCACTCTAACTCCTGACTTACACTGGGAAACTAGATATGTTTTTCAAATGAAAGAAGTGTGCCTGTATTAAGCAGTAGATAAGTGCATTACAGCAGTAGACGAAGCATCCTAGAAATAGGGTAACCAAAGTTTTTATAGCTTTGGAAGGGGGCAAAAGGTGCCTAAAAGGTCAATTTATCTCTGAACACTCTGAAAAAACCAGAAATATGTAAATATGCTTCCAGAGACTGACAGGTAGAAAAATGCTTAAAAGAAGAATGTGACATGGGGTGCTTGGGAGTCATCTGGACTCTGTGTACTGTCTCTGTGCTAATTTTGAGTACTTTATCCACAGTCTAAAGAGAAGACAAAGATGTATAAAGCAGAGGCTTATAGATGGACTGGTCTTCCATGAGATTGGAATGTCAAGTGGTGAGGATGATCCCGCTGACAAGGAAAGTACTGTCAGTAAAAAGTAATAAAGACAATTGGGGTTGCAGACAATGCATTGGTAATGCTAACATTTAGTAGTAAGCAGAGTTAGCTTTTTTCCTTACTTTGATATATATCAGAAAATATTTATTTTGTGGGCTGAAGTTTTTCAAAGGGTCAAACCTGAAGAAAAGGGAACACACTAAAAACACCATCATCCCCAAATACCTAGTGGTCTGTTGGCTATGGCACTCAGTGAGGGTGGAGGAGACACCTTAATTAAACTTACTGCTTTGCTGGGTACTTTCTTAGAGAATAGCTCTTGCACCTGAGGCTGAGAAAAATACATCTCCATTATTATGGTCAGTGGGTCACTGCTCTACCTTTAATTAATGAAGAGGAGATACCAACCAAGGATAGCAGTTGTCTTGCCTACTTTCAACCAACTAGAATTTGAGAATGAGGTATAAAGTCTTCATTTAGAGAGCTACTTTACTAAACAAAGATGTGTCCTGGTAACTATCTTGGGTGGGTCATCTCCAGGATGCATCTATTTGTCTCTATTTGTTATAGGAGAAGTCTGGACAGATTTTGTTTTGCAGTGGGTTATATGCTTTGACAAAGTGCTGAAGTTCAGGTCCCCTTTTCCATACCAGGGTAGAGGAACAAATTAGCAGTCATGTCAAACCTTAATGTCCAGTCAGCCTAGCTAGTTGCTACTCTGAATGTTACAAAGATTTGCTTATTCTCAAGGAAAGCAGAGATTGAGTCCTTGCCACTCAGAGTCTTCTGCAAAAAGCTTTTCTTGATTGCATTAGAATGTGGAACAAAAAGGCTTTTTATTCCCACAATATTTCTGGTTTGTTTACATGACTAATATTCATGAAACTTGAAATACAGCATAAAGGGAATGGCAAGACACAGCATCTAGCATCTAGACTGTTTGCACAACACAAAATGGTGCAGACAGAGGGTTGGGAGCTGTCATTTTAGAGTTTGGCCAAAAGATTCTGTTCACTTCTAACATAATTTTCTAAATGTTACTTTTAAAAGTCTGATCAAATCTATAGAATTTTCTCTACTTCATGTGTGTGCCATATGTGATACAATTCAGTATTTAGTCACTACAACATCCTTGAGTGCAAAGTTTAAGTGAAGCTGTATAACCATCCACTCAAAAGTTTCTCAGATAATTCAGTATCTTCCTCAGAAATAAATATACTGTGGTCTATAGCTGGCTGAATAATGCAAGAAGTTATTAATGGGCAATTATTCTGTGAGTAATGGTCAAATTTACAATAGGTTTTATTCACAATAGATTATTTGACCAATTTCAGTGCTGTGAATCAAATCTAGGCAGCCAGGCTATCTCCTGTATGAAATGCACAACTCAATGCTATTAAATGAAATTAAGTATTTCTGCAATATTATTCATGGTTCACTGTAGCCAAAGAAATACCTTATACTCTGCAGAGGTTTTTATGGTGATATAAAATACTTCAAATACCTTTAAAACTATCAGAGTATTGTCTTGGGGTTTGTCTGCAGTTAAATACCTTCTTTTCTACATCACCATTTCTGTGTCATTTCAATAGTTGTATTTTACAATGCCCGCATGTTGGCAGTCAATACATTGTTTTCATGAATAAATCATTTATTTGCAGACTGCTCTCTGATTAAATTCCTGTGAGATCCAAGGGGCTTATTGTACTTCAGTAAGTGTTTGGTATATTTTATTATTATTATTTACTTATATCTTCCAACATCTTAGAGTAGGAAAAATATTGTGATGATGAGAAACAGAGATTGCAGCTGATAAAAAACACGGGGTTTTTTTCAAGGGCATGTCAGGGACCTGAAAAGTGTCAGGGCTTGCCTGAACTTCAAAAAAACTGCCCTGTGCCTCCAGTGAGCTCATGGAGAAATCTGAGGAAGGGTGTGGTAACAGTTGTAAGCAAAGGCAGAAACTGTATCTTTTTAATAAAATTAAATTGATTCTATCTACCGATGTGGAATGATTCCTTGACCTGCAGTTAAAGATGAAAGATTACCCTCAAAACTTATAATTTTAAAGACAATGAAAGTCATTACATAATCTTTCCCAGCTTGAAGGAAAATATATAATAGTATGACTGAACAGTTTTTTATCTGATATGTATAAGAAAAAAAATACATTCAAAATATTAATTGCAAGAAATGCCTACATATCAGCCAAGAGGAAAGTTATTGTTACTGTAAGTTGGAAAGAGTTTACATCAAATAAAAATCAAACCCTCAAAACCCAAGTCTCTGTTCCTTCTTTTTGTCTTTCACTACCAGTTTCATTATCATAGTATTTGTGTAAATGAGAATATTGGCTTCATTTCTCTAATTGTCTATATTTCGATGTTAGTCTTGGACTTTATCACAGGACCATCTTAGTTCTTATTGGTGCTCTGTTTTACTTAGGAGTTGCTCTGTCTCTCATGTATTTTAAAAAAAATTCCTTTTTATTTCTGTCTTTTTAAAGGCCAAGACAGTAAATTTCCCAGACCACTGATGCTTCCTTACTTTTCCTGCAGCATAGAACTTTGAAAGTATAAAATGGAAAAGTATATGTGCACCTTTCCCTCTCAACGACCAAAGAAATGCCTTATCTATTCAATATGAATATAAGATAGACAATTTCTACATGCAGCATCTTAAAATAGATGCATGACAATACTTTAGTTTTTGGTTTTTGGCCTTTTTTTTTTTTTTTTTTTTTTTTTTGTATGAAAGGTCTTTGCTGGCTCACTGCACTTACCAGAACTGTTGTTCAGCAGAAGCTCTTCAGAGCACTACCCTCTGTGAAACCCTCACACCTTATAGCCCAATAATTAATATAATTATTGTGGGCTGTGGGGAAAAATAGGCCAAGAGCCTCCAGCTGGTGCCTTGCTAAATTTGTTGTCTTTCCTCTGCACTCAAGACCACCTGAGTTTTAACCTCATCTCCTAAAATCGTAGAGCTCAGGAATTCAGGCACTCTCCTGAGTGTCAAGAGCCTTGGTCTGTGTCCTCAAGGAGAAGAACAGTTCTTCTGTGAAAAATTAAGTGGAAAATTAGCCACAGTGTATTTACAGCACAAAGTGCTTTTGCTTTTGTGTGTGCTGACTGGGACTGGGACCCTCTTGCCCCTGAAATCTTTCTGCCTCTACAGTACTTTCTTAAAAGCCTGAAGGGGAAACTGCAGAGACTGTCATGATTACTAAGATATCAGTTCAGAATACTTTTGATTAGGCAGAAATATTGTCCTTTCTCCAAACGCTGCTTCATATTTACCATAGTTTAGTAATGTTTTCTTTTGGATCTGCTGGAAAGTAAAAAAGAAACTACCTCACTATTTTCACAAATTTACCAAGGCTTAGATGGTCTAATTTTTCTCAAGGCAAAAATATGCAGGTGGAAGTGTAGCACCTTATTTCTCTCAGCTTACTTCTGAATTTGGCAGTGATCATATGGATTTCCACTAATGAGAAAAATAGATGTCAAAATGTAGCTTAATCAAATCAAACTTTTTGGCTATTTTCAGAGAAGGTTTTCAGTCCAATTTCAGGTAAGAAGAAAAAGCCCCGCTTTTTATTGTAGGAAATGAAAGGCCTTTGATACATAGGCTGTTATTTTCTTGTTTTAGACATTTACTTATGTTTAGTTTATTTGACTGAATTACCTCAGTGCTGGTTTAAAATATTTGAAAGTAAAATGGAGAAGGAATTAACTAGAGTGTAATAGGAAACTAAATAATTATTTGCCAAAATTCATTTGGACACAAAGGTGTAAGAAGCAGAAACTGAGTCAAATGTATCTGGAAATTGATTTTTACTGTCCTGAAAGGTGTCTTGTGATAATTGAGATAACAAATGGGAAACAAAGTAGAACAAATGGGTGTCTTCATTTCATTGGTGGTCAGCACAGATCAATTTATAGTGAAAGCTGACTTATTTCTCCCATATCTCATTCTGAATGCAATCTACAATAATTCCAGGGAAAATATGATATAAAAAATCCAGAAGAACTTGAGGGTGCACCATGTGGATGTGCTTCATAGGGGGGCTCTGCCATTTTAAACTTTTTTAAGGGACCATTAAGTTAAAGTAAGAAATATCACTGTGTCTGGTGTAATAGACAGAAAGTACTACAGTTCTCTGCTGTAAACCTGGTCACTCCTCTTACCTGGGTAGTTTATGAACAAAAAGACAGACTCAGAAACCTCAAAAGACCCCTCCAGGCCATGGAAATGATGTTGTATGGTTGGTTATGTGACTTGTAATGAGTGAGCAGTCAGTAAGACACAACAGCTAAACCACAGAACAGCACTTATGTTTTTCAGGCTATTCACTGAAGAACTGTGTAAAACAGCATATTAAAAACTCCCAAAATGAACCAGAAACCCATTTATGGATGTCTGACTGAAGAGTGTAAGTTGTAGCTAAGTTTCATTTGCACCCTCCCTGAAGCACTGCTAAAAATAAGACTCCATGAGTGTTACTGTATCACATAATGCCTCTGGATGCAGCCGCGCACCTTTTTCTGCCATGCTGACCATGCTTCCAAATAAACGGCTGTTTAACCCGTGCTCTGAGAGACTAAGGGAGGTAACTCAGAAAAGTACCTTTTTCTCTGATTCATGACAAACTGGAGGAAGAGACATCAAAGGATGACAGAGGCATGAAGGTTTCAGGCAACGGCCATGATTTGTGAGGGAATAAGCAAGCAGAAAGAACCATTCTCCTCGTCACCAGATTGCATTTTTGATAGCTGTATTTTGGCCTGTGGTATCTGACCTCACTAACTCTTTCCTGCTTATGCTGGCAAGAGAGATGGGTCTTGGGTTTTCTGTATGTTTTACAGTTTCCTGCGGGGTGGGAAATGCAGGTAAACTGAAGATTGTGTGTTGTAACCTGGCTTAATTATATCCCTTTTAGGGCATTTTTTAGAGAAATTATGATTCTATGAGTAAAGCTACTTGCAGATGAGCCAAATTACTCAGGGACTTGGTGCAGCAGTATCACTTTGACTCTTGCCTGGAAGCCATCTGGTCTTCTTATTAATATCTAGTAAAGCACTTTATGAAAATGGTAACACACTCAGTATTCACATACAAAGCATGTTGTAAAATTAAACTGTTGGATCTTTTATGTAGAAATGTGTGCAGCTCTGGTAAATCATGGGACAGGTCTCAGGGAATAAATTATTCTGAATTAGACATGCACACACTATGTTGGAAGTGTCATTATAATGCATATAATTTTAACAAAATTATAGCTAATCATAGTGAAGTGATGGGGGGTTTTTTGTTCACTTCAGTAATTGGAATAATTATCAGAGGTTTCAGTTGTCAGCATTGTGTCTGCTGTGTTTCATATTATTCATGCCATGATCTGTGGGTTGGAAGTGAAATTCCTTTACAAATCTAGTGACAACACTTGCCGAGATAAAAGATAACAGCAGCAATATTGACACTAAAGGGATCAGGTTTGCTGTCAAAATAGTACTACAGAGAAAGAGAGAAAGACACTTATATATGATTGTTTTGAATGTGAGACTAGAAAAAGAAAAAGTTATATAATTTTGATGTTCTAAAGACAAAAAAAAATTCAAAATTTGGGAAGGTTAAATCATAGCACTTCAAATTTTTTTAGTAGCTGTTTTGCTCTGATTTACTCATGAAGGTTTGTGAATGTTCATGAAACTTATCAGAAAGTGTCTATGAAGTTTCTTATTAATTGCAAGATATGAAAACTGGAAGAGGGATTACTAAGCAGGACCTTAGTGTTGCAAAATTCTTCCATACACATGCAAGCATATGTATACATATACATATTCAACCTGACATCCTTGATGCCAAAGTGACTACTTAGGATAATGGTGTTGACCTTAGAGCTGGGCCCAGAAGTGTGTGTTGGGGTTGTGGGCCGTTGGTCTGGGGCACAGGAGCATAGGGGCACTTCATACCGAATACATATAATTTAAGAGTATTAAGCAGAATAATGTATAATTAGGAGTCTTTATCTGACTAATCAGTGTTCCTAATCTACTTCAAATAGTGTAATATTTTCTGTCAAAACTGGTGTTAAGATTTCTATCTTCATATTGTTCTGAATAAAATAGGATTACTTTATGTTAATAAGCATAAAACCATTTTCAGTGCATGTGTAATTATACTTCTCCCTAAAAAGTAGTAGGAGCTTTCAGAGGTCCTCAAGTAAATCCCAAGGTAAGGGAACACAGACAGGTAATGCATTAGTCATTTATTTGTTATCTCTCTTGTAACAATCCTTCTCTTCAAGCCATGCTAGAGATTTAGCACTGGAAAAAGATAAAATTATAAAAAAGTAAGAGTTTTCAGAATTATGAAGGCAGTGACAAATAGTATAAACCCAGAACATAAAAATATGAGAAAAATAGGTGTATTCATGTCTTGTCTAAAGTAACTGCAACTACTTTCCTCAGTTTTACTGGCCTAATGATCCATAAATTTTGCTGCTTCTCCTGGTATAGTAGAAATATGAGTATTGCCTTAAAAACTAATTGGAAGTCTTGCTAGGTAAAGTCTGATATAATCCTACTTTAAATCTCTCAGCCACAGTTAAGATTGTGGAGGATTTAGAGAAAGAATTATAATAGAGAGTTTTATTCCTTTGAAGTATACTATGCAGGAAGCCTGTATTGCTGTGTCTCTTTTTAGTTAAACGTGGGAGTCAGTGTCACTTGAGAAGAGTGCTTTATGAATCAAGACCTTCATTTTTTGATAAAGCAAACTATTTCATGTCAGGATATGCAAAAACCTAAGTCATAAGCCTTTTGCTTACATACAATCTGAATATTACAATCTGTAAATTCAACTGATGTAAATCAACACGCCTCTTGATCCCAATGATTCCAGGTCAGTCTGTATCTGTTGGGGATGGTCTGGTTGCATTTCCTGGTTTTGGGTCTATATACACGTATTAAAGAACAATGGTAAGTTTTACTGATCTACTGTTTGAATCACAGCTAAAACGCCATAAAGTTCAAGAGTGTCTATCAACCTGTCATACTGTCCAAGAAGGAAACTAACATTATTTATTATTATGTTTTCAGTGTCAAAAGTACCTCTAACATTTAAAATTGACAGAAAGAAGACATTTCTGTGAATGGGCATATGCTGCTGATCTTTATTTTGTTCCAGAAAAAAATTAAAATGCTTGAGGTATTTAGTCTACATAGGAGAAAATAATGAAAGACTGCAGTAACTTCACTTAACTTCAATAATTTAAGTTATTGAGTAATAATTATTAATTCCAATTATTTACATTATTGGGAATCTTAGCAGGAACTCACCAAAAGATTACAGAATTTCAGCAGAGAAATTATGTTTCAAAGCATGAACCAGCCATTGCCAGGTGAGACTTCAGGTGGACTGTGTCCATGAGGAGTTTGTTCCAGAGAGAACTATCCTGAAGCATTTTGAGGTTGTCTTGGAACACTGAAGTGATCACTTAAGGGTGCCTCTGTTCCTAAAAATACATCTGTTCTTCTGCCTTTGAGGAAGAAGTGTGTCAGTTTGTCACAAGATGTATTTCTGTTAGAGCAGAAAAGATATTTCACAGTGGCAAATGCAGTTTAGTTTCTCCACTGGAACACATTAAAAATTAGAAACATTCGCTGTAAGGTATGATTCACCCAAAGAAAGAGAGAAAAATCTCTTCTACTGTGCTAGATTTCAGAGCTGCCGAGCACAGATTCCCGCAGTAGGATACCATCTCATTAGCTTTTCCTCTCTCTACAGGCACAGCTGGATGGCATTTCAGCTCCAAAAAGCAGGTTCTACACAACTGATGCTCTCTCTTTCTCTGCAAGGTTAGACTTACATTGCAGAATTTCAACTGCATTTCTTTCTACACATCTCCTTAATCTGTGTCCTTCACAGATGGAAGAGTGTTCTGTTTCACAAATGATTAAAGAGAAGGTGAAATTATTGTAGACCACATATTTTAGGTACACAGGTAAGTCATCTAGTCTGACTTCCCATTTGCACAAGCCAGGCATTCTATTCACATTGCAGGTACGTGTTTCTGGGGACTGGAGTCCAGACTGAAAAATGAAATGAGAACAGAAAGAGATCTCTGCTACTTCATGCTTTCCTTCTGTAAATTAAAACAAGCAAAATGATACTAGCCAAGAAATGAACAGCCCTTCTGTGAAGAATGACAGATGAGGCATTGACAGAGCCTTCAAGAGATTCTGCTGGGACAGGAGACACCCTGAGGGTGGGAAGGCAACGGGAGCAGCTAGAGGGCACCCATCCAGCAGGGTGTAAGTCTGTGACTTCTGGGAGTAGGAGGTGGGGCTCCATTTCAACCCGCAGCTATTTAACCTTAAGTATACTACAGTGCTCTGGCAGCAGAGGAGAAACGAGTCCTATTGGGGAAGGATCCTGGGTCAGATATCTCAGCTTTTATAATTAGGATCAGTGCTACAAAGAGATAAGTTCAAGGGGAAGAGATGTGGCATGAAAAATGAGTACTGGCATGGATAAAACAGACAGTTCAGCATAGACATGAGGGCAGAAAAGGGAGGAATAATTGCAACCTCTGTTGAGGAGACCTTTGAATGTTGAAAAACTATAGTAAGGAACAAGAGTTCAAAGTGAGAGAGGACATATTTTGATATGTTGTGGTGGAGGTCAGTAACAGATTGCTTGGGCAGAGGAGGTGGTGTATGGGCCTTAAATAGCTGTTCCTTGTCGCCATGGGGAGCTTTCATACATTTGGAGGGAAAGCACCATAGCACTGAGTAAATCAGGAGGCTGAAATATTCAAGGTATTCCTTTGTGTCATTCCTTACAGACAAAGCCATTTTCTGGGACCACTGCTTCTATCAATATGGGTGGGAAAGAGAGAAGTAGGTGACAGTTGAGGAACAAAAGCTTCAAGGGACTATTTAGAGAAGCTGAATGTCTTCAGATCTGTGGGATTGAATGGGATACATCTGGAGGTACTGAAGGAGTTGGCTGAAATGATGGTGAGATTAATCTAAGAAAATTCACATTGATCAGAGGAGGTTCCTGCTGACTGGAAAAAAGCCAACACTTCTTTGAGAGAGGTGAGGAGGAGGTGGAGAATTACAGCATTCTCATTGTAAACCCAATGGAGTCTAGGCTGAATGAGAGATTTTCAACTCAGATAGTAGTCCAGTGTTTTCTGACGAAATGGGATGTTGAAACTGGAGAGAGACAGCAAGAGCAATATCACTGACCAGAGATATATAGCATGTAGAAACACCCATTCCTGGTTGCTTTGAAGACTCAGTTATGGCTATAGTTCAGCTGATGCAGTTGTGGGAATAGCCTTGCTTGGAGCAGGATGATGTACTAGATGATTTTAAGAGGCCCCTCCCTCCAACGTTTCTAAGGGTCTGTGACCACCACAACAGAAAGACAAAAATTGGAAGTGTAATTTTGCATGGGCTAGCAGAACAGCTTACACTCATGTCTTCTAAAATCTTCTACCATGGAGGTTTGCTATCTGATTTAATGTATGGATTCTGTTGTATTTTTTGTATAGAGACAGTATTTCCACCATGGATATCCACGTCTAATAAATAGCACTTGAAACTGTCTCACTGTGACTGGCTTGGAGTCTGTTGGATGAAACCAACAATGTGGTTTTCTGTAATATAATAGAAGACAGTGGGTTCTAAGAAATGTCCATTGATATAACCAGCTAGACTGGAGAGCTTTAGCTAATAGTAATTGTAAAATAAGTTGTCTGGCTATGATCATTCTGCTTGGTTAATGCAGTTTTATATACCTGGAAAACTGGCTTTAAATTTGTCTTTCCAACTGAGAAAAAGATTTTACCTTTTAAATGTTTCTGGGGAACAAAATAACTTTACTTCATGAATGACCATATTTGGTTTTATAATGATAGCTTTTTATTCTTGCAGATCTGAATTATGGATGTGTCTGTAGCCTATGATAGTAAATTCAGTCAGTCCTTCAGATAATTATGTTGACTACAGAGGAAAATATATAAATAGCCCAAATATCCCCTTTATAAAAGAAAGCTCTGCAGTGTAATTAGGTCAGTAACAGCAACATATTGATTATACTTACTAGAAAAGAAGAAGCAATAGGCTTTTAAAATTTTTTATTGTAAAGTTGCTGGAGTCATATGAACAGTTAAAGCAATAGACTTTAAGGAAATGGAAGCATTTCTCTAACACAGAGAACTTTTGTAATTTTAGTATGTATCCATATTTTTAAATTAAATTTTAGGCAACTAATCATAAATCAAATAACTCCTTTTGCAAGATCAAACATTATGGTTGAATTGTATTCCTAATTTTACCCTCTTTATTTTATATTTTATTTAATTTAGAAAAAGATAGATATAATGTTATACAGCACCAAATGATATTGTTATAGGAAAATAATTTGGAGTAGGGTCCACATTGTGCTTCAAGTGTACCTTTCCAGGAATGGGCATATTGCTATCCAGCAGCAAATCAACTACTACTTTTGCTATATTCTTTCCTTTCTCAGGTGGGTAATAAGAAATGAAATTTAGATTCTACAAACGTATGTAGATAGCAATTTGGTGGTGGTGGAGGACAAACACATATGATTAACCTTGCCAAGGTCAGAACAATTCCTTCCTCTCACTGTCTCTGGGACTCAGACTCCATCCCCAAAAGAGCACAATTCAAAGAAAAGCAACCCCTTTATTTCAGATTGATTTAAACATTTTTCATTTTTTCAAAGTGTATCTGTAGTGTGATTTGACACTCCACTCAAATCCCTCAAAGACAAACTAAAATATCAATGTTATAGCAGAGGTTTATCTTCAATCACTGTCTCTTTCTTCCTGTGAGATCTGTAGGGATAGTGTAAAGCAATAGAAAAACCAATCTATCTAAGAATCTGGCTCAAAGCCAAGACTAAAAATAAGTGCAACAAAAATCTCTCTGTGTGGCATCTGAAGCAATGCCATGGATCAAAATGAATTTCTAGAGAAAATTTCTCCCTATTAGAGGGCCAGCTGGGTCCCGGGATGCTTCAGTCACAGCATCACCAGCCAGTCAAGGAAGGGAATTTTCCTGATCTGCTCTGCACTGGTGTGGCCTCATCTTGAGTCCTGTGTTCTTTAATTTCTAAGAAAGATATTAAACTATTAGAGAGTGTCCAAAAAAGGACTGTGAGGATGAAAGGGCTGGAGGGGAAGCCGTATGAGGAGCGGCTGAGGTCACTTGGTCCATTCAGCCTGGAGGGGTCTGAGGGGAGACCTCATTGCAGCCTGCAACTTCCTTATGAGGGGAAGAGAAGGGGCAGACACTGATTTCTTCATGCTTGTGACCAGTGACAGATCTCAAGGAAATGGCATGAAGCTGAGTTGGGAAGTTTATATTGAATATCAGGAAAAGTTTTTTCATGCAGAGGGTGGTTGGGCACTGGAACAGGCTCCTCAGGGCAGTGGTCACAGCACCAAGCCTGACAGAGTTCGAGAAGTATTTGGACAATTCTCTCAGGCACATGGTGTGGTTTTTAGGGTGTCCGGTGCAGGGCCAGAAGGTGGACTTGGTGATCCTGATGGGTCCCTTCCCACTCAGCATATTCTGTGTTTCTACGATTCTAGTTGTTTAAAGTGTGTCAGTGCCAAAAACATGGCAGGCAAATTTGGAAGTATTTTTCTGCACTGCACTGTATAGTGCAATTCTGATGCTGATGCAAGTGATTTCTAAAATGGCATGAGATCTTGGCATGAGATCTGCATACACATTTTTCAGACTGAAGACTGTATTGTAGAACACAGTACAGTGTGAACTGCCCAAGGTGGCATCACTATTGTATTTCACCAACTGTGTCAATGCTGCAACACCTCTGCCAAGCCAGCACTTGGCTGTTCTTTCACAGGAAAGATGAACCCTCTGAAATTCTCTGGGTGTATACTGAGACAAAAGAAAATGATGAAAACAAATCAGACTTCACTTCCAAAATTTATCAAACCCCAGTAATCTATTCTTACCCACCACCCAGATTATCCTCTTTTCTTTGTTTTTCATCTCATTCAAGTCACAAATTGCAACAAGGATACATCATTTTCATTCTATACTTTACCCCTCACACAAAGAAATTTGAGGTCTGTGGGTCTTAAGAGAAGATTCTTTTTAGGCCGTATAATTAATCTGTCTCAGAGAAAATCAACAACGAACAAATATTTTAAAAGAGTTAAATTAGTATCTGTACTTCAGTGTGTCCTGTATATTCCTCTATCTGACAAGAATACTTTCCTGTTAAGGCAAAGATTTTAATAAGAAAGCTTCATTGTTTTGAAAGAAGCAAAATGCAGTACGAGCAAAAATTGTGTTTAGATGAAGGTGAGTATCTTGTGAAGCTCAAGAGTTGTGATATGAGTAATTAGGTAGTAATTGTTCAACAAGATAGCTAGTTTTAAAATACAAAAAAATACGTATCTTTCTATTATTATTCACGTTTTGGTTTTTATCTTCATCATTAGGTAATTTTTCAAAATCTTATACATGTTAGGAGATTATTAACTACATTGAAAAGATCTGATTGCTTTATACTCTGATATGGCGTAGTTTTGCAAGAGAAAGATACTTTATATAGCTCTTCATAGCTTAAAATACTTCACTATTTGCAACTTCTTAAAGCAGTATGAAAATATTCCTAGACCTATTTCTCAGCAGGGCGCGGCATTGTCAGAAACTGGCTGATTTCAGGTACATCACTGAACATCACTTACTGTCCACCTTTTACCTATTGTCACTATAAAACTTCTGCAAACTCTAACAATTGATCCTCCATTTTAATGTGTTCACCAACTTCCCTGGCCCCAGATTTTCTATAGATCCTCAAGAATAGTCTTCTGTGCCAAGGGCTATTCAAAGATCTTGTCACACCTGTACAGGTAAGCTTGCTCACTCGCAGCAGGGATACCTCTACCTGGGCAAAAGGAGAAGTTGAAGCCACAAGAAGTTTTTTTTTAAATCTCCAGCACTGACCACTCTTAGAAACTAGATGCTATACAAACAGGCTGCTGGTGACCCTTATTAGAGTGACCTGTATTTGCAGATCCACCTTTTAAACTATCAGTGAGGATTGAGCATCGCCTTGTTTTGAACCCTTTATTCCACCTGCATAGAGCACACAAGCTGAAGTAACAGTTTTGGAAAAGTTCACTTAAAATGGACTGATCAATAATGAAAGAAAAAAAAAATATCACTTTCTCTAACATAAAACCAGATTCACACATTTTGTTTAATCAGCTAAGCTCTAGGAGCATTTTTCTGTCTTTTCAAGGCTGGTCAAAATCCTGGTAGGAGAGACAACAGTCAGGTATAAATACACAATGAGTCAGTCAGTCCCAATCTCCCAATCTTTTGATTTTTGTGGTTGAAGTTCAACTTATGTACTCTGTGAAGGAATAACACAGCAGTAGAAAAGAGACCCTGGACTTTCTGTCTGACTGGAAACTCAAGATAAATTGGTTCACGCAGCCACCTGACTGAGAAGCTCCTTTATTTATATGTTTGAATCTGAAAAGCAACCTCTCCTATGGCCTCTGGGGAATGCCCAATAAGTACAAAAACCAACCCATTCTTGTTCTCCTAGTAATTGAAGCAAGGCCACTGAACCTTAAAGATCTGTACTGATGTACAGGATCAAAGGAGTTTATACTTGTACAATTAATTGATCTACATGTCTGAGGACAGGTTCACAAATGAGCTGTGTAACTCACTAAAAAGCAGTCAGGTACTGAAGCTGCTAAACTGATTTTGGGTAACAGCAACATTTAACAGTTTATTCATTGGTAAAAAATATTACAATGAAACTTCATTAAAATCTCAAAATAAACAGTCTCAAACTCTAAAGAGTAAAGGAGCTGCAGATGTCTCTCCCCTGAGAAAAATGTCTCCACTTTCCAGATGTTCTCAGACTGATAAGAAATAATTGAAGTTTACATCACCTCCAAGACAACCCTTAGGAAATAAAGACTATTCTGTATTTTCAGATGCTGCAGTTGTAAAGTTGCATAAATTTGATCAGGATCCAGAAAGAAAGCCAAGAAACCAACCCTCTCTCCCTACTATTAGGCATAACTGGCATAGTCTAATTCAGTTTTCTTACTCTTGAAATCACACAAGCCCACTGAAACTCATTTACGGTTCTTGGTCTTAGACATGTTTTCCCATTTCACAAAAGCTGAAAAATTAAAAGTTTAAAAATATCTGGCATGGTTTTCCTTCCTTTTGCTGTGGTGTGAATTTTGTCTATCACTTATGTTTGATTTTTTCTTTCTCTTTTTTTTTTTTTCTTTTAAATGAATTGGGAAAGGTCATTTTGTAGCTTTTCACACTTTCTCAGATCTGAAGAACAAGAACACCTACACAGAGAAAAATGCATGAAAAGCATCCTGGTTATCAGGATAGTTATATCTTTTGTATCATTTGAAATTACCACTAAATACTACAAGGAAAGAAGAAACAGCAGCGAAGTACCACAGAAGAACAAAAATTAGGTTATAAATATACATCCAACATGGTTATAATATTATAATATGTGTTTAACAATAACATTTCCTTCTGTCATTGTTCAGGAGGCAGTATAACCACATTTTTGGTACTGGGTAGTGTGTGGGTCACAAAGAGTTCTGCAAAAAAATATGCAGCAAATGTAAATATCAATCCACTGACTTCAGAGAATGTTGAAATATTTCTATGTTTAATTCAGATACATACACTGAAAGAGAAGATAACAGCGCACAAAGCAGCACTTCAGTATACTATTTTGCCTGGAACCATAGCTTTGACTTTAAGCAACTTTCTCCTTGGGAAACTCATTTCACCCTTCTTTGTGGAATTAGTACTTAAAAGCCGCTGGAAAGAGCAGCTATTTTTATTCTGATAACAACAAGAAGAGATGCACGGGAAGGGAAGAAGAAAAACCTATTTACATTGTCCTTGCTTCTTTGTGTCATTATTACAAGCAGAAGAGACAATGTTGTCTTCAGTTCCACCAAATCACATGTGCATGCATTGTACAGTCTAGGGAATCAAACCTGATATTTTTGTTGGCAATCCGTGTTCATATCCATACATCGTATAAAATAATGATACATTCACTGCTCCAGTGTCTCTTCAAATCCTGTATCCAGTTCTAAACCCTTCTATTCAGGAGGGACATTGAGGTGCTAAAGGATGTCCAGAGAAAGACAAAGAGGTGGAAGGGTCTGGAGCACAAGTCCTGTGAGGAGCAGCTGAAGGAGCTGGGGTTGTTCAGCCTGAGAAAAGGAGGGTCAAGGGAGACCTTATTGCTCTGTACAACTCCCTTAAAGGAGGTTGTAGCCATGTGGGGGTTGGTCTCTTCTCCCAGGCAATCAGCAACAGGACAAGAGAACATAGTCTTATGGGCAGATACTCCAGGGAAGATTTAGGTTAGACATTAGGAAGAAATACTTCACTGAAAAGGTGATTAGATATTGGAATGAGCTGCCCAGAGAGGTGGTGGAGTCACCACCCCTGGAGGTGTTTAAGGAAAGACAGGATGTGGCACTTGGTGCCATCTTGTAGTTGACAAGGCAGTGTTTGGTCATAGGTTGGACTCGATGATCTCAGAGGTCTTTTCCAAACTGATTGATTCTGTGTAAGAACAGTGGGATGATCCCTGCCCTAGTCTAGCTGCCACACTATTGCTGACACAGGCCAGGGTGCCATTGGCTCTCTGGTCACTTTGCTGGCTCATGTTCAGCTGCTGTTGACCAACACTCCCAGGTCCTTTTCCACTGAGGAGCTTTCCAGCCACTCTGCCCTAGCCTGTAGTGCTGCACAGGGTTGTTGTGACCCAAGTACAGGACCCAGCACTTCAACCTTATTGAACTTCATACCACCAGCCGTGGCCCATTGATCCAGCCTGTCCAGATCCCTCTGCAGAGCCTTCCTACCCTCCAGCAGATCAACATTTCACCAACTTGGTGTCATCCTCAAAATGCCTGAGGAGGCACTTGATTCCTTCAACCAGATCATTGATAAAGATATTAAACAGCAGCTGCCCCAGTACTGAGCCCTGGGAAACACCACTTGTGACCTACATGTAGTCTATATGGATAAATTCTGAGAAAACCCAGTAATGCTGCTGCTCTCTCTAAATATAATTTCAATAATTTAGAAATTCTCCTCTGGTATTATCAGGCTTGTTTTGTGGAAGCTGTCAGATCCTCGAAAGCAGCAGAA
This sequence comes from Corvus moneduloides, assembly GCF_009650955.1. Taxonomy (NCBI): domain Eukaryota; kingdom Metazoa; phylum Chordata; class Aves; order Passeriformes; family Corvidae; genus Corvus; species Corvus moneduloides. The sequence continues at coordinate 136,768,496 of NC_045476.1, read as the reverse complement.
GCTAGCAATGCAGAAAATCTATCTAGAGGTAAAACATGACCTCTGAGTTTTCAAGTATATGCAATGTTATGTGGAGGACAGAGGGAGAAGGAATATATTTTGCTTTATAGCACCTTTGAGAAGCAGACTGCTGCCTGCTTTTTCCAAGTGAAGTCAACACTTTTCCTAGCAAAACAGCTATCATAACATAGATAAGATTTGTTAAGATATTATATATTGACATGATGTTATTAAGATAAAATAGTTGTATCTTGAGGACTGCATATCAGCAGTAAAAGCAGAATAGTTGCAAATATGACTCTACCTGTGACTGAATAAATGTTCTTATCATTCCTTCACTGTAGGGATTTAGGCAACACTTTTTCCATACAGGTCTAAGTGCACAATCAGGGGTCTCAATGTTTTTTTTCCTTCAGTTCACCAGGGGAGAAAAAGAAGTAGTATTGTGCCTGTGCTTTTTGCTATAAATTACATACTTCAAAGGCTGCTTCAGACTTTAAATTGCAAACTGGATATGAAGTTGAAAGGATACTGCGCTTAGAAAAGTGACTGAGACTGAAAGGAGAAATCCAAATATTTTAGAAAAGTTATTACACATAACTACTTCTCACTATTTAATACTTCCTTTCAAATATTTTCTCTTTGGTCTAAACAGACTGTAATTTTGACAGGCATGATATTGAATTTCCACTTGCTATAAGTCTTTGCTTAGATAAAAAATACTTTTTACGTTGGAAAGAAATAATCGTTCTGCTTTCCCAGTTATAAAATCAACAGATATTTTGGTGATTTCATACCAAATAAAGTGATGCTTATAAATGCCATTTAATAGTGTCATTATATCTGGCGTATTCAAAGACTGTCAATTTTACCATAATGGAAAATATGCAAAATCAAGAAGAATTAAAAAGAGTGAGAGGAAATGAAGTTGTGTATTGAAAAATCAAACTGTTCATAAACAACATTCACTCCCCAGAAATGCTTCACAAATACCAGAGTCAACAGTGAAGCAGTTGTGATGATTGCATCAGATATTTCTTTTGTTTGTTTACTAAATGGAGAAGAGATTGAACTCATTTTAGCAAGTAAATAGATGTCTGAAAGTTTGATTTTTTTTTAAGAGTAGTCCAAACCTACCTCGCACCGTATATTTTTCTAAAGGGAGTTAAAGAATTAGATGCTCATCTGCTACAATATGTCAGGAAGAATCAAACTTTTCTGGGCTTCTCTGAAAATCTGAGCTTGAAGAGTTGCAGTCGGTGTCTGATTTCCTTTGAGTGAATTTTTGTTTATGGAAGTATTAGACTTTAGTATACTGAATTACTAGAAAGGACAGGACCTGGGAAGATTCAGGATTAAAAATTAGGTATATCTCCCTAACTGAAGGGCTTGCAGAATCAAGAATCAGAAGTCATCCAAAAGGTCTCAAATATATTTTTATCTGCATTTTTTTAAACATTAAAATTTTGTAAACAGTCAGTACTGTGACAAAACTGCTTTCACATTCAAGTATGAAAATACAGGCCTATCTACACCAAACAGAAGGGGCGTATATGCAAAGCATGTAATTGAAATTGCAAATAAAGAATATGAACACAGTTTAAAAAAAAAATTTCTTGGCTGTTGACTCCCTGGTGGCATCATCTTAGTAGTAAGCCCAGGAAAACCTGATAGCTTAACCTCTGGTCCATGCTGTTCTGCACTTCTAATTACTGGATAGTTGTTTGCATCAGATTGAGGTAACCTATTTGAATTAAGCTTGAAAGGCAATAAAAAACTCTGGCAGGTCATCTTCACCTGATGCCAGATCAGAAAAATTCCAAAGCATCTTTTCTGCTCTTCTTCCCTTTCCTGGCCTTGCATTCCTGCCTTCTTTGTGCCATCTGCTGTGACTGTGCACTTGAACTGGGAGCAAACTGAAAGTCTGACCTTGCAAAAACCCCAAGCAATGTCATGCTCATCCTCTCCTAAAATTAGAAGATTCTTTCCATGAACTCAGTCAGTTAATTTAACACACTCCACAAGATCAAATGCGGAGGATGTAAGGCACTAGACAGCACTGCTGCTGCCTGGGATAGTCCTCAGCGGTGGAACTTCCTTTCACTCGCAGGTATCAGATTGATCTAGTTTGAACTAACGGGGGTTTTTTAGCCTAAAAAAACCCTAGAGGACTGAAACTTGCCACTAAAAGTCCTAGCTGTAAGTCTAATCCCTTCTTATGCTCCTTCCTGGGTGATAGTCACCAGATTAAGTCAACTGCCTTAAAAATATCATGTAGCCTCAATGTTGTGGCTCAACAGGTTTCTCTGAAGAATAATATGTTAAAAGACTTCCTTTGGACAAAAACCTTCACTTGTATTGAATTGGTGACATACAGTCCTCAAACCCAACACTAAACAACACAGAGAAGAAATCTAGCTGGAATTTCTCAGGTTCTCTTCCTTTGCCAGGGCTTATGAATGCAGGCTCATCAATGGGCAGATAATTGGGACAGAGCAAAGGTCTGATACATTGCCTTTCATTTAAGGTTTCATCACTAAATTAATGTAACACATGAAGTGATTGACACCTTCTCTTTACAATTCTCAGAAAAGTAACTTTTAGTTCAGAATAAGTACATTAATTCCACTTATGATTTAGTGCAGCCCGTATACATTAGAATACGATGAATCACTGCAAAACTGAGTGCAAAACTATGCCGTTTCAACCAGAAAACTCTCGTTGTCATGCTGATAATAAGATCTGTATCACATTATGCCTAATCACAGCAGGCCAGAAGCCTCCAGTGTGCCTAGTCTAATAGCAATATACAGAACAGCTAGGAATTACCACTAGATTAATTGTAAGTATAAGAAACCAGACTGTAGTGCTGTGGTGTGGGCAACAGTCTTTTAGCTAAGCCTGAGAATATGAGATATTCTTGTGCCTTTTTGTCTTCCAAAGAAGCAGGAAATGCTGGTGTAGTTTCACCTCCTGAGTTACCAGCAGTGTATTTGTACTTCTTGGAAGCATGGGAAGTTCAGTGTAGGCTGAAACACAATAGTATTCTCTCACTTACGCTGTGAAGGAGTCATTACAGACTCAGTAGCACTAAAAAGATACAGCTGTAACATGTCTATCTCTCCTTCATGTCTTTTAAGCTTCAACTTGCCTCTATCAAATCCTATTATACAGTCTCTGATCATGTTGCACTTCAAGGGTGCAGAGAGAGGTGCTCAAAATCCCCAGGTAAATATTAATGGAATAACCTGTTTCCACATTCCCTTTGTGCTGTCAGTGTTTATGCACTGGAGAAAAAAGTGTACGCCTTTCTTAAAAGAAGAACTATTGCTGTTCAAACACTCTTGAAGTTTTCATTATCCACAGAATGGCTAATCCCTTTATGAATGCTATTCCAGCTCTTGGTTTTTGTTACCTAACTCACAAAGAAACAAACAACTTGATAATTATAATTCAGTGAATGTAGTTCAGATACTGCAGTGTTAACCCTCCGTTTTAGACAAGAAGAACTGTGTGAAATTGGGAGTTGAGGAAAAGCTTTTAAAGAAATGCAAAAGCTCTGCATTTCTGCATTTGTATTTTTGCTTTTTACTCAAATTATAAAGCTGCATGTGGTTCAAAAACTGTTATATCCTTCTCAAAACTGCTCTCCCTAATGTTGTTTTAGCTGATGGTGGTCTCAACAGAAACTTTTGCAGTAGATATGTGAGTATATAAGCATGAGTATACAGTACAAAAAAGTTTACCAAGGCAGTATAGAAAACAAGAACACTTGTGGTCATGAATTACCAATGTAGTACTAATATAAGAATAGGTAGGTCTTTGGGAAAAAAAAAAAGGCCCTTGTCTCAGAGAAAACCTTGTACCTTTTTCCTACCTGCTTTTTCATGCTCTTCCACATGGATGTCCCTGTGACAGCCAGAGAAAGACCCAGAGTACTACTTCACAACAGAAAGAGTGCACAAGATCTCTATATATTAAAAAAAGAACCTCATTTGTACATTTCATGTGCAAGTTTGTATGAAACCGTAGTTATCCCCTTTACATCATTCTGCTTCTACTAAAACAGAAGGACAAACAAAGGTGTTTCTAAGGATGCCAGAGCCCTCATGGTAGGGATTGCCCCATGGGCTCAATCCTCCCATCCCTGAAAATGACTCTGTTGGCTGGGGCTCAGTGCTTTTCAGACAGGTTTGCAGATGGGTTGCAGGGCTGCTTTGGTGTAACTACTGAGCAAAGTGTCTCTAACTCTGAACCAGAGGTGAACCTGTAATTGAAAGGGGAAAAAAAAAAGAAGTCTACAGCACTTTTATGTTCATTTCACAGTTCATGGTGAGAAATTATTCTTATTTTTCAAGTTCCTACAGTGCTAAGCTGAGAAAATGGGCCTTCAGTAATTTTCTTTTAATTGGGAGCCCAGCAGTACAAAGATGGCACAGGCTGGGGTATATTTTGCAGTCACCTGCTGCAGCTTGTACTGTGGCAATAATTGAGACTAGGTGTGACTAAAGTATATTCATCTAATGGTAATAATAGGTGCCACAGTCTGGTGTTCTTTCATGCGTGATAAAAGGATAATTTAGCACATGCTATATCTAATACTTTTTTTCAGTGGGTTACACCAGATCAGGATTTCAGTTCCTAGTTTACTTAACTATTATAGGACTCACCAATAACTTTGATTTACTTTTGCTGCCAACTTACTTTTTTTTAAGCTTTGTCCAGCCTAGTTTCCAGTTTTCCATGAGCTCCTACAAGAAATTCTCTGTTATATGAGCAGATTTTTGGAAACTTTTGCTGACATGAATCTGAATTACACAGCTACAGATTCTAGTTTGAAGATGTATTCAAAACTATCCCTTGCTACCTTGGCCCTTTTTAACTAGCATCTCCCCCCCAGTTATCCTATAAAAACATCACAGTTAAAACTGGAACTCTTATTCAGCAGCATAAACATCTATAAATCTTGAAATGGTTCAAAAACTTACATCCTTCTCAAAACTGAAGTTTTTAGAGTCTGCGTAAGTCCCGAGTAACTGAAACACGTTCCTGGAACTGGCAGATATGGTCAGGACTTTATGAGCCTTATTTCTTTGTGGAGAATCTAAAGGGGGATCGAAAGTGGCACTAAACATCTGTGTTTAGTCATCTAAATGGCATCCTTGGTGTGTCTGTTTTGGGATCCTAAGGAAGGCTTCCCGAGGACTTGAGTGTGTGGTATTGCCATTGACTCCAGTAGGACTTGTGGTCTCTCAGTACTTCTCTAAACCATGAAAACTACAACCACTGGAAAACTTATGTGGTATATAGATGCCTCAGTTCAGTCTCACTGTCCTTGGAGCCTGCCCTCAGCTGTTGTCCTGCCCATAGTCCTTTGGTTTAGGAAGCAAGAAAATGCTCAGTCTGGTTCTGGGCTGAGTTGCCATAGACCGAATAACTTTGTGTGCCCTGTTCACATAGCTCACGCCCACACTCCATCCATATGCACACGGGAACCCTCCCTACCTTTTATTTTTGGTATGATTATCTCATGTGTGTGTTTCAGTATTTTATTCTGGATCATGCACAAAACATTGATTTTCATCCGATAGCATTTTGGCAACAGGATAACCTTTCATTCTGCCTTTCAACAGCTCTGCTGTTCTTCCTGAGACACTCCTGTATTGTGTTCCTCGGGCCAAACACTGGTTCCTTGGCAACGTCTTGCTGGCCTCTCCCTCTGGGTCTTCCCTTTGTTTTTCTTTCTGCAGTGCCCTTCAGCCACTACCATTTGCTGTTTGCTTCCCTGAAACAATGTATGGCCTGTCTTCTTGGGATTCCTCTGACAGTGGATCTCAGGAATATTTCTCTTCTGTAGGAACAGATGGGATCAGTGCTTACCCAATCCCACCCTTCTTGTAGCTCTTATTTTTCCAGGAGCTCATTACATAGCACAGACAATTCAGAGATGGAATAGGCAGGACTAGCTCCCCTCACCGCTTCACAGACCCTGAGTCTACAACTACAACCTCCCTGATGCAGGGCTGCAGAGTTTTCTGAGACAGGACTTTCTTATTCTTTCCAGCTGAAGCTGGTCCTTTTTGTGTGAACTAAGTGCATTCAATGGCTATGAATGAATGTTCATCCTGAATAGGATGAGAGAAAGCAAGCTGAGCATGACTTCAGCAACTGCAGGACTCTACTAGGAAAAAAGGTTCCTGCTTCAATAAGTGATCATGATGAGAATATTTTAAGTACAGACAAGAGATTCTTGTGATGGAGAATATACATAAGATGGGTGTTACATGCTGATTCTGGCATGCTCCCTATGCACCTTCAGCATCATTTTAATGTAGACTTTATGTATGTCACTTTATGATAACATGGAGTCACAGCATCACAGAATTCACAGAATTTCTGAGGTAGAAAGGGACCTTCTGGAGATCCTCCTGTCCAGCTGTGTCAGGTGTAACTGAGGCACATCTGCACCAGTAGATGCAGAGAAAGTCTCAGCCCTGCTTGGAACTGTGGATAGGCTGAAAAATCTCAGCTGGTGGCACATGTGCTCATGTAAGCTAGGTTTGGTGGGAATGTTGATCTGCTGGAGGGCAGGAAGGCTCTACAGAGAGATTTTTACAGGCTGGATCAATGGTCTGAGGACAACTGCATGAGGTTCAATAAAGCAAAGTGCCAGGTCCTGCCCTTGAGTCACAACAACCCAATGCAGCGTTACAGGGAGGGAGAAGAGTAGCTAGAAAGCTGCTCAGCAGAAAGGGGGTGCTGACCAATAACAGCTGAGCACGAGCCAGTGCATGCTCAGGTGGCCTAGAAGATCAATGGCATCCTGGTCTGTGTCAAAAATAGTGGCCAGCAGGACTAGGGAAGTGATTGTCCTGCTACACTTGGCACTAGTGAGGCCACATCTTAAGTGCCTTGTCCAGTTCTGGGCCCCTCACTTCCAAAAGGACATTGAAGTGCTGGAGCAGGCCCAGAGAAGGGCAAAAGAGTTGGTGAAGGGTCCTATAAAGAGTAACTGAGAGAACTGGAGTTGTTTAGTCTGAAGAAGAGGAGGCTCAGGGTAGCACCTCAATCACCTCTGCAATCACCTGAAAGGAGATTATAGTGGGGTAGGGGTCGATCTGTTCTGCCATATTATAAGTGAAAAGACAAGAGGAAATGGCCTTAAAGTGCACCAGGGGAGGTTCAGATTAGATATTAGAAACCAAAAAAATCACTGAAAGAATGCTTAGGCATTGCAATAAGTTGTCCAGGGAGGTGGTGGCATCTCATCTCTGAAAGTGTTCAAGAGGCACCTGGATGTGGCCCCTGAGGATACAAGGGTAATTATGATGGTGCTGTGTTGACATTGGACAAATGATCTTGAAGGTGTCTTCCAGCCTTGTTGATTCTGTGATTCTATAGGCTTCAGTTTTAGATTTATCAGCTCAGATCTTTACTTGCTTACAGGTCTCCTTCACACTCTCTGGTATTCTGTGTAAATGTGCTTAACCTCCCAGCCAGGTGATTCGGAGATTTTTATTTACTAAAGCATGCAGTGTTGCCTAAATTCAGAGAGAAAATATACTAAAATTCATAGTTCAGCGATTTCTATGTTTGTTTAAACCAAAAATATCTGCAAAGAATATGGAAGCAGAAATATTTTTTCTGAGAGGCAACATGCTACAGTAGCATGATCCTTGCTCAATTAAAGTGATTCGTGGTAAGAAAACCCTATACTTTTCAGTCACAAATGTGAGCCTAATTTTCTCAGCATCCCTGAAAACCAATCCTCAGTGGGGTGCATTCTTAATTTTATGAATTTCTGTATTTGCTGTTGAATATGTTCATGCTTTTCTAAATTTTTCACCTGCATTGCTATGGAGACTACTGAAATCTGATTATCATTGCTGAAAGGCACCACCTTAGCTTGAAATAATTTTGCTTTTGCAGTGTATTTGCTCCAAAACCTGGTTAACACTGTCAACTTATAACCATCCCTATTGGGGAATTTGCTGTAAAGGAAAATGTGATTTATGATTTAAACTTCATTACTATACTGATTATTCACAACAGTGAAAATTTATACCCAGCTTGATGTGAAATATTTAGTTTAAGAACTTCGGCCATAAGGAAACACAAAGATATGATCAACTGTTACACCAGTGTCTTTCAATCTGTAATGATTTTACCAGGCCAGGGCCAGGCCAGGGTCCTGCGTAGTCCTCTGAGCTTCTTGCTGTTACCAGCAGGAGAAGTCTGTGAGACAGCTAAATGACCTCTCCATGTCCTACATCCCTTCTCTAAAGCTAAGAAATGATTCAAACTTCTTCTGTGACTACTTGAGGTTTGCAGATGAAAAACAATCTCTAGAACAATATTTAAGAGGAGCTCATAAACTCTCTGAGAGTTTTAGTCCTCCAAACTCAGCCTCTTGCAACTTCAGCCCTCAAGGAGTTAGCCCTGAAAATGGAGATGGGACCTCCTCCGTTTGCAGGTCCATGGGTTGTGTGTGTGTAGGTGTGCACACACCCATTCAGTCACACTCTTCATTCCTGGGAGGAGACCACTTCACTGCTTTTGTCCTCCTGGAAAATACTTGTGGTTTAACATATGAGACAAACCATGCACCAAAGGGGGGGGTTAAGGTGGTGGGAAAAAAGTTTGAACTTGTCCCCTATAAAGACACCTTTGAAAAGTGCTGTCTGAGGAAGCTACTGGAAATCTGACATCTGCTTGGATTATTCACTCCCTTGAATAAGCAGGAGAAGCAGATGCGCTCTCTTTGCAGCTCTGCACTGCATGGAGCTTCTCTTGAACCTAAAGTTTACATCTGATACAAAATGCAGCAATGTCATTTGTCTACATGGATGCCCATATCCAATTCTTTGGGCACTGATTTTTCTTATTTTTCTTATTGCTGTTATTGATTGTCTGCTTCTATCATGTGACATGACTCGAATCATCCAAATCCAGTACGGAACAAATTGACCAGAATGAGGCCCATACAAGCTGGTATCACTCCTGGATCACTGTTTCCCCACCTTGTTAGCTTACCAAAAAAATCACTCAGAGCTTGCAATTCACTTACAAATGATCCTCATGTAATTGCAGAAGTATGCAAATTTCAAGGTCACTCATCCTTGAAATCAGCACAATTGATTTTTTATAGCTTGCTGTCAAAACCCACAGATATGTTTCTAAGACAAGACCTGATAAACTTTCTCTCTGAAGCTTGCTGCCTTAAATAATAGTGCTCAATGAATAGATTTGTAAAACACAATTTCATACACTGGTACATTGATTACAGGTAATGCAACATGTCATCACAAATACAGTAAAACTCCTGACACATCACTGAAAGTTGTCCTGTATAAAACTAAGAAATACTAAATTTGCTTTAGATTTGTTGATTTGCTTGATATTACACATTACATAAAAAGGTGTCCTCTTGTTTAATGTAGATTACTGATGGAGACCAGAATGTAAAACATTGCGTGGTGGAAAAAACCAAAAGGAAAGTAAAGGAAAAAAAAAAGGTATTAGATATTTCTATCTTCCTAGATATTAGGAAGAAGTTCTTTGATGTGAGGGTGGTGAGACACTGGGACAGGTTCCACAAAGAAGTTATGGATGTATTATCCTTGAAAGCGATCAAGGCCAGCTTGGTCTTGTGAAAGTCTGCCCAGGACAGGAGGCTTGGAACTGGGTGATCATTAAGGTCCCTTCCAACCAAAACCATTCTATGATCTGTAGTTTTTCTATCAATGGAAGCATAGATTTACAGCTAATGTGACCACTCAAGTAAACAGGTATTTATGAAATCCCTCCCTTGCCATGTGGATTAATCACCAAGGCCAAAATTCTGAAAAAGGGGTGAATGTGACTGACTACTTATTGCTAAGTGCTGAATTCTCAGTGAGTTTGACCAAAATCACAAAATTTTGAGGCTTACCCCTTGAAAGAATCATCAAAATCATGGCATGCTGGCAGAGATGTGAAAATAAATAAGTATATGGGGAGGTTTGTTCAAATGTAAAATGAGTACGAGTGCAAACATCCCCTTTCAATAATTTCCTCAGTCATACTGAGGTAAATCCTTTCAATGCTCATTCAGATCTCAGCACCACATTCAAGCTGCAGCCCTGCCATGCTGTACATCCTCTGTTCCTCCACTGTGTTCCACTGTGGTCCTGCTGCAGCAGCAATAGTAGCAGCAGAAATATCATTTCTTCTTCCTGTAAATAATGTGCTAAATGCTGCTGTAGCTACTCATAGAATGAACATTGGTCACAGTTTCTGCTTAAGAATCCAGTTGGAGTAGACATTGAAGGTACTTATTTAATGACTATCAGCAGGGATGAGTTTGATTCTTATTTTACATAACTTTGGTTGTCAGCTAGTTGACAACCTTTGTTGTCTCTAGCTCAAATTATCTAAAGCACAAAGCAATGGAAGGATATATTTCTGCATATGCATAGCTACATACCATAGATATATTCACATATAGTAATACACCAATAGAGTGGTTATGCAAAATTTTTTCTCTGTTACCTTAGGCTGCTAAGTTATGTAGCCAGGACAGTATCAGAAAGATTTAAATGTAGTCTTTAGAAATAATTTTTTGCGTGGTTAGTGGGATTTATATGGGATGGATGCTCTGTGAACTAGTTTTCTGTTAAAATACAGTGTGATATTTGTGGATTAATTCTGTTTGCACAAGTGTGAAACACCAATCTTTCTTTCAGGGGTTGATCAGAAAAAAGTACTTATTATAGCAAGCCTAAAACTTCAAGCTCTTTTTGTCTCAAGTAAGTTATTATTCCACCATCCAAAACTCAACAACTATGTATTCCCTGTAGCACTCTGTGTTTTTTCTAAACATTCTCAGAGGATTTTCTTACCAGTTTTCCAGAGCTGATTGTTTTAAGGGCATGGATTGTAAGCTGTAACCTGGGCTGTAGGGCTGTAACTGCTGTACACAAGTGCCTTTTTTGTCTCTTTCTCTCTCATCCTTGTGGCCAGAACATTTAATTGCTGAGAAATGCTCAGAGCTGCAGTACTAACTTGTCACATTGTGCTGGTTTTACCTTATATTTCAAAATAGTCTTGCTTCCCAACAATATTAATATAATTTAAAAATATTCTCATAGACTTTGTGGACCAATTTTCTTTAGCTTGCCTGCATAGCAACACCTTGTGAATGGAATAGGGTACTATGAATGAAAAATGCATCTGGATACTGAGCAGAAGATGATAATTATTTTTAACATGATTTTCATAAATTATGCTCATAATGCTTTAGTGATACATGAAACTTAGAAGCTTCCAAGATTAAGAAAATGCATTTCTTAAATTCAATGAAATATCCCCATTGTGCCTCCCTCTTTCTCTTTCTCATCTCACTGAAGAATTCCCTCTTTTCAGGAAGTTTGTCACATTTCTTGTCAGTCATTTTTAGTACTGGTGCTTAAATTTCTCAAACTATTAAAAAGATAGCAAGATTAACACTTTTCTCATTTCACTTAAGTTTAGTACTTAATATTATGAATGACCTGTTTCTGTTTGGTCTGCTTTGGAAGTTTGTGAAGGATGGTTGTACTACAGAGCTTTAAATTCCATTTTTCCATGAGAGAAATACATTTTTCCTGGAAAGTGTCTTAAGAATCGCATTTTAAGGGAAGAAATTGCAAAACTGAATTAGTGCATAAATCAGAGAAAATATTTATTTACAGACATGTAAAAATTATGTTACAACATTTTAAAGAAAACTGTAATGAACCATCAATCTGCTCTAATGGGCAAACTCTGAATGTTTTAATTCTAAATTTCAGTGGCACCAATTAAAAATATGACTGCTAACAAGATTATAGTTATCTACATAGTTTAAGTACAGTGATTTTTCAGAACTAAAAATGGATCTACAGAGGAAAAATAATAAGAACCGCAACAATATGTATTACAAGAGTTTACAAAAGTAAAAATATTTTTTCTTGATCCAAACTTTAAAGCTTTTTAGTAAATATTTTCCATTCATGCAGCTGCCCATGTTTGAAACAAATATCTGAAATACACAGAGCATATAGGTCTGTGTAGAAAATGAATTGGTTTGATTCAGGACTGTCCAAAAAGGATTTTATAAGACTCTTCTGTTGACTGTCCAAACTGATTGACAAGATCTTTTGTTTCCTATTCTTCCATATTGCAAGGGATGAGCAATGCTGACAAACCCCACAGCTGACAAAACTCATGTCAAACAAGTAACAGGTAGTGATGGCAAACAACACCGAGCATACTGCATACAGGGACAGCAGAGAACTATTAAGCTCTTTCAAAGCCACCAGCATCCCCTGGAGTGATTTTAAGCAAACATGCCATTGAGAAACCTTACTAGTAATAGACTGCATGGGGCAACAGTCTTCTGGCTTGCAAATGAAGTTGTGTCTCATGGCGTTATCAGAGGTGACCTTTTCTGTGTTCAAAATATATTCAGGACTTAAACTGTGGTGTGAAGGAGTGTCAACGTTATGGATGTGCAATCATTTCTGTGAGTTTATAATCTAAGGGTAATGATCATAAAGAAAGTGTAAAACTCTAGGAGTGCTTTCTGCGAGTGTTAGCTCATCTGGAATGGAGGTGGTGAAGAGACAATATACCTAGATGTTTCTCATATCTAGTTTATTAACACCAATATCAGAACTGATCTCCTTGGATGATATTCTGCATCTTTTAAGTCAGCCAACAGTTTATGTGATTTAAATGGGACAAATGCCCCTTGAGCTGCTAAAGTTTGGAGCTCTTTTTTTTTAACTATCAGCCAAAGACAGAGATCCAAAGATGGCAATTCTTTTTGCATTTTTACAGTTAAAAATGTTCATAACCTATATTAAGAGATAGAAAGTAGAGAATTATTTCACCCTCTGATTTGACCTAACATTTCATTTACACAGGAGTAACATTTTTTGCTGCACTGTTCTGGGAGAGTCAGCCCTGATAAATTCTGAAGCTGCAATTCTTTATGCTCAGTTATAACTACTTATACTAGTCTTTCCTTATTTAAGGAGATAGGTACTACTCAGCACTTATGTAAACCATGTAACTCCACACACAACAGACAAGCTAAATATAAGGTACACAAACATAACTGAGAATAGCTGCCTAGTAAAAAAATTCTCACTCACTAATAGGTAATTAAATTCAAATGTATGCTTTTCTTCCAAATTTTTGAAGAATATTAGTCCTTCTTTGATGATGGTCCCCATGGTGGAAACCTGACCAGAGACCTTGAGCTCTGGGTGGGCCCTCTTACACCCCTACTACTTGAGGTGAACCTGTCATGTCAGAAACTGCTTTTTAAAACAGAAATTTAAAGTTTGATCTTTTCAAAAGTCTCTCTGGTACCTTTTTTTTTTTCTCTTGCTCTCAGCTACAGAGAGCAATTGAAAGGGCAAGGCAAGAGTTCATCTTTGTAGTGCTGGATGAGCTCAAATAGCAAATACCCCGGTCATGGAGCTCAGGGGTCAGGGCTCCATGCTGCAGACTGGCACACAACCGGGTCTGCACCCCATTTGGCTGTGTAAGATACTTCCTAAATTAATACCTCTCCCTCTTGGGAGGTTGTAGCTACTAAATAATTTACTAATCCTGCAATCACTTTAAAGACATGTCTCTTTCTATATGAGTACCACTCGCATAAAGATGTAGATGAATAAATACATATTCCTTGTTTCATGTCATCTGCAGTGCCAAAGAGGTCTGACTTTGGGATGGTGAACAAGTTGGTACTTTTATTAGAGAAGTCCTTGTGCCCATATCATATATGCTTTGATACCTTTAATGTCTCAGTAGTAACACAAGAGAAATAATGCATCCATTCTCCTTGAAAGGAAATATGATTTATTAAGAAATTCTATACTGAGATTCCCCCTGCAACATCTGTAATAATTAATTATTCAAACTTCAGGCTTTTAGAAGGGCCTTAGGAGTTTGTGGGTGGAAAGACTACTGCCAAAAAATAACCCAAAAAGTAAAAAGTAGGCTAACCCAGGCTGTCAAATATTGGCAGGCTATAAGTAATTTTCCTGGCTAGGCAGGAGGCTGACTGACTTTCCATACGGTAACAACAAACTGCCTTTAGAAATTTGCAAGAACAGCTGTAACAACTGTCTGAGGAATGGCATCACAGAGAGTGCTTATCTGAAGAAAGGGATTTACAGAAGGATCCAATTTACAGTTTGTCAAGGATTGCTCTCTTATTTTGACATTTTCACTTTTTAGAAGCTATTCTATTACCAAATGTAATTATTTCCAATGACAAATAAATTGAATAAAACAATGGGAAATACCATACAATGTATTTAATTGTGGCACTGATCAAAATGGTCTTGTTTGAATTAAGCAGTAAACAAAGAAGTGCAACAACACCTGACTCTAAATATGGTAATACAGTAAAACGTGCTAATCATAAAAATAGCTTTTAGAAATATACATTTGTATACAGTGTTTTCCACACCTGTTAAATATGTCCTTCATATTATTATGATACAGTACATTGGCCTTTAAGACATCAAAATTAAAAAAATAATACCAATAATTAGCCAGAGAAAACCACATTTACAATCTAAACCATAAAAATCTGACAATTGTACAGCTTAGAACATATAAGAAATGGAGTTTCTAATATTTGAACAATAATGTCCGTTTTAATAAGTAAATTGAGTTTCATACAAATTGAATCAAAGGTGTTGTCAGCCAGTAAGAAACTGCAGTTCACAATTTTCTGACGGGAAGTCAGAGTTTCTCTTCTCAGCCTTCAGGGGATTCACACATGACATCTCATCACTTGATCTGTAGAAACTGAGAAATGAAATGTTGACTTTAGTAAGAAAGCATAGAATTTCTTCTAGCAGAACCTCAAAAAGAAGCCAAGACATCTCGGGAAAAGAGCCAAGAGGACTGTAACTTGACTTTTTGACAAATCAACCAAATATCAACATCTATAATGTTTTCCCACCTTAAACCATCAAAGATTAAAAGAAGAATAGTGTTCCTGCCACAGTGGACAATCAGGACTGTGCAACAGTCCTGAGTTAGACTGTATGGAACAAAGTAATAACAGCAAATCAAGCAAGAGCTGTTGAGGCTGAAGTATTCCTCCCCTCAATAATGCTATGCAAACAACTGCTGAATAATTCCTATTTTAGCAGCAGGAAATAGAATAATGTATCCTGGCTGCTTTGCAATGAAATGCTTTATTTGCATAATAGCATTCAATCTAAATAAATTGCATGTAGAATTCTTTGCTTCAGTCCCATCACACTATTTATATACCTTACTCCATTTCCACTGGCTGCGTGCTTTCAGCAATGCCTATAGTTACCAGACTGACGGATCTTTCCTCAGTTTCTTCCCTTTTGCTGCTGTCTGTTTTGCTATTGTTTTTGTGTACCTGCCATAGGTTGTAAATGTATATCCTTTGATTTATTTTGTTGCTTTATCAGCCACGTTGTGAAAATGCAAAAATCCAGTGTTAGTCAATACTTTTGAGGATCATTCTTCCAGCAGAGGCTGGAGCCAGGTTGCATCTAAATATCTGAGTCCTGAGTCCTATGTGACCCATTAATGCTACCAGCTTCAAGTAGGCATTGAGTGATGCTGCAGGGGAGCATAAGACATACCATCTCCACCTGCCCACAGAGAAACTGACAACACTTTCCTAATCACATCTGTTTGGAAAACTGGCAGTAGAAAATAACAGAAATAGATGCTTTCTTTTTTAAAAGTGAAATTTTCAACCCAAGTTTTTGTTTTTGTTTTTTAAATTTTAGATGGAAAAAATATCTTTCAGACAACCTTTCTTCCTTTCTTCACTTTTATTTTTTGGGGGGAGGATGTCTATCTTCTTTTATAACTCAAAAAGAGAAAACAGCTGACGAAAGCTGGTGCACTTCTGATCAAAGCCTGAAAAATTTATTTTTAGCCAATTTTCACCTCCTTCAATGAAAAAAAAAAATTGATAATTTCTGTTAAAATTTCCATTTACAGACAATCTGGTTTTCCAGAAACATCCAAGTCCCTGCAGGACTGGGCTCCCGACCTTTGAAGAAGTCAGGCACCAGATTTCCCCTGCATTGCAAAGAGAGCACCAGGTTTCTGGTTGCGGTCTTCACAGGTAACCAGGATTAGGGAGAAAAGCTCATGTGAGAGAACCCAGAACTTTCTTCTTTCAGTTAAAACATCTTGAATCTATTATTATTCTCTACATGCACAGAGAAGAATCTTCATCTCCCCTATTTTAGGTCTGATCCCTAGAGATACTAGCTATAAGAAAAAAGACATTTAAATTCTCCCCTTAAGTCTGAGAGAGGCCTAATGGTTTTAAACTAGCTATTCATCTTAGAAGTAAGAAAAAAAATCCCACTGTACATCCTATTAGCTTCAAAGAGAGTTCCTCTTTTCTAGCCTTTTATTCAACTATGCTTTGCCGATCCATTATGCCATTATAAAAAGCAATAATTATGAAAGCAAGAAGAGGCAGATTTTCAAGTTATTTATCAAAGCTTTTTTCCCTTGTCATAAACCTTTCAAGCATTTACCTGTCACCAGCACTATAAAGCTTCATTAGGTTACTATTGTGAAACATTAACATTGCTAACCATCTGGATCCAAGTCGTCAATGCTGCTTTGCTGTTGGTTAGAAACAGTGATAACAATTTACCAACACCACCAATCCAAAATATTCCTGTGTTCTTCCTTCAGTACATGGACTTCTTATTTCCCTCTTACTACAAATAATGTTAAAGTCTGAGAAGAAACATTAAAATCTGAAAGAACCAAGCTTTTATTTTCCATGGAACAACAGGAATCCAGGGCTATGACTAATCTAGAGTAATTCAATGCTAATTTCATTCTATTTCTTTCTTCTGAATAGTGTGCAGTTTATCATCTGGCTTTATGGTAGTGCTGATGATATTAAAAAACCCTGATGATGACTAGTGGTTTTTTTTTAATTTTTTCATTTCTTTCCCCTTACATATAAAAAAATCTCCTGACACAACAAGGATGAACTGAATTACATTTAAGCCAGCTAAGGCTTTCATTTGATGTAGTTCTAACAGAAAACCACTTTAGAAAGTGTGATTTCAACATAATGCATTTTAAGAACTGAATAACTCAACTGAGCATATAGACTTGGCATCTGTAGACAATATCAAAGAAACACTATATACTGTCCTAATTGCCATCCTAATCTCTGAAAAAAAGATGGAGAGAGGTTATGGAATATTTATTGGTTCATTTTCCACCTGAAATTATTTCTGCTGCTTTATTCACTATTTGGATGGCTTTTTGAGCATGAGCTATAAGAAACAGTCTTCTTAGGCATAACACCGTATTTCAGTCTTCAAAAAATATTATTGCTACTTTTATTATAGTTCTACTATAATCCTTCTGGCATTTTTGCCGAATTCAAATTCTACTAGATTAAATTAATTTTTACTATATACTATTACAATGTATATAACTTTGGAAAGCCAACATAAAATATTAAAAAACCTCACTAAATGAAAGTGCAGTTCCATTTTATGGGCCCTAAACTATAATAATTACAAATGATGGAGTAAATCAGATAAAATTCAGTAAGAATGTAGCTTTCCATCTTGCTTTTTAGAAGTTTAATGATTTTATAACTTACCTCCCCTCAAAGCCTAGCTAATTTCTATCTTTACATCTGTAGATTTTTCAGAATGCTGTGCATGTAAAGGACATTTTCTTGTGGGAGAGCCTGGCCGTCAGATCACCTGCCAGGGGACCAGTTCCTCTGAGCTCTGTGCTTTGTAGTCATGAGGCATGACAGAGTATGAATATCTTGCACTCTGTATTTCTCCTAAAAGCCTTTTATGAGAAGACAAGCTCAATATATGGTAGAGACCTGCAGGTACCATCCTTCCAGAACGGGATGTGCCAGCCCCCCTTCCCTGGAAGCCGTACTGGTGATCCTTCTGTGGTGGGGAGCTACTGACTTTTCTAAACTCCTTCAGATGGGCTTTATTTGTCTGCAGGAGATGAGTTTTGTTCTCTGCTAGCTGGATCCAAACAGAGCTCAGCCTCTTTCCTGCTCTGAATTATTTGTTTTTTCTTACAGTTCTGAAAAAGGGAAAAGAACAAAGATCTGTTCCTTCATCCCAATAAATACCTAGTTTCCTTCTCATAGGTTTTATGGGAAGAGCGTGCTGGACTTCCTTTACCATGCTTATCTTTCAGACCTAAATGTACAGAAATAAATCTTACTATATGAGAGTGTAAATTCAGCATATGTTTTTGGGAGGGAGAATTAGGAATGTGCTATGACTAAATGACACAAAAGATGTACATGATGAACATCTTACCTTGTAGTATATGAAGAAAATGTTTAAAGAAAAGTCCCACAGAATATGTTACAGACTTCACCATATGGTTTACCCCACAACAATTACAAGCAGTAAGAGCATCCAAAGTATATGGAAGACATTAATCTGACAAAATGTATCTGTTTTTAAACAATCATTTACAGACATGTAATTGCTCTGAATGGCTTTTGTGATAACATTAATCTTAAAAATTCTCAGAAAATGCAGCTAAAAAGAGGATGGATAGATGATGGTTCACATATACACGTGAATTTGAAACCCAAAGCCTCGAGTATCCTTCCTCTTACTCTCCTGTCTCTTTTTCCTTGGCAGACAAACCCATTCTCAGGACTGGAATTCTGAGTTTAATAACTGCAATGGAGGCATCTGAAGCTACTGCTGACCACTGCTTGGTAAAATTGCACATCTATCTCTTGCAGGCTCCTGTTGAGTAGGAGACTTGATGCCTGACACTTTCCTAGGTTTCTGCTGGTGTCTGACTGCTTTGGCAGTAGGTTATGTGATTGCCATACATTACTTTCTGCAAAACAACCACAAGCTCCATTAAAATGCAGCAGGTGCACTGTCCTTTCACTCCCAACACTGGCCCTCACACTTTTGCTAGCTCAAACTGCACTTGTAGCACAACTGCTTTCATTGCATCTGATGCTCACTCCTAATACTGTTATCTGTACAACTGAGAATACTGAATCGAGGTCTACAGATGCTGCTCTTATGTCCTCGAGGATAGCGTACTCTTTTTCATCTCTAATAATTTCTTTTGATTACGAAATGCACTTTCTGGACAGACAAGGAGATAAAAAATGGAATCTGTCTGCAGAGCAGGCATTAAAAAAAACCCCAACAAAACAAACACAACAAAATAGCTAAAACTTAGTTAGCCATTATTGATTTAGATACTTACCTAAAGTGAGAAAAATCATAATGCGGTACAGAAAGTAGTAGTGCAAATTGCCATCCTGTTTATTTGCTATGTCTAACTCAAGAAAATATCCTCCTTTTCTCTTAAGCAGGCAACTCACACTGAGTGCAAAACACAGCAATTTATGTTTGTGTGGTACCATGGGGGCATGCACTTTTGTTGGCTTTTACACAGCACTCTTCATCATCAGTGGAAAACCACAAGGAACGAGCAGAGCTTACCAAGGAACATTGAATTTGTATTAGCTATCACATTGACTTCACACCTGTGTTCATTTGAGGTACACCTTGCACTTTGTCCCTTGATTTAAAGCATCAAATCTCTAATTCTCTAACAGCCATATAGGTGGTTTAGTTTAATCCCCCATATGAAATGTAAATGCTCAGTTCAGTAGGTGTGAGCGGGGAAATGTGAATGTGTATCACACATTTTCTGCTGTCAGTTGTAACCCTTGCAAAACATGACAAACAAAAATGATGGCACTAAAGACATTTTTTATAATGAAGTAGTGATAGTATATTCACTGCATTTAACAAATAGAGGGATTGTACAATTTGATAAATATTAATAAAGGATAATTAAAAGAACCAGTTGCACCTTCTTTAAACTTTCTTCAAATGATGAAACCTAATCATTATATTTTGGACTCTGCCAATCATACTTTAACTGCTAAAAACATTACAGATTCATTTTTCCACTCAGTGAACAGCTTAATTGCTTTGAAGTGTTAGTACTTACGTGAGTGCATGTGAGGATGATTGTTTTACTCATCAGTGAGAACAAACTCCTATCTTCTTTGTATTGCAATGCTCTGTTTCACTTGTTTGCCCAATAAAAACGAGCAGAAAGAATAAGATAGCCCTATCAGATACTGATTTTTCCCCTAGACCAACATATCTTTTCTTTCTCAGAGTCCAGGCAGAATTGTGATAAATGCTTTTAGGTATAGTGGTGGAGACAGGATCCAATTTTGGGACAGCTCTAGTGAGGACGCACTGCAGTTGAGATGATGGTCAGGTGTGAGACTGAAGGGATGACTTTCAGATTAGAGTCACCATCGTCATTTGAGAGCTTGAGTGGGGCCATGAAGGAAAGAAGTGGATCTATCCACTTTAATTTAGGCTGTGTGTTTTTCTCCTGCTAGATGACTTTTGCAGCAAAATTTTCCTCTGCAAGGTCCTTTATAGCAGTAGAAGAAGACTTGGGGACTAGTAGCACAGTTTCTGGTGACAGTGGGAGGGATCTGAAGCTGGACACACTGGGCCTTCTGCAGAGTGTGGGGTAGGCTGCAGGATCTCCAAGCAGGAGATGTGGAAGAGAGAGGATGGTGGGGAACCATCCTTTGCAGAACTCGCTGCCCTGAAGTCTTTACCCGAATGCACCCACATTGCTACTCCATGGTGAAACTATGTCCCCACCAAACTCTCTTTCCTGTTCTCTCTTGGCTGATAAAGCCAATGCAAATGCAGTAAGGCCTCCCTGATGCTGTCCACAGAATTCCATCAGCCCATACCAGTGTGCCTTGAGAGAAGCTCAACACCTTATTGGGATCTAGTGCCAAATAAAGCAGAGAAAAAAATGTTTCGCCCTTGTTTATCCCTGAATATGAGTGGATAGTCATAGCAAATTCTCAGGGGTATGGATCTCATTGGAGATCACTACGTGTTTTCTGCTTCTTGGGATGGTGCCTGCTCCATGAGAAGCAAGTCTTACTGAGTCCTATCATGATTCACACTAGGTAGTGTACTTTATCATCCTGAATGCTACAGAGGAGATGCTTTTAAGTTACAGGGTGATGTAAAAAAGCTGTAGACTAAAATTCCTACTGAATTAATCTCTGCATGATGTGAGGAGTAGGAATTCTCTAGTGTGAGGTGGTGGTCCAATTAGTATTAATGCTGAAGGCAAAAGTTCCTGTCCTGCTAATGCCAAGGGTGCAGATTTAAACACACAGTTAAATGCATAAAGGAACTACTAAAACTTGTACCCTGAGGCCATTTAGTATGTCTACATTTTAAGAAGTGTGTTTTTTAAATATATGAAAGTAGGAGCTTACAAGAAGAACTCCCTTAAACTAATTATGCAGAAAGCACCTACTAAACTTTCCCACTATTGCCAAATTAGAGTTTAGATAGGTATCAAAAACCAAAGGGCACCCATTACAGGCAAAATAATTGTAGGCAATGATGGTATCGAGATAAGGAGTGTTCTGTCTAATCAATCGGAAATGTTTCAGGTACTTGGAGGCAGAATTTTTACTCAACTGAACAACCAGATGGAGTGACATAAAAAAAATAGAAAAGAAATGGGAAGGAGAGAGTGCTGGAAGAAGAGGTTGGAAACATATAGCATGAGACAGAGATACTGGGAAAGCCCAGGGTAAACCACAGGAAACAGGAGTGGAATGAGACAAACAATGCAAAATGAATATTTAAATGGTGACAGTATAATGAATTAAGACAGTCAATTAAATACACAGGATGTAGAGTTATCTCCTTAAAACTGTTATCTGTGAAAGTCTTGGTATGGGAATGCGATTCAGGTAGAAATGGCAATAAAAGATGGTCCTATTTTGAACAGTTTTTGCTTTGCATTTTCCTGCGTAATACTTACTTGAATGCACAGTGCACAGTAGTGCATAATATTTGGGTTTTATGAGGATTTAAAGAGACATTAATTTTAAAGTAAAAGTTGCAAAGCAAAATGTTGGACTTGGGGCCGCATTGTGGTCGGCAAATGGTGCAGAATCTCGTGATAGATGAGAAACGGTTATTATAACCCTGCCAAGAGGAAGCAGAGAAGAATTTAGCCTTTTCATTCTTTATTTATTGCTTTCTGGAAAACACCTTGCTCATTTTGAAAGACTACAGAAATGTAGTGTAATTTTAGAAATCAATAGAGACAACAATTTGGAAACTTCAGCTACACATAGCAGCATGACAAGCTGGCTAAGTTGGTATTTGATTAACTTCCAAATCTTCATTTTGGCAGACTGAGCTTGTTTTATTCCTCACTGATTACTTTTTTGTTGAAATGGCAATTACAGTTCTATCACCTTCTAAATAACTTCCCTTTTCTGAGGTGTGTAAATGCCTACGTATGGATAAATTCAATCTGCCTTTCATGTTTTGATATTAATCATGCAGAAAATCTTCTTAAGTAACACAGCTCTATTTTCTCAAAAAATTGAGACCTTTGGGAATAATTGGGTCTAACTGTAGTGGCTCTGCAATTTGTATTGAAAAAAATAAAAACATTTACAATTTCTGCCTTTTAGTATGGAAAAATAACAATCTTTTGGCTTTTCAATATTTGCAACCTCTTTACTTGTGTGAAGACTTTCAACAGAAAAATGTTTCCTCTGAGAGTTTTCCATTCAGCATTTTTGATGCTCAAGGATACTGATAAAGCCTGTGAAATTAGTGTTTTCTAGGGGAACTAAAGCTATTTATTTTCAAAGACTGACACACCAGGAAAAATATGTGATGCATGACATTGCTCAATTTTGGTTAAATCTAAGAATTTGATGATTAAGCCGATAGACTCAAATCCATAGCACAGACCCAATGGCTGGCCTGAGCTGTTCCAGAAGATTTGTGTCCCAGTGACTGCCTAGAAAACACCAGTGACCCCCTTCCCATCCACCACTTTCCCAACATATCATACTGCTGCTTTGGTATCTATAATAGGTTACTATTCCAAAGCTTATTCTCCCTACACACAGATGGGAACTGTTGGTTGCAAATGATGGGCAAACCAAACCCAGTGCAGCACCTTCAACAAGTCATCCAAATTTTACTGGAGTCAGCCAAAGTACAGGGAAGTAAAAGAAGGGCTGCTCCACCAAAATTAGTTAAAATTACATTGGCAAAAATATTCATGGCTGGAAACTGCAATCAGTCTTCTTATTTAAAGTGTTGAGTTCCTTCAATTAATTTCTGATGTTTCTTTTTCAGCCACAAGGTACAGCAAAAAGCTCGTGATATTTTTTATAAGTGATCATCATCCTCACCTTAAAAAGGATCCAGGTTTGCTTCTAGGTGGTAGGTGTTTGGCTGTCCTTGTTTCTGCACTTCTCTCAGAGGTTGACTCTATGCTCATAAAGTTTAGGCTAGCAAAATCTGTGGGGCTAATTCTGATCTACTTAGACTAAATAAATATAATGAGGCTACTAATACTGAATATTAAGGTCAAATATATTATATCAGAGACAAGTTAATCTCATTTAGACAAGTACTTTTTTACATGTCTAAGAGAATTTTTGGCCTGACCTGACAGCATTGTTTGCCTCTAATTAAATTCACTGTTTGCTGTGTGGTTTTGTTTTGTTTTGTTTTTAAATTGGAGGCAAAGCAGTCCTTTTTGATAGAAGCTGAGCCATTAAAATTAAATATTTGATGTCTCAAAACCATCAAACACCATGACTATCTTATTAAATGATGACTGAGACTTCAGGCAGGTCAAGACAGATGGCAGGGTGCAATGAAAAAAGTAAAAGAGATTCACTGAAGAATATATTGCCTGTTGTTCCACAGACATTTTTCTTTACTGGGAAACATATAATTTTTTGTAAGTTTAAAAAAGCGGGAATGCTTCTTTCTTACATGCCAAAGAAAGGCACCTGTTGGTCTGGCCTCAGAAAGAGGTGCTAGTTCTACCTTCACATTCATTCTTCTGAGACACATTGCCCACCATGTGGGCTCAGTGTCAAAGCTGAGAACAGGACCCAGAATTCCTGATCCCCTATACTTTGCTTAAAAATGAGACAGAAGAGAAAAACCATTATTTTCACGTTCTTTTCAATCAAATCTGTAAGATTCTAATGGTTGTAAATTAATTGTATTATTTACATTACAAATGTTTTAAAAGTTTTATGATTTTAAGTTTTGAGGTTTTTTTCACTGCAAACAAAATAATATAGAGCAGATTCAGAGGAATAGATCTGAATTCAAGAAAATTAGTTTGCTTATTTGTTTTACAAAAATGCAATTACAGGCAGGAAAATCTACTAGAAAGAGACACAAAATGCATGATAACATTGCCTGCATTTTCTGCAGGTTCCCATATGATAAGTATGGGATAGGATTTAAATAATAATTAGAAAAACATTATGTAGTCAGTCAGAAAACTGTAACCTGGTTAAAACACTGAACACCACTTAGGAAATCTTCCTCTGATAAATTGACTGCCATGAAAAATTGGGAGAAGGGGCCGGTGGCAAGGTCCTTCCAATGACTCATGTAACAGTGGGTAAACAGCAAACACCTGTACTGTGCTACTGCATATATTAAATATAACAAAAGGGCATGTCAAGAAGTTTCTTACAATTTTTGATTTCATGGCATGCTTTTATTACTTTCTCAATTTTTTCAGTCACAGGTTATTAGATTTACTGCAGCTTTGGAAGGTACAAGGAATTAGTATCTGTCGGGTATGGTGCCCGTAATGACTTTCTTAGGTTGCTCAAGTACAAACATCTCACACTGATATTTATCAAGTGAATACAATCTTTTACCTATTCATTTGTCTTAGGAATGAAGAACATCATGTTTCTCCTGACACTGAAAGCAAGATTTCAACAAATGGTAAGTGCAATAGAAAAGACAAAATTTTGCATGATCTTTGTGATTTTGAAAGTAAGCTGAATAGGATTTCTGGCATAACATTGTTTCAGCCATTGCCATTAATTAGAAGTTTTGTCCTTTATTTTCTAAGTAGTATCCTGTACCAGTGCACTCTGCAAGCTGCAAGTTGTCAGAGTAGCTACTGATCTTTTCGACAGGCCTAATCAGACTAATTTGGCTGATAATGGAAGAGTCAGTCTTGTCTGCCCTGATGCTATGGACTGAGAAAACATGCATCTAAAAGGACAATGAAAAATCTAGTCTAATTACAATAATAACTTAAGTGCTATCAATACTATCACACAGTCACATATTTGATCAATCTTGCTATTTGAAATATGCAAAAGTGGGTTTAAACTAGATGAAATTCATCAAATTTTTGTTCTTATTCTGCAGATTTTATTTTACTTTCTGCTGAGTATTTTCATTGTTGAATTCCATACAGAACAATTAAAGCAAGGAAAGTTTCAAAGTTTCATACAGGTTTGCTATTAAATTAATTTCCCTTTAGCTACTTATAGAAGGGATGCAATGCATGTGATCAACCCCTTAACCAAACTAGTGGCAGTTTGGTTCAGACTCTGAAGGAGGTAAAGGCCTGAGCAACAGCCCAGCCAGCCAAGAACTCCTCTAGTTGCTGTCTGTTTTCTGAAGACCCACAAAGGCAAAGAGTGGCACAGTGAGCATTGATGGGTGTGAGCTCGGAACATCCATCATGCAATTAACACATGAACAGCAGGTAGCTTTTTGAAGACTCATTCATCAAGGAACAAAGAAAGTTGTGGGTACAAGGAGTGTCATGCATACCTTTCCCATTGCATGTAATTTGACTACAATCCAGCCACTTTATTCCACAAATCTGACAGTCTAAGTGAGCCTTCTTTGAGCTCTTGCAGCCAAGCAGCCTGGCTGCATGGTGGTGGTCTCCCCTTGAGCTGGGATGCCTTTCAAGCTTACTTTTGGAGGCAGACAGACCCTTTACCAATGGCACATGTTTGGGAAGTGACTGATATACAAAACCTTTTAGTATGGTAACTATGGTTTGTGCCTTGGTAACTCTGATTTGTGCCTTAGTGGTTTTGAATCATTGTTCAAATGATTGTGCCTTACAGTGCTACAGTGAACCTTGCCACTGAACCTTGGCTAAGTCACTCTTCTACAACATCATATTAAAACCACTTTTGCTAATACCTTTGACAGTGTACCTTTCAGCAATCTAAATCACCCATTTGTGACAAGAGGGAATAGTTTTTGATGAGCTTTAGCCACAGCACTAGTTGATTCCATTGATTTAAATGGTAATTGCATCAATTCCTGCAAGAAATAAAGCTATTATTATATCATAATGGTTTTACTTTTGCATAATGAAAATCAGTGCTGCAAGAGGATTATCCTGAGTTTTGTGTCTATGGCAGTTTCTGGTATTAATGTTTGAAACATGACTCTCTATCAGACATTAGAAACAAATTTGATAGACTGAAGACATGCAGTGTGGAGGTGGAGAAAAGGACAAGAGTAAGAAATCAAATACCCCTGAGAGATAAATACAACTGAAATATACTTAATAGAAAGGGAACTATAACTGTTGTTGAAATAACTGCTGTAAACCTACACTGTAACCAGAACTGGGCCTTTTACAGTATATGTATCTTTGGTTCTAAAATAATTTAATAAAAATGCCTCTTAAGACATCTCATTAAAGGTAACTCATTATTGTGGAACTCCCATCTAATAATGCTTGTCTGGCTTCATTACTTTTAGCATAGCTACACCAGCATAAAAACACAATGCTGTGCCTGTGAATATATCCTTCAAATTCCAACCAAGCACTAACCAGTGTCTGATCTGAGTTATGACACCATAAATCTACTGTATATGCATCACATACTCTACCAGAAAACAGTCTGCTGTACTGAATGCTCTGCTACTATGCTATTACTATTATAGTTATTTACTATGAAAGGTTGACAGTTTGATAGGAACTATTATTCTCAGGCAATGTAATACAGATATGAGTGCTTTTGTATAATTCATTCCAGGTAATTATTTTGTTGGTACTTTATTAACCATTGGCCAAAAGTGTTTTTTGGTTTTTTTCCCAAATCTGTAATACTTCAGGCTTTCAGCAAAGTAATTTGTAACCACCTGTTTTATTTACAAGGGGATTGCAATGACTTGATCAGTGCTTCCTCAGTGATCGATTAACACCCTTTGAAACAAGTTCAGAGAAGACATATGAAATGTTCTGGGGCTGCACTGGGCTGTCCATGTGCTAAATCAGCAGAGTTAGAGAACTACCAAGCACACTAATTCAGAAATATTCTTCCTTCAATCTCTCAGCCAGGGCTGCAAAATATTAATGCTATTTCTAGTAAGAATGGGCTTGTTATAGAGGGACTGAGGACAAGCTCCTTCTCAAATATCTTAATGTATTGGACTCTGTTGCAAAGGTCACTTTTCTGTTCTGTCCTGTGCAGCCACAGAAGTAAGAGAAGGTTATTTGTTTTCCTTCCCACTACTTACAATTTAAAGCCATGGCAGACACACAAAGCCTGCTTGATACCACTGGAGATTTGTGTTTGGATAATTTGTCACCTGTTTGTGATTTGTGTGTGAATTGAATTTAGTAAACATGAAGATCATTCTTCACAAGAGCTTGTTTTCCGTAAAATGGAATGGGTGTTGCAATACTGTGTTGTTTTCTTCACAACACTGTTGAGGGACAGTTTAAATTAAAAGGAATGAGTGGATACGTTTGCACTAGGAAGGAACACAGAAATTTTAAATTTACTGCTACTAGAAACTGTTCAATGTTAGGAGTGGAATGAAAGCCTGAATTATGGGTTCAGTAAAATCTGGGATAACCAACTAGTTCTTTTTCACCTAACAAAGGAGGCAGAACAAAGGATACAGACCTGAAATTTTCAACCCTCTCACTACCTCTGATGGTCAGTTAAGTGACATGAATTGTCACAAATTAGTGACTATTGAATATATATAAAACTACAATATATGCTTGTCCTTGTGCAAGTGGGAGTGAGAGGCCATGTAAGAGCATGTGGATGAAAAGCTTATGGCACACTTCACTGAGCAAGTTGAAGCCAACTCTTTAACATATTTATATATGGATGGATCATGTTTGTGAGATCACCCTATAAAGAACTCTTCAGTATGTCAATGCAGAAAAATTCTTTGGGAATTTTTCTAAGGAGATCCTCAAGCTGGAATGTCTGGAACACTGGAGACACTTACTGAGAGACACTTGTGGGCAAATAGTACAAAAGAAACTTTCTCAAGAGGTGATGTTTGATGACTGCAGCAGGTGCTGCAAATGCATCATGTCTCTAATTGGAGTTCAGATGGGCAATCAAGATATTGCTGTGTAAAACTTTTTCACACTTCAGCTGAGCCATAACGACAGTTTGTGGGCATGTAATTTAGAAAATTACAGTGCAAGGTTGAACAACGTCCTGGTCTAGATAGTGGATGAAGAAGGTGTGCAGCTGTTGAATATGATGTTGTTTTCTGTGTGCAGCCAGGCAGGCAACTGAAGAGGCTGAAGGGTTTTTAAATCCATGCCTGACTTATCTCAGACTGCAGGCTAAACTGCTTTGTCTTTCTTTCTTTATGGCTGATCTAGGCTGAAAGCAGGCATGAGCACAGCTGCCATTACTCAGTTAATGTGCAGTAACCTGTTCCTTCAAATGACAGCGTGTGAATTTAGAGAACTGATCCTACCACCTAAACCCACAGCATACATCCTGCGTAGTCACTGCCTTTGCAAGTTAGAATTAGAAATAAAGAAAGAAAGATATTTTTGAGTCGTGTACTGCAAAGATGCAGACCCACATATACAGATTCAGGGACTCCATTCTGGCAGCAGCTGGACTCTGGCAGTGGGTATGAACACCTTATTGAACACCTTCCTTTATTGACAGCCTTAGGGAAACAGAATTCTGTTCAGCAAACCTGCAGTGGGTATGAACACCTTATTGAACACCTTCCTTTATTGACAGCCTTAGGGAAACAGAATTCTGTTCAGCAAACCTGCAGTGGGTTTTAGCGGAATGGCCTGGCAGAAGATTTACAGCTAAATCTGAAGAACTCAGTAAAGGTTAAGATCTAAATTTAAGTAATTTTCCTCTTTCACACTATTAATATTTTTCATGCTAGGGGTCTCACAATGAAATTTTTATATTGAAATGACTTCAGGGCATTAGATTTGCCCATTTAAAATATTTTTCTGTTTCCTCTGCTGGTCTTAGTGATGAAAGAAAATATTTTCTTAATCATTGTGCTAAATCCCTTTAGCTCTATATTTGGAAAACATTATACATTTAATTTTAAATAGTCTTTTGGAGGTGTTTTTTTATTCCAAGTTCACTGTCACTATTTTATACAAAATAGTAACATTTTTCTTGCTTTTGTCACATATAACATGTTTCATTCTTAACCTCTGGGTTTTTTCACCAAAAGATTTGTAACTGGCCCCATTCCAAAATTACATATTTGCTGTCAGTCAGCTTTCTTTCCTAAATAACTTAGTTTTATAAAACAGAATAACAACATCTGTTAGGACTTGCTTTATAACAAGCCCGTATATCTACTTTCTCAAAACAGAGGGCAGCTTCAGATAACAGAGCACAGAATGGGTAGAAGCAGACTGAATTCCCAAGTATTTCTATAGAGGTATTCACTATATATTTGATGGTATTGTTACTGACTTCCCTTTTATAGAGCTATCAATGATTGGAGTAGAAATTAAAGCTTATAGGAATTGGCCAGTATATCTACATAAATATAAGCCAGTATAAAACAGTCTAAATTACAGTATGCATCAAAAGCTACCATCTTCGTATCATAAGTACAGGCCAATACTGCTCACTATTTGGGTAAAAACTATAGATGAAAGATACTTGATTCAATTTATAATTGTTTTTCTGTGGAAAACACCCATACCCTGAGATTTCTTTGAAGTAACCCTTTGCTGAGCAATCCTTTATCCTATCCATTGCAGTTTTGCATTCACTAATCTCCCTAGGCTTTGCAAAATGAAAAAAGATGTTATTATCCCATCGCAGCAGGCAGGAAAAGCAAGGTGAAGTGGCCTCTTCCAAAATTTGATGGAAATGGCAAGGGAGGATGAAAAGGACAGGGATTTTACATCAGTGACAATCTTGGTAGTAAGCTTTAAATTCTACATTATTGCCAGCTTCTCAGCTAGAGGGTACCAGCCTTGGGGAAGGTGGAAGGCATGAGGCTGACTGGCTCCACTGCCCTGGCATTGGACCAGGTGCACCTGACTGAGATGATGCACGTAAGTCCTCTTCTTTGGCCTTTCCTTGCTACCATCATATTGGGATGGGGAGGGATGCCACTCATGCTGGGATGCAATGCAGAGGACACCTCTCTCCACGTGCAGCGAGCCACCTCCTCCCAGCACTCATGCACTCAGCAATGACCTGCAGAGAAACTGGAGCTGCTTCCCTACCATGCCTTAGATGTGTATGTCAAAACTCTGAGCTGTCTTTGGAGCTGTGTCTGCAACGCACTGTGCTTCAACTGATTCCATAACATGAATCTTGGAAAGGCCTTTTCACTTGGAAGCAACAGTGTGCAAATGTGGCTGTGCCAATTCCAGACTTTCACTGCTAATGAAGTCTTCCTGTGCTGCTTCCTGTATAGAGCCTTTCCTGCTGAGGCCTTTGATAGATGAAAAAGATTCTTATACTTCTTGCGTCATAATATAGTGTGGATATATGCTAAGTATGTCATATCCACAGGGTGAAAGGATAGCATTGAGCAATCAGAGTCTAATGTACTGTATGTTAACATCCCCACTTAGTTGTCTGTAATAGGGAGTCTGGTGCCTAATTATTGCAAACCCCACCATTCTTGTTAAACTGTGGTCACCCCTATTGCTAAAATGGCTTCAGTTGGTCAGATATTAGCCATGGTGGGAGATTATATTTACAACTATTTATTAATTACAAAATTTCAACTCCCTATAAATTCAAAGTGACAGCTTCTTACAGATATCCCTCATATCTGGACAGGAGAAAAAGGGATAATGTAATCTGTTCTACATTGCATGTAAAAAGATGAGGGAATTCAGGTTGTAGTAGCTTCTTCTGGGAATAATGCTATTCAGGATATAGAAATTCAAGAGGGTCTTGTGCTGGATAAAGGGACACAACCCTGAAAATTACAAGTAGGTTTAAATGGCAATTGCAGTAAGAAGTACAAACCTCTGATTATTCACATGCCCTGCTACTCCAGACTTGCTGTTGATTCTGCTGGGTCCCTTGCTAACTGACTTCTGCTGCTTCACTGAACGATTTTTACTGTACACACATGATTAAATATTTTTTAAATGCAATCAATGACAATGAGCAACAAAAGTGCTTTCAGCTCAAAGCAGAATAAGAAAGACAGGACAGGAGGGAGAGTATTATAGAGGCTGAACTAATGTGACTGTTTCATTCTTATTAGGACTGCATAGAAAGGTATAAATCTGACATTCCAAGTATTTTTTAATGTTGTTCTAGAAGAACTTAGGAGTTTAGCATCATAACGGGTATTTCATTAAAGGTGCAGCCTCAGGCTGAAAACCCAAACATTTGTTAGCCAAAATGTCTTAAGGAAAAATCCTTCCATCCAAAAAATCTGTATCTGTCAATACAGCCTGCAGAGTATATACATGGAAGATAGGGACTTGGGACTGTGGGAAGCACATGTTTACTAATGAAAAAGTTCACCATTTTAGAATCTTATTTAATTTTGAAATGCACCGGATAAAAAAGGAAAAGAAAAAATAGCACACTACATTTTTATATAGGTAAAATTATAAATGTAAACCAATATAAACTACATTTTATTTCCTTTCTGAAATTATCAAGTGTAGTAAAATATATTTTTCTTGTTTGGCCTCAGAGGTTCCTATGCTTAATCGATATTACAGTGTATGAGGCGTATAGGTCTAGGCACTAGTTACAGAACACCACAGTGCTGCTGTGAGCTTATTTTGTTAATCCAGACTGTTGGTTCTCTGTGGTTACTTGTAGGAACCATATAGACAGACATGGCATGATTATTCCTTACCAGCTCATTGCTGCCATCCTCATCAAAATCCTCCTCTATCCCATCAGTCATATCTTCTCCATCCCCATCTGCATCTGGCCCTCCTTCAATTGGCTCTTCTGTAGAGTTATCTGCATTCTCTGATATGCATTCCTCTTGAATCAAATCAGCATTATCTTCCATTTGTTTCTTTTGGGCTTCTGTAAGGAAAACATACTCTATAGAGATTCAGTAACCTTTCCTATTGGTGGCAAAGGAAAGTGCTCTGCAGAAGAAACCTAAGCTTCCATCTCCAGGTGTGTTAGCTTTGTAAAATTCGGTGTGATAATATCTACCAGGCAAATATGATCGAAAATTTGTCTTTCAAAAATTAGTGCATAAATCAATGACAATATCAATATGGTCATTACCTCATCTATGCCATGCAGTGGATGAAGGCTTGATTTACCAATAGATCCAGCTTTTTGATTTTCTGTACTTGACTTTCCCTTGGATTACAACTGGCATAGTCACCATATATTTATTCATGTCCAGCCAATGAGAAGTACATAAATCCTTATGCTCTGAGAAGCAGAAGGCTGTTAATTGCCAATAAATGAACAAGAATTTGTGTGAATTTACTGTGAATATATCTCAACAGCCATACAGGAAATCAACAAATCCTTTTAGACAGGTAAACATGTTTTTTATGGAGTAAAGTATCAGTTACTCCTCATTGGTATAATGTGCTGAAGTAACTGGAGAATGCCCCCCTCCAATCAACCAAATATTGGCTTCCTATATTTTCTGCAAAGTGGTGAAAAGAAAGACCATTTCCATGGAGGCCTGAAGAATCTGTTCTTGTTGTCTTCCTGAGGGTAGCTGCGTTGTCGTGACTAGGTATTGTGAAAACTCCTGGATATGCTGAGGAACTTCATCCAAACAGCAGAAATCCTGAGGAGGACTGATGGAAGAATGACAGACACAGACTGGCCAGAAGAATATTTGGAGGGATCAGAGTCTTGTTCCTATGCACATCAGGAACTTATATGAAAAACTTTATGTGCCTAAAGTGAATAGGGCCAGAGAATTGGTTGCATGTAGCTAGAAAAACAATATCTTTTCAGTCTGAGAGTGATCAATGACAAAATTCCCAGAACAAAGCATTTCTTCCTTTGTAAAAATAACTGTTCTGGAACACTAGTAGTTCATTGCCTATCTTGTTGGACAATCAATGAATCAAGGATTGCCTTGAAGGTCTATATTTTTGAAGCTCTATGAGCATATTATTATTTTACCATACATTATTACCAGCTACACATACTATTCAAATCTGATTGAATTTTTCTGTTCCATAGTCTTAAACCAAGATTTTTTGTTTAGCTTTTGACTTTGCACACTTATTTTGCCACTTACATTCATGTCTTTAGTCTTCATTAGCCTTTAGTCCCTCATTTTCAACTTCACTTACTGAAGAAACAGAACAATTGAGCTTTCCTCCCTCAGTCACCTGATGTCTTCAGAAAGATTCTTAAAGAATACAAAGTCATCTTAGACAGCTGCTTCAACAGTACTGTAGTCACATGTATTAGCAGAAGATTCGGCCCATGGAGCTTCATCTTCTGTTGGTAAGGTGCTCCAGACAATGCTATGCTAGTTATAAGTGATTGTGCTACTTGCCTTAAATGTGGATTGAATCACCTATACCTACTATTTCTGGCCCTACCACTTCCTGTCTTAAGCCACTTCCGAGATCACTCAGCTCTGGCAATAACAACTGAATCAACTTTGCTTAAGGCTTTTAAACACAGGGTTGCTGAATTGACAGAAAATACATTTAAATGGGAAACCTACTAGGATACAGCTGCTAAAAAATTAGGTCACTTACTTAATTGTCTTAATGAGAAGATAGACTGGGTTCTTCAGAGGAGGCTAAAATACCATCTCAGTACCCATCTCTTTTGGGCTCTTCTGAGAAGTTAAACTTAAGTTCCTAACTTTCAGCCTAATTAGAGCCTAATTTCTAATATCACAGGAAGAATATTCTCTAACATTTATTTTCTCATCAGAACATCTTATTCCCGGCTTCCCCGTTCAGATTTTTGCAAACAAAGGAGTTATTTCTACAGTTTTCCTATGTACAGGAAATCCTATTTTCTATATTCCCCCTATTGGAAAGGTTAGGGGTTGATAACAGAAAAAACAGAACATCAGCTGTTACTATAAGGAGAGCTTTCAGGCAGCTGTAGAGCAGTAACCAATGTATGCACTGAGCTTGTCCAGCCTGTAACATCACATTCCTCCAGATGTAACAACTTTTAAGATTAAAACTTAAATATTCTTCAGGAGAGTGATTCAAACTCAGAAAACCAAAGGGGCAAGATGATGGCTCAATTTTTGCTTTACGTAAGTGAGACACAGATCCTCTCTCTGATTCCAGTCTTAGTGAGGCTACAGCTTCTGGCAGAAGAAAGTAAGAAATAATATTGCCAAACCATAGAGAAGGAACAAAAGCATCTCATCATTTCCCATCTGACACTCTAGTTGAAATAGTTCAGCTACTGATGTAGTTACACAAATCTTTTTGAATCTGCAGACTAATCACCGAGGCTGTATAACCCTTCTCATCAGGTCAGGAGACTCAAAGGAGGTTCCATGCTCACTGGTATCTCTGTGTTTGTCTCCTCACATTCTCCAATGAGAAGCAAAGAATATGAGGCGTGGATTCTGCACCCAATGTCTTAAAACATCAATATTTTGAAAACGTTTTTTAATCTCTGAGGATATTCATTGCTTGTCTTCAAAAGGCATATGACCATGATTCAATACGAATCAACGTTTTCCTCTTTGAGCTGATTTCTATTTAAATGGGTTCACTACAGTCCTTTAGCAAAAGTGAAAATTGGATATCAAAGTACAATGATGTGCAGATTGTTTTGCATAGTAATGGATTTTTTATAAAAAGCTCCCCAAGTTATGGATGCATGGTCTCAGAGTATTTCAGTGCACAAGTGATTCAATGGAGTGCCTTGCAATTACATCTTCACCAATTATACCAACTTTTATCTAACTTGCATAAAGTACAAAATAGAGTCTAATGAATACATATTGTGCACAGTTTTCCTGAAAGAGATAATCACATTCTGTACTAATGGTTTACCTTAGACTTGAAAAAAGCCCTCAACTTTGTGAGATAAACTGTAACAGAAGGGGGACTGGCCCTTGTCTGTCAACTTAGAAAATGATTGTAAAGAAAAGGTAGGTTTTTGTTTTGTGGTTTTTTGGGGTTTTTTTTAAGTTACTTGGGAACAGAAAGGATCCAGATTTAAATTCCTATTTTGACTGTGTAGGGTTTGTAACCCTCAACTGCTAATTCCAGTTTTAGACAGTCTTGATGGAATTCTCTTTATGTGTTCTGATGGGTTTTTGGCTTCATGTAACTGACTGTTCAGACACCCAGGTACTTGTGGGTTCTGAGGCAGAATTTCTTTCACACATTTCACACAAAATTCATAAAAAGGTTTTATCACAGAATGGAGGGGTGAGTTTTTCATGAGATAAGGCTTCCATTTCCCTGCTGGCTTTCACAAAATCAACTCACTAGTACACAACTTCTGTACAAACATATACCATGTGATCTGTAAGGAAATAGCAAAGAAAATACCACAGAGAGGCATAAGAACTGAGATTGTTTTTATGTACACCATGGTGAACATACAACCTTATAACTCTCAGGATGACTTTAAAGTGCTGCCAGGTGAGATCATTCATCTAACAAAATGAACACTGCAATGACAGTAATAAAGCTCTTGATTAAACTATAAATTAGTGTTGGATTTTTTTTATTCCCAAAGTTTGCCTAAAACTAAAACTTTTTAAGTCAGAAAAAAGCTAAACTGGAGGTGTAACTGGTTTTACAAAGAGGCCACAGCTTCATTCAATACCTGAGGTTGGACAGCATCTCTGAAGTCTCCAAGTGTAATCCCTCTTCAAATTAGGGACAAACTCAAAGTTTAGCCCAGGTCCGTGAGTCCTGAGCCCAAAGAGTTTTGAGTGTTCCCAAGGATGGAGCCACTATGGTCTTTCTGGTCAACTCACTATACTGATTAGTTGCATCTCTTCCTTATATCAAACAGAAATTTTTCCTTGCTTCAAGTTGTGCAGTACTGCCTACTGCCCAGGCAATAATTCTTGATATACACCATCTATTAATCCTTAATGTGCCTAGCACAAGCACCCCCACAGTCAACAACCTCTAGGTTAATTCTGTTCAGTCAGTTTTTTAGTGATGTTTTGTTTCCAGAACATCTAGAAAGATAATTTTTCTTACTATACCATAAAAAACAATTCTTAAATGATGATGCTTGCTCTGTGAAGAATATTAATTTGTCCTCACAGGACTTCTACCTGAGACTTAATTTACCTTGCTTCAGGCCTCCATATGTACCAAAATTTCAGAAAGGTTCCGTTCTCTTTGGTCTGTCTGCTTGACTAGTAAAGAGGTTCTAATTTTATTCATTTCACTAAAAATGGCTTTTACCTACCTGCTTCAGCTTTTTGCTGCTTCTCAATCTTTTCCAGTCTCCCTAGCAAGGAGTCAATTTTTGTTTTGATTTGAGTTAATTCTTTC
Organism: Corvus moneduloides; assembly: GCF_009650955.1. Lineage (NCBI taxonomy): Eukaryota > Metazoa > Chordata > Aves > Passeriformes > Corvidae > Corvus > Corvus moneduloides. Next base: position 136,731,878 of record NC_045476.1, on the reverse strand, counting down.
TTGATTGTTTGCAACTCGTCTGATTTCACTGTGGAAAGAGAGCAGAATGCAAAACATGAAATAAACTATATTTGTAGTAACATTCCCCACCCAAGCAAAACATGTTCTTTTTTTCTTTTCTGTCTAGCAGAAATTCTACTCCCTCATTTTTGTCAATATTTTTAGAGATTTAGCTTTTAAAATAACATTGTTAGTTAAAAATGCTGAATCCTAGAAAAAGACAGGATTCTAAGCCTTAATGGCAAGAGTTCATGTAAGGTGTGTTGCTCTGTAATAATTTCAGGAAAAACATCTCAAAGGTATTCTTCATAAATCCAAGTAACTTTTACTTAAAAACAGCCTATAGTGAAAGAATGATTCAAATTGGATAAACAGGTCACAGTCTTGCAATGTTACTTTGCTGGACTATTTTGTAATAATACTGACAATAAAATAAACATCCCCTACAGTAGCAGTATGTATTCCTCAGCAGGAGTGAATGGTAATATAAGTGCTAGGGAAGCCAGGGATGCAAGGTTATGTTCCAGCCAAAAACTCATTGCAAGAGATGTCAAGTTTTGTTGCTTCCAAAGCTGTCAGTTCAGTTTCAGTTGGCAATTTCTTGTATTTTTTCTAGCTATGGATAACATACAAAAATATTTCACTTTATGATTACATTCAAGGACATGGAGGCATCACCTATAAATTATTAGCTGAAGTCTCCAAGTCTTTGTTGCACTGCTTTACTCTTCATTTTTGTTCATTATTGCACTGCCATTGTCTAACCTAAGAAGGAGTAACTGCTTTGGAGGTGTTTTGGCTTCAAAAGAAACAGTGCTGAAGCCCTCATTAATTACCTCATTATTTTGGCATTATCAGAACATGTGTTTTATGCTCCGAAGGTGGTCCAATCAAATTCACTTGCCTGTTTTGTGCTAGGATATCATGTGGAAAAGTTCAAGAGAAAAAAATCCCTGTGCTAGCATGGGAGAAGAAAGCCATTTATAAAGGGAGTAGGCAACAGAGCTGTCACTCTTACAATTCTTGTAGGAAGAAACGGATCGTCACTGTGAGGGATTGGCAGTGGAAGAGCACTGAGCTATGTTACTCCTCCACCATTGCTGTAGGAGGATGTTCATTGACTTTGGTGTGTGTATCGAGAGCACGGATACACGGATACACATACACACAGGAGGGCCCTTACTGAGCCAGGGAAAAGGGATGTTCTGCTAGGAAGGACATGTTCCCTTTCTGTCAAAAGGGTCTTCTGTTTGCATCATGCTACATCAGTCCTGTTCATTGATCCTTGGCCACGTCTGTTATCATGGTGTCTCATGGTAATTTGTATTGGGGAACCAATTTGATGGTGAAGTGTGAAGACAAGCTAATGCCTGCTTCAGTGGTAATTAATGAGTATGATTTTGCTGCAAATCAGCCTTATTCCAAATTTGTAGCATATTCACTGAGGCTGAAACCAAAGACTTTTATCTTAGAATATGGGTCATGTATAGCGTAACATGTCAGCTAAAGGGAGTAGGTTGCTATATGTGGTAATGCACTTGTTTAATCATGTGTTCATATTGAGAAATTGCATTATCTCACACTATCATAGGCTGAAACCTCCAATCTCACACTGAATGAACAGAAGGACTTAAAGAAAAAAGCATAAAACTAACCTTCATGCTAGACTCTTATATGCTATACAGTATATGATGGAATTATTTTGTGCATTTATAGAGCAAGGCTTTAACGGGTCACTATCCAATCCCACAGATCTGAAACAAAATGTTAAGATTCTGACGACTGTATATTTAGAAGGTTACTGATCCCCCAGGGGCAGTGGCTGGTCCATGCTGGAGTAGCAAGGTAGCTCAGAATCCAGAGTGAAATGGTGGGAATTGCTCCAACGGGGAATGCTAAGTCTTGGCAGGAACCCACTATGAAGCCAGCTGGCAACACATTTCATGCAGCCAAACTGATGTGTCAGGGATGCTCCCTTGACTAGCAAACTGCAGGCTGGCCAAGTCCAAAAGGTGCAAACTCAGAAGTGACACTGCAAGGACTTAATGGTATTTATTTCCAGTCTACTAAGCAAAACAGAAAACATTTGCATATCTGAGTTTGACAAGGAAACAGGCACATGCATAGGGCTGCTGTTCACCTCAGGTCTGCTGCACAGGGGCTTCCATGTGGTGTCTCTGGAAAAACTAGGTTGGGAAGAAGATGGCACCAGAAGGAACAAGACAACAATGAGGATTCAAAGAACAAACCCCAGAGGAAAAAGACAAGGGCGTGCTGGGCAACAGATGGCTGAACATGAGCCAGTGTGTGCCCCGGTGGCCAAGAAGGCCAATGGCATCCTGGCCTGTATCAGCAATAGTGTGACCAGCATGAGCAGGGCAGTGATTGTCCCTCTGTACTCAGCACTGGTGAGACACCTCGAGTGCTGTGTCCAGTTCTAAGCACCTCAGTTGAAGAAAGACTGAGGTGCTGGAGAGTCTCCAGAGAAGGGCAATGAAGGCAATGAGGCTGGTGATGGGTCTAGAGGGTAATTCATATGAGGAGTGTCTGAGGGAGTTGGGGTTGTTTAGCCTGGAGAAAAGGAGGCTCAGGGGTGACCTTATCACTCTCTACAACAACCTGAAAGGAGGCTGTAGCCAGGTGGGAGGTATCCACTTCCCCCAGATAACTAGTGATAGGGCAAGAGGATGTAGCATCAAGCTGCATCTGGGGAGGTTCAGGTTGGATATGAGAAGTAATTTCTTTATGGAAATGGTTGTTAAACACTGGAATGGACTTCCCAGGGAGGTTGTGGAATCACCATCCCTGGAGAGGTTCAAGAAACCACTGTCTGTGACATTTAGTGCTATGGTCTAGTTGACAAGGTCGTGATCAGTAAAGGCTGGACTGGATGATCTTGTAGGTCTTTTCCAATCTAAATGATTCTGTGATTCTGTGTTCATAGAGTCAATTGCTTCAAGTTAACACTTAAGTGGACTGAAAGAAAAAAGAGAAAAAAATCTCAACCTATCTGCGCAAGTTCCACATTTTCACTCTGTTTTCAACATTGTGATGGTGCAATTACTTGAATTGCTTATTGTTTTACCTTGCAGAGAAATGTACAAGTCATTGAAATTATTCTCCTAGAGAAACTCCACTCTCAATTATAGTGTAGTGGTTATTTCTGTAGTAAGGAGCAACTACCAAAGACAAATTATGAAGGACTGTGATGAAAAATAAGTTGAGCATGAGCCAGATCTTTTCCTTGCCACAGTTTAACTTCATCGAGCAACTAAGCACCACACAGTTGCTCACTTCTCTCTAACACCCAGAAGGATGGGGGAAAGAAAATAAGGAGGGTAAAAGTGAGAAAACTCATAGGTTGAGATAAGAACAGTTTATTAATTGAAATACAATATGATGATGATGATGATGATGATGATGATGATGATGATAATGATAATAATAATGATAATAATAATAATAATGAAAAGGAAAATAACAGAGAAAGAAATAAAGTCCAAGAAGCAGAAGTGGTGCAAATGAAAACACCACCTGACAGATGCCCTTAGCAAGCCCTGGCCACCCTTCCCCATAATTTTTTGTAGAACATGATACCATGGTCTGGAACATCCCTTTGGCCATCTGGGGTCAGCTGCCCCAGGTGTGTCCCGTCCCAGTTCTTTGTGCCCCCCAGCCTGCTCATTGGTGGAGTGGGGTGAAGCAAAGAAGGACCTTGTATAAGCTCAGCAGTAACTAAAACATCCCCGTGTCATCAACACTGCTTCCAGTACAAATTCACAACACAGCCCCATAGTAGCTACTGTGAAGAAAATTGACTCTACCCCAGCCTAACCCAGCACACCACTCTACCTAGCACTTGTGAGGCCACATCTGGAGTACTGTGTCTACCTCTGGGCCCCCAGTATAAAAGGGAATGAAGAAAACAAAGCCAGACTCTTCTCAGTAGACCCCACTGACACACCAAAGACCTTTGTCATAAATTAAAGCATGTGAAATTGCGTCTTAACACAGGAATTTTATTTTTTTTTTTTCCCATGGATGTGGTCAGACACGGTCCTGGGAAATTTTCTTTTCAGGGCACTTGCACCAGAGGAGCTGCAGAGGTCCCTTCCAAACAGCCATTCTGTGAGTCTATGATTCAGTAGAATAGCACTTGAGAAGAACTTCAGGCTTTTAAAGCAGTGTTATGACAAAGATAAAATGTAAAGATTATAAATTCTGTGCTCCAGGTGTCCTGCTTTGAGTGTATAAATTTCCCTTTAAAACAACATGGATTTTTTAAAATTGATCTTAGGCAAGAAATAAAGCCGTTGGTAAACATGACCTGAGCTGCATGTGTCCAAAATATCTGTTCATCTGCTTTTGAACAACAGAACAGGAAAATAAAGTAACTTACTGTTGGGTAATTTTTTCCCAACTAGCAGATAAACAAAGGCCAGCAGGTGACAGAAATGCACATATTGAAAAGGACAGAAATTACTAATGAAATTTCTCAAGCACTGGCACCAAAATGGCTAAATGTCTTGAACAACTCTGATGCAAAAATGTAATTTTCTGATTACATGAAATTGAAAGATATCATCTTTTCAGAGTAAACTGAAATGGATGAAGAGGTCAGGTGATTTTAAGGAATATTACATTAGAAAAAATGGTGACATGCAATTGCACTGAAAAAAAATCCTACACTTAACAGCAGAACTTCTACTCTCAGCACCAAGGCTCATCAGCAGAAAAAGACAGTGACGGAATTATCCTCGGGTTGATAATAGACTATCACTATATGCAGCCACGAGAAGGAAAATGCAGTGCTAGGATGTGTCAGATGATGTACTGCTAAAGATGGAGAAGTATAATGTCTTTGTATGAGGAGCTGGTGAGTACAAGTTGAATCACTGAATTCTAGCAGGTACATGTGGAGAACAGCTGTGAAGATGACCATAAAAATGGAAAGCCTGTAGAGTGACAGAAGTGTTTTGCTTGTTTGCTGAAGATAAAAAAAGGCAAAAAGAAATACTACTTTTATGCTAAGACAGTGTTGGCACAAAAAAAAAGAATGTGAACAAATGAGAAACAAACTAAGCTGGAAATTAGAAGAAACAGACACAGAAAAAAACCAAACTCTAACTATCTTTAAAATGTATCTGAAAGGATTAAAGGATGATGCTACTTGCAAGAGTTAGGAATTTGATTCAGTGACCCTTTCCAGCCCTTTGTGGCCTTCCAGAATACATCTTTCACTGAAGCATCTAACACCAAACGAGACAAGCCACATCCAGTGCATAACAGGAGATATAAAATTAAGGTCAGTCACATTTTAAAAATGAAAGGCCTACCATTGAACTACAGCTATATTTTGAAACTTTTTTTTTCAGTAACTGCAAATTGATTCATCCACAAAGCATGATTCAGATTTCTTTGGAAAGAAACGTCACGCATTTTTATCTAAGCCCTTCATGTTTAATATAAAATATTTTATCATATTTTATTACTTTAGGTATCACTGCAAAATGGATCACCTGATGGAGCCAAATATAAACTCTATGAGTCAACATTAATTCATTTAAAGACATAATTCAATACATATTTTAACGTCCTAAGTGTCTATGCCTTAATTTCAAGCACACAGAGTATAAAAGATTTGATTAATATTTTCCTCCTGATTTCAGCAGTGTAAAATGAAAGTGCATACTCTGAGACCTTCAATTTCTTCATTGTCAGAGAAAGTGAGCTTTTCCCAGTTCTAAATAGCAATTTGAATGTACTGCTTCATACCATTAACATACCATTAATATGAAGAACTACTATGTGTGATTTACCCACCAACATGTTTAATTTTGTGAGTTACTTCTGGTAATTTGGAAATGCTGATTTATGTTTTTCTAGTCTTTGGAGTTAAAAAGAAAACAAAATATTGATAACTGTTCCTGAAAAAATTATGGATTTAGGAAAGAAGTCAAATCTTCCTAATGTATTTTGTGTTTTGGACACAAATTTAAAACACATATTGCCACTTTTCGGTCAAACAGGAGTTTACTGTGCTGGCAGATATTATCTTTGCAGATGTGTTCATCATTGAGCAAGGCATTTTTGGTACTATGTTTTTTGTAACATCTTTGCTCAACAATAAACTTCTGCCTTTGGATTGCTGTTTTTCAGAAGAGAGTCCTTTTGATTCTGGTGATTTCACTTAGGGGATCTCCCACGTTGTGATCCTTAATATGACACGTATGGGTTCATTTTCTGGATCCAGTCTGAGTGTGAAGTGTTACATCTATGAGATTTCTACTTACATCTTAAAAAATGTCTTAGGGGAAGTCATCTCATGAGAGTTTTGCTATATGGGGGTGTCATGGGTTAGCAAGCATAGTCTCGGAAGTGATGTTCTTGCAAAGGGGTGCTTACAGCTTCCTCTGTGACCTGACAGAACCTATCAGCTGGCCAGTTTGAATATGGACAATTCTTTAAGCCACTTAAAGTCGTGACCGCCTCTGTGATACACACTTAAGAACAGACTAACCCCAGGCAGAGTCCCTCTCGTTTCCAGCACTGGGACAGGTGGCTGCGGGCCCCGTGCGGGGGCTGGCAGGCTCGGCCCAGGCCCTGCTTGGGCCAGGCTGGGCTGGGCCACGGCCATCCTGGAGCCGATGGGCCCTGTTCCACCTGCGGAACAACCTCCCCCCCCACAGCCCTGCTCTGTGCAGCCGGAGCAGCCCGGCTCCCCCTCTCCAGTGCGGCCAAGATTCAGCTGAAGCTTCCCTGCTGTCCAGCAAAAGATCGTGTGACCAACAGCGATAAGCGAAATTCCACCTGCAAGGCCTGGGTGAGATTAACCCTTTTAGTGCTGTGAAGAGCTGAAAACCTGAGGGAGAAGAAAGAGGAGATGCTTAAAGTTGAAATTCTGTTGTAAAGCTATGATATATCAGAGTACCTGTTGTAATTTCATGAAGGCATGGGGGGTGGAGCATTCAACTTGTACTTGTGAGCAAAAGCACCTGTGCTGAGATAGGCAGATGCTGAAGCAGCTGTAATTTCATGAGAAGTTTGAACAGGGAGAGGTGGAAGCGATGAGGACTTCTGCTCCAAATGGAAAAGGAGAAGACCTCAGTTCCCAGAGATGCTCCCAGAGATAGTCCTAGAGATGAAGATGAGGAGGACCCTTTGCTCCCAGGGAAGGAGAAGGGCCGCTATTCTTAGAGACGAAATGCTCCCAGAGATGGGTGAAGAGAACTTTTGTTTCTGAATGGCTCAACCTTAAAATTGTACCCCAGTAATTCAAGAGTGGACCCTCGAAAGCAGTTGTGGGAAAAGCTGCAAGTCGGGGGAAGGGACTCACATGCGAGCAGAGAACCAACCCAGGCGGCTGTCTCGTTGTGATAATGTTTTCATAGCATGGGCAAGAGAGACTCCTCTTCCTAAATGGACTGAACAAGGTTATTATGGAAGTGCTAAACAGACTGAACATCTCAAGGGTTGTCTTTTTACATTGTCAGTGGGAGAAGGGAGAAAGGTGGGGGGGAGGAGAAGTGTTCTGAAGGTGTGGTATGATTTTTTTTCTTCTTTTAGGTCTGTTAATAAACTTCTTTATATTCTTTCAAATTTGTTGCCTGCTTTGCGTTTCTCCTAATTCTTATCTCACAGAAGGTAAACAGTAATGAGTACTTTGGACCAAACCACTACAGGGGGTGAAATCTTTCAAGCATAGGCAGTACCATTTTGACACTGTTAATTCTAAACTTGCAATGAAGCTGGTTTATGGTCTTAAATTTCATTAAAACTCAAAATAGTTTCCTTCCCATGAACCATGTTTCTCCTTATTGAAGAAATCCTTTATTTAACTAACAATAAATTACTATTAGAAGCACAGTGCATTAGGTCAAGGGGTCCAGATTAGCAATGTAGAGTGAGGGGCTACAAAATATTAAATTGCATCCTTCCACAATTCAATATAATCAACTTTTCCAAGAAAGTGTCAAAGGAAGCTGCAAAACATACATTATCTACTTTCCAAATTGAAGCTTCTAAGGGAATGGCTCTGCTATTTCTCTGATAAGGTCTTACAATAAGCTGATTACATTCCTGACCAAGTCAACAAAATCATATTTCTACATTTATGATGGTTTGACCAGAATTGACAAAAAGGGAAGTAATTTTACAGGAAAATTAGGCATGAAAATCTGTACACTGTGTGTCTGACTCCTTTTAAAGATGTGCTGCATGCAGAAAGAATACTTTGTGCAATTTATTTCATCACAATAAAAAGTCTCTGCATTTGTGTTCCAATTGTCATTGCAATGAATTGAGGGTAGAAACCTAACAAAGGTCAAAATGTCAGCCCATGTTTTTAGTGATGCATCTTGCAGCTCTTCCTTCAGTTAAAGACCTGGATCCAAGGATGATCTTGTCGCCTGGAGCTCTTAGACTGACACTTTTAGAATTCAGACCACACCTGAATACATAGATCAGGATGTTTTCACTGGGGCATAACACTGCCTGTTTGGATCTGGACACTCCTGATTGCACTTCCATTAAATAATTTACAGGTTCTGCAATATTTGCTGTATTATGCAGGCAGTGTTTTGGAAATCTTATAGCAAATGTCTGGGGATACTTGAACAAAGGTTGAATCCTATAATCTATGCTATGCATTACTTAAGTCCTGACACAGTACTACAAAATATTTTTTGAAATGCAGAAGAAATAAAGCAAATTTTGCATGAGTTCTGAGGAATAAATATCTATATGTTGATGTAATATTCTCTGTCTCATTCACTACAATGGAAATTCAGATTTTTGCATGAGAGCTTTTCTTGTCATCTGTTGGGATACAAGATCCTCAGCTCTCTAGAAGAATTTTATAGTTATTCTTGTTCTGGACAACGAGAAAAATAAATAAAAAACTTATCTGAAAATGATCTCTCTTTTCATGGCAAAGTGAGTCAAAAAAGCCCATCCTTATTAGAGCATACTTTAGGACAATTAGTGATTTGACTGCACCTATACTACAAATATTTATATAGCTAAAACAACGGTAAATGATGAACAAATGAGATCTAACTAAAGCTTTGATTCACTTTGTGAAAACCCAAAGATTCAAGGACTGAAAAGGATTAACAAAATAATTTAAGTTCTAAGTTTTCTGAAATGAAGATCTTGAGCTGTATACTTTCTTTTAAAATAATAGAAGAAAACACAATTTGTTACTTAAAGTATTGAGGAAGAGGTTACTTCAAGGTTTGTATGAAAATGTCTAGACTCATGATCATTCTCCAGAGAACAAAGGAAGTATTGCTACTCTGAGCTGCTACTCTTAGGGTCTGAGTGAGCTTCATAATATGACATCTAAATTTAGATGTCTTCCTGTGTGTTAGGCATCAAAGCTCCTGTTAGTGGTAATGGACATCCCACCCATTCACTCCCTGGAGACTTGTGAGTGATTTAACTGTACAAGATACAGAGCCTCTCATTGTCAGAAAATCATCCTCCCCAAGGAATGTCTTGAGCTCCTTGTTCCTGAGTGTACAACATTATCTTTAGCTGTGTTTACCACATGTCCATTTTTTCAGTCACATGCATTTACATGTTTATTTCATGCTTTCCTTCAATGTCTCTGATATACTCAGGTCATACAATAGGATCAAGAATGGATCCTAGTGGGCTCACTAGAGGTCCACCTTCTTTATTAGATACTAGCATGTGAGATTTGAATATGTTATTCACACAGAGTATTTGACTGGGTCCTGTTGATGCCATAATTAACTCCTCTGGCAGTAAGATGTACTGTTGATGGATTCAATTATTTCACGGTTGTATGTAAGACAGCATGATGTTTTGCTGGCCACTCTAGTACTGCAAAAGACTTATTGAAGTTCCTTCATTCTTTCTAATATCTGATCCCTACCTGATCTTTCTCTTCCTCTTCCAGTGACGCTTCCAAGGACAGTATCACTCCACATAAGGGGCAGGGGAAGACGGGTGGGTGCTGAAAGATGCACGAAGAGGAAGATGAAGTTCCCAGGACATACTATGGAGTGGGGAGCTTGGTGAGCTTGGAGGAGGGAATGCCTATTTTTCATCAGCTTTTCTAAGGCAAACTCACTAAAAAAGGGTTAAATAACCCCAAGTTGCCAATCCTGTTTTGAACTTCCTTTAAAACAGAGAAAGACACTGTGCCTCTTTCTACACTCACAGGAATGTGGTAAAAAAAAGTACACATAACCCAACCTCCCGTGGCCCCCCTAGTCCACCCCCACCAGCTTACATACAACCCTCAAGTCTCCACAGAAATCAATGTGCTTCTGTCTGGCTATAACAGGATTATTATCTTTGTTTTATTACCAGCTATTCACAAGATCTCATGGTGTATGAGCAGTCAGGTTGAGAGGAGATTTTAAACAGGCTTTTTCTGAGGCCAAGGGAGCAGGTAAAATGTTGAAAGAATTTTCTTCAAAAGTGTTATGAGTGTGCTCCTTGACTTGCAGGAAAGGCCTGGAAGCTTCGGTAATCAAGCCAGTTTTTCAAGCTGGATTCTGAGGGTAGGAAATGACTGCAATAGGGCTATATAGTGGAAGCTTTCTGTTTGCAGACATTGCTAGGATCATTGTTTCAATAATATTCAACTGATATGAGCAACTCACATTTGGATCCTGAGGAAGAAGCCCCACTTGAAGTGGATCGTGATGCTCCCTTCATGGAGAAAACCCCTTTGCCTCTACGAGTTGCTGTCACAGCCACACGAGGACGTTTGAGTGGAATCACTGCACGGGGCGGTGGGGGGACACGGCCATGGTAATCAAACAACCTAGAAAAGATTAAGTCAGCTGGACTCCATAAAACCTTCTGTGATTTTATGTCATGGAAGCTCTGTCAACTAAATTTGCATGTTATCTTTGAGAAAATTACCCTTTGAAACCGTAATCATTTTATATCAAGTCAAATTAGATTTCAAGGACCTATGCACATTAAGTGCCTTATTCAGATTTCAGTCACACACCAGTGCACAGACCGGCTCAGGTTTTTTGTGTGTCATTTAAATGAATGATGTATTATGGGACTCCGCTATTTGCCATATGGAAAATCCATAACTTGCTTTCCACAGGTCCACATCATTTCATTGCTGAAAGCCAACAGCAGTACATTTTGTTGTGACACTTCAGCTCCTTTATTACATGCATGGCTTAAATTCTAGTTTTCTATCTGCTATCTTTAAAGATGTAAAAGTAAAGTACAAAAGAGAACTTTCCTGAAGACAACCATCACCATAAAGAAATATCCTGCAGTTTGTGAAATAAAAAGTCTTTGCATATGTTCTCTTTATTGAAGAATGAATCAGTGTAGAAACACTAAAATACCCAACCATGCTTAATAAATTAAAAAAAAAAAAAAGTTCAAACCAAAACCACTGTAGCAGGCAGATATTCAGGCTTTTACCACTACAGTCAATAAAAGAAACTCTACAACAAAAAGGAACTATTGTTCCCAAACAGAATAGCCCAATCCTAAAAATACAGTTATCAATAGCAAATAACTAAAATGTGTAGAGGGAAATAAAGGCAGTAGAAAAGGTAATCAAAGCCACAGTTATATTTAGAACATAAAAGCTATGGGTTCTGGGTATGATAGGTCAGGAGAAGAAAAAAAATGAAGATTTTCAGTTCAGAGTCTGAAGCAGAGGGATAAGCAACATCCTCATAAAATGTTCTCAAATTTACTTGCAACTAGTAATTATGGAAATTTATAACTGCATGTTTAATTTTCACAGTTGTGAGTACTGTCACCCAGCCAGGCAGATACACATTTGAAAACAGACACACAAGAAACAGTAATTCACTCACCACAGCATCTAACAGTATGCTAAACAGGAAGCAGAGTCAAACTTAAATCTTCTAACCCATTTTCTGGCAAGTACATACCTAGTGCTTAAATCAAACCACAGTTCTGTCTGTACTCTAATCCTACAGACAATGTAACCATCTCCTTCCTTTTCCATAGCTGTTTACAAAATGTGTCACAGAGGTCCTGTCACACTCACTGACTGTGAACTCCATGGCCTCAAATATTCCCACAAATGAGCAGTTTCTAGTCATGGTGAGCATAAGTAAAGAATTGTGTTTGAAGATGAAAACGAAACCATTTTTTTTCTACTTTTAACATAAATATTAGTGTTTATTGCCACTCATCATTTATCATATTAGATAAACTGCAGGTTGGTCACAAACTCCTTTTTGATGTTACTGGATAAAAATGTTCCTGAAGAGCTGTAAGCTGTCATGCAAAAGTTCAGTATGTGATTATTACTCCACAGGTGATTTTTTTCTAGCTTCCAATGGTTTGTGTTTACATAACAGAGTGAAATATGAAACTATGCTTCCTTTTCTCAAAATATATAAAAGAGCTGTTATCTAAGTGATTGTGGATCTCTTATCTCTGGATATCTGGGATTCTCTTCTTCTTCTTCCTGTTGTCTATCTATTCCTACTTTTGTTTACGAAATTATGCAAAGCTTTTGGGCTTGATTTTTTTTTTATCAAGCTCTATATATTCCAATAATATGTTTTCTTTTAAAAAACAATGCTTCCATTTATAGTTCTGAAGTTCCGTGCCTGTTTTCCTTGTGCTTGTAATATGAAAAATGATAAAGAGAAGTCCTCAGATCCAAAGCAATCTTTTGCCCCAATAATCACTAATGTGCAGACAACTATGCCTTTTCTTTCAGTCACCCTTCTAAATTTACAGTTCTGATCTTGCCAGTGCCCAACAGAAAATGCCCCAAAAGCTCTTAGAGAAGGATAAAATCAAAAGACCTATTTAGTAAGCATACATTTGGTGGTGGTAATTTTCTCTCTGACGTATTCAAATAGTCTTCTGATAGACAATAGAAATAATGCAATGAATAATACATAAAATCAGAACTGACCTGTTTAACCGAAGGACGGGATTCTATTATAAACAAATATTAGAAATTATGTAGGATGTACAAAAATATAAGCACACATACCGATTGTAGAAATCATCTCTGTAGTAATCATAATCAAAGACATAACCACTGTGGAAAAACACAGAAAAACAAGAATGAACTGGCTTACAGGAAAATACACACTGATTAAAACTGTGGTAATATTGGCTTATTCTCAAATTTCAACCCCTTCTTCAAAGTCCTTCCACTTATTTTATACAACCATACAATGTAAATTATGTTTGTCAATGCTATTGTCAGCTATCACTGTATATTTGGAAATGTGAAGTCTGGGGCATGCAGAACAGTGTAAACAGCTGACAGCACATACAGGAAGGATTTAACACAGCGAGACAGCTCTGTAATTAGAGGATCATTATAGTGTAATTCTCTGAGTGATCAAATGAAGTTAGCATTCCAAAACTGACACCCTCTTCTTTTCTGGTCTAACATAGCACCATCAGTGGAGTAGAAAGACAGTTAAATACATGAAAGAGTGGGAAATCAGTGAGAAGGTGAGCTAAGATAGTTACTTTGATTTAGAGAAACATGAAAAGGGTTGGACTGCTTGCTGGTGCTTGAGTCCACCAAATTATTTTCATCAAAAAGAGACAAAGTTAAAGGTTAAGAAAATAAATGCTAAATAAGTGTTACAGGGATGCATTGCCTCTCAGGTTCAGGAAAGAATATATGGACCAATCTGAGAAAGGACAGATACCATCAAGGGAAACAAACACATGTGAAATTGCACAGGTCCAGGAGAAAACTATTTTTGAGCTGTCAATAGCAAAGTCAGCCTCAGACTGATCTTCCTGGTTTTGCATTCCATTAGCAACTTTCTACTTTTGTGTTGAAGAAATAGCAAAGAAGTCTTATCTATCTCATACACCCCCCAAAAAAACCCCCAAACCAACAAACCAACGAGCCAATAAAGGCTCTGCATGGAAAAGTCACAAGGGTTTATAACTCTGCCTAGTTACAGAGATTAGTTACAAATAGTTACAAAAATCTAATTTGTAACTATTTTACAAATAGTTTTGTAACTATTTTACAAATAGTTACAAAAATCTAAGTTTTTCACTGGCCTGATGAGGACAATTATGAATAGTAAAGGTAAGAAGCATGAAGAAAGTATCACAAAAGGAGAAGCTTTAAATGAGAAAGGAAAAAGGTTGAAATGAGAGAGGTAGAAAGGACAAGCCACAGAAGAAAACTTTCCCTGAAAAAAAGGGAGATTGGAGAATGATAGCGTGATTTAGGTTGGAAAGGACCTTAAAGGCCAGCTACATATTAAAGAAGTTTGTCTTCACAGGGAATGAACTTGTGGATGATTTCTGCTCTTGGACATTGAGCAAAATGGGGTTTTTAGTGTATAACTTGAAGAATGTGTCAAGAATTCTAGCAAAGAAGGTCAGGGCACAATTTCCATCTCTGCCACATCTCTTTCACATGCAAGTGTCCAGTTGAAAGTTGTACTGTCTGCTTGCATAATACTGTAATTAAAGATCATGAGAGTTGCAAACAACTGTGGCCCTTTTTGCAATTTATTTGAGAAAAGTAGTCCTAAGATGTATTTCATGTGAAACACTTACTAAATTAAACAGCCCTGAGAGACTAGAACCCAGCAACAGATAAGCTGTGTGTGACAGAGGATGCAAAATATCACTAAATAATAATAGACTGTGTATAGTGATCATGTTTCTGTATCTTAATGCGAAACTAGCAAATTTTTTCTAAGCTATATGACAGCTCTTATTTTGTCTTTCATGCCAGTCTGCATGGATCTAAGATGTAACAGGTAGCAAAGCTATTATTTTATTTACAACTATTCACAGCTTCCTAGTGGTTTTATTTAGCTGAATGATTAATAGCTTCAGTAAGCCCATACTTAATATTCAATGTGTGTTTTTAAGTAGAAAATAACAGATAATTTGAAGAAAAAATATTAAATTTAAAATCCGTGTCACATGAAACCTTTCACCTGGAGTTGAGATTAATTTAATTTGCATAAAGACCAGAAAAATTCACTTTCTCAAGGTTGAAGACCATGAAGTGGGTGAAGAATATTTCACAGGTACCAGTTAGAGTAAGGCTATACTTTTCTGTAGTAACTCAGCTCTGGCTCACAGGACAGAATAAGGACTTCTGGCCCCTCGCTGGGTATGAAAATTTTAAGTTGAATTATGATGTTTCATCTGTAATATGTGGAAGAGATTGTAGTGTGAAAACACCAGTACATCTCTCCATCCACAGCCATAATTGTTCCTACTTCTGCATGTCAAGGGACAGACATAAGATTTGGTCAGTGCTGCAGTATAACACCAAGCAGAAAATTAGCACAGGTAATCACTGGCACTGAGATCGAGGTGACTGCAAGGATCTTAACCTCTGGAGAGTTATTCCTTAGCAACCCAACAGCCTGTGTAATGGTGGCCACAGGAAATCACTGATACAGTGTTGAATACCAAATACTCAGCAGGTCAGAAGCAGAGAAAGGTTTAAATGAGCCTGTGAACTGGTGGAGTCAGCAGTTTCCTAATGGCACTGTAAACAGGCAGATTACTTCCCCACAAACACATGGCATCTCTACAATATTAACAACAGAACTGCGTGCATGATGCTGACATTAATGTAGTAGATAGTAAAAGACACTGCTTTATGTGTGTCTCACATGAGGCAAAGAAAACTCATCAGTAAAGGGTGCTTCTACTGAGCAAAAGTCATGGTTCCTTTTTCTAACTTAGTATCACAATGACAATCTTGTACAAGCTGTCTTTATTGGTTTCATTTAACACTACATGTATCTTTAAAACTGTGTTTGCCTGAAGAATAACGGATTCCCCCATGACCATATTTTCAGAGCTGTGATCAAAGTTCCTATGCATGTCAGCAGTTGCATGTGCCAATCAGGCAAATACAGTGTTATGCTTCTGCGTATTTTCAATAAACTTACAGATGTTATTATGTCTTTATATACCTGATGTTGAAAACATATTGCTACTGTGCAATCTTTTTGCATTCTGTATGCAATGCCCACAAAAGTTGTTCATAAACTAATGACCACATCCTGTTTTAACTTAGGTAGTTCCAAACACTAGTGATAAAACTGACTTCTGCGGGGTCATTTAGGAGAGTTAATGCAGGACAGAGCAGAAATACCTTGTGTTATTTTCCTGCCAACAAGAATTTTGTCTTGCACGTAAATCAGCCTTAGCTACTATCTCCTCTTCTTTCCACAGGTACAAAGATATATTTAAATCATAAATGTTGACAAACCGGGCATAATGTATCTTAATTTAATTGACAAAGCTATCACCATTTATACTGTCAGTTGCTTGTCTGTTGTCAGGCCTGAATAAAAATATTAAACACAAAAGCAATATTCCTTAAATCAAACTCTTTTTGGGAAGCACATATCAACCTAATCGTTGAAGCTGGTATTCCAGTCATTTGTAAAATCATTTCTCATGTCATGTGAAAAGAGTATTAGAAATTGTTCCTGTTGAGTGCAAAAGAGAATCAGTCTAAACTGATGTTAAAAAGGAATTCGGTGAGGGTAACTAGATGATTTAGAGAATAAGCATCGAGAGATGGAAAGTTTTCCTGCTAGAAAATCAATCACATGGAAGTTACTTTCATAAGCTGTTGAAAAAAATGGTGGATATTTCAGGACAATTTTCAGTGGATGGTTACTTACACACCCAGACGTGAATTAAATTGGTGGGATGAATCCCACCTTTACTTTAAAGACAACTTAATTTTAGGTAAGGATGAGAGTGCTGATAGAGGTGGAGGGACACTGCTGTTTTGCAGTTCAGGCTGTATATTCTGCAGAGAGAGAGAATATTCTCCAGAGTCTGCTTTTTTGCTGACAGACTTACTGTCAAAAGGCAAATTTTTTCAGTGATTCCTTCAACTAATATATTAGACATTACAGGAAAAAAGAGGGGGATAGAAGAGGAAAAGTAATTGCAGAGAAGTATTTTACATTCATTTCCATAATGAATATATGAAGGCAAATAGGTATAGTTAAAAAGAACAGCTTAACACCAAAATGCCCAATCACTTATCCCAAAATACCAATCAATTGAACATAACCTACTATTTGTATATTTCAATTAAGGATTAAATTGCATAGTAATTTTGTAATGATAAGTTAATAAAGGTTTTGGGTTTTTTTTCCAATTCTGCACATTTATTCAATTAATAAGAGCAAGATATATTTTTTCCTGAGTGGGGAAAAAATAAGGAGTTAAGTTTCAAAATGTGCAACATGGAATGTAATACTGTAAACTGATATATTTTTCTGCAAAACTGAAAAATTTTTTGCAATTTTAATCTGAGGAGGTGCATTTTGTCCAAGGAGGACATGTATACATAAACAAGCTGACTTACAGTACTCCATTTTCCATTAACATATTTTTCTGCAGGCACTAGGCAGAATTTATTTGCAAAATGATTAGGCTCTATTTTTTCTGTCTCTAGATATGTCCTTTCTCTACTCTCATCTTTCTTCCAAGAACTCTTATCCCAGTGAAATGTATGTTGGGAAAACTGTTGAACTTGCTGTGCAACCTGAATTTTAGGCAAAACTTGGGCAAATATTCAAAGTTGCATATACACAATCAGGTAATTAAATCACTAAGACATATTCCTGTAGAGGATTAGGCAAAGCTTGTGAAGCAGAGAAGAACAAAGACATTGAGATCAATATTCAGGTTCTGGGGATCAGCTGTTTTCAGAGCTGTTTATGGCAGCCAGACAGACAACGGTGATACAGGCAGAACTAAACCCCAACATATTTTCTGTACACCTAAGTGCTAAGTATTAGAATTCCTCCTAATTAAAACTACTTACTGTGGCTGCAGGTACGGCCTATGCTTAACGATGTTATCCTGATGCTGCTTAGAAACAAAATAGTAGCTTTTTAATGTAAAGATACCTGTGTAAATCTACTTAATATCTCCCTGACCATTCTCCTCCTGTTGCAAAACTATTTTTCTGTCATCTAAAGTAATGTCCAATTATTTATGTTTCCCATGGGAAAATTTCATAGAAAGGCAAAGAGAAAGTTTTCCAGTGACTTAACCATTTCCCAAGGTGTCCTGTAATTTTATAGTCCGACTGGGGAATTCACAATGTCCATATGGTATTTTTTCTTCCTTAGTACAAGAGAAGTGGGTCCTGCCTCTTAAAAATCTGTTTTAAATTCAGTGTATTCAAGGTACTACTGTCAAACTATACTCATGTGATTGATTATCCAATTTGTTAGTAATATTGTATACATTGAAGGAGTGTCATTTGACTTGGTTTGACAACTCCACCAGACTGTCATTGGCAGGTGTAGTGATGGGTTTAGTGTTTCCACAGCATTGCACTGAACAGCAGATTAAATTAAAATCACAGTGGTAGCACTGAAGCTGAAAGACTAACTGTTTAAGATTACAAAAACAGATCTCTGAAACTTTATGTACTTTTTAGAAAAGCTGTCTTAGAAGCACTGAATGAAACACAAAAGCATGGTTCACAAAAGATTAATCAAGTACAATGTGACGATGTCAGAGTTCATGTAAAAGAAAAAAATCTGGAAAATTGCATCACATGTTTTCCTCTCCACTTTTCAAACTGTCAAAAGATTTAAATTAAATTTGTGTTCTTATTTACATTAAGTTTACTGATGTAATTTAATTATTTTGGATTGAGCAACTCACGGTTTAAAGCAGCAAAATGGAGATATGAAAGAGACTGAACTTTCAGTGTCCTGAGTACGGCTTGCAAAGTCAAGACATACTGATTGTTTTTCCAAAAGTGTGCTTTGCAAGTGCAGTTACAGTATAAATGAAGACACCAGATACTGTGAATCTAAAAAGCATTCTTGTACTCCTATCGCACTGTGCAATAATTTCCATGGTAGATGGACATGGGAAGTGCGTCTGATAAGGAGATTCTTCTATAACCTAGCACAGAACTGGATTCAATTCCAGTCTGGTCAGAGATGAGTGGAAATGGCAGTTGTGCATCACACAACTGGCTGTGTATCCTCTACACCAATGCTATGTTGACTACACTTTCCATGATTTCTGACAAATATTCCTAATACTTCAGTGCTTTGGAAGACCTTGTGTTCATTCACTTTCTGCATACATTGTGAAGAAAACAAGATTTATTTTGCGTAAGGGAACAAAAAGTCACAAACCAATGGAATTCCTAAAATATCGGTGGAAATGCCTTTTGATTTACAGAAAGACATACAAGTGTCACCACTCTGAATTAAGTCAATGTAAATCCAGAATAAAGCTGTTGAAATTAAGGGATCATATTTATTTCTCTTAAACATATGTCTGGATTTTCTCATTATATTTATTCTCATAAGGGAAAGGATTTTTGTCCCAGATGGCTCACTTGAGAGTAGAACGTGGCAAAAAGGACTGGTGGCTTGTCATGATACTGGTATTGTGGTTTCCCTATACAGTGTTGGACATATGGAAGAGCTGCTGATTTCTTGTCATGCAGGTATGAGGCAAGTATGAATCACCTAGCTGAAAAATTTCTATACATCTTTTCTAATTTACAAGAAGCATTGTTTGACACTGACTAAGAGACCTTTTTCCCCTTAGGGAACCCTCATACTGGTTTCTTTTCCCTACTTTTCTATTGTCTCAGCCAACTCGAGAACTGAGGTTCTGTTCCTGTCTCTTGAGGAATGTCCTTTTTGTGTAGGGTGGGATCTTTCTCAGGTTTCCTCATTCAGTTGTGCTCCTGCCTTCCATGCAGAGTCTGGATACTCTCCTGCTTTACTCTGCCTGACATATTTCTTTACGGTTACCTCCAGATTCTAAGGGCTTGCTCCACTCCCTGGGTCACTGTCAGGAAATCTAACAATATGGGGTATTGATCATTTTCTCTCTCCCTCATTGAAGATTTTTTGAGGAACATATTCAATGTAGAGTTTTACCAGGTTACATTTTTGTTTTCAGGTTGTACGTGATTTTCCTGTGTCTAAACTCCTTTAAAATACAATAGTCACATTTTTTAAATCACGTGCTGTAGACTCTCTGAAATATTTTGGTAGCAGAATTGATTGTAAACTAATGATCCACTCTGGCTCCTATATCTTAAAAGAAAAAGAAAATAAAAGAGCCAACCCACAGAAAATTTGGGGGATTCAGTATGTATTTTTTCTTCCTTTTATCTTCTTCCTTGCACTTGCTGGAGGTTACAGTACTTCTCCTGGACACTCCTTCATATTGCTGTTTTAAGCTCCAAGGAACAATTGCAGAGTTTGACATTTTGACAACTTGCTTTCAGCAGATGGGAAAATTTCATTAGATGACTGTTATTGCCTGTTACATAATACTAATACTTGAGCAACCTGGTCTAGTCCAAGCTGCCCCTGCCTGTGGCAGGGGAGATTGGAACTAGACAATCCTTAAGGTCCCTTCCAAGCCAAACCATTCTGTGATTCTATGATTTGCACAAAATAGGGCTCATGGAGCATTATGCTTCCATTATTGCTATTTTCTGTAATATTCTTCCCTGGATTATGTGGTCACAGTCCCTGACAGATGAGGGCTCTGCTTGCACTGTTATGCATCATGTCTAATAAACATTTAAAGGAAGTTTCAAGTGGTTTACCACTGTGGGAAATGCTCATTAGAAGTTAACAATACAGGCACGCCTTAGACTAAAATTAGTTTTATATAGTCTATTGAATTAAGCTACCAAAAAAGAAACAGCTACCATTTTTTTGTTTTAAGAAAAACAAAAAAATGCTGAGAATTGCTTCCAGCATCTCTTCTCAAACCACAAGATTCAGTGAAGGAATGAACACTGTTAAGGTCTCTCTCTCTGACTCCTGCTTCCCACTCTGTTACCTTCTTGCTGAACTCCCCTTGCATGATTTTTGCCTTCTCCCAGCAAAACCACATTACCATTACTCATCCTTATATAATTACATGGCTGGAATTTTACTTTTCTGTGAATACTCTACACAGCAGGACAGTTTTATAGCCTATAAAGAATCATCCAGAATATGAAATGCACCTAACTACTGACACCTAGACAAGGTCAGCTTGAAACCAAATCATACTTGATTCCAGATTTAAAGTATAACCATGATTAATATGTGTGTGTATATAAGTGAAAAGATTCATTTTGTGAGGAAGCAAAGCCTTATTCAATAACTCTCAGGTTCCTCCATCCCTCCTAAAGAAATGGGAACATTTTGGCACAATACTGCTATATAAACCACAATAACGAGCTCCAGTTTTGTTTCAATAACTTCACTGTCTCAGAAGGTGTAGCTTCCATTTCCATCCTCTATCCATTTGTACACCAAGAAAGGATAGATCTGCAGTATGAATTAGATTATTTGAGAATGTTTCAGTTTTCCTCCTTCGTATATTGATCCTAATTTCTGTGAAGGTGTTAGCTACTTTCAGATAGCTACTATTCAGTTCAGAACAAACAGTTCCTGTGAAAAATGCCGTCTTAAAGTTGGTAATTTTTCATTTTGACTATTTGTTGTTCCTTTACTTTCTGTCCCTTGATTTAGATGGCAAGAAAATAAACAAGGCCATATCTAGTAGGTACTTTTTGGTAAATAAGCGCTTCTGGCAAAAGGCATCCAGAATGTTGGTTGAAAAGAAACTCTGTATGAGTCAGCAATGTGTATTCAAAGCCCACAGAGCCAACTGTATTCTAGGCTTCATCAAAAAACACATGACCAGCAGGTGAGGGAGGTGATTCCCCCCTCTATTCTGCTCTCATAGGACCCCATGTGGAGCACTGCATCCAGTTCTGTCGGGGTCTCCTCCCCCTGCCATGGAGCCCTGGGAGAGGGACCCTGATGGGGGGGAGACACGGGGTTTCCCTGCCCCTGGTCAGCCTCGTTCCCCATTGGTTGGTTTGTGTTTCCCTGTGCAGGCAAAGGACCCTTGGTCCAGTGATTGAGCAGTTCCTCAGCAAAGCTCCGGCCATGCGGGTGGAGAAATAAACAGCTCTGAAACAGCTATCAAGAACCTGTCCGTCATATATATTTCTTTTCCACGGGACTCCTGGTTTGATATATGCGTGTTGCAGTATCCCCACTGTAACAAATGGTGGGGAATTGTGAGCAGAACGATCCCCGATCCCTAAGCGACTGATTTGTGTGAGTAAACCCTAGAAACTTTGGATTCCTCTTCTTGGTTTTGCTTTGCTATTCCATATCTAAACTATGGAGGAACCGTGGGAAGACTCTTGGCTCTCAGAGCCGCATATGGACATTTATCTTAAACTTAAATGATTCTTGAACAACGATTTGTAAATTTTAGCTTGATTCAAGCTCAAAAAGAACTGAAACACTTCCTGGCATGGTTGTTTAAGAACTTTTTCTATGTTTCTTGGGATTTAATTCTTACCAAGGAGTTTTGGAAGGCCATTTGGACACAGTTAATATTGGAGTCAAAATACATGCTAATGGAAGAATATTTTCGTGAATATTATTTAATTACCGAGACTGTTGAGCAATGTCAGCTGTGTCCTGGCGAAGGGAAGCCTGGCGCAGGGACCGTGCGGCCCAGGCCACGTGCACCGAGCGCTCTGCGAGCAGCAGCGAGGCAGTTCCCGTGCGCGGGCGGAGCCACGCGAGCCGCAGTGTCGGTGGCGGAGCGAGGCGCGGCGGGAGCGGCGGTACCCGGCAGTGCCCGCCCGGCCCCGCGCAGCGCGTGGTGGAGCGAGCCCCGTGAACGCCCGACTGAGGGGGCGGCGTGCGGGCGGTGGCTGGCGGCAGCGGCGGTGGAACGGAGCCGCGCCCAGCCGAGACGCGCGCTGGAGCAGAGCGCGGGGTGTCGTCGCTCGGGGGCCCGGCCGAGATGTGGGTACAGTGCCCGGCAGCGGCAGCGAAGCTGCAACCAGAGGAGGCGACGCATGGAGAACTGAGCGGCGCGGCCCGACCCGGCCCGTGCAGCCCCGAACGCAACCCCGGGAAGAGCGCGCAGGCACGAGCAGCTCCGGCAGCCCCAGCAGCTCTGACAATTCCAACACAGGAGTGACCGAAAGAGAGAGCAAAGACGCAGCGAGACAGAAAACAGCAGCCACTCGGAAAAAGGAAAAGATCATAGTAGCTAAGATCTTAGGGATAGTAAAATGGTATAATGTTAAGCAAAAGTATGGTGACAACCAGCAAGACATATTCGTGCATAGAACTGCTATTAAAAATAATAACCCTGAAAAATGCATCCCAAGCTTGGGAGACGGAGAGGTGGTGGAATTCAAAATTATACAAGGTAGAAAAGGGTTACAAGCAGCAGAGGTCACTGGGCCTGATGGTGTTCCTGTAAAAGGCAGTATATATGCCAAAAATCGTAGTCACCTTAGACAATATCTCCATTGCAAACCCCCCCTACAGTCTCCCTTTCCTAATCCCACCTTTCCCTTTTACCCTATGTCCTATTACCCCCAGTGTATTCCCAATCTGTTTTTTCATCCATGGTTTCCCTCACAAAATCATACCTTTGCCAATTGTTTCCCCAAAAATCCCTTTCCAATGCTGAGTGGGGGATGAAAAGGGGGAGGGAAGAAATTAAACCCTCTCCTGCATCAGTTTCCCCACAAAGCATGCTTGGACAGTCCTGTCCCACTTCTGTCAGCCTTAAGATGTTCCACAGAATCTGTTTGGACATTCAAAGACTCAGGAGGGTGGCTTGTTTTGTTTTGAAACTGTTCTTGTTATGTTTATCCAGTTGTTTTCATTCTCCTTTTATTAAAATAAAACGGGTGAGGTGTTGGGGTCCCTCCCCTGCCATGGAGCCCTGGGAGAGGGGCCCTGAGGGCACAGACACGGGGTTTCCCTGCCCCTGCTCAGCCTCGTTCCCATTGGTTGGTTTGTGTTCCCTGCGCGGGCAGAAGGACCCTTGGGCCGGTGACTGGAACAGTTCCTCAGCAGAGCTCCGGCCATGCGGCTGGAGAAATAAACATCTCTCTGAAACAGCTAGCAAGAATCTGTCTGTCCATATATATTTCCTTTCCACGGGACTCCTGGTTTGATATATGAGTGTTACAGTATCCCCACTGTAACACAGTTCTGCTGTTTCCAACAAATGAAGGATGTGGACCTGTTGGAGCAAGTCTAGAGGAGGGCCATGAAGATGATCACAGGGCTGGAGCACCCCTCCTGTGAGGACAGTATGAGAGAGTTGGGGCTGTTGAATCTGAAGAAGACACTGGGGAGACCTCAGAGTACACTTCCAGTACCTAAAGGTGCCTACAAGAAGGCTGGAGAGGGACTTTTGACAAAGGCATGTTGCTACATGATAGGACAAAAGGGAGTGGCTTTGAACTGAAAGAGGTTAGATTCAAATTAGATATTAGGAAATTTGCTGTGAGGATGGTAAGGCACTGGAATTGGTTGCCCGGAGAAGTTGTGGATGCTTCATCTCTGCAAGTGTTCAAGGCCAGATTGGATGGGGCTTTGAGCAACCTGGTCTAGTGGGTGACCCTAGTTGGAAATAGATGATCTTTAAGGTCCATTCCAACCCAAACCATTCTGTCCTCCTATAAAAATTTGTAACTGTTGGGACTTACAACTACTTTCTGGTGTCTATCTGTGTAGTTATCAAAATGTTTGATAAAAGTAGCTGGCTACAGGATGGCAGCTGATTCAACCTTCCATCCTTACCCTTAAGAATAAAGGCTACAGGATTCAACATTCAAGTGTGGAGAGCTCAGAAAGTTTGTTTGGTTTTGGATTTGGTTTTTGCTGGGGTTTTTCTTTTTGTATACAGGATTAGAGGCAACTGAAAAGAAAAAAAAACCCTCTATATTTGTTGGAAATCCATTTATACTTTTCAAATTAAACAAATGCTTTCACATGAGCAACAGAGTCACTACCGTAACAATGTCAACTGTCAGTTGCTGGTCATGCATGACAGATTCACTCTGTTATTTCTACTTCACATTTAAGGCTTATTCTCCAACTTTTAATTATGCTCTAATACGTTGTGAAAGATTTAATTTTATTGAGCAAAACTGATCCTTAAATGATTTCAGAACCAAAGCTGAAGACTTTAGAAATGAAAGAATTTCAAGGACAGCAATCAAACTGTTAGCAATCAAACTCTTATTCTACTATTGGCAAAGCAGAATTTGACCTAATTCCCATTTTTTTTGAGCTACATCAGCAGCACAGTTGTTATAACCTGTTACACCTGTGCGTACATGTAGAGTGTGTACGGCTGATGTTGAAAAAGTTGCACTTTGGCTTGAAGAATGGTGAGACTTACAAGAATCTGGCCTGAATCTGAGATAAAAAAAATCTCTGAACTCAATGAGTACCTACATAGTGCTTTTGAACTGCAGTTCATAATTAGAACTAAGCAAAAATATCCCCCAAAGAACATGAAACCAAAACAGCCAAAATCAAGACCCTTGAAATTAACATCAGTTTGGGCCAAACAGAGACTATTGAATATGATCATAAATATCTTTGACACAGTCATGCTTCTTTTCAAATAATGTTGCATAAAGGCATTATACCAATGTAGTTGGAAAGTGATTTGTTAACAAGGGCAAATCTCAGACCAAGCTAAATTTGTAGGAAACAATCTATGATACGATTAATTTTACTAATTGAAAGCTTGCCTAATATCAGGACATACTGTGATTTTATTTCAAATTAGGGTTATACCATGGTATGTTAATTCACAGCTGAATGATCCAGCAAAGCAAGATGTGAGTAGTTGTTCCTTAGTATCACACACAAGGCTTTTAACAGAGCAACACTAAAGACAATAACTCCTAGCCTGTAGCTCATTATCTTTTAAAAAATCTTTAACAAACATGAGAGAGACATAGGAAACTTCCAATTTTCTCTGCATAAGCAACATTTCTTTCTGACGTGCCTCTTTCTGCACTGCCTCCTCTCTTTCTCCTAATTTTACAGTGTAGAAAGCCACACAGACTGGTGTGGAGCAATAACTTTTGAAGCAAGTCCACTGACTGATTGCTATGATCACAGTTGAACAGATCGAACTCCAAAAGAAGTGTCTTTATCAAGGAGCTGCCAATTGTATTTCTGCAGAAGGGTGGGAAGTGGACTGTCAAGTAAAAGCTCACATAGCAGTACGGGCTGTCTTTCTGGGGTTTAGTCTTTTAAGCATACCTTTCTCTTGTAGCTCAAGTGCAAGTAAGATGGTAGGTTAGAGGGATCAGTCTCAAATTTCAGTTTCTGGTGGACAAGATCAAACTGATTTCAAGCACGGAATCAGAGGGATTAGCCATCAGATCCCCTCTGAATATTTGTTTAAGGCCTAGCATGCTAAGAACTTAATGTTAAGAAGAGTTTCAATTGTTACTATTGTACAAAAGTAGTTAGAGAAACACAGGCAGAAGACCAAAGGGTAGACACAGGCTGCCTGATTTGCACAGCATTATAGGGAATTTGAAACTCAAAATATAAAACTTCAGAATTATTATATCTTCCAATATATCTATCAAGGGGAAGATATTGAAATAAAACTTCTTTGTAATGATCTGGAAACTTGTGAAAATAAATGAAGTCTTCCATATGCAACATAAGAAGGATGAAAAACTGTCTCAATTTTCAGATGTGTTGTGAGTGGGGAGCTAGGTTTCATGATATCTATGCACAAGACTGCCACAGTAAGCTCATTCGTACTGAATATTCACAGAAGCCCATATAGGCTGCTGGGGCAAGATGTTATGCTGATACCTCAGAAACAGGAAATAGGAATACTGCTAACATAGACCTTTTCAAACACTATTTTCTATAACACATGGGTTAGTCACTGCTTGGGAAAAAACAAGCTAATTTGATGTAAACTGTTTTGTTTCACAGTGAGGGTACATGCCCAGCAGATATTGTCCTTCCTCCTCCCTCCATCTTCATTGTAAGAAAATATCTCCCTTTTTGTTTCGTGTTGTCCTTTTCCCTCAACTTTCCTCTCTATTCTTATGTTCCCAGATTTCTTTTCATTCCTACGATCCCTGAATATTTCAGCCTCCTAAATTTCCTTCAGAAACTTTCTCTTGCACATAATTTTTACCCTCCTCTAGAAAACCTCTGACTATCTTGTACATAGGTGAGTGTACAAATATTCAGTGCTGAGAAATTGTTCATAATTAAACCAACACATAAATTATATGGATATGTATTGTTTTTCTAGAATTGCTAGTGAAAAGGAAGACAGAAATAATAGACAGTAAAAAAAAGGGAAAGGGAAATAGAATAACCAGAAGAGAAAAAGAGTGATCTCATGTTCTTGCCTTTCCCAATAATGAAGTAAATTGTTACTGATATTATTAAGGTCAGAGAGGGAAAAAAGAATTTTTTAAGGTGAATATCTGTTGAGTTTGTTGCAAATGAAAGTTAATTTAGGAACCAGGAATTAGGAAAATAACATTTTTTGGCTGAATTCATTAGTCTGTTTTCTATGTAATATATATATACATATTGTTCTATGTGTGAAAGTGGAAGTGACGTAGAATGAAAAAATCAGGCAAATTGGAAAACCATAAAATAATTAGATTTAGATTGCAGATCAGTAGAAAAAGTATATAATCTAGGATCTTTAAATATTGAGTAATGTCACAAAGCCACTGAAAAATTCAGTCACGGCTATGGACCAAAATTATGAATTCTGTGGCTTTGTAACCATTTCTTGTGAGAGAGCTTCAAGCAAAAAAAAAAAAAATTATGAATTTATAAAATAGCTGTATTCATGCCTGTTTCAGAGTCTTAAAACAATGGTAAGTAGGCAATTATAGAAAAGCTTAAGCCTTGCAGGTTTTGGAAAATTGGAAGAGAAGTATGTCAGTAATACTACCTGAAAATAAATAGTATAGATTCTCAGAGTCTTCCACAGGTATCCATATGTGCTGTCATCCCCCAAATCCCTCCTGTCTCTCTGTGACTATCCTGAAAGCCTCACCCAGTAAAGAGCCTTTGTGGAACCCTGACATGTGCCTCTTGCCTCCAGGCTAAACCTCACAGGTAATCAAAGAGTTTGTTGTTTTAAAGGGTATTCTCTGCAAAAGCAGAAGATCTGCTACTCCCTGCCTATGTCAGAGAGCCCGAGTGGTTTTAAGCATAAGAAATTACTGCCGAGGTCTAAACAATGAGTTTAAATAATTATCAAGTGTGTTCAGTCCTCCTGTGCTTTTCATGAAAACAGCTCCTGAGTACCTGACCTGAATATGAATGAGAGTTACAAGATTATGTTCTGGTTGGTAGTTTTATTGGTGTCATAATAACAGAGCAAAATGAGTCTATTATCTCCTCTTTTTGTATTTTTCCTCTGCTGAAGGGAAATAATTTTTTAGCTCTCTCTCTTTTCAGACGCTGGGTAGGAACAGTGTTTGCTCCTTCTGCTGGTGCTACCTGATAAACAGGATGAAGAAAAAGACTAATGGAATTTGTTACAGAAGATGCTCTCTGGCCACATTCTATTTCGTGCCTTACAACCTATTGTCCATTAAAAAATCAACAACAAACCAAACCCCCACAAAAACTGACTGTGAATTGAAACAACTGCCATATTTTGGAAGTGGACTGTGTATTATCCTAACAGACCCTGCAAGGACTAGGTTTTTATTTAAACTATCTCACTTCTGCAGGATGGGATCCCTCAAACCAATGTATGAGAGCGGAATTTCCAATAGATTTGCAACATGGCTTGCAGGAAAGAAAATCTGCTAAGCAAGAGGAAGAAATGTGAGCGACAAATTCAAGTTATTTGATGTATCTTAGAACTACTCTTCTGGAAGAAAATTAACGTATTTTACTTTTTGTATTTTAGAAACATTTCCAAGTGCTTCCAATAATCTGAGCCCACCAAATTTACTCTGTTGTGTAGAAGTAAGTACCTATGTTTGAAAGTTACTGTGATTAAGACGTTATTTGGAAAAAGTATGGCTTTTCAGTATTTTCTAGTGTCAAATACTTTCTATAAAGGGAACCTTGGTGAGGAAAGTAGTAGTTCATACAGACCTCTAGTGTTTTCACTAAGAATGTAAAAAAATGCATTAACTAGCGCCAATTTTACTTGTATCTCTCTTCTTTCTTCCATGACAGACAACTATTCATCATTAAATAAATACATACAGCGCATTAATTTTCACTTATGTTTCTCTCTGGGCTTTCCACCTAAATTTATACTGCTTATAGCAAAAAATCAATAATAAAAAAAAAGATTGAAAAATCAGACGATTGAATCTCAGCTGATAACCAGATGTATATAACACATGCATTTCCAAAGACCATCTCACTGAAGAGCTATTGCCTGCTTATCCAGAAATAATCCCATTCTCTGCAGCTGGCAGTAAATGAATCTCTTTTCACTAGACTCAGAAAAAATCAGTTGTTTCTCTTTCACTCTCCCTGTCTCTTCTGTGTTCAACAATATGGGACGTGTTATTAAATGACATCTAACAGAGAAGACAAATATTTTTACACATTTGACAAACTTACTAGCTGCCGTGACTGCATTTTCTGCCACTGCATGCGTTGAAGTTATGTTGATCACATGTTATTATGGAAGTTACATGTAATTATAGTTAGATACCAAAAATAATTAATTCAAATAATTTCTACAGTGCAACAGAGTTATAAAATAATTATGGTGTCTATTCACTATATAATACTATTACAAGGCTTAAAAGATGTTGCATTTTCTATGTGTTACAAATGAGATTTTAATTTTCAGGCTCAGACCAATGACCAATTACAAATCTGCATGCATTATTATCTGAAATTTATCAAGTGCTAAACTTTTACATGCAGATAGCTGTGATAAATCAGCTGCCAAGAAATAGCTGGTGGTTAATAATTGGATAACCAATGCAATTATCTAGAGAGAATGATAACTGTTTTGTTGAGGTGATAATTATGTATCATTACTATTATGAAATTGCCAAATATGGAGAGCTGATGTGGGTAATTAAAAGCTGTTGGTATTTTAAATATATATTGCTTGTAAAATATTATACATCCTTTGCACAAAGCAGGACGAACTTAATATGAGCTGACACTTAGTTGTTCCTTTTGCAGTGACCATTTTGCCGTATCCATGTCTTTTTATCAAGACTCTTGACTTGCCTTGTCTTTTAAGTCTGAATCTTTCAAACTTTTTTGCATGAAGTTAATTTGATGCATTTTCAGTGGTGGATTTTTACCAAAACTCTTGCCTTTGATATTAAAGCCTTCCAGGCTCTCTGAGCATTTGCATGACTCCTTTTTTATACTAAACCTACATGAACATAAATACTGTATAACCTGAAGAGGAAAGAAAGTCCAGATACCTCTTGGTCTTGCTTAGGCTGAATATGAACAAACCCCAAAAAGAGTGGAAGTAACTTTTCTGGAGAGAAGCATCCTGTTCCCTTGCTGCTATCACTCAGCATTCAGCACTAACAAATATCTCAGCCTTCCCTAAGGATTTTATCTTCACTTCTAAGAGGAAAAGGAAGACAACACAAATCTCAAATTCAACTTTGTACTTTAGCCCAAAATTATAATACTGCATTCAGATACTCTTATCTGAATAGACTGTATACTTGATGAATTTTCGCTCCTGAATGATACCATTAGAGACTTTTGTTAAAGATGTTACTATCACTTCAGTGCCAAATTATGCTCTTGTCTTGCACAGGGAATAAAGGAGAGTGGATTTTTCTTCTCTGCTATGTATTTTGCATAGAAAGAAGGATAAATGGAATTGCCTTTACCAAAGGAGTACAGGAGCTGTTCTCTCCCTGCACTCGAGACATAAACTACAACAGCAAGAGGTCTGCTCCTCTCTGGCTGCTTTCTGAGAGTGGGGCAGAATGCAACATTTTATTAACCAATTTTCCTTTGTGGGATCTCTTATGGGAAGATTGCAGCCTTGCATATACATGCAGATCTCAACAACCTGTGGCAGTCTTGAGGTCTTATGTTGCCACACTTCATGTTCCCAAAACAATTAGCAATGGAAAAGCACCAAGAAGTCATATGCTTAGGCACAGGAAAATGAAAAAGCTTAATTAGGTCCTGCAGGCAGTATAATGAAAATGTGGAAACAAATCTGTTACAGAAGATAGATGAATGTGAGGCTGGTGTGCAGGATCAAGCCATCTGTAGGCAGCCAAAAGTAATTTAAATTGGTGTTTTGACCAACTCTGGCTGCAAGAGCCATTAAGGGCACCCATGTGTTAGTTTAATTGTGGTTAAGTCAGCATTTCTTCTGCAAACATTACTGTATTTTAAAAGCCTGGTGGATGCAGCTGTCTGGGTTAAAACTTTAGATACAGGTCCTGGCACATTCTCTGTAAAAGAACTCCCCAGTTTTTGTGGGACTAGGAGAAATATCTCTTTGATATAGTACCAAGGAGGTGGATGTTGGCTTGGGCCCCTCCTCAGAACATGGTGGTCTAACCCCCTGATGCCCTCCTTGGGGGTGGACAAAATACAGAAGTAAAAGGCAAAAGTAGCACACAGGGAACAATTTTGGAGGTTTTGTCTATCTTCATTGTTATGAAGTTGCATAAAAGAATTCAAGTCCATTACAGGAAAATTTCTGAAAGGTTCTGGAAAAAAGCTAAGTCAATTTGTGCAGATTAGAATTCCCAAGAGGAACCAGTTTTAGTGACAAAGTCACGTACAATAACTATGTGGATGTAATGTGTATTCACACCAATCTGCTCATATGGAAACAAACCCAAACCCTAACCACAATACTTCCTTGTAGGCAGACATCTCCAAATATGTTAAAATTGCCAGCATGGTTCTTAAGATCATGATAAGAACTACAGAAATAGGATTTACTATTTCATGGCAAATAATATAACCCCTAATATTGTCCTTTTTATTTGCTTCCTGGATTTTTATACTTTCAACTTTGCTCCTCAACCACAATGGCATGCTACTTCTTTTTTTAATCTTAAAGTTGAGATTCTCAGGTAATCACTTCATTATGAGAGTGAAGGCCCCAAAAAAACCAGCTCAATTGGACAAATTACAAATTGGAGTAATGAAAGTTATTAACAGAAGAGACTGAATTTGGTAATGAATTTGGACATTTCAAAGCATGCAAACCAAGAGCCACACACCCTCCAATTATTTTCCTATAATTTTGAGTTGGTAGAAAGTAGAAACAGCAAGCAATTAATTAAAAATGTACTCAAACAACCCAGAGTTTCTTTATGCTACAGAAAGCAAGACATATTTCAGTCCTGTTTATGCTAACTTGTTGAGTTCTTTTGATCATAATTTACATGCTTTCTTGCATGTTAACTTTAACTCACACTTCAGAATTTGAAGTTGACTTTTAGTTCTGCAGTTCATACAACAGTTTGGAAGTTACTGATAATTACATGGTAGAACTAACCCTTAAATGGATATTCTGTATGGGACCTTTTGTCTGCAGTTTATATTCTTGATAGCACAAAGTATGGTGTGAAAAAAGGAAAATGAGAGTGAAAAGATAAAACATAAAAAGATACAGTTCTGAAGGAAAACAGGGAAGGAGAAAGTTTTTGGAAAGTTTTAAAGAAAGAAGCTGAAAGGAAAACAGTGCATGAAAAATGAAATTCAGACTCAGAAGTAAAATATAGATAATTACCACTAATACATATATTAGCCTACATTTTATAAAAGAATGGTACTTTTTTAGAATATGGCCCATTTAAAAATAATTTTTTTTAGAATGATGAGTTATCATTTTAATATAGAGAACTGTTAAAGTGGCTGTGGCACTATGAAGGCAATGGCTGAAATATGCAAATCAGTACAGTGTTCTATAATTAGGCTAAAAATGTGATTTTTTTTCTACTTCATAAATTTGATTTTATTTCTGCTATTGAAACATTATATATTTTTTTTAAATCTCTATCAATTATTTTTTCATGGTTTAGACAAGTGGCATAGATGATATGTAGAACATTTTCTGAATAATGTCAGTGAAAATAAATTAATAACATCTACCTTTTAATGCAACATTTAACTCCTACCTGTATTTTAGTATAAGCTTTGTTTAGTCAATAAGAGCAAAACATACTTCTTAGTATCTTTCTGGGAAGGAAAATATCCATGACTGCTGACTTTATTATCTAAAACCTACGTTTTCTAAGCTTAAGTATAGTAAATAACCATAATGTTGAAACAGGATGTTTATGCTCAACATAATCTCGTAAATTATACTGTATGGTTGTTGAATATATAAATATCCATGAAAATATACATATTCCTACTTACCCAACGGACAGGAAAGGCTCCTTTGATTCAAGTCTGTCAAGTGAATAACAAAAGTTTTAAACATATGTATTTATTGTGTTTAAGAACAATTATACAATGAATTTAAAACAGCCATTCTCAGTATCAAGTTTATTTAATGGCACAATTTAACATGAATAGAAGGGCATGATTCATTTTACTATGAGCTTAACTCTGAGAAAATCCTATTTACCTAATGAAATTTGGTCTAGAAATCAAGTATTTACAAAGCAGCACATCTAGGCCCTTTATATTGCACAGATTCAGATGATTTGTGTAGATATTTGCATAGAATGGCTAGAGTGAACAAGAAATACTTTGTTCTTTTTGTTGTCTTTTTTTTTTTTATTCTTGATGTTCAGGATTAAACTTTAAACACGCACTTCTTTTTATTTTTTTTTTTGTTGGTTTCCAGCATCCTATGCTCATATGACATGATCACTTCACCATTATGAGAACTTCTGTCCCATTTGCCAGAACTGGCCTTGTGCTGGATCTGGGTGTCAGATCCAGAATCATGCCCAGTTCTAAACCCAGTGGTTAAAAGTGCTCTCCCACTCCCTGCTGTTGCTGCTGTCGCTGTGAGGAGATGCAGCACCTGCACACTGGCAGGAGCCTCTTCTACTGGTAGTTTCCATCCAGCCAGGATAGATATAAGAGTCCTCATCGATGTTACCAGGCAGTGTTTCTGCTCTGGTATCTGCAACAGGCTGCCCTTATTTTTTTAGTGTGTTCTAGCTTCAGTGAGTTTACAGGATAATTAGTATGTGTTTTTAGGATCCTTTATAAATGTGTTTAAAGTTTACAGCTGACTAATTTTGAGTGGTTACATGACATGCAAAAATGTTCCGTTGTGATGATTCCCACTGAGCATATTGTGTTAGGAAGAGCAGCAAATAAACACCCTGGTCATTAATATCTCTTTGTAGCCTTTAAAAAAAGTGTTTCTAATGCAGCAAAGTGTATCATGTGTGGAACTGAACATTTCATTTATGAGTCTGAAGCCAATTTAGTCCCACAAAGAAATACTTGAAATATAATTAATTTTAAACAATTATAATCAATTGTAAAATAAAGTACAGTAAATAATAAATGTTTTAAGACAAGAAAGTCCTCTTTGTAAAAAAAATGAGTACTGTTGTAGTTATTATTCATTCAGCAAAAGTTTTGTGCAAAAACTCACAAACCAATAGACCAGTTTAGTTGTTACCACCATCTAAAATCCAAAATGTATTGAAAACACAGTCCCTTTTCTGTTGTCCTAATGACTATAGCTCACCATTCCATTTCTTTCTGGGGTTGAAATCCACACGAAACTAGAAGAATAGAAGAGGAAACACTGATGGCTTTGCATATACCTGGAAGCACAGTAGAAGCCCAAAGCTGCATGTCCTTGTGGTCAGGGGGATGCTTATCCAGGGCAGTCCCAAGAAAATCTGAGCTTGCCATTCTCTGTGCTTAGGCAGAGCTGCCAGAGAGCAGTAAAATGACAGGGCCCTTCATGGGGGTGTTTCATCCTTCTCCTGCAGGTTCTGTGCACTAATGTTACTCTTTTGTTTTCTGCCTAATGAAATGAGTAAGTCAGGGGAAGCACTCCGTGTTTGGCTGGAGAGATTCACTATAAGCAAGATGAGCAAAGAATGAAAGTCCCAGAACATACTTACATACTTCATAATACAGAAGTTTTGTGATCAAGAGAGACCCGGCACTATCTTGATGGAGGACATTCTGGTGGATTTTATTTGAAAACAAAAAGTGTGTGATAGAATGCCCTGTGGAAAATACTGCAATTAAAAATCTATTTGCAGTCCATTCTCAAGCTGGAATTCAATTTGATTTAAATAGTGCTGCCCTAGGTTTGACCTCTCTCTATATTTGACTAAATGGTTTTAGATAATTTGTTGCATTACTTTTAATTAGTACAAGTGCTCCTCATAGTGAAGGAACATAATTATCTCTTGGCCTTTTATCTGGTAATTCAGTATATGGCAAATTATTATAAAGGTTTAAAACCACAACACAATATGAAATAACATCCTATATCATCTTTACTAGTGACATTTATCAATACAAAAGGATTTTTACCTCTCTGTTCAACCTAACATACGCTGAATTTTCCATGCTTTTGAGGAATTCTTGCATAATTAAATATGATGTTGCAAAAAGAGTAATCCTGATAAGTTTAGAGAAGGGCTCTCATAACATCCAGGAAAAATCTTAAAATGGAAACTGTCTTCTTTGCAAAAATACATTGAGTGTGCAAGGAAGTTGCTAAGTTGGACAGTAAACAAAGGCAATTGTGTTTTAATTATGTAGGAATGGTAGTGAAGCAGGAGAGATTGAGATTTTTTCTTTCTTTCCTGAAATGGTTTTCTCATCAGAAAAGATCAATTTGTCAATATGCCAAGGCAGTACATCAGTTTGAATAGGTGGGAGGGAAGCTAATCAGTGGCACGACTGGGACATGGCAGATTGAGGTAGTGCTTCCCTTTGATTCTGAGCTAAGATTTTCTAAAAGGTCTGACTCCCTTATCTACATATAATAGATAAGTTTTGCAGGAGGAAAAAGAGTTTTTACACTATGTAAGTTGCTCAATTAAAACCAGTCATTGTAAACAGGCATAGGCAATTGATTACTACCCATTGATATGCTACAGTACTGTCACAAGGTGTTTAAAATAAGGATCCCACAGATTTCCCATTTAGTGTTATTACCCTTGCAACCTGTCTTGGAGAGACACTTTACAAGGTCTGATTAACCCAATTGTGCATTTTATTATTTTCTTTGGTGCTAAGTTTGCTTATATAAATGGCAATTATCTAAATTCCATCTTTGACATGGACTGAACATCCAGATGGGCAAATTTTCAAGGTTTGCAGACAAACAGACAGGGAAACGTGACTAGACTAAGGGCGTGTGAATTTCTCTTTGACTTGTAAACAAATCATGCAATGACAGGAATATCCCAAAGTAAATTCTACTTTACTGGCATAATTGTTCTATTAAGATTACAGGCAAGACTTCTGCATTTGAGGCCTGACCCAAAATACATAAATCTTTATAATTACTTGTTAAAGAATCCTCTCCTCTCCTTCCCAAAACTGTTTACAGGACAAAGTGAGTAACAATAACAATATCAACGCAGTACACAAGCAAATCGATTTTAACCAAGGATTCTCCAAGTTTATTAATTATGAATCAATATATTCTTCCTTGTGGTGGTCACATAATTTCATCTTTAAGCACTTAGTAGGAAAAACACATAGAATTTAAGGAATTTGTTAGAGTTCTTATTCTGACTTGTTGAAAAAACAAAACTGTCTGCCCTGCATCAGAGAAAGGGGTCAGGAACCAACATTTTTTAAGATGAGTCATCATTTTGTGTTACAACCCTCATATCAGAATTCCCAAGGAGGATTAGCTGAGTGTGTTGCTGACATCACACATTTTCTGTTTGACTATAAGAAAGCAGGAATAGTGACTGCAGTTTTCAAGGGGATTGGAAGCATTTTTATTCAAGCCAGATAGGAAAGTCAGGACAACTGAAAAGCATTTTGGACTTCAGTATTGTGTTAATGAATATTTTGATTGACTGATGTGGCTGACTTATTTACCTGTCAAGTATATATTTTTTGCACTGTACAACTTTAGAAACCAAAGTTTTAGCAGGATCAAGGACTTAGCAGAAATAGGTGTAGTGAAAGAATACTCAGATTTATGGCTCACCCTGTTTATCAATGCATTAAATTTTAAAATGACAAGAACAACTCAAGGGACCTTTCAAAACAAATTTAGGTTTCCATTCACAGTAATCAAACATGGATGCTTTTTTCTCTGCATGTTGAGTTTGTGATTTGAAGTGATCAAAAAACATCTTTCTTCAGAACTTTTTAAGCAGTGTTAAATAGTCATCTAATTTCTTTCTAAAGCATATGCATTATAACTTTTGCTACATCCCAATATTTCTATTCAATGCAAGTAAGCCTAATAAAAGCATGTTTTAATTTACAGAAGAAGTACAATTTCATATAACTTCTGCTACCTACTGAGTCTGAAAGAACAATTGCTGGTGTACACTAGGTAATCCTTCCTTTCTGGTTTCTGTGACTTAATTTCAACCCAAGATAATTTTCGTGGACATTGTCAGTAACCATTGTCACACAGAGTTAGGTAAGAAGCTCATTTTGTCTTCTGAAGCTACCATAAATATCTTTATAAATGTTGGCAAGTTTTATCAAGAAACTCTGTCATATTCTGGAACAAATAAATTATAGAATGACTGTATAGAAGACCTATCAGAAGTGTTTCAGAAAAAGAGGGAATGGAAGAATAATTTACAGGATTATCTCAACTTTTACAATTGTTCCTAATAAATTTAATAACTTCTGCTCCCATCTGGTGGTTGACATTGTAATTGATAACTCTGATTAGAAAAACAATAACAAAAAACTGTTGTTTTCATGAATATTGCATAATGTCAAATACTGTGTATTAGTTTTTGCTGTGCCTCAAGAAGTTGCATTCCCCAGAGCCAAGTGCCTCTGTTATTTATTGAAACATAAAAATTCTAGCACAAAATAAAATACATCACTCAAACCACGGATGGAAACTAACGTACTGCAAACTCAAAGTGTCATTTCTCAGTGCAAACTTAGTCTTTTGATGCAATATCTGACTTGGTGGATAAAAGATAAGACAGATGATAGGCAAGACTTAGTCTCATTTTTAAAGCTCTTGATATTTCCTGATATGAGAGTCTCATAATCAAGCTGAGAAAATAAAATCTAACCCCAGCATGATCATGAACAAAGAATTATGTCAACGGGAAAGCAGGCCACATTAAATAATAGGAACACTCAGTGTTATTCTTTATTTAGTTTTGGTTTGAATAAATTATTTTTTAAAAACGTGACTGCCTGCAAAATAAGTAACAAAAAGCTGTTTTTTAATCATTTAGTGAGTAGAATGAAAATATGAATTTTTTTTGATAAATTGAAGAATTAGTCTAAATTCAGTGTAGTGAAATTTTTAAAAAAGAAAAGCAGAGTGAGAATTCAAGAAGAAGAACATTCTATATATATATGAAATGAAGGACAACTGGCTGCATATTGCAAAAAAAAGGTTTCAAGAGAGGAAGAACTGAGTAACAGGAGACTGCTAGTTATGGGGACATATTAAAACATCTTTCCTCAGAGCTGATTGAGAAGTGTCCTTTAATCAGCACATGCTTCCTCTCTTCTAGTCTCAGATCATAGTTAATCAAAGTTCAAAACTGAAATATTCACTGTGAATATTCAGTGTGCTAAAACTAAATTTTACTAATTACTGAAGAATTTATTCAATAAGAAAACTGCTACACTAGTAAGCACTCTAGAGATAAACAGATTATCAAATAAGATTATCCCTTTGGCTACCAGACTCTCTCTATGCAGATCTATACATAATCCTTCATAGATATATAATACATATTTAGTCCCTTATGAAAGTATCACAACACATTATACATTCTGACTGATTAAAAACGATACCTTTTTTCTAATATTTTGTGACTTTTGACTAGGTTAATTATTTAAGATTGAGAACAATTTAGATCATTTCTTGAAGCATTAGCTTTTCCCCAAGTCCATGAGGAAAAAGTTGTACCCAGAAGTTAACTGCCCAGGACATCTGTAGGTGATATGGATCTTGCACAGCTTAATTTCTGGTGACAGAGAAAATTGAAATTATAGTTGGTCCCCATGAGACAGCTTGATTTGAACATTTTCTGTCTAGGAATGTTTCTGCTCACTGTTGGGTTTGGTTTGCATTCATTCACTTATTCTGTATTTAATATGCTGCAAGACAGAGGTGTCTTTACAAGTCTTTAGTCTTTTCAGTATTTTGAAGTGAAAGAAATGGAATATTTGGCCCAGCATATATTTTTATATATATATATATAAAACATGATTTGTAAGCATTTTATATGTCTGGACAACAGAAAATATGTGCAAGGGTTTTTTAAAATTAATTAAATTAAATTTTATTTTATTCTATTTTTAAAAACACTGCAAAATCACCAACTATTGATCCAGTGCATTTTATTTAGCCAGTTCTACTTAGCACCTAACCATGACAGGGCAGTGCCATAGCACTATCTGCAGGAAAAGCTTTTGAGGGAGCACTTAGCACAGGATGCTGTTGACAATACCTGATGTCAGCCTCTACAGATGTGTAGCACATGTACCAGAGGTATCAGGTGTACATGGCACATGACCAAATTTAGCTCGTTTCCTAGCAATATCTGAATCTTACATCATTTATAAACATGAAGTTCTCAACACACGTTTCAGGGGCCTCTAGGATTTTTTATCCCATGGGTAGTTAGGATAGATAACCTTTTAGCCATTAGTTAGCAGAATGTAACTAATAATCTGTTTGGAGTTATCTTTGAAGTTTGACAGTTGAAAAACTGAATAAAAGGTATCTTTCCCTACAGAGAGGAGATGCTTTAAAGGGAGTGCCTCTTCCCTGTACTAATTTTCACAGCAGCAAGAGGTTAGGATGAGACTTAAACCAACATATGCAATTGTCATACATGAAATCCCTATTTGTGCTTGGTCTTTGCATATTAAGTGCTTTAATTAATTAATTTTGAGTTAAATATTTTTAAATTGAATCTTAAAATTAACCCATCAGCCCAGGTACAAAAATCAAGTTCCATTATCAGTGTTTTCAATTGTTCAAAGTAGTTTATTAAGAGAGTTGCACCCTTCCCAGTTAAAAATTCCCCAGTTAAAAATTACCAACTTGCTCCCTTCTCAAACTTCAAACCACCTATACACCATAAGAGTTATCTTTCCTGTGTTTACTGTATACTTTTACAAGTGTTTTGAGATGTGTTGGATGTATTTTAATACTTTTTTTAGGTGTTTTTACTTGCATTTTGGTTCCAAGGCCAAAAAACCCCAGTTCTAACAGGCAGCAGCTATTTTTAGCCCCAACAACCATTACTCTGCAGGCAAGCTTCACGGCAACCTGAATTTTAATGAAAGCATTTTAGCTCCCTTATCTCAACTAATACCACCCCTCTGACAACGATGAGCCATTGGTGGATGGAGATGATCTATCAAAGGGAAAGCACCAATCACTTTAAACCGAAGGGGCAGGCTGTGGGCAGGCTGTGGGCGGACTGGGGGGGGGGGGGGGGCGGAGCAAAGACACTATAAAAACAACGAGGCAGCGAGGCGGGGCCTCTTCCTTTCTTGCTCTCTGCAGGCTAGCTGTGGTGGACACCAGTGCTGGGCGTTAAAAGCCTACTCCTATTAAGGAGCGTTTAATAATTTTTTTTCTGACTTTGGACCAGCTAAAAGTCAGCCCAGCACTGCAAGTTCTTTTTCTCTACCTGAGGTCTAGTGCTGTCTCAGCCAGAAGATCTCAAATCCCTGCGCTCCTGGGGCATACCATCTACCAAGCCATAGAATCCCAAATTTTTGTATTTTTCTAATTTCTGTAATTTTTCAATTTTTCTGTTTTCAATAAATTAATTTTTTAAGAGTTGTCTCATTTCTCACAGCAATAGTTGGTTCTGATATACCAGTACAAATGTACATTGTCATATTGGATACTGAATGCCTTACTGTTATAACATGGGATGGAAGGACTCTGGGGGTGCGGTAGGAAAGGGTGGCCCGGAGAACTAAGGGCAACTAAAGGAAAAAAGGAAGTAGTTTCCAGTAATACTCATAAATGGGTGGCCTAAATTTTAGGCAGCAAGAAGAGAGGGAAACCTAAAAGCCCTAAGTAATTTAAAAGCTTTATCCTATCTGATTTTACAGGTTAGATTTTACTGTGTCTTCCTTTATGAATCCAAAAATTGCAAAGATAACATAAACAGTGGCACGGATTCTCACAGTTGACTAAATCCTGGTAGTATGTCTGGGGAAAACTAAATTGTGACTTGGAGTGAAATTTATCCAGACTCTACATTTGAAAACCTTCTTAGATAGTTATGGATTCCAGTTTCCTCCCATGCCACCCAAGAGAAGCCTCCTGTTGCCAAACAGAGTGATAAATTAAACTGTGTTTAACCCATACATCGCATGTGTCTGATGTTTCCAGTCATGAAGTAATTCACACTCAGATTCAAAGTGAGATTCTTGCAAATTTCCCAAACTGAAAATGTGCTCAATTTGGTGCCTTTGTCCAAGAAAGCAGAGGAAACAAACCTTGAAGAATGAAAATAACTCCATGCCAGTGACAATTTTTATTTGCTTATTCCTGTGATTTTTACTAGTTGCTGAATTTTGCAAAAAACTATGCTCCAAACAAAAGAAGGAATTTTGAGAAAAATCTAGGGATATAAGTAGTGTGCCTTAGAGTTTTCTTCCTCACAGGTTTAATCATTCTTTGCATGAAGTTGATTTCACCTGACCCTATTCTGCTCTAAAGCAGGGTAAGAACACTCAGGTCAATATGTACTGATCTAAAAACATCTAGAATGAGTTCATCGGGGTGGGTTGAACAAAACAGTGTTGACTGATCTAATACACACAATCAATACTACTTTGCTGTGTGGCTATTTGCAGTCCCAAATAGATGAAGGTTAATGCAGGCATTGCCTTTGAGGATCCCAAGGGTAGAGGCATAATATCTTTTTCCCTCAGTGACACTACTAACGCTTTAAAGCAGTAACAGGAGGGCCATTTCTCTGACAATGTAAGATTCGTGTTTGTCATGCTGTTCCCTAGAATAATCTCACCCATGCAAAAACTGAAAAATGCAACATACATTTTTATGACAATATGTATTAGAAAATGCTCGTTTCTTAGGACTCAAACCACTTATGATTATGAATGCATTTTTTACTTTTCGGTAAAATAGCCAGTGCTTTTGCCAGAAGTTTTGGGAATACTGGCAACACGATCTACCAAAAAGGCATGCAATTTGTAACCTATTCTTTAAAAAATAAAATTACATTTATGCATCAACAGCATTAAGTATCAATTCTGGCAGGGTGGATAGCATATTTTCAAACAGTATGCTCCAACACTAACAGAATTCACCAAGAAATAAACCTGCATGGTAATTCCATTGTTGCTAATTCAATGCATAATAATATGTTTCTGTTGTCCCTCTGTGGTGGCACACAGCCTTCCATGCTGTTTATAATCTTACTTAACAATCAATTTTCTTTTAAATTAAGTATATGTTAGATTTCCTCTTCTAATATCATTCATAAGACTTTAAAATGTGTTACAGTCTCTCATTTATCCAACCTTCCTTATTTATTCACAGAGTACTAAATTTATAACCCAGCATCATATTTCTGTAGCTCTTTGTAAGCCACATAATGGTGCCCTTGCAGTACACCAGCAGCTCCCAGACCAAATTACAGCCTTCTGTTACATTATGTGAGAACCAATGCCTAATTGAAAGTCCACTAAGTGGTTCTCTGAAGCACAGTGTTCTGCATCTCTGATTACTGCAGCAATTAAGGGTTTACTAAACACCTGAAAATGAAGAATTTCGCTGTGCGTTTGCGATGCCAGGACAGGACCTCCTCTATTCTCTGTCATGAACCCTAGGTCGATTCTTTTAAGACTTAATAAGACAGTTTCTGAACAGCACTGTCTGCAAATCTGGATATTATTTCTGTGATGCCTTCTTCACTAAAACTCAAATGTAGAAAAAATACCATGGTGTCAGTTTCTGATTTCTTTTTAAT
This sequence comes from Corvus moneduloides, assembly GCF_009650955.1. NCBI lineage: Eukaryota > Metazoa > Chordata > Aves > Passeriformes > Corvidae > Corvus > Corvus moneduloides. The sequence goes on along the minus strand of NC_045476.1, from coordinate 136,688,971 downwards.
ATATTGAAAGCACTGTTCTTTTTAGCCTAACTGAAACACAGCAGAATACCTACAGAAGACATCATCTTCATATAGAAGACAACATGCAGAGTCCAAACTGTTTATTTCTTAAATGCAAGGATCTATGCAGTGATAAAGGGTAGAAATCTCACATGTAATAAGGGATAGGAATAGGGCTCAGGCTGTCAAGATTTAAAGTGAATGCATGACTAAAAGTACTATTTCTGTTTGCCTGCAGGCAAACTCACCAATGCTCTGCACCTTTTAGAAATCTACATTTTGATTCATAAGACAAAGTTTTTTTCATTCATATTAGCAGCCAAAATTCTTGGATAAGAAAGGAGTCATAATAATTTCAATGCGATCAGAAAGTTGTGAATATGTTTTCTGTTCTACTGTGGTATAAACAGTGATTAAAAACCATGAAAAAAAGAAAGTTTGCAGTTAGATACCTTATCTGTAGTTTATTGCTTCAGGTTTCATAACAGAAGGAAAAAGTAAGAAAGAAAATTAAACACCAGGAAAAACCCAACAATAATAAGAGAACAGATTATTCTTCAGATTTTCTAATCTGAGCATGAATGTGGTTATGGTGTCTGGGCTTTTGTGGAAGAAGACAACATCATTCATATGATATCATGTATCACCTTCAAGAGGAAGAGTTCTGAGAGAGGAAGAGGGATGCAGTTCCTGTGCAGATGTGTATAAGCTGCTGTCACTTCCTCTTAACAAAGGAAAAAAAAACTGAGGAAAGACTGTATAAATCTAAGGAATAACTTGAGGGGAGATTGCAACAAAGACAAGTGCTAGTCTTTATGTAGGACCTACTTCTAAATGGATCCGTGTCAAGGACATAGTTTAAAAACTTGTAAAGGTGAAAGAAAACAAACATGAGAAAAATGTAAGATTTATCATATAGTGATGATCTGAGAGGCAAAACCTGCCCTAGTTCCCTTCTTAAGGGGAGTTAGCAGTATTTTTGATAGTGAAAAGGAAGATTTTAAAAAAGGAGAGTTTTGTTCTCGTTGTTATTGGAGTTACCACACAGATAGGAATAATATGACTGAATGAAGAAATCAAGATGCCAGTTGCATTTTTCTTCTTCTGGTCTATATCTGTGATTTATTTCAAAACAAAGAGAAGCAAAAGGTTTTCTTGAATGTTGCTAAGGACCTGAGATATCTTTTTGTCCCATTTCCCCCATCCCTAAATCTATCAAGTGCTGCAGATTCATACTCTGCATCATGTGAAAGGGCAAACTTAAACTTTGTCTGCCTCTCCCAACTGCTCTGAGCACCTGTATTGTTTTAAACATCTATGGGACCAAACTGATTGCAATTACACCACCATAATTCAGAAGTGAAGACCTGCATGTGCTGCCTTCCAGCAGCAGATTTTTTTTTTGTTATTCCTATGATACTAGTTATTTGACATGGGGGGTCTTTTCTTGAAAGAAAATTAAAAAACACACAAAAAAAAGGTGATTCACATCAAATTGAACCACTGCATCTGCTGTAGCTTTGTATTTGTACCTTTTACGATTTTTAATGTAATTGAGAATACTATTTAAATTCTCAACACAAGCAAAATTTATACTGTTCAAGTAAGAATTTGAAACTAAATTATACTTTTTCTGTACAGTAATGACTGATTCAAATGTGACCACCAGCAACATTCTTTGATTAAATGAATGTAAATAGTATCCTACTGGACTTAAAATTCTCTCTATTTAAACATGTCTAGAAATGTGGGGTTTTTTTATGGAAGCTAAATCTTTGTTCAGGAGAAGAACTTCAGAACAACATTTATCTTAGATCCATTCCACTGCACTGAAATAAAATAGCTTTTTTTCCATGAAGAAAGGTAATCAAAAGCATCAGGAGGATACATTTCTGTAGAAAAATAATCACTTTGATTCAAAAGAAATATCACACTATATAGTCTTAATATGACACAGTCATAGAAAGATTATGTTCCATAAGCATAAATTATTTTTTTCATTCAATATATCGAATAAAGTAGGAGTTGTAACCACAATTTGATGTAAAATTAAAGTATCAGAAAATACTTGATCAGGTTTTTCTGGACTATGTCTTTAGTCTCTTGTAGGTCAGCAATAATGATGGACACACAAGTTCATTAAGAAAAAGAAAGTATAAAGGAAAAAGTTGTTGAAAATCTAGGACAGTATTCAATTAAGAAAGATGCTTATATCTGCAGTTATTTTTATTATATGGCAGGTTTGAAAATATTGATACTACACTATCAGTGGCACACTACCACAGTAACCATGCAAAATACTGCAGTGTTCTAGTAGAATAGTAATGCTTGTTTGGCACAGAACTTGTTGAGTTTATGTTAACACTTTCAAGTGGGAGGAATGATCTCAAGAAGACTCCTAGACTAGAAGACAAAATCAAGCTGCCCATCACCATCCTTTTCATACTTTCTCCTGAAATGAAGGGTGCTCAGGAGTGCTCAGCAGAGCAACTCAAAATAATGGATGGCTCTGAGGCAAACCAAACCACAGCAAACTTTATAAACAATATTTTCAATAAATGTAAGAAGCAGAGAGCAAGTAGAGAAAGTCTGCAAACAATTCTTTCAGCCTCTTCTATAAGACCGAAAACCCAAAGGAAATGCGAAATGTGCAACATAATTCTATCATTTTCATGTTAGAGATTATAAAGGTAAAATGTGCTGAGGAAATTGATAAAATATTTATGTCTAAGAAAAATAAAACATTGACATAAAAAATAATCACTCCATGTAAATAAAAACCATCCCTTTCCAGTACACTAATATTAGACATTTAAATAAAATAATTTGTTCCGGAGGCCATGGGAGTTATGAAATTTTAAATTAAAGTCTGTTTAATGTAGCTAATTAGTAGCATGTTAAATCAAGCATGTTGAATATACATTTCAACTGCATTATGTGGAGAAGTGATTCGTAATGGGAAATCACTGTGCTATCTAATACCACACAGGGAGTGCTGAACTGTACACCTGAAATTTCAGAGAACAGCTTGGAAAAAACTTGCCCTGGAGGGAAGCCTTTGCAGGATCACTGTATGCTACAGCTGGGCAATGCTGTGGGAACTCAAGACCAGTGAGGGGTTCTGGTTACAGCTAAGCCAACACAGTGAGAGGCTGTTTCACTCAGTTTGTCCTGGCTTTGTTAATCTATTCACTAAATCCATTCTGTTAATTGTCTCATTCCAGAATGTACCTTAGCAGGATGGATCTTAGGCTAGGCAGCTTCATGCCCAGACACCAATAGGAATACTGGGAGGACTGGGGATTGAATAACTCCTATGGGAGTCTTCAAGATGTCACACTGGGCCACAGCCAATTTTGTTTGTGGCCCTCTAAAGAAGCTTGGAGTTTGGCAAGGGTGAAAATAAGCCACATGGGGAGGGTTATTCTTAGATAGAACAGTCTTGGAAAACTTTATAGGTCAACTACAACGTTAAACTGTGTAGAGCAAAGAGAGTGACCCTGGCAGTGCCCAGTAACTCACATTTCCATTTTTCTTTCAAATCCTAGTCCCCTGCTTTCCTACACTGTACAAATATCACTTTACTCTTGAGGATTTGTCTTTGGTCAACTAACTAGTTTTCTCATTAACTCCCCATGCCCCTTGTGTGGTCTCCAGCAGATCCTCACCACCACCTCATGCAGCAGAGCCTGCAGTAATTGTTCTCATTTTCATGACAATAAAAATGGCACCATTCTGCCAGCCTGTAGCATAGTGTTTTTGTTTTTTCAAAAGACTCAGAGGTAGGTGCTCCTGTCATCCTTCTCAAACCCTCTCAACCTTGTTACTACCAGAGGGGTACCAGATAAGAATTTTAGCCAGCCCCCCCATGCTGACAGCCATTCAGAAAGGACATGCTGCATGTCCTGAGGGAAGGCCAGCCACAGGCAGCATGTGCACGGTGGCTCTGCTCCACCTGTGCTGGGGCATGGGTCCACTCCTTGAGCAACTGGGAATGGTTGCACATCAACAGCCTCCAGAGACAGGAATTCCAAGAGCCTCATCTTATTTTAATAACTGAAACAAAGGCTTCTGAAATGGAGAAAAATCTTTCAGGCATGTACTTAACATGTCAAATAACATGGTAGTGGACTGAAATGAACAACAAATTGTTAAAAACTTCTTTTATGATGTAGAGAAGCAGACTACCAGTCCATCAGAGCATTTGTGGTTGATTGTACTTTGGTATGTTGGAGCATAAACACAGAGGAAAAACACAGTAAATAGGCTTTCATATGGTGAGACAGAGTTGCTTTAGTGAACTATTGATCAAAACACCACTAAATTAAAAAGACGAAGTGTGATCTTTTATTTTATCAGAACATTGCTCCCAAAGTGCTTTAACACATTTGTGTCAGCACCTTTAATCTTCACCTTGTGTTTCAAAGGTACTAAGATGTGCCAGTAAAATTAATTTCTTCTGGAGGCTAGACCAACACAACAAGATGCAAAACCATTTTACGATGCAGATTTTTTTTAAGCATGTGGTTTTCTGCAGAAGTGCTGTGCTAAAAAGAAAATTCAGAACAATTTTGAACCTTCTGCGATTTAAGTCCCCCTCACATACTGAACAGCAATGCAAATTAGGATGAATGCTGATGGAGCTTATAGTTATGTTAGAATTTAGATGATTCCTGAACACTACTCTAAGTACATTTTAAGATATTCAATGAGCATGCTTAAAATTAATAATGTGTTTAACAGTTTTCTGTTAACAAAGACTAAATTTTCTCAAAATATTTTTAAGGCCTAAACAAAAAATGGAAGTCCTTTTATTATTTACTTATCTGTCTTGCATCTAAAAATTTATGTGCCTCACATTTAGGCTCACGCGAAGTTTCACGTAGGTAAGGTTAAATGAGATTATTTTCACACAGATCATAAAACTAGAAAAGTTAAAATAAAGGAATGTACATCCTGAATTGAGACATTACAAAGCATTATACAGTTACAGGAAAAAATTAATCTAATTACTTAGACACACAAGCAAATTATGAGGATATAACACATCATAGACATCAGTTGCTCTGTATTAACGAGTTATGTGTATATCCACCTATAAATGTGGTACAAACTTCTCTTCAGAAATGCAGAGTTCTTTGAACACTTTTGAAGCCTAAAGCACTTTAAAGTAAATAAAATCATGCAAGCCTGTGCAGCACTCCTGCTTACTTATATTAAAATTGTTTTTAATGTTGTCTCACATATCAAAAATACAATTTAAAAATCTGTGACAAAGGAGACTGAACAAATAACAGTTGGTATCCTTAATACTGTGTTGTACATAGTCACTGTTTTTCCATCGGATGTCTACCTTAGGACAGTTTCTTCTAGACAACTTTCCTGAACATGCTTAGGAAAATTGCGCAGATAGTAAGTATCAAAGCTTGTTTAAATGAGTGCCCTAGTTTCATCCTGGACCAGTGGATCCATTACAGTGGCCAGGTGTGGTGGTGTGTGCCTGTGGTCCCAGCTACTGGGGGACTGAGCCCACTGGATGGGATTGCTTGAGCCCAGGAGTTGTGGGCTACTCTGTGCTCTGCTGAGCTGGTCTGGCCACACCCAAATATTGCTGAAAAGCATTTTACATCATTGCCAGGGGCGGGGGAAAGGCACTTTTTCTCTGGTTTCTGGGAAGAAAGGCATTCCTTTTCCACTTGGAAGAAAGTGTGGCGTGGAAAAGCTGGTCAGTGCTTGTCATGGGCTTTCCATGTAAATAGTTTTTTGTCTTATACCTTTTGATATTAATATTTTTGTTGTTAGTGTTCCCTTTTTTTTATCTCATTGCTGTTTCCACTAAATTGTTCTTGTCTCAAACTGCAATTTTCACCCCTTTCTACCTCCAATTCTAAACTCCATCCCTGGAGCAGGAAGGGGGAAGGAAAGGGGCAGGAGTGAGCAAGTGGAGTCTGGTTTAGGAGAATCTCAGGGAGCACTAAATTGGGAGTGTCATTGCTAAACCATGACAATGACCATACAGCACATCTCTTTCTACAGTAAATTTGCTATCTTGTCAAAGAAGAAAATAGAAAATTATATTGCTTCAGCATAATATGCTCCTGATATTTTTACCAATTTATTAACATCTTGGTGTTGATAAATTCATTTCTAATAATGTGTTATATTTCTTAGAATCAAAGCTAGTCTGACCTAGTATTCTGCTGAATATCTACTTCTTAAAAATAGGTATAACACCTGCCCTTACCCATTGTTTCTTTACCTTACATGACCTCCATACATTTTTGGAAACAATCACTAATGTCAACACACAGATTCAGCTAGTTCTTTGAGCACAGAACAGTGAATGTTATCAGACCATTTCCATTAAATTCACTTAGTCAAACACTGGTTAGCCATTTTTTTTTATTGCATACCCTCTGGTTAAAATTGACTTTCTTTAATAGCTGGTTGGCTAACCACTTGTGTTAACGAAAAAGAAGCCTTTTCTGTATCATCTACTATCTGCTCTCTTTTCCTCCTAACTAAAAATCAGAGGATGTTACTCTAATGACAATCTTTTTGTTACCTTTTATACTGTTAGGTGCTTTAGCCTTTCTGACATCCTGTAGGATGACTCCGCTCTTCTTTTCTACTTCCATGGGGTTTGGAGTCTACATTTGTACAATTCCTTTTCAATTTTTAGAATGTTAAAGAAAGTTGACGCTGTCATATTATTCCTTTGTTTGACTTTTTCTGCTTCGGGAGAATTTTCTGTTTCACCTTAAGCACAGTCAGTGTAAGATTTTCTGCACTTCTTTTGTCCCTCAAATTTCTTTCCAAGAACCTTTCTACTCACCAGGTCTCTGAGCTCATTTAAGTCTGTCCTTTCTGAAATCCATTATCCTATTTCTACTGCTTACAGTTCTTCCTTTTAACAGTGACTGTTTTGTAACAACTAAATTTTTAACCGATGACTCTCTTGGTGCAAATCAAATCTAATGTAATCACTTCCCTCTTAACTTTCTCAGTCTCGTGGGTGGATCCTGGCCAGCAGCTAAGCACCCACATAGTCACTATCTCATTCCCCTACTATTGTCCCTTATCTGGCTGAAGGAGACACCAAAAGTGAAAAAGCCTCATGGATTGAGATAATTACAGTTCAACAAGGAAAGGAAGGAGGGAAAAAATCCAAGTGATGCAAAGGCAATTACTTTCCACCTCCCATAAACAGTCCAGGCAATCTCAAAGCAACGGCTGCTTTGGAAAAAAAACCTTCCCAATTTTTATTTCTGACTATATGAGAGAGTATCTCTTTGGCCAGGTTGGGTCAGCTGTCTCAGATATATTTCCTCACAACTTCTTTTCTACCCCAAGCCTACTAATTGCAAAGGCAGAACAGGAAAAGGAGAAAACCATGAGGCTTGCAAACACTGTTCAGCAACAGCCAAAACATTGGTGTGTTTTAGTAACAAACCCAAAACATATATAGAATCCTATGAAGAAAGTTAACTCCATCCCAGTCAGACCCAGTACAGTGTTCTGAAATAAGTAAATGTTCTCAGTGTTGCCAAAACTTTATTAGTCATTGATTTTCTCACATATTAGGTTAAGCAATACTGAGATAATCAAGGTTCCTCATTATCATACAATTATAGAATGGCTTGGGTTGGAAGGGACCTTAAAGATTATCTAGTTGCAACCACCCCACCATGGGCAGGGATGCCATCCACTAGATAAGATTGCTCAGGACCCCATCCAACCTGGCATTGAATATTTACAATGGGATATCCACGACCACCCTGGGCAACGTGTTCCAGTGCCTCACTACCCTCTGAGTATAGAATTTCTTCCTAACATCTAATCTAAATCCCTCCTCTTATAGTTGAAGATTGTTCCCCTTTATCCTAACACCATCAGCCCACATAAAACGGTGTTCCCCTTCTATTTTATAAGCCCCCTGTAAGCACTTTCTTGTCCTTAGTACTCCAGAGCAGGACACAGTACTCCAGGTAGGGTCTTACAAGGTCAGAACAGAGAGGGAGAATGAAGGGGGAAATGGAAGGATTCTGTTACTTGCTCATAAAAGCCTCATGATCTTCTAGAGAAATAGTTTGCACTGCATCCATGAAAGGACAAAATCTAAGATATTTTTCCTCTTTAAAATTCCTTTAGAACTTTCCACAGATTTCTCTCTTATCCCTATCTTTTCTGTGGAACAAGAATTTATGATAAAACCTTCAAAAGCTCAGAGGTGGAAATATAAATGCCAGATATCACAGAACATCTTTCAAAATCTTTTGAAATACTGGCACAGAGACAGAGTAGACCAAGCTTACCAGGAACACCTACAGAGTTAGCAGCTTGCAGTTGAGAGTAATGATGAAAAAGGGATTCTCTTCTCCAAAAATATTTCTATCACTTCAGCTAAGGGCAGCTATATGATAAAACTTCAAATTTCTTCTATGTAGCATGGAGGCTCAGACCTAAAATGCTCCTGGTGGTCTTATTCTGAGATCCCACCCTTGAATTTCCATCTGAAGCCTTCAGACCAGACAAGGCATGAAAAAGTGCTGCTCAAGTGTGTCTGATTTCACTACTGAGCTGTTGCTCTCAGAGCCCAAATGCAGTGTAGCTGCAGTTCAGCAACAGTAGAAATCACCCCTCATTCCTTCCATGGATCTGGAGCATAAATTCTGTAATACTTTTATGAGAAGTGAGGTTTATTGAGCAGAAATACATGTGGGCATGGTAGCCCTAACAATCTGTAATGCTTCACTAAACATAATTGATTTGGAAAAAAAAAATTCATGTTTCTTCAAGTTTGTACAAGCTCTACGACAAAAGGCACCTGGGAATAGGAGAAAGACACTATCAGTGCTCATTGAACAGCCAAGGAAGAAGTCCTCTTTTGTCAGAACTTGGTTTTCACCCTTGAAAGAAAAATCCATGAGAAACCAAGGCCGTTGCTCTGAAATTATTAGCTATTTCACTGATCATTGCAAATAAAAAAGTCACAAAAAATGAGGCTATAGCCAAGCACTGAATCATAAGGACTAAAAGTTGAAATACCACTCAATTAAGGAAAAAAAAATTGATATTAGTACTAGTAGTGGGATCATTAATAAATACTTAGATTTCATTATTTTTGGTAAACATTGCACAGTGCCACTGGTAGATACATTTCAGGTTATCATAATTTTTCTGATAAAAATTGTATTGGGATAAATTAAAGTGAAATCTCACTTACCTGTAAAGTGCTGAAAGTGGCCGTTTGTTGCCAGGTTTTGGTCTGTACGGTTTTGGTTCTCCTGCCATGTTGATATCTGAAAGGAAACAATTAATATCAGCAATTCAAACATCTGGAAGTTTGCAAATGCACCTTCAAATCACTGAAAATGAGTAATAGGCAGTGAAAATGAAAACCTAAAACATCTGTCTAGTTTTTTGCCTCTTCTGAATTGATGCCGTAGAAATTTCCAAAAAATTTTTACTTTAATGCATGAGGATTTTAGGCAAAATATTAATTACTGTTAACAGAGAGAAATGACATTTTTTAAACACACAAGTTTCTACTTGGTGAATAAGGTATTTCTATTACAGAAGAAGATTTGGATGGTGAAATAAACTATGATCTCAAGTCAAATTCTGTTGAGGAGGACTGCAATTGTTCTGAAGAATTCCCCTTTAGGATCCAAAGAAATGCACAGTGATCCTTAACTGCTACTTCACCATGCACTCAGAAAGTAGCTCTTCAAAAACAAGTAAGAGAGTATCTATTTCCTACCCCAAATACATCTCTCCTTGGAGAATGAGAAAATCTGGTTTTGCAAATGTTTTCTCTTAGGCAGATACCTATAATTCTCAAAAAGATCAGAAATCTTCTGAACACTTTGAAAGTTTGCTTATATTCTACCTGCAAATTTATGCTTGAAATATAAAAGAAAGTCAAACTTACATAGATATAAGCTTGAAATAGATATATAGATATAGCTTCTATAGACATTAATCTTGTTCTCAAATTTGTCTTTTCCTTTGAATCATACTCAAAGACATACCAGGAGACAGATGTCTCGTTATGATTGCTAGAACAGTTACACATGGATAAAGAAGCACAGACCCTTCTGTGGCGAATATCTTCTGGAGCTTAGGAACCTGTCTGAATAAACACAAATCTATATTAAAAAGCTCCTCCACTCTTGATTGAATGTTGCAAAGTTGATATTACAACAAATCACACGGATAACTTGAAACTTCTGTTTAGGAAACTAATTTCATGCAATTTGAGGGATGCTGCAGCTAAATCTCTTCTCAGCTTCAATAATATAAAAAAAGAGTAACAGTCAACAAAATCATCAGAGTAGTTTCAGTGTAAAATTGTTGTGACAGAACATCATATGCCATTAAATGCAGAATCGCGTGGTGGTTGAGACTTTGAAGAAAACACATGTTCTTTGTAAAGTCTGTGTTTAACCTGAAATTGAGTGTAGTGGAGGAAGAAGTAGAAAGATAAGGTGTAGGAGTAGGAATAAACACTGTTCAGTGCAGTGATGTTAAAAGCTCAAACATTTTTATTTATTATGCGTGACCTCAAAAGATGCAGTAAAAGCCTGAGACTTACTGAATTGATACTTTTATTTCACACAAAAAGAATAAGAAAACTCCAAATCTGACCTTTTTTAACAATCAGAGACACTGAAAATGTATGTACCTTAGATTTGTTTTTTGACAGAAAATATTTTTCCAATGGAAATGCCATACTTCAAATATTTAAAAGAATTTAAAAGAATTTTACTCTTATTTTTGATATTTTAAGCTCAGTCAACATTTATTTAAAATGATACAAGGACCTGAAATAAAAAGATTTTATGTAGAACTATATAATATAAAATACTTAAGTAACATTTTCTTTATAGAAAGCATTTTGAGATTAAATCCGACTGCAGTTTCTTTTGTAGGAGTTGTATTAAATAATAATTTTTCATAGAATATTAATTTTCTTGTTTCACCTAACTCTCTGGAATTGGATGAACACTGGAGACAGTTTTCATGCCTCCTTGAAATGCTTTCCTTCCCTTAATTTTAAGCAAGTGCTTTATTTAATATTTTTATTTTTGGCTTCCATTTTTGGTATAAATTCAGCTATGATGCCCTTATTTCAAGATATATAAATTTTACAATGCTGAATCAACAAAGTAAACATCAAAAATTTCTGAAAGCCACTGAGGAATTTTGATAGCTCTGTTGCATTTCCATCAGCTCCTGGAAATAACAGAATTGAAACAAAATTTTTATCCTGTGACATTTGCGATAATTAGACCTTTTCACACTATTTTTATATGTCAGTGTAAGGTTATTGACTGTATTGACTTTCACCATCTCCTACTGCAAGTAGGAAAGATTTTATGAAAAAAAAAAAAAGAAGTAGAATTATAATCTGCTCTCGGGAAATACCTGAGGCTGTGGTATCATCTTCACAATACCATAATCTTCACATATTTTTCGTCTCTCATCTGCTATGGTTTCAGAGCTACATCTTAGACCTTCTTCTCCTTAAACCCTTATTAGCAGGTTTTAAAAACTTTTTCGTATCCTCCTGGGACAGATCAATACTATGATGACTATTCTTATAGACCTACATTTGCAGCTCTACAAGACCCACTTTTAAAAAAAGTGAGTAGTGTAGAAGGCTAAGGGCTGTTTGTTATGTGTTCTCTTTATTTCAATCAAAAATGTCAGAAAGGTGACACTGTGACAGGCAGAGTGGCAAAGCTGTTCAGAATCAGTTAAGATTCCCTGACACTTAAATAAATCTCTAAACAGTGAACTACTTTACACAGATAGTAATAGTCAAAAATTGCCTTTAGCACAGGAAATAGTTGATAGAAAAGCTGTGCACATGGGGCTTTTCTGTTAATATGAAAGTGATTGAATAGCTCTGCAACTCCCTAAGCACTTTGTAGCAAGTTAAGAATGGATATAGGAAATGCTTTGAAAAGTTAGAACAGATTTTCACCCTATTATTTTTTCAGCACTATCTCTTCCAGCCTCAATTTTCTAACTAAGATTAGAAGTGAACTTGTCAACATTTCTCAAGATAGATTATTTCTATCCCAACTGGAAATCTTGTGAGATAAGTTGTTCTCTTCCTTCATCCATCATTGGTTTCACAGCAGACATTTACATCTACTAGATCATAAACTCTGTGTCAAATAAATTTGCTGTCTGCAGCACAGAGATTTACCTGTGCTAATGATTCCACGCCAAGGAATGCAGAGACGTATCACTCCTTATGCTGTTAAATTAGCTACTGCGCTTGTACGTGAATATGTATCAGACACGTTGCAAGGGACACAGACATTCACATTGCTTCTGGAGAGGCATGGATTTGATGAATTGGGCACCTGGCAGATGAAGAAATAGCTCATGGTCACACTCAAAAAGTTGTATTAAATGGGTAGATTTTCTGGTGGAGACCACTGACAAGTGTCATTCCTTGGGGATTGGTATTGGGACTGGTGCAACTGGCAACATAGACAGTGGCATTGAGTGCACCCTCAGCAGGTTTGCCAATGACACCAAGCTGTATGGACACTAGAGACAAGCGATGCCATCTAGAGAGACATTAAAAAGCATGAGAAGTGGGCTTGTGTGAACCTTATGAAGTTCAACAAGGCCAAGTGCAAGGTCCTGCACCCGGGTCTGGGCAATCCCAAGCACTAACACAGGCTGGGTGGAGAATGGATTGAGAACAGGTTTGGGGGTGAAGATGAGAAGCTTGATGTGACGTGATAATGTGCGCATGCAGCCCAGAAAGCCAACCATAACCTGGGCTTCATTGAAAGCAGTGTGGCCAGCAGGGCGAGGCAGGGGATTCTGCCCCTCTGCTCTGCTCTCAGTTGTAGTACTGTGTCCAGCTCTTGTTTCCCAACATAAGAAGGACACGGGCCTATTAAAGCAAGCCTAGGGGAGGGCCACCAAGAGGATCAGAGGGCTGAGAGAATTGGGGTTGTTCAGCCCGGAGAAGAGAAGGCTTCAGAGACATCCTGCAGCAGCCTTCTAATACCTGCAGGGAGCCTACAAGAAAACTGAACGGGGACTTTTTACAAGGGCCTGTAATGACAGGACAGGGTATAATGGCTTCAAACTGAGCGCAGGTTTAGATTAGATATTAGGAAGAAATTCTTTACTGTGAGGGTGCTGAGGCACTGGAACAGGTTGCCCAGAGAAGCTCTGGATGCCCTATCTCTGCAAGTGGTCAAGGCCAAGTAGGATGCGGCTCTGATCAACCTGGTCTGGTCCAAGGTGTCACTGCCCATGGCAGGGAGGTTTGAACTAGATAATCTTTAAGGTCCATTCCAACCCAAACCATTCTACGATTCTATGATTGTATAATTGTATGTGGGAATGAAGCACCTCAGGGACTCACATTATTTTCTCTGCTCATATACTAGAAATGTTCACTTAGATATTAACATCAAGATAAATTCATCACTGAAATTCAAAATACTAAGGAAACATTATGAATATAAAAGTGAAAATGCAGAAAACAACACATTGTAATGCAGCATCCTGGTCTTATGTGCTTTCAGAACCAAATGAAATTATTTTCTTTATCAAAAGAAATCCATTTTTAGTTCTATATTTTCCTGTTATCTTAGCAGAGCTTAGTTAAAGGATGAGATTTAGACTTCATTCAAGGTTGTGTGTCATCAGCACAATATATCTAATTTTGAGCATGGTATTTTTATTTGTAATTATACTGAAAATGTCTAGTGATTAATGACAAGTCATAATTCTAAAAAGAGCATGAATACCATTATAGAGGACACTCATTGTGGCTACTCAGTGGCTACATAAAATGTCTGAAAAAACAACTCAACACAGCATGATTTCTCCTATCACTGTTTCCTACCATTGACTGCCTACCTCCTCCAGATGTGAACACCCTATTTTTAGAGAGGCAGTATCAGCTAGTCCTGGTGCTTTGCTCACAGATTCCCTGGCAAAGTAACCTGAGAAGCTGGTCCTGAAAACAACAGCTGACTTTAAACAGGCTTTGTAAGTGCAAAGCAATGATACCTAAAGAGCATTCATGCCCGAGAAGTATTTCAGTATTTCTTAGTATACCTGCCCTTCAGATTCTTTGAAAAGTGTTATTTAAAAGAAAAAAAACAAAACCCAAATCACTTTGGTACACAAAAACAAATGCCATAACAAGAAGCTTCAACAGGCACTAACTCAATTCATGAAAACTGGGATTTTGAGGCTTTCTGCTGCCAGTTCAGAGCCTGTGTCTCAGGCTACATCTAACCTACAAAATAAAATGGAGCCCTTTCAAGGCATTAGTAGTCATTAATCTGTTGTATTAAATTGTTAAATTTTTCTTTGCATGACTTTTAGCCACAGTTTACAAGTACTGTCCTATGCAATTTCTAGGTGTAGGTAGAGAATGGACATGACCTAGAGACCACTGCAGGCATTTCACCCAGTGAAAGAGAACAGATCCACATACCCATAATTAGTACCTATAATTTAATATTAAGGATGTGACCTCTGAGTGTGGGCTGAATGTCAGAAAGACTGGAAACCAAAACCTGGAGCTAAGAAAACTCCAAGTACCTCTATAGCTTAAAAGCTGATTTTCTAAGACATGTTTCATCAGGTGTTCTTCCACACATTCTTGTGAATGGTTACAGAAACTGAGACATTACTTGAACAATTCTACACTAATTTGACTTAAATTTTGGATAAAAAAGTGTATTATTGTGTATTTCCAGACCAGCTATGCTTTAGACTAACACTTAACGGAAGAGATGGTAATTTAAATTAGGATATAGGAAGAAATTCACACAGTGAATGTACAATCTATATACAGAGGGAGGTATTGATAGAGAGAGATCAGGATGCATTTTCTCCTCTTTCAGATGACACAAAGTATATGGGATAGAAGAGAAAGACCAAGAGGTAGATGCCATTTAGAAAAAAGCCTGCAGACATATGATTTATAGTGTAACTGTACACCAGCAAAGCTAAGGCTAATCTTTCTTTTATACTCTTCTTCTAGTCTTATAAATTTCCCTGCTGCCTGCTAAAGAAATTTTAATGGAGTCATATGACTTTTTTTTACATCATAAACTTACTTTTTTCTTTACATGTTCCACTGATTACATGTCATTTCCTCCCTTTCCCCCATCTCTAACATGTGAAAAAAGCAGAGGGGAAAGGACAGCTCTCTGTTCTCTTCTATTATGTGCCCAAATTGCACAGCTGTAAAGAGTAAACTTTCCAGAAAATTGAACACAAACTCAAATTAATTCTGAAGGCTAGTAAAATATTAAATGGAGGTCTGGGTCACACCTTTTCCTTTTCCATAATGCTATTAAAAATCATTTTCTTGTGGGGTTGTCAGCTGTATTTGGATTTTCTCTTAGCATTGAAGTAACTGGAAGCCTTTTTTTGTACAAAGATGACAGCTATTGTTAATGCTTCATACGGAAAGAGCTGCTTGTTGAATAGTATATGAAATTGCTTTGTTCAACCATTTCTTCTTTCATTAAATACTGCTAAAATGAAATGAGGCTGTAGGATTATATAAGCTATCATTCTTAAAACCATTCAGTAGCAAAAGTGTCAGGTGTTGTCTTGCAAGAAATTTTTTCTATTCCCCAGAATTGGGTTGGTGTGAGGACAGGTGACAGCTAAAAGGGGAACTCCTGTCCTGTCTGTAGGCTCATCACAAAACATTCCTTCAGAGTCCTGGAGATAGCAGTCTCTCAGCTTCAGAATGGATGCCAATGGACTTAACAGCTGAGGTGGAGCATTGGTCTGCCCTGTTTTTTGTCTGTTTGCTGCCATCCCTGCACCTCCCACCCCAGGTAACAACACAGTCTGGGCCAAACTTCCTGGCCCTATTGGTTGTGCCATCAGCAATGATCCATGTCCATGTGTAGGGAGAGGCATCACTTCTGCCTGGGGAATTCTTATTTGTGCCCTCTGACTGACTGTCCATGGACTCCGCTGTGATTGAAAAAGCTGTGGCCAAGACCCTACAAACAGCCTCTCTTCTGGTGCTTAAATCTCTGCAGAAGAATTACTGTGATATGGCAGGGATCACCCTGAGGTGCTGGGCTGCCAAGGAAGGCACACCACTGACTATATAGTGGAGGCCAGTGAGCCTATGGAACAAAGGACAAAGAGAGTCTGCTGAGTGGGACAGTCCCTAAGATCAGATATCCTCCATGGTTAGAAAAGAAAAGGCTTCTCCCAGGATGCTCTGTTCTGCTATGTTAATGTACCCCGGTTATGCTTCCCCAGTTGGCCCGCTGGCCTCCCTGCCCTTTGTTACCTTATATGTCCCTGCCCTAGAAGGTTCTCCACTCTCTGTTCCCCCACTGGCCCTTGCCCCATCACCACTCCCTCAGAGTTTTCCCATTGGCTCCCATACCCCAGTCCTGCCTTTGTACTGCCCCTGTGCCCTCAGATCACTGGCCTCTGATGCTCACTCTGCTCCCACATATAAACCTGGGCCTTCCTGTGTTGTCTTTGTCCCTGGAACCCTTCACGAGTGTGGCTGCATTAAACTCCTCCTGGGGAGCCCCATATGAAGACCTTTCCCGGCTCTTTGTCGTCGACCCATTTTTTGGAGCTATCCATGTGTGTGTGTGTACACGTGTGTGACTGTGTGGTGGTCCTGCTGAGCGGCTTCGCCTTGGAGACACTTTCAGGAAGGTCGTGGCCCCTCGCGCTCCGGCCCTGCCAAGCCGGAGACCGTGACAATATATGGCATGCTTTGTGGAGGGATTCCTATGGGAAGGAGGGCAGCCCTTTTGCTGGCAATCCTGCCCACTCCTCCGCCTCAGCACTAGGCTTGTGCATTCGTCTACAGGAAGTTCTACACTTGCAGATGCAAGAGAATCAGATTCAGCTTCAAAGGGACTATGTGGCCATAGCCACTTATCTGCAGACCAGCTTTGTAAGACCTGTGGGAGTTTCGGTGTTATCTGTAGGAACCTCAGCCTGGTTTGTGCCATGGAAGCCATGAAGCTGACTGTCACGTGTACTTCACCCTACCGTAGCTAAAGTATAGATGCAGGCAAGTATAGTCTTCCTGTAAGAAGATAATTCTAATTTAATCAGGTTTGCAGCTTCTGTTTTCTCACCCAGAGAACAAGATTCCTACGTACCAGGTACCTGTTTTAACACATGGACTAGAAAACTCTGCACATACAGAAGATTAATGTTGCCATGAGGGTAAAAGAAAGCAATGGAAAAATACATCAGGAACTTTTTGCTGTCTTCAGGAAAAAACCCAACAGTTTAAATGTAAGCTTGGCCAGCAAGAAAACAAACCAACAGAAAGAGTTCAAGCAGGGACTCTCATATGATTGCAATCCTTGCTTGCACTTCTAGCTTTTCACTGATGTTGTTAATGGGAAACAGAACTGGTCGTTGATTTACAGCTTTTTTTTCCAGACAGTGAGGAGTGCAAGGATTACTTTTACTTTCTCTTGATCACAGTAAAGATATTGTTTACAAATAAAAAATAGAGCATCTGTCTTCTTTCAGATCAAGCACAATCATTGCAAGGCAGCAGCCAACAAACTCTCTGCTGCTTTTCTCTGATAACAAAAGATAGTTATTACCATGAAACTCAGACAAAGCTTCATGTTGACTAGATGTCTGAGTTTCTCAGCATTGCAATTAGCCCCAAGCAGAAACATTAAACAGTGTTGTGGGGATAGAGTACAAAAGTTCCTCGTCTACTTCTTTCAGATTTCAATATGATTTATTCTAGGGAACATGCCCTGAACCTCAGTAATTTTCAACTTGTCCTCAGACTACATTTCTTCTCTCTCTTTTCTAATACTTGGCTACTTTCTCTGCCCCACGGCCCTTCATCTGACTCTCTTACTAATGTTAACTTCATGCTCCTAGCAATAGTTTTTCATGACAATTGAAATCTGTACTGTACGAAAGAGTTAAAAATCCCCATTGCCCCAATCCTTTTGTCTTTCTCACTATTTCTCCTTCAGATGATCAACTTTAACTCAAACATGAAGAAAAATTAATTTTTTCCTAAAATAGCCGTCACAATAACAACATTTTGCGAAAAAAATACCAACATTTTCTGCTCTTGTGATTCATATTTCCTGAATGTTAAAACAAAATTTGCTTACATGTGAAGTACATTTTCTCATAATCTTGCAAAGTGCATGTAGCCAAGGCTCTCTGGGCCTCATGAGCAGAGTGGCTTTCACAGAAATGCTTTGCAATGCACATGTCATTCTGCATGGCGCAGCCTGGGGCCTTTCCTGGTGTGGGCATGACCTTTCAGCAACCCCAGGGGCAGGGAGCAGAGGCAGTAGGTGATGGTTTGGGGCAGAAAATGTTGATGGACACCTTCAAGGTGCTGTTAGGTGTGAGGGCAGTGTGTCTCTCCGAAAGGTTGGCTGGGATTGGCATTGCAGTCATTACCGAGGGATAGGTACATTTAACTTTGCTGTCAAAACCTTCAAGGTTAGGTCTGAACTTGAGGGTATTCCCACAGGCTAGAGGCTTTCATCCAGGCTCACAACAGATCAGAGAGGAATCGTGCTGCGGGTCCCACTGAGTCTTGAGCCATGATGTTCACTGACCAAGGAAGCTGATGGGGGAGACAGAAATAGACTTCTGCAGCCCCAAATGCACTTCCACCAATTTCCAATAATATTCCTCTCCAAAATGTCTGCTTTTACCCTCATTCTTTGACCTGAAATCTTTCCTCTAATCTTCACCATTTTTGGCTTGTCAGATGATCTAAGTTTTCATGTTGGTCTTACATCACTTGAAAAAACCCATTGCCCCAAAACAACTACTCTCAACTAATTCCAGCTGTTCTCCTTTCCATATACCCTCTTTCTGCTCATGATTCTCATGTTCCAGGTTTTGTGGATTTGGAGATCTATAGAGGAGGATCTTTTCCAGCTCCAAGTTCGCTTTGGAATTGCATACCATGTCTTCTAGCATTTCCTTTGAGATACAGTAATTTTTTCAATGTCAGGCTTATGAAAACTTGTGCCCCTTATTTATAGACTCACTGAATTATAGAATAATGTGTATTGAAGGGGAGCTTTAAACACCAAGTAGTCCAACTCTTCTGCTATGGGAAAGGACATCTTTCACTAGATTGGGTTGCTCAAAATCTTGTCCAAGCTAGCCTTGAACATTTCCAGGAGTGGGATATCCACAGCCTCTCTGGGCAACCTGTGCAGTGCTTCACCAACATCACTGAGAGAAAAAATTTCCTTATATCCAATATATCACATAATACAGTCCTGAAAACTTTTGTCTTTGTAACAGAAACATTGCAAATCATATGATGGACAGCTACAGAATTAGCTCATACGTTATCATGAAAAAACTATAAATATTACCTTAATGCTATTATAGTTTTAGTATTATAAAATAATATAGTAGTGATATAAAGAAAAATGGTCTCACTAACTCACTAACCTAAAGCCTACCATTTTTTTTTTAAATGCCATGGCTGTGTTGAATGAAACAACATCAGAAGTGGAGATAATTCCACTGAAATTTGACAAATGGAATGAAATTTTATTGTGGAGGTGAAATGGAAAAAAACTATGCCAAATTCAGGATTTCCATAACAGCAATGCTTAGGTTTTAACCATGTTCTAATTCTCTCTCATTGGCAGCTTTTGAAGTTAGCCAGTGGATTCAATTTGGCAACCAAAATGCAACATAGAAGTCTATTGCAAAAGCAAGGCATTTAAAAATTGCAAATACTGAAAAGCTTCAAAATTAATGATATGCGCTGTTGTTTTATTTGTATCTCTGTGGCATTCCTGCAAGGAAAACAGAAGATTTGATAGGAATAGAGAAAATGCAATATCTTGTCAGATTGATAGTTGATATACAGTAATTTTCTGCCTTCAGCTGCCCCAGATGCTTTGGAAGGAGACACAAGAACCTCAAACTAGGTAGGAAAAAGATTATTTTCCCTCCATTCTCTTATCATCTCAGCATGATTCTCCTCCTAAAATGCTTAGCAGTTTAAGATTACTTTAAGTCCTAAAGCATGATGTTTTATCTTTCCTCCCATACTGATTTAGTTAGTATCTAACTGTTAGTAGCTGGAACCAGAAATCACTACAATTTCAAATAGCCCTGCTGACTACATAAATATCCTATTACTCTGTTCTAGCTGATATATCATATTGGTGCAGTTTCTAAGGAAAAAAAATGTTTCTCAACAAAAAATGAGATTTTTTTTTGGCCTTATAATCCCCCTACTCTTCACCCCCTCAAATGCTTTTTCAATCACTATTTATTTCACTCATCAGTAATAACAAAAATCATAGAACCCTTTCTCAAAACATAAAACATCATCCTTCTCCATGCAATTTATTGGACTTCTGCTGTTTATTTTTGTAGTTCTACATTTGGGTTTGCATGCAAATATACTTTACATGCTGCTTCAGGGGTTCTCTCACAAGTGCTTTAAGGTACTTCGTATTATCAATGACATAAATTTGCATTTATAAAGAATCAATTACAGGAAAAATTGTAATAGGTTACTAAAAATCCTATTGTGAAATAAAATCATTATTTTGAAACTCATTAAATCAAGTCTCAATATCAAAAGTATTACCAAAAGGACCACATGACATATTTCATTTTAATTTTAAAGAAGGAAAAGTATAATTACTATGAATATTAATACACAGAGCTAGGGAAGCTCTCATTGAACATTCACCACCTCTTATGTTAACAGGATTCACATTTCTTCTATGCTTCCCAGTAACATTTTCTGTCTAAGCCAGCTTTGCCATAAAACTATTTCTATTACCCACAAAGCAAATATGTAATTTGGCTCAGAAATCAGAGGAACCAGAAACTGCTTCACTCTGAGTTAATTCTTCTCCCCAGAAATCTGTGGGACCATGAGATTTCCAATTTATTTCTTCAGAACGTGATTATTTTGAGCAACCTGCACATAAACACACATCACAAATATTTGTAAAAAGGCTTTGGAAACTAATCTCTACTGCAGTTAGAATAAGAAATACATAAAGCTAGACAAGACAGTGAACACCAGTTGGACATTCATTTCCTTGAAGGCTTTTTGGACTTATATCAGATTCCTGAAAGGGGTTCAGAACCCTTATTTTTGCATTGGGTCACATTGGAAGCCATATTATTTCTTCTGCAACTTCTTCATGAAGTTAAAACAGGCACAATCCTCAGCCCCAATACAATTTTCACCCACGTTTCAAACCTCTACCCAAAGTTCCGGCATTGTCCTTTTCCTTTATATATTTATATTTGTATACTTGTATGTGAAAACATTTGCAATACAAACATGTATTTTCACCTGGAAAATTTTTTGTTAAGTTTTCCATATTACCTTTATCACACAGTTTCTGAAAATAGAAAGTAGCAAAGGAACACTAAGGAATATTGAGTTCCTCGGTCTAGAATTAAATTATTGTGTTGAAGTGAACACTGGAGACAATTGCTTTTATATAGAAAACAAAACACTCCTTAGTCTCAGAAATAGCATATCTGAAATTCTTATCTAGCATTATTGCTAAAGGAGGGTGCCAAGGACCTATCTTAAATCTCGGTACCTGGAGGTTTTAGATGGTTAGATTTTTTTTTTTTTTTCTTTTTTTTTTTTTTTTTCCCCTATGCAATAAGAAATTCTGGTGGCTGTTCAAATGAAACAGCTCCCTAAGCTCACCTGGAAACATTAATCTTCTGGACATACTGCATAAACCAGTAATCTCATGCTTGTCATTTAATATGAGGAAGGGAGTACAAGGAGAGATGAAAGATGCAGGCAGATTTTTAAAGCCTTAGCATTGCTATGTTAATTCATTTTAAGAATAAATAAGATCCCTAAATTTTACATTCCAACAAACAAAATGGCCAGAGGAAAACAATGGGCTGAATGATCCCAGTGAATAAAAATGAATGTGATTCAACACAATTCTTCAGCATACTGTCTACTAATCTTTCACTTCCTCATGTTCAACTTATCAGACACTGCTGTTAACATCATGACTTATTTTTGCTTGCAAGTAGAGCCAGAGATACAACTAAACCTTTAAAAATATTTATGCTGGTCTGATATACATTGGCACAACAGCCTACAGCCAGCTGTGCTAACCTGTGCTCTGCTGTAATCTCAATCCTTTTTCATGTTGCCTGACACTACTTATGAATCTTAAAAGAATTTAGAATTCCATACTTAAAAATATTTTTACCTATTTTCCAAGCATTTAGGTCAGAATGGAAAAGCAGTGCTCGTATAAGAAAGGAGACATCTCTGGATGAGAGCTTAAGCTCTCAGTGTTAGTGTAACCTTCCCCTAAAGTCTGTGATAAAATCAGATTTAGGTCAGTATTGTTAATTTTCACTATTCAATCATATATTGTATAATAATCTGAACACTAAGTCTTTTTTTTTGTTGTTGTTGTTTTTAGCTTACTGAGTTGGAGTCTCAGTAAACTCCAGTAAGAAGGAAGAAGGTTTTCACCTTTTATATTTGCCTCTTGATCATTCATGTGATCACTGTCAACACAAGCTGCTTTATTTTAGAGAAAAGGAAAATATGCATCCAGCAACAAAGCCAGGGATTTAGGATGCTGTGGCCTGTAATGGACATGTTCCCAAAGTGACAATGGGAAATTCCATCTGATTGTGTGATACTTGCACCTGTATCTATTGAAAATGTGTTATACAGAGCATGGCTGTGCTTGAGCGCATGGCATGGTATTATCTGTACTGCCCAGTGAGTCTGTTCCATGCAGGACTGCACTGCTGTCCTAGCAACAGCTGCCTCCCATCCTCAGCTCAATCTCCTTTTATACACTGATCCACAAAGACGTGAAATAACATCGGGAAACAATAAATTGGAGTACATTTCTTCATTCATTACTTCATTTTATGCCATTCACTCAGGTACTGAGTCACCACCAAAAGGCTCCAGGATCAACAGAAAATTAACCCTTTAATGAAAATTAACCTTTTTTTTTGGTACAAATTATGCTCTTTATTTTGGTTTCATCCCTCAAAAGCCTTTTTTTCCCCCCATACTTGAAAGAGTTCTAAAGGCTGATTTTATTAGAAAAAAAATCATGAACCAGAACATGGAAATGCTTCTTAGCTTTAGCTCATATAAGTGGATTGGGCCAAGATCCAGTATCAGCCAGCAGAAACCTGGTGCTCACTTCAAGGAATCCCCAAGTTCTGATGTGGGATGCAATACAGTTTGGAGTCTATTCATGTTTTCTTACAGTTTTTCATTTAAATTGGTCTGGAAATAGAGTCTGTTCTAACTGTTCTATTTGCAATAAGTAACAGAGAAATATCCATATTTGTGTTACTTACATTCAAATAATTAGTTCAATATTTGACACCTCTCCTAAATTATAACCGCACCCAAACCTACCTCATTTAAGAGATCACAGGTCCTCAAATCCTGCTCTGTGAAAGTCTATAAATCCCTCATTCCAAGTTGCTCAGAATAAACACGCCGACAGAATAATTAAAATATGTCTGTACTTTCTAAATTAAAAGCTGTGTGTTTTGTTTCTCTGACACATGCAGTTTGGGGAGGTGAGTGGTGCAGCTGAGTGTGAAGGTCTATCCCCAAACAAAGACAAAACCCATTTGCAGATAACAGTGGCTGAGTTTTGGGTTCAGCAGGTTTTTCAGGATGTGCTACTCGTGGTGACACGTGCCCGCAAGGACAGTCATGATGGATGGTGCACGGCCCACTTTTGTCTGCTAGGATGTCAACCAAAAGTGAAATGGTATTGCTGCCATGTCAGAGCAATGAGTGAGGGCAGGCGTGGCAGGGATTAGTACTGTCACTGACACAGACTTCAGCTGTCAGAGAGGGATACATCCTGTAGTAGAGTAGATGGGGAACAGGAGGGCAAGTGATTTAAGTGCATCCCATTAAGAATATAAATATTCCACTCAGGTCTCATAATGCTCATAAACTGGGTACATCCTGCTTTACTTCTGCCTTTCTCCATACCTCTGTGTTCTTCTCAGGCAGCTCACATGTGAGTCTGTGGGCTGCCTGTGAAAAAATTTCTGGCATGTGTGACAGCGTATCACAGCAGCGTGGATGCAGAAATTATCTAGCCTGGCACAGGCCTCCCCTAGGACTCTGAGGATGAAACTGAGGTCTTGATTTTCACAGAGCAGTATAACAAAGTTTTACGGTGTGCGCATGCAATCATGCATTTGCAAATACCTGAATGTATTTTTCATGCATTATCAAAAGAGCTAACTGCTAGAGCATTTGCATATGGAAAGCCTCTCACTTCACAGGTTCCAAGTTTTTCTAATCTAGGAAAGGTTCTAGCCATCACAAAGAATTAAATTTTTTAAAATTCTTTTTAAAATGAGGGAAATTGTAAAAAAGGAATCAGGGTACCAAAACCACAAGACACTGGAAAAGCTACCATGTTAGAAGTGTAAATATGCTTAATGTACCAATACAGCTTAAACATTAATATTTTAAATTTTGTATCTGCATTTTGCAATATTTTGCAGTTCTACAGAATGCAGTCTCTGCAGAATAGTGTGGGAGATTTTACTGGTGTTTGCTTTTGCTGGTCTGCTGAAAGTATGAACCTCTATTCTGATTTAGGATGATATTGGGAGAGAGGTGAATCACAGGTCTTTTGCTCATGTAGTCACTTCAGTAGTTCAGCCACAAACATCACAGCAATGAAAGGAATCTGTTCAAGGGCCAGATACAATTTTCATCTACATGGCTTAGAAAATACATGTCAGCACCAATTTTTAAAGTTTAATATTAGTTATATATACAGTATTTTTAATAAAAATAATAAAATATGTTATTCTACTGTTTACTAGGTGTATTTATGTTTGCTTACTCAAAAATTACACTGTTTCATAAAATAAAAACCACAAAAGAAACTTTCAGTGTTAAATCCCTGTACTGTCAACAGAGGTAGGAAGTTAAAGATCCACACTTCTGTCAAACAGGGAATGGGGAAGACATAGCACTGCTAACTAGTGGGTAGCATAGACCAAAGACTGAGTTTTGGAAAAAAAGTCCTTTCTGTCATTAATCTTGGTATCAATTTATGTGCCAGTATTGAAAAAACCCCAGCAAAATAACAAATAACAAAACTGAGCTACAGAACCACTTGTATTTTGAGAAGAGCTCAGTTTTTATTTACTTTCAAAATTAATCTGTTTCTCCCCTTCTTTCTCCTACAGACATACCTGCAAATGTCAGCACCCTTCATTTCCTTTTTTTATTCCCAAGAACAGGACTTGTAGGCAATCACTCCTGAAAAATCGGTCTTTTCTCTTAGTGAGCTACAAAAAAAAAGCTAAGCTTTCTTGAAGGCAATCCATATTGTGAAGGCTGAGCATGTTTGACAGGATGCCCTGGGAATAGCTGTATCCACGACTGTCAGAAACAGGGTCGTGTTGGGCCATGAGATTACATATTTATTGTGCCACCTTGAAATACATGGTGCCTCCTTGTCGTGCTTGGGACTCCACCTTTCATACCCCACAGCCCTTTTGGTGTGCAGGCACTGGAACCACATGGACCCCCTGGCAGTCCCATCTGGGAGTCACCCATCCCTTGGGCTCACAGATGATGCCATGGCAGGTGTCTCCTTCATCCAGCAGAAACACGTGTTGGCACAGTGGTGCCGGCACACTGGGGAAGTGCCATGTGCCCACAAAGCCAGGAACATTTCACACAGGTGTCTCCTATGCTAATTGAAATATTGACTTATTGACATTGTCACTGCATGGAAGGGTTCAGTAGAAAACCCAGCACTTTTCTCACAAATCAACAACAGCAGCAGCTTCCTTTTACTGACATGGCCATACCTGAGTTACAATCCCAAATCAAGAGAGGAAACAATAAACTGTTTTGAAATATACCAGAGCTATCTCTCTGTAACTAGGTTGTAGCTTCATTGAAACTAAAAATACTTTTAGCAGTGCAATAGTTTCTATTTGCCCCAATGACTTCACCTGCTGAGCAATGAAAAACAAAGATATGTGATTTAATTTGTCAGGTATGTATGTTTTTATACTAATTACTCTACAAGACAAATTGCCAAGCCATTAAAAAACAATCAACCCCCTACAAAGCTCCCCCCATCATTCCGTCTCTTCCTTTACTGTCCCCTATGTTGCTCCACATGAAACTGAAAAAAATAATTGGCAAAAATTTGAATATTATAAATAAAATTGATTACTGTGCCCATTGCTGTATGATAGCACAGATACAGTCAACAGAGGTGTGTGAAAGACTCAAGGTGACTTTTGTCCCCAGAGTGTATCTGCAGTAAGTTTGAGCTGCCATGTGGGGGCTGGATAATCAAATTCTGAGTAGGGAATAAAGGTGACCAACCGAAGATGCTGTGTTAGTTCAATTTGCAGTCCACAGCTGGAGTAAGAAGGACATACATGGAGTTGCTCCTGTTGTCGATTTCTGAACCTCACGGCACTACCCTTCAGATTTCTGGGATATGTGAGAGGTGTCATATGGTTTTATTCCTACAAACACATCCAAGCACTTGACTGTGTTCACATATTTTGTCTTTTTGGAATTAGTTTCTCCCACAGTAATTGAGCGAAAGAGAACGGCTTTTCTTTCTTTCAGATCTAACTAACTCCACTGAGATGAAATGGATTATTACTGCTATTTGAATTTGATTTTTTTTTTTTTAATTATGATTGAACCAAGAATATATTTCAGGAAAAAAGTCAAATCTGTAAACACTTTGGAAAGAAAATGGCCATTGAGATAAGAGGTTTAATAACTGACATTGGGGAGTCTCTCCTTTTACACAGTTTCTTTAAATTTCTCATATAGATTTAATTTCTTGAAACTACATTTTGCACTCTCTGCCATTTTAACTAGGACATAAAGCAAGGGTTTGTTAACTTTTTTCTGTGAAAGTACTGAAAAAAAGCTCACTGATGTTCAGGACTCTTAACCTATGACAAGTCTTCCTGACATTTTGAAAAAGATTAGAAACAAGATAATAAACTGAAGGCCTTGTGAACAGGCGATTAAAAAAGAAAAGTAGGGAACCACTAGCTTACTCTTTCCTTTCTAACCATGAGCCTGTTGCTGACAGCAGTTATTTTCCTCATCTTAACACCACTAAATTCCCTCCTGAATATACTTTTATTTCATCTGTAACCTTAGATAATAATCGTTAGCATGGTGACCAAAGAAAATGACAGAGTTTTCCCAAATGGCACCCTGAAAGCAGTAAAAATACCAAATTATAGGTATGCATTTGAGAAATCACAGATATTCAAACTGTAAAAGCTGAAGAGAAAATCCATTTGGCATAGGAAGCGCGGGCAGTGGAGCATGTCATTTAGTTATACTAGAAACAGAATTAGTTCAAAAGAAGAGAACTGGTTCTTCATTTATTCCTAATATCTAAAATGCTTGTACCTGTGAAATTGAAATTTAGCTAAGAGAGTTTTGCTGTTCCTTGCTTTTATCAAGATTAGGGATTTATTCTTGTGTTAATACTTCTGCTAAAAGAAATAGCAATCAACTAAAGGATGACTGTGTGTTAGGTTGTAAAACTAATAGAATCTGGAATATTATTACTTTAACTACCAAGAAACAGGGAAAACACCCAGAATTTTGATAGTGATCTAAACTCTGTGATGGTGGTGGGAAGAGACAGAGACAGTCAAGAGAAAGAGGCATTTCAAGTGCAAACTAATCCACTCTATTGTACACACAAGTTAATAAATATGACAAAAAATTGCCTAGTCTTACATGATCTAAAATATCATGCTTCGTGAACATAAAAATACCCTTTATGTGCTTTTTATATCTGTGATCTTACCAAAGAAACAAATTCTTGAGTACTGTGCTAAACCAGAAAGTAAGAGTAATTACACCCATACACTCCAATGATTACCTCTTTCTGCCATCTCAGCAGCGGTGGTGTACCAAAGAGAAAGAAAAATACAATGAGTTATCATATATGCTCTAGAAACTCCATAAAGGTAAACAAGAAGGAGCTGTTAGCAATCACAGATGATGAGAAATTCCACAAGAACAAAGACAGGAATAAAATAGAAATATTTTTATTATTGAGCTGTATCCAACTGCTCTATTAAAGGAGCTATGAATAGCCAATGCAATATCATCCTGTGATAAATTGCCTCAGCAACATAGGTACACAAAAAAAGTTTTAATTTGTCAAGTGTTAAAGCATGGAATTTGCAGCTTAGTGATCAGTAATACACTGCATTTGACTTGTGTCACTTTTTTCTAAATGTCGCCTTTTTACACTGTGACTCTGCACCCAGTCCTGTCAATCCCACTCACATCAGGCTTAGGCTGAGCTCTGGGCATGTTCCTCCTGACTGCATAGATGCCCCTTGTGCTATGACTTCGCATATTTACGAGCTGATCCTCTTTTAGTATCCTGCAAGATAAAGCCACTGACATGAGAAAAACAAACGCGACTTACGTTCTCATAAGACAAATGTCAGGGATTATGTATTGCCCTGTAAGTTTCTGACAATAAATTAATAATTACTTATAGTAATTTTGAGCATGTTTCTACTGAAAATACTAAGATTTCAAAGTAGTTGCATACACACTTTCAAAAACTGCATGTTTTAGTTTGTGCATAACAACGGTGATGTTTAAATCGCTATCTGGAAGTTGTTTATTTTTTTTCCAATTTTACTCGGAAAATGTTTTCATGTGAATTAATTTTCTCATGCTTAGCAGCTGCTTTTATGCATATTTCACTAGCTATGAATGCAGCAGTATTAGATCCATTTCTGATTCCTATTCAACATAAAGAAAAAGAAAGTGATGTAGGAAGATAATGTCTCTTGTCTCTCTAAAAGCTAGTTTATCAGGGTGAACACTTACCTTCATATATCACCAATAAAATCACCAACAAAGTATGTAAACTTCGAATAACTAAGGGCTGTTATGATTTTTTGCAGGAAATTATTAACAATTTTGGGCATATTACTCAAAAATTATCTCTCAGGAAAGAAGAAGCCCACACACTTGGAATGTTGAGATTGTCTGTATAAAAGGCTTTGACCAGTGAGTTCTCTTTTGTAATTATTGCTTGCATATTCAAGTGCTCCCCATTAACAGCAGCACTTAATGACAGAGGATAAATGTCATGTTTGCAGGATCCAATCTGTCATTTTTTACTATAATACTAAAACACATAATGGCTAGGTATTCAGGGTAATCCAAAACTAGCTATAGTGATGGCAGAAGTTGTAACGTAGGCAGAATTCAGCCTTTTAGCCATTCTATTGAACAAAACTCTTGCTATTGCTACTGTAGTTCAGTTGTGTTAGTTCACAAAAGGCAAAAACTGAAAGAAATTTGTTACAAATAATATAAGCTTGCTATGTTTCTATATTAAAAATATAGTGCAAACTATAAGAGTCAATTAGCATATTGCTGGTCCAGTATCTTTCTTCAGTAATTCTATTTGCCAAGAACATCATGAAGGTAAATTTCAGTATCTTTTTATTGTTCTAATACAATGTTAAAACAAGAAAAAAAAAGTGCCGTAAGAATTCACCATAGTTGCAAAATCATGTTCCTGGGAAAAAGGAAAATCAATCAACTGTATGAAATGTTGTCTGGGAGAAATTTCTCCCAGCATGTGAAAGTATTCTATTGATAGATTCTGCCCTCAGGAAAACTTGATTTTGTAAAGTTATTGTAACTGGAAAGGATGGCAAAAATTGTCAGTACACCAGCACTCTCTTTTAAAGAAAATAACTTGAAGAAAGCCACATCACAGTTAATTTCTTAGTCAAACCTGGTTATATCTGATTTCAAATTTCTAGCATGGTAATTAATTAAAAATGTTGCACTTTTATCTCTCAATACAAGTTGCTATGCTAAATGAGATATCTATCTTCTGATCACAGAAGTAACAATTGTATGGCACAGACAGGAAAAAGGCTTTGCATAGTTTAATTCCCATGCTGGTGTCATATTGTATGACTAATGTAATTATGGTGTTATTTCTAAGCAATTTGGATCTGTTGGTAGGATTAAGTAAGCCAGAGGGACCTTCTGAGGCCATCAACACAGCATTGACTAAAGGCAGAGGTGGTTGGAAAAGGAAAGCTGTGATCTGTGGGATACACGGGAGGCTCTGCCAGCTCCCACCTAGGAACTGAGAGCGACATTTCCCCCTCTCCCACCTGAGTTATGGAGTGATGCATAGGTCCTACTGTCTCATCCTTCTCCTTCCTCTTACACATCTCTAATACTTCCCAATAGTGTAATGAGGTTCTCAAAGGAGGAATCAAATAGTCTTCCAAACCCAAGGACAGATGCATAAAAAATTCCTTGCCTCTGCTGCTACACCATGTCTGATTAAATTCACAGCTAACCCAGATCACCTGTCTGTAAACACTGGTGAAGTGGCAAACACTTTTCTCCTGACATGGAGACTCCTTTACCTCAAATGAACTCCCCATAGAAACTGTCAGCTTGCCCCAGAAAAACTTCTGTTCTCAGAGTTACACTGGAACTCCAGACAAGGAGAATATTTGTTCAGAAGGAGCAACTGAGCATATCGGCTTGGAGATCCAATAGAGGACTTTTTTTTTCTTCTGTATCGGGTGTGTTTATCACAGGCAGCTATGGGAAAAAATGCATTAACCTCGAAGCACATGGCCCAGAATAAACACCTTCTGTGAGGATTCTGATGATAAATACTGGCAGCACATATCTGCTACAATGGGACTATCTTCTTAAGCTTCAGCTAGCAATCAGCTTAGTTCTGATACAGAGGGATTAATATATTCACAGGATTTTGTACCAGCCGGTGTGAGAAGAAATGGCGAAAACTGGAAAAGAAATCAGCCACAAAACACGGAGATATATATCTATATGCAGCTTCACTCATTTAAGGATGTATGAAACAAAAAGAACATTTCTGATCTTTGAATTAATAAAACCAATGCATTTTGCTTTCAAAATCATCTAAAAATTCATACAAATCTTTGTAAATCTGTGTCTTGGGGTGACATTATGATGTGTATCCCATATTGCTGCTTATGCCCAGAAATTAATTTTTGTGCTTTTCTGTGCCTCTAAACTGAGCCTGAGAGGGGGAAGGAAAAACTGAGCAAAACTTTTTCAAAGCAGTTTGCGGCTTGTTCAAGGTCAAGTAGAGATAGTGACTTTTCCCCCCCCCAGCTGCAGCAGGGGAGCAAGGAAGCACCTGGCTTGCTGCTTTCCAGTCAGCTTTTGGCCAGTTGTTTTTCAGTTTCTTGTTCTCCGGAGAGAGACTGAGAGTTGGATTTTGCTTTTCCTTCTCTGGAATTCCGGATTTTCTCCCTTTTCTACTGGACTGCTTTCAACCTCAGAGCACATCGGGAGGACTTTCCACCGGGCACAGAGCGCCTGGCCCTGGGCCAAGCCCCAGCTCCGAGGAGACCAAAGGGAGGACTCTAACACTTTCCCAGGTTTTTCCTCCACAGCGAAACATTCTATTATTTAGCCTTATTTTCCTTTTCCCGTGTGTTTGGTAAATAAATAGTTTTATCTCCTTCACTTTCCTTTGAGGAAAATTTATTTTTTCCTGAACCTGGGCGGGGGGAAGGGGTTTGTACCTTCTCTCAGAGGTATATTTCTAAATTTGGCCAAACTGGAACAAACTGGATAAAATTTTTTTAGTTATCTACTGTGTTTTTTTTCAAACTTTGTTTGCATCTAACCTCTGAGGTGCCAGTTTGTTGAGCAGCCTTGGTGCTGACCAATTTAGCACTGCATGCAGGCTGAGAGAACTGGGATTGTTCAGCCTGGAAAATAGATGGCTTAGGGGTGGTCTAATTGTGGTCTTTCAGTATCTGAAGGGAATGTACAAGAAAGCTGGAGAGGGACTTTTTATAAGGGACTGTAGTGATGAGCAAGGTATAATGCTTCAAACTGAAAGACAGTAGGTTTAGATCAGATATTAGAAAGAAATTCTTTACTGTGAGGGTGGTGAGGCACTGGAACAAGGTGTCTAGAAAAGTTGTGGGTGCCTCACCTCTGAAAGTGTTCAAGGCCAGGTAGGATAGGGCTCTGAGTGACCTGGTCAAGTGGAAGGTGTCCCTGCCCATGGCAGGGGTTTGGAACTGGGTCATCTTTAATGTCCCTTCTAACCCAAACCTTTCTGATTCTGTGATTTCAGGGTACGCCCACAATAAGCTGCAGAGATTTCATGCTTAATAATTTTAAAAGGAATTTAAAATTTTTGAACAAACATATTTCTTTAGTGCATATGAGCATAAGTAGGATCTGGCTTAAGGGCATTGCATTTAGTTTTGAGTAAAACATGCATCAAGCTAATTACTCTTTCACACAGAAGCACATCCCAAGCTTATTAATGTCTTCTACTCTCTGCTTTCCTGACTAGAATGAATCAATGATCAAAATAACCATCTTTGTGACAAATAAATTTCTACAGCTGTGGAAATGAAACAGGTGTGACTGGCATGTATTCTTGTTTGGTCTTTTGTCATGGAACTGCAGTCTCATTTTTTATTTAAGGACTTTGTCAGTAGTTATACATTACAAGGTAAGGCTAGAATTTGTGAGTCAAAGAAAAATAAAAAAGCTTATTAGGTACCAGAAAAATATTGTTGCACTCATAAAGAAAGAAAGGTGCCAGAAGGAGTAGCCCATATGCGTTGATGAAATCAAGGAGCATTAATTAGACACACATTATTTAAAACTATTTAGCAGCCTAACATGCCATAAAATTAAGGGCATGACAAATAGCAGGTTGATTACACATCAGGAAAAAAACTGATGAAGTTATGGTCCATAATTAACAAATACCTTCAGAGTAAAACTTTCTAAGGCCTTATAAATATCACCTGAATTACTGACATAGCTTCCAAATTGTTCCACTGGGGAAATTAATTATATTTGATGAAAGACATATAGGCGATATAGCTATCTTTAGTATTTCTGGGTTCATTGCAACCTGCTGAGTTTCCAGCTGCTTGAGCTATATTTCCAATAGAGAATCCTTGCAGACAGAGATGTGAGCTGAAGAGGAACTTTGCAGAAGTAATATAGATTTATAATCTTTCATTAAGTCTGTTTGTGCTGTTCCAATTTTGTGATTTTTTTTTTGCTACAAAAAGAGAAAAAGAGCACTCTATGTAGATTAATCTCAAATCCTCTCAGTGAGGACATTGATAGAGCTTCAAGTGTGTGATCTCCTTCCAAGGAAAAAAAATGGGATGCTGTTTCTTTTTCCAAGACTAAATTCAACTCTGTTTTACAGAGTCAAGAACAGAACTGTTACTTCTCCAGAATGCAAGCTTCTGGCCACAATAGCACAATGCTTTCAGTACAGCATGGAACTGAGCTCCATTTTCTCTCTTTTTCACCATTCTATCCTTTTTATTACAAGTGCTTGCTTATTTTAAGACACAGATTATGAAACTTAATGCATAAAAGTTCAACTGACATTTAATTATGCAGGAGAGTTTTGAAGAAATAAGTGACAAATGCTTGCTTTCAAGTGACAAACTGTTGTTTTCTAGTATAACTAGAAACAGATTGTTACTAAGAGAGTGAAATAAAAGCATATTTGAGATATGTGCCCTATATCTTACTGGAGTAATAGAAAAGTTATGAATGATGTAATTGAAGGGAAGGGATCTGGGATGAGACTCCTAATTCTGAATCTGGTCTTTAATCAGCTTGTTCTACCATGAACTTTTATGATAAAGTGTTTAGATTCAAACTCAGATATCACAGCATCAGGCAATATTTTATTTATATAGCCTACAACCGTGTGCCTCTCCATAGACCCTTTCAGTGAGCTTTATTATTTTTAATGGTGTTATTTTTAACTAATTAGTAAGGACATCACAAGAATTTCTCTAGTTTCTACAACTTTTGCTCATCATTGCACAAATCCTTCAATATGTCACACTGACTCTGTCATGACAGCATTAAATGAAAAGATCACTAGTACCATTTGGCTCTCCATCAAAAGGACACTAAATATTCTTTTTTAAAATTTTCACCTTGATCAGATGGTATTAAATCCTTTGAACTTCAGTGCAGACACAAAATCTGTCCTAAACCATTTTTTTCTTATCTCGTATTTTCTAAAGCCCAGAGCATTGTGTTGATGCACTGTCACAGGAAGTGTTAAATCACATTAATGTCCTAATATTTCTGAATAATTTATGTCTAGAAAATTTATAATATAATAGTGAGAAGTATGAGTGTATTCCAAATGCATTATAGCTTCCCTTAAAAAACCCAACTTATGGCAGGGTTTATAAATTGGCTGCTTAATTTGCATTTGCTTGAAGCACAGCCAAATATGCCATTACTAAAAAACAAAACCCAACATTTCCTTTTTCCTTTACTAAATGTATTTTAAACTGATTTGGCTGGTGGCTTTTCAGAAATGAGAGAATGAAAATACATGTTTTTCTGCTGTTTTTCAATGCTTGTCTGATACAAAACATACAAAACTGTCTTGCAGTTTCTTTTACTTCTATTAGGTGAAGAGAGAACAAACTGGCAGACATCTCTGAAGATTCAGTTGATGCCCAACAACCTATGCCTATTAAAAAGCATCAGTCTCATGTAGAGTCCATTCTTAAGGTCTGGCTAAATAATTTTCCAAGGATTGCCTAAAATATTGTGTCTCATAATATACTTATTCAGTAATTCTCTTTTGTAATTAAACAAGTTGATTGCAAAATGTATAAATGCAACTTGTCTTCTGCTGCTGTGCATGACAAGATACTTATGTGGCCTAAATTAAAGGATCCAGGTGTGCTTTTTAGCACAAGACATATTTACTTTCTTGCCAGCATTCCAAATCCCTGCTTGAAAGAATTCCAGAGACATCCTCACTTTTACACATTACTAAACTCTGCTCTCCACAGAGGAGGACTTGAGTATGGAGTTGGATGAGACAATTATATGCTTAGCTAACATTGAATCTGTGGAGCAATTACTCCAGAAATCAGTTTAAATGCTGGCCCAATGTGTATCTATATGTACATGTATGAACAATAATAACCTGGAAGATTGTTTCCATACAAAGTAGACCTGCACTTAAAAAAGTCACAGGTAGGAAAATGAGATTCCTTGGGAGACTAAAGTACATTTTGGTGGTGCAACATCTATGTTTCTAATAACTCCAAAACTTTAAACTTCGATGGCTTTGTGTTTGTATTACTTTTTCTCAGCAAAAAAATACAGAAAATTGTGGTAGATTGGACACTTTAATGGCAGATTCAACAGATGCTCCACCAAAGCAGCTGAAGAAACAGAATAAAAAGACATTCACTTGTAAGACAGTCTTTCAAATTGGAGTTAAATCCCAGAGTAAAGGCTCCTAGGGCATGTTATATGGCTGTTTTCTGTGACTGCAGTATGAAGGACAACATAATTGTTCCTCTTTTCTAAGTGATTGATTCAGTGCTGTATCAGTCACTGTGAATGGTGCTACTGATTTCAGTGCCACATGGCCAAAACTTTCGTAATCAATTAAACAAACAGAATGCTGGGAGGAGATGCTCAGAGGCATAAAATGCTGGTAAAAGCCCAATTGCTGGATGGACTTTTAAAAGGAGTTAGGTGGAAAATGTTCACTGAACAGTCCTCTCTTCTGGTCTCTGATACATGTCCCAAGTTCTGCAGACAGCCATGGATTATAGGATTATAATGCACATCACTTAACTGTAACCTGACTACTCACAGAATATAGTTTTTTCGTTAAATAAGTGCAAGTTATATGTATGGTTTTTTCTGCCCCCCTCCCAGCCATAGGTCTGCATTTCTGTTTATATATCTACAACTTCTTCAGCAAGTAAAATTTTTTACTAGACAATTTACATGCTTTAGGATGCCTATTTGAGCTAACAGGATCTGTGGACAGTAACTGACCAGTTAGTAAAATATAGATAATTCTGCAGAAGAGCTTTTTTTTGAATATGTATGGTACATTCCGTGGAAGCAGGTTTTAAGTTTAAATGTAAACATGCTCTCCAACATAATTAATAGCACATTTTATATAGCCTTTCAAATACTTTGAAACTGAATTATAATAAGCAGTCTTAGTTAATGTAAAAATGTGTATATATATTCAGGAAAAGGTAAAAAAAAGATGTAAATGTACATGCACATGTATTTTTAGGAAGAGGAAGAATGAAATCAGATTTCACAGTGACTGCACAAACATTTGCAGTAGGGAAATTCAAGCAGCATTTATGGGCAGGTCCATCCAATAGACCCTGCATTTTATGAGACATTGTCCTTCTTATATTTCTTAAAATACCCTGCTCAAAAAACATCTAAAAAAGGAAATATAAAAGGTTTTGTGTTTAGTTTCAAAATGTTCCTAGCATTGCTACCGTAATACCAATCTGGAAAAAAAGAGGTTTTCAATTAATCACAGAAGGGATTTTTCTCACATATAGGACATCATAAAACCACATATATTAATAATTTCATAAACTAGACATAATTAATTTTACAGTTGTTTGGAGTTCTTTCATAAGTATAAGCAAAATATGTGTGAATAGCAGCAAAATATTGTCTTTTTGACAGAGATGAAAAAGAACCCTAAAAGGCACATTTTGAACAGGAGTCTTAACAACAGCTTTTGTGTGACAGTCAAGATTTACTAAAAATTCACTCAAAATATTTATGACAAATACAATAATTTCTGCAAAGATGATCAGAAGTGTTTTTATCTCAGATGATGTAAAAAATTTCTAATCATTGCTTGACTGCTCTCAAAATGTTAGAGAAGGCACTGGTAGCTCTATGTTATCTACTCATTGCCTGCCTCCAGCTACTCACTAATGAAAAAATGCTTTATTTCCTACTTGTGAAAAACCTATTGGCTGATCACTGTCAAGTGCAATGCAGTATGTGTGGTACATCACAGACTACTTATATATATTAAAATCTATATTACTGGGGACTGTGGTACTGTAGAATCTTCCTAAAAAGCTGATCACTGAGCACCAAGGACATAAGGACAAGGCCAAAAGTTCAACAGATTTTCTGCTCTCATGAAACATATCTTAATGATTGAAAATAATTTTCATTTTAAGAAGTATTGGAGTTAAGAAAAGTGTGTTAAAATGAGATCCATACCAGAATGAGTCCGTCTTTATAAGGCATAATCCTTAGCAAATATCTTAAATTGAAAATATAAGATTATACCCAATGGAAAGGCTCATCAAATCAAGTATCTGAAATGAAAACTTAACATATATATCAATTTCTCAGGTCAGGCATCCTATTTTACAGGTGCCCAGTACTAAAACACTGGGATTTTCTTTGGTTTTTAGTTCAGCCACTAAGGGCAAGCAGGAAGGTGCCTGCCTCCCTTACCCTACCACTCTCTATTAAATTTTTGTTTTGTTTTGTTTTTTTTAAATTATAGACTGCATGTTTGAAAAGAAAATTTTCCCTTCAAGGCAGATGGTTCAAGGCCAGGTTGGGTGAGGCTTTGAGCAACCTGGTCTAGTTGAAAGTATCCCTGCCCACAGGGCATGATGATCTTAACCCAAAACATGCTACGATTCTATGAAAAATGAAAGATCATTTTCAGAATAATAAATAGGACTGATGATTTTTGAGACTCTCTGGCATTAGTTTTCAGCTCTGTGCTGATAGGATATGTTGCCCTGCAGTAATACAATAAAAATATAGCAAAATCAAAGTGTTGTAAATAGCTGTGCTAAACCTTCAGTGAGTCCTGAGTAAATAAAAACTGAATGCAAGCAGTAAAACAAGGCTAGAAGGTCACTCCTAGATCCAGCTTTATGATGGACCTGGAGGTAAACCATAATCAGCAACAGAATTGTCTTCAGAAACTATTAATAAGACAGATACCAACAATTTGGAGAACAATGGGTGTTGTATTTAAAGAATTACACTTGGATGACTTTCTAAGGCAGTTTCTAACTCACCAGGTTAAAAAGACAGCTTAAAATACAATATGTATTCCTTATTTCTTTATTTATTTATTGTGAAAAGTAGCCCTTGGCAAATTTAGTTTTGTGGGAAATTAAAACAAAATAGATTCTAGAGATCACTGCTGTCTTCTGGAAAGGCCAGTGTGGAAAGAGATGTCATCTTAGTTACAAACTGGGACAGAAAAATCTATAACCATAATCTACACACAAACTGACAATGCAGCCTATTTTTCAGAATGTTTAGCAAACTAATAATTGAAAAAATAAAAATGCAGAAATGAGGTGGAACAGAGAAAAACAGAAATTTAGGGCCAAAAATACAAACTTTTCAGAAGTAGAAATGTGACACTGAATGCTCAGATAGGAGCTAGAGGCTGAATATTGGTCTTTTGTGCTCACAGTGTTGATTGTAATGTCATTTTAATGTATCTGAGATCTCTATCCCTTTTGTGTGCATGGAGGGAGAGAGGGGGAATGTTTCAAAAGTAACCTCCAGAAATGTATCTGGATTTTACTGTCAAAGAATCTCAAATATATAACTGCTGAAAAAATGATGCACTTTATGTATCATTTAGGTCTTGGCTGATACTTCACAACCAGTAAATATATTTTTAATGATTTATCAGATTTTGGATAATATTTTGAGGTACTTGAAAGATGTTTATTAAAACTTTATAGTTTTTTCCTTCTGAAGGTTTAACCAGACTCATACTGTGCTTGGTCTTATGACTGGTCAAAGTGGGAGGTATGTCACTGAAATATGAAGTTCTCTGTTTTTTTCATTTTTCATATTTAATTTGTATTAAAAATTTTAGTCATTTATTGGGAAAAGGTTGAACCTATCAGAAAGATTGGGATTTTCATCCTGTCAGTAGTTTTGATTATGAAAAGAAGCAGAGACACAGGTTTTGTCTGATGTTAAGACCTGTGCTGGAGGTCAGATGGAGATTTTCTTTCCTGTGCTGTTCCTATAGAGTAAGTACATTAAAGGCAAAAAAAAAAAAATTGGGTCAGCTATGAAAACAAACAAAAAAAAGAATTTTTCTTAAAATCTGGATTTCTACTGCTTACATATGCAGTCATGCAAGTCGTTTGTTTTCAAAAATATTCAAAACTTTATATGAAAATAAGCAATAGATTTCCCCTTACAAGACAGATTCTCTATGCTCTGAAACTCTCAAGGATTTTTCCCCTTTTTCTGAGTAGGCAGGTAGGTGGCAATGCTATGGCAGTGTACAGAGATCTTAATAGAGGAAGTCTGTAGTTCCTTTGAAGCTCCCAGAGTTTTAGATGTTTTAAACATTTTATGACAATAATACTCTTTTCAACTTGCATACAAACTCTAGCATTTGAATAACTACTTTGCAATCAGGTTGATACCACTTTAAAACAGACTTTAAAAAATAGATGAGCAATCTGTATTCAAAATCTAAGTGATGGAGAGGAGAAATTGCAAATTCCTTTAGTAATTTATGACTGATTATACTCAGAAAATGTATATCATAAATCAGCCTACAGTAATCTAAATTTAGGTTCTATCAACCGGACTTCTGTTTGCTCAAGTTAACAACCATAATTGTCTTTAAATATAGATTACTTTAGACTATGATTATCTTCAACCTAAAGAAGATTTTAATACAATTCACTTTTTAAAAGTTTTTATT
Source organism: Corvus moneduloides (assembly GCF_009650955.1). Taxonomy (NCBI): domain Eukaryota; kingdom Metazoa; phylum Chordata; class Aves; order Passeriformes; family Corvidae; genus Corvus; species Corvus moneduloides. The sequence goes on along the minus strand of NC_045476.1, from coordinate 136,649,306 downwards.
GCTTTTCCCAGATGTCTGGTCTTTACTGAAGTGTAGCCATAGAAATTTTAAAATTTGATTCCTTATAGAAGACTAACCAACACACAGTAAGTGCTGTTTCACTAATGAAAAATTGTGTTGTTGATGAACATAGCAGCATTTTGTTCCAGCCTGTGCAGGCTGGAATTCTATGTGTGCATGAAAACCAGTAATACATTTATATTTCTGATACCTTCTTAGTTTTCAATGACCTTTCAAACATAAACTTTCAATGGTGCGGCACATACATTGCTAATTCCCCTAATGTACTTCAAATCACATAATCCAAATTACATTATTTGAATATGTGAATACTTTTAAATAATCATCTTTTTATGATCCTTAAGAATAGCAGATGCATTTTTATGAGATGTCCCTAGCTTTCCAATTTTTCTTTTTGCTGAATTGTTGTATATTGTCCACTATTCTACTAACTTATGCAAAAGAAGGAAACCCCTCCAAACATTTAAATCATAAACTTTTGATGAAGTCAAAGCTATTATTAAGCTTTTTTACTGCCCCGGGTTCCTTCTCCATAAACTGAAGTGACTGGCTGAATTTCTTTGTTATGTTCTCCACTTGCATTTCAGGTGTTCTGTTCTCAGACAATTCTTTTAAAGTCACTTCTGAATCTGTACCTACACTGTTTATTCCTTTCTCTCCCCTTTTCAAGACAGATTGTAAGGTTTTGATTTGTCAATGTTTTCTCCACACTTTCAGCATTTTCTCTACAGGGACAAAAATTCTACTCTTCTTCCTGAGGCAGATTCGTGCCAAGCAGTTGGAAGCATCATGTAAGTTGTGCGTGTCAAGTTTGGTCAGACTATTAATCTCTCAAAAGATGCATTTTGAAACAGTTCTCTTTTAATGTTTTTGATTTATTTGTACCATCTAGAAGCAGAAAAAAACATGACTGCTTTAGAAGTCTACACGGATACTTGAAAAATTGTCAAAGAAGAAATTCTTGCTCATTTACACTATGTGCTTCACTCAGGGACATGTCTTCAGCTTTACAGCTTAGTAACATGGGCATAATGAACACGAATAATTTCAAATAAGCCAACCCTCTCAGCTCACCATGAGTTTCCTTCAAAGCTATGAGAAGAATTATTCTAGCCCTGAAGCCCCTGACTTATTGAGTTGCAATTATATTTTTTATTTGTATAAAGATTTTATCCATGTGATGTGAATATTCAGTGATATTTGTATTCCTGCAGATCATGTGTTTCTTCTTGCTCAGCCTTATTACTTAATTGTGTTGAACTTTACTTCCTCAAAAGGTATGCAGCAGCAGGAATATCCTGGGGCTATTCCAGGATAGCTGAACATGACGAAAGCTCTCTCTATACCATGCTGAAGAGATATTCCCTTGTTGTCTAGGTCTCTGATGTTTTAAGGAAAGAGGCAGAGTTTTCTTATATGTATCTGGGTCAGTAACTACACTTGTTTTCCCCAATGAGATTTGGTTTTCCAGTCACTTTACCTCCTAGCATATACTATATTAAAGGCTGCTGTTTTCTTAGAGCAGCAACAGCCTCAATACTGAGGTCTCTTTATTGCCCTAAGAGGCAAAAAGAGGATGGAAGTAATCATGGGCTGATCAAAATGTAACATAACATGACTCAACAGATGCCAACTCAGTTTTTTAATCCTTAAAGTCATTATTCTATCTGTAAGGGCGGACAAAGAAGATAAGAACAGTAAATCCATGATAAAAAGATGGCAAATGGGACCTTATCAATGAAAGAAAATATAGTAGGCAATGCAATAGATCAAAGAATTCAGATAGGACTAAATACTCTTTCAAACTAGAATTTCACAGAATTTCTCATCTTTATCAGTATACACAAAATTCTTTCTTCAGCAAGACAAAGATTCTTTAAAGACATACATCAGGTAGCACCTGTGTACATTACATGGTTGTCAAGCCATGGAAAAAGTCATTAATGCATTTGGAACACAATTTCAGGGACATTTGATGTTGACACGATTTTTCATATTGTCATGGACAAGTTTGGGGATTCAGCTTGGAAAGTTAACACCTTGGAAAGGGACAGACAGTATCTATGGCTGCACTTACAATAGCTGTTGACTTTATCAGTGGTTCCCAATATTCAGAAGTAACTGCTCTGATTGTCTCAGCTGCCACTGTGCTTTGATTGTCATTGCTGACATGTATGAAAGATCCCATGATACACTGAAAAGAAGAAGCTGAAGAAAGTGACAGACAAGTTATATTTTTTCCCCTTAATCTTTCCATCCTTGTTTTACCTTTCCAATCCCCAATTCAGCACTCTGGCATCACTGACATCTCTCTGGCAGCACTCTGCCATCTCCTCCTGGGTACTTGCTGCACACCTTCCCCAAAACACATCTGCCTGCCACATTAGCCACTACTCTCTTTTTCTCCTCTGATATTTCTTCTGAGTCAAATTTACCGTTTTAGACCAAAGAAATATTAAGGATCATCTTTTCATATAGAGCCCTTCACGAGGTGGTGGTGATTTAACTTGTCAAGCTACACAAGCCACCAGTAAATAAGAATAATGAGATTTCCTCAAAGTTGCTTTATAGGTAATAAGTTTTCCCAGTGTTGTTGTCTTCAGGGGTAGTATCCTGCCTTGATTCCTGTAATAGTGAAGGCTACAAGAAAGACCCCAGTGAAAAATGGAATGTCTGCTGCTCATTTTGTGAGAGGAAGCTTGGAGGCATCTCCAGAAGGTATGACTGTGGCTGGCTGCCTCGCCATGCAGAAAACCCACATGTGCACTGCAGCCTACTGCAATACTTTTCCTGACCATCCTCCTCAGCAGCGCCAAAGCAGGACAGCCTAAGATTCCAACCTTTTATTTCACAAAAGCTCTATCACCACACATTTGCCAGTGCCCAGTAGCAAGACAGAGCTTGTTATGATGGTTTCCCCTCACTCAGTCATTGCGTCCATGCAATGAAATGAGAAACCAGCCTATCAGCTAGATATTATCCTGAATCAAGCATCCTGAAGGATCAAGCATCCTATCATCTGGTTGTGCAGAGAAATGTATGCATGGAGACTGGGCATGTATCTGTAGGTAGGTACACGCAATCATATAGAAATAGCCTTAATCTGAATTTTGTTTATTTAGTGATGCAAGTTTTATAATTAGTTGTGATAGTTAATTTTAATTCTCATAAGTTATAATATTTATGGAATAAATAAAATATGCTAAGTATCAGTGCCTTTACTATAATCTAAATCAAAGTTACAATGAAAGGAAAACATTTAAGATTAGCTTAGAACTTAGAAGATTTATGTATGACGTTGTAGCTGAAAATAGGTATAGGAAACCTTCATCCCATTCTTACAGACAGGTAAGTAAACACATTTTTTTTGCATGTATTCCTCTAGCAACAGTTTTGTACCTGAGACAGAAATTGGATATGGGGATTACTTCAATTTTGCGTTTGAAAAATACCATCATGTCTCTACATTTTCTATTCTCCTCTCTTATCTGACGTGCTTTTGAATTAAGTAGAGAATGCATTTATGCCTTTTTTAAAACATTAAAAAAAAAGGGGTTAGGAAAGCAATGGTTATAATACTCTGAGGAGTCTATGAAATCCAGAAGCAGAATTTCAATGAATAAGAAAAAACCACAAAGTTCACTTTCATTTTATGCCACAAGTTCAAGTGTGGTAGTGAGAGGTCGTGAGGAGATATAAATCCCAAGGTTTACCCCACATATATTGGAAATTATATACTCAATATCATTTCTTATTTCTTATTTAGGGGAACCACAACTGCACAGAAAATGTAGTACCTGCCTACTGTTTAATGCAGCTGCTACCATAATCCCTTATATTTCAGAATAACAATTGCTTGAATGAAATCTATCCTTCAAAAAGCCTTTGAATGATATGAACAGGAGCAATATCAAAATTACTCAAATTTTTTTGTTTGTTCAGGTTTTTGCAGTTACTAATTAGCTAAGTTATTAATGAAGCATCCATGTATACAGTACTGGTACTTATATATTATAATATATCTGCCTATATATGTAATTTGTATCACGTCTGTGTAATATTGATATATTTTCTAGACTTGGATCTTAAAACTAAAGATGGTTTTAGAACCAGAAAACATCGCCACCCTCATATTTACAATGTGCATTCTGATCATGTTTCATTCTTTTTTTTTTTTGCCTCTGGACAAATCACAGATTTTCCTTGGGGTCAGCAGGGGTGAAAGCCAGGTTCTCTTCATAAAAGCATTCTTAGCAACATCCTGTGCCATTTTAATGAATTACTGTATCCTTGCAACAAAAAACCCTCACAACTCAGCTACCCAGGCACAAATTTTTTTATTGTACACTATAACCAGGCTTGGACAGGAGAGATTGCAAGAATGCAGCTGGGTATAGAAAGAGCTCCTGGTTTACATAATAATGGTGACAGTAATTAATATGTTAAAAAGAGCTAGATTAATTATAATTTTCCTGTATATAAATAATTTTCTTTCATTGCTGCTATGGGAACAAAATTTATGATAATTTATTTTATTGAATGTGAAGCAGATGATTGATTTCTGTTGCAGAGATTTTAGCAGAGCTCTGTCCTGCCAAACTTTCTACATTCAGCACATCCATTTCTTTTGAGCAAGACAAAATGAAGGAGATCTATACTGATTAATCCACAAGGACCAGAAACTGAGGTCAGTGATATAGCCATATATATCCCTCTGAAAAATAACAATGCTTCTCTCCAAATGAAGTCCAAACTTATCTGGTTTTGAATTGATATTCCTTCCCCCCTGCTCTCTCCCTGAAAACACAGTGTGTAAATGGCATTTTTCTTAGAGGAATGTCTTTTCACATCTTCTGACATGCTTTCCATTTATAAAGATTTTAAAGGCATTCTGACGTGCTTTTTACTAGATTTTCTTAGAGCAGCAAATACTTCATGACCTGACCCACAGCACATTTTCACTTTGCCTCAGTCACCTGTTCCATAAGCTTATGTTGATACTGAAATTTCCCCATCTGATGCCATAGCAATTCAAAAAGTCAAAGAGGTGCTCGACTGGAAAGTCATGCATTTAGAAGCCAGTGAATTTTCAGGGCTGGAGTGTTGTAAATGCACAGCAGAGACACATGCAAGCTTCTCTTCCCCCCCTGCTAGCAAACTAGTTAATTCTAAAAGTTGTGATGTAGGAAAATACAATAACTGCCCTTAAAGTTCTGCTATCACTGGCTTCCTAATGCAAACCACATAAAAAAGTCCACCAGGGGAAAGCATGTCAGCCTCATCAAATCAAAGGTTACAGCTAGCCACTCATTAAGCCCTGAATAAAGGATGCTCTTCTGAACTAAACTTATATTTGATCTTTATTTCTTTGTTGATATCATCAAGCAATCACTTTCTGAGGGTTTCCATAGTAACAAGTGAGCTTTTTTTTTTTTTTTTTTTTTTTCATTTTAAAGCTCTTTCATGCATCTAACACAGAGAAACAGTGGGATAATTGGCATGGAATACTGTTCCTGCTTTCCTGGTATAATTCAAGCAAAGCAGGGTAAAGTAAAACATGGTTTTCAATGAAACTGGAGATTTATTTTCCCTCCTCTGTAAGAATATTAAAAAACTTTATAATTTACTTACATCTTTGGTTTCTGCGTTTGCTCTTGTACATAGTCATTCTGAAGAAATCCCACTTTCTAAGAAATAATTGCCTTGATCACAGACAAAAGAGATCGTGCTCCTGCTTTGCAGTGAGACAGTTGCTCACTGACAGAAGGTAACCAGCAATCTCTCGGAGAAAGGCAGGGTAATACCATTCTCCTAAAATCCAGGGGAGATGCTACTGGCTCTCACGATTTTCTCTATTACAAAGCTCAGAGGCAAAACATATTTATTTTCATACTTTTTTTCAAATGTGTTTGATACCAGCTAATAAAATACAGAACACATACAGAATCCTGTAATCTAAGTGGGCTAATATGGTATGCAATGGTCTGAAATCAAGATTCCTTGAAAAAGCCCTGACATAAACAAAATTGTATAAATGACCTCATAAACTAATAAAAACTAACTTTTCATTGAGAGGCCTTAGAACTATGCATATGAGTATGTTAAAATATTTTGGGTTATATTTTCAAATTTCAATTACATTTTCAAATTACTATTAAAAGAAAATCAACACGTTGATCAATTAAATCCTGACTGCAAGTCTGAGCTCATGAATAGATTATTCAGGAAATATACAAAATGAAATTAATTTTTTTCACGCCTATGTTTACTTCTGCATTACCTTTTAATGATTTAATTTGGGGAAAGCTATTTAAATAACATTCTGCTGATGGCTCATTTTTATAGGTACTTCATTGCTCTCTAGTCTGTTGAATCACAAGGTCATGGGGATAAAGTGACATATATGTGGCATATCTGCATATATGTATATCACCATTTCAAAGAATCCAGATATCTTCCTAAAGGGAACAGAGGGAAAGGGACGAAAATTTTGCCATGTCAGGGAGCTGTGAATTAGTTTTTGCCATGATGGGTAGATGACATTCAAGAAGATGCCAGTGACAGTAATGGAGCTGAAAAGAAGTAGAAATTCCAGTTCATTCAGCAATAAATATTTCTTTAATAAAACTGCATGAAAGTATTTATTCACGTTTTAAGAAATTCATATTGTGAGCTGCCTGCCATCTTGATCCCAGATACCACAAACACAGAAGTGTCAAAGGAAAAAAATAAGTAGAGTGACTGAAATGTCTTGGAAACTGGTAATAGTACTCTTGTTCCTGCTTAAAATGCATATTTAGATAGCAGCTCTCTGAACTAGTCAAAGAAAAAAATTATCTTTGGCTTACTAATTAAACTAATTAATTACTTACTAATTAAAACTAATAACATCTGGTGTCTGTGGGTCATTCATGTTTCAGTCAAAGAGGAACGATTTGGTAGCATTTATCTAAAACATTGACCTACAGTTATTCTCCTAATGAAAACAATTAAAAGAAATTAAAAAGAATGTCTCTCTCAATGTGTCTACCCTAAATTTATATTTTTGCCATCATTTTTTCACCTCTCAGATATATCAGAGATATTTTTTATATCTCCAGTATAACCATGTTTAGCTTTGTGCACCATTTAATTATCATTTCAGTTGTTCAGTAGTCACATATCCTCATATTGACACACCTCTAGTTACTGAAGTGAAATCTTTATATTTTTCTATTAATCTAATTTCCTCCTTCTGTCAAAATCTGACCACATACTTCTTCATTTGCTTTGGATTTGTATCAGCAAAGCTGAGGATAAATTGTAGCCTGAAGAAAGTGAAAGCAATGGATAATTTTTTTAGATTTCTTTAGTATTTCCTCTACAGTTGTCTCAAAATGCCACACTTGAGATTATACCATATCTATTGTTGAGGTCAGCAGAAAGGTGGGATTTGCAAAACAAATCAAAAGTGACAGGAAGGAAAAAATTAGGATAATTTTTCATTGCTAAGCATAGCAGCAGACAAAGTATTTGCATCATACAGAAAGACCCTGCAGGCCTTATCTTCAAATAGCATTGTACAGTTCATGTCCATTGGAGTAAATATTTTTGCAGCAGTTTGTATGAACTGAGGATAATTCCACAGTTGTCCTGCTCTATTTTTCCTCTGAGTTAATTTGCAGCTGAATCAGGTCTGTGGTCTGACTTAGACTACAGAGATCTATGGTCCCCTTCTAAATTTACTGCTTCATGTAGCAATCTTTTCTTTTCCTGCTCTGTTCTCTCATCTACCTGAAGGCTCTCAACCATATTATTCAGTTCAAATTTTCCTTCTTTCATTGATTTGGCAAGATGTCTTCAATTTTTTTCCTCAGCTCACATTAGATTGTAACGAATAACTCAGTTCTTTTCCTTACTATTAATTTCTATTTTTTTTCCATTTTTTTATCCTGTGTTTAACCTAGCCATACATTACTAACACTCCATGTTGTATTATGTATAGCACATACAACAACATGCATATTTTTTCCATTGTTCTTTCGTGCATTATTCTATTACAACATGTATTTATATGGAAATATCTTGGTAGTGGTATAATATAAAAAATTAAACTAAATGGAAATTTCATGGGATAGGGATTAATTTATTTTAAATCAATGATCCCTGAAAGCACAACCTTTATTGGTTTTTCTTTGTGTTACTTGGAACTCTGATTCTTCAGTACAGTGAAAGACATTTGTTAAAAATAGCGTAAATATAGTCTGCCTGGAGAATCATTGTAGGTCTCTTCCTGAAAGAATATTGCAAACAACCCCAAAATTTGAATGTGCTTGCTAGCTTTGAGTAGGCACAGCAACCTCTTGTTTTTCTGTGTTACTGTTTTCTGTTAGAAGAATTTAAAATTCACTTTCACAGTGTTACAGCTTGAAAATTTCAGAATCTGGCATATGGCTGGTTAAATGCAACCAGCTTAGAGGGGTGGGAAGAAATGAATGGAACCTATGAGCAACAAGAAGTCACCTGGTCACATTAAGCTTATTACTTTGCTACAAACATACATATTAAATGATTGAAACAGTTTAAAATATTATTTAAACAGTATGTTGGAATTAATTTGGTCAGTCATTGTTGCTGGTGGTAAAAGAGTTAATAATGTCCACATCTGCACATCCCATAACACGTCTTCTGTTTCTCTTCTCACCACCCTACAGGTCCCAATAAGGAGCTTTTCTTTGAATACTGCCATAAATTTCTCAAACTCTCATTTTTTAAGAAGAGGAAAAGAAAAAATATATTTAAAAAATATAACTGCTGACATGAATTTCACATACTACTCATCAATAAACACTTTGCCTGGGTGGTATGCTCAATTTTATTTTTAATGAGAAGATCTTAGACAAAAAAGGAGGGTGGAGAAAGCTTAAAGTCTATTCTGTCTTTCATTTTTTAATTTAATGCACTCAAAGAGTCTTCTTAGATAATAACCTTTTATAGCTTCCTCTACAGTTAATTTTATGATGTCATCTAAGAAAATATTACATCTATGAATATGAATTAATTTTTTCTTTAAATAAACGATATGTGTAAGGATCAACATTTAACCTCCTCCAAGTAATAACCACTACTTGATAAAATTATTGATGTATTAAAATCTTGTATGTGCAGTTAAATAATACTGTTAAATAATACTGTTAAATATTTATACAGCTATCTGAAAATATTGCTTTTTAACATGGTGTAATATTAGATAAATAAAATTCCCTTTAGCAAGAAATGTCACTTAGCTAATAAGGCAAATTTATGATAAGATATTCTGTTTATGATGTAATGAGGACAGAGCTTAAAATATTGGCCAAACCAACCCTGCCTAACACAGGTAAAATACTGCAAAAGCTGTGGCAAGTTGGATGAGAAAGAGCAAGATTTGTACATCTTATGCCTACAACTGTAAGTTAGAATCAAGGAGTTACATAAATGTTTTTCAAGACACAACAAACCTGTCTAGCATTCCTGAAACATATCAGGAATAAAGACCAGTGACAGTGCCAAAGAAAGAAAAGGTTTATTAATAGTCTAGCTGTAGATTAAAGGGCTCAATTCCACTGCCTAAACATTCATGTCTAGCACTACTTTGATGATTTATGGCATCTGAGATATTCACACAGTGCCAGGAAATATGGCACAGCACCTACAACCTTCTGGAGCACCCTGCCGAAGCCAAGACCATGTTATGTGTCTCTAGGCAAATATCTAGGCAAGGGAACCCTGCCCAAAGACTTTATATTCAATACCTCTCTCTGGTGACTGCCATTATTTTCTAGCATTTTTATATTTAGGGTCATTGTTTCTAAGTGTTCCCAACTTTAACCTTCAGGTCTTGACCCTGCAAGACTGAGTGCAGGAGGAATTATATGGAGAGAGAAAATGATGTGTGACTGAATTCGTAAATATTCTCAAAGAGGCCACCATTTGTTAGTACACAACCCACAGCTCTGTATATTAAGAACTTGTGTGGATAAACGAGAAATAATGTATCATATTACTTTCAAATCAGCAATACTTCCCTTTACTAAGGACAGAATGCAGTTAAAGTGTTTCATGTCTTCCATTATTTCTGTTGGTTTTTACTCTGCCCAAGTGTTTGTATTCAGGAGAATATACAGTTTGCAAGATTTCATGAAAACTTCATGTATTCATCAAATGCTGCATTAGAATAAAATTTGCTACATTCACAGCACTTCCATCATCTAGTAATTTAGAAAAAAAAACCAGAAGAATTTTTTTCTGGAGCTGTTTGATTTTAAGAAAACTATTTGGCTGCTTCTTTATTATCTTCTACATTTCTGCTGACCTGTTTTACTTTTCTTCAGCACTATCAGACAGTAATGACACTTCACCACAAAAGATCTTTTTTAGATAGCAGGAGAAAGCCCCTATGGTACTGGTCCTACTTTCACCGCAGGTAATTTTCTCTTATTCAATGAAGCGTTTTCACTAGAATTTCATTTGTCTCATTGTTATAGTAGCATTTATATTTGGTCTTTAAGGAATTCACTGTCAAGCTTCCCTCATTAGTTTGTCCTCTTTTTATCAGATGTCACTACAAGAATTTAACAATATGATCACAGCGGAGTTAAACAAAGCCTGACACTTTTCTCAGGTAGGAGCCCATACTGGCTCTTCCTCATGGCCCTTGCCCAGTTCCCAGCATGTTCTCATTCCTCCAACACTAGAAATACATTTGGATATTTTTCTGTGACTAATAATTTCCAAAGTTTAATGTGCTACTTCCTACAAATATAAGATTGGGATAAATGTGCTTGTCTAAAAGTAAAATTGATACCTATTATTAAAGAGAGGAATTTCAAAAAATGAAAAAAAAGTTAGGGGAAAAAACCCTAAATCAACCAAGTAGAGGTACTTTATAACTGTCCTTGAATACATGAAAATTAGACAGACAAAAAGCCATGAATAAGCCATTGTCTCTGCCTCAATGTTAACAGTCATGGACATACACTGTAGCGACAGAGATTTAAATCAGTTTTTTGGAAACCAGTTTTTTTACTGGCAAGCATAAGAAGGCTTGCTAAAGGATTTATAACAGGTTAGGTATCTCAGAGGAGCCTTCCTAGGAGATGGATAAGATGACATCTTGTAGTTTTTTCCCAAGTCTTATTTGTGATCCCTTTTGCCCAAATTAAATATCAATTGTCATAAGATTCAGCAGTGGCTGAGACTTGGTCCATGTTAGTCCTTCAGCCTCCCTAATATTAAGGGAATATTTCAGTCAGGGGGAGACTGGTATGTCATGGGGTACTTAACACCAGCAACTGTGAAGCATTTAATGTCCTGTACCTATTTTTAAGGAATCCTGAAAAATGAACTTCTGCTCTTGACAGTGGACCAGCTTTTTCAACTGGGAATGAATGAGATCACCAGTGTTTGAACCCTGTTCTGTACCTTTTGAGCTACAGGCTCTGGTCTGATAACTCAGGAACCTATAGATACACATTAAGAACACCTTTCAGAATTACACTGTGTCTTCAATCACATTTGAGTAACTTCCACAAATTCAGAGCAGCTACAATATATGTATGTCCTATAAGCCTGAACCTTCACTTTACAATTCAGAACAATGGTTTCGCACCAAGAGTTGCGCCACAGCATTCTCACCAGTTCCAAAGATTGACAGGGGCTCTAGAGCTTGATACTTTCACAGCTTTAACTTCCTCCTTATTGTCCACACTGTCTTATATAACCCTTAAGTGAAACTTGGCCAATTCTATTATGTCCTCTATTCCAAAAGCAAGTAATACAGTTCTGAATGCATGATAGTTCTTCCTTTTCTCAAAAAAGTACTGTACACAGTAAGTACAGGTCCCCTTAAACTGGTAGAGATAACAGAAAGCTTTCTGTTCCTTCATCTGAGGAATATTTAGCAGTTAGTTTAAACCAGGTATAATAAGATATTCCTCTCTAAAATGTCTGAAAAAATAAATTAAACTTCAGGTTTAGAATTAAATATTCTATATGGTAGTTTCTACAGTGGAAAAACATCTTCCCTTCTGCTTTGGCAAGTGGAAAAGATGAATCAAAGAAAAGATTGAATCTCAGATGAATGGCATTCTAACTCCTTTCACTTGCTTTACACGTTCCTTAGATCCAAGTGCGTTCCTCCCATCTTAGATTAGTTTCTTTCCTAATCCATCTCAGTTCTTGATAGGTTTGTTCTTGGCCAGTTTCCTTTTGGTTTTGAGCACTTTTAATGTTTTGTTTTGTTTTTCCTAAGTCCTACCTTCTTTTCATCTTGGCTTAAAATTTATTTTATCCAGGTTTTAACTAGCCCTGACAAGTTTTAGTTTTCTCTTCTAAATGCTTTGCTTGCTAGTTTGGCTGGGACTTTCATCATTTTGTATTTGATCTTGATGAGATCTTGATCTTGACCAGAAACAATACTTAATTACTTTCATGCTATTTCTAAGCCTCTGTTTAACAGTTGAGACAGTCTCAAGAGGTGGTCTACTTCAATTTTCACAGATTATGGACTAAGCACACCTCCTTTCCATTAAAAAAATTAATTTATGTTCCAGATTTTTGTCTGAATATAAAACAATTCCACACAAAACTATATATTCTTCAGAATTTACATTAATATGATAAAGAATGCAAATGGTGTATAAAGAGGTGGTGTCAATTTTTCTAATCATTAAACGATGTCTTAGCAATTTGATTTATGAGCATAATACTAATAAACCCTCCCTATATTTTACCTCATCCTTCAAATTATCATAACGTTTAATATATTGCACAACATTCCAAAGTTAGAGGTCATGAAATTTCCTAAGTAGAGGACAAACATAGCCGTGTAGTTGGAAATATATTCATTAAATACCAAATTTTAGAAAAATGCCTATAAGATATTAGAGAACAATTTTTATCAATTATGAATTGACAATTAAAATTTTTATCAATTTGATTACAAGCACACTAAGAATATAATTAGGTCTTTGAAACAATCTTAATGTGTCTAGAATTAACATTCAAAATATCAGACTTTTTGGTCACTTGGTAATACTTTTAATTGTTGTGGAAAACTGTCAGAAGGACACTAAGTATTAGAAGTTTTTCTTCCTTGTCGTTAAATCTGAAATAAGTCATGGCGCCTGTAACAGGCACCAGTTTCTATCATCTCAGAGCTGATAAATCTTCAGGATACTGCAAGTATAGAACAGTAGACAAATGCCAGATGTGGGGCCAAAGCATCTGTACTGAAATTAAAAAAAATATTTAGGCTTTTAACAGACTACCAACTGCTTAATTGTATAACAAGAGCTTAACTTGGATTTAACACAAAACGTTCATACATTTATTTCTAGAGAAATAAAGTGCTGAATATTGGTGAGTTTCCATGAGAAATTTAAGAAAGCTGTTACTATCAATCTGTCTGGATTCTGCTTGTTACAAAATCATTCCACCTCAATATAGAGAGTTGTTTTTAATGGCAATTATACCCACTGTGTCATATTCTCCAAACAGATGATATCTATTTCAATTTGATTGGAGTGCCATGCAATTAAGTGCTGCCTTGTTTTCCTTTTCACATTGGTTTTAGTTATCACACTGATGAAACACTCACCATGCTACATTCAATGGGACACACTTTCAGAACAGAATCCACTCTCGCATAACCCAAGAACATTTAAAAAATACAGCTCAAATTCATGTACCTTTATTCTGTTCAAGCACTCAGAAGTACTTGAATACTTCAAACAAGTTTTTTCAGGCATAACCATTTGAATAAACTGTTTGCTATCATCACCACTGCACTATAAGATCCTATTTTAAAGTTTTTATATGTTTATTGAAACAGATTTAACTCACATTCAAAATGCATTTTCAGTTCTTCATTGTGGTGAATGTTGTCTCCCTCTGTGTCCAAAACAGAGCAGGGAGAGCTTGAGAAAGATGCTCCTGTGAATAAACAAGGCCCTTAAAATGTCAATTTAGGGCTCACAGCAATGCAAACTGATGATGTTTTATGGCACAGCCAATGAACAGTTGCTGCTTCAACCTCTCCTTTCAGACTAATGCTTTTTTAACAGCAATCAAGAGAAAGCTGAAAATGTTCTGCTTTCTTTTCTCATTGTATGGGATCTTTCTTTTTCAGTGTGGGGGACTCAGGACAATTTTAGTCATAATCAATCAGTGCAATTGCTGTCTTGCAGAGGGCGAATAAGGCCTTTAAAAGAGATGAAAAGTAGAAGATTGATTTTTGGAGTGATGGAAAAAGCTGTATTGTAGCAATTCACCACCAGACCATGCTGAAGGATGCACTATTGGCACACATACAACAACATCCTTTGAATTACAGGGAATTGCAAAATACCAGAATGACTCCAACTTCTCAACTGCTCAAACATTTTGCTGTGTTTTTTTAAGGGTTCATGTGCATGTGTCTGTGTGGGGTGGCAGTGTGGGGAAAGGGTAACAAGGAGTTGTTAAATTAAAATTATTAATGCATTTGATTTAATGTCTTCATTAGATTGGAGGACGGCAGGGGAGGAGACAGCTTTTCCAGCGTCTAAATTAGACTGCATGTCTTTGGTGGGATTATGTACATTCTGAGTGTGTTGAATTCATAGGTTCAGATTTTAGAATATGCCAGCTATATCTCAATTTCTCTAAACACTACAACTAGTTCAAAGACAATTTCTGAGACAATTGTATCCTACATGGAAACATGATTTTTTCCACTATGCTCACAGCAAGCCAAAATATTGGGTTTTGTTTTAAATTTAAATAAAGACTGGCACTATAACATGATAGTGCTATGTAGCATTTAATAGTCTTTCACTGAAATGCTTTAACTATGTTCACCTGTTTTTGGTAAGTATATCAAACACTTGAAACACATTTTGCATTTTAAAAAAAAAAATCTGGCTAATGTCTACAACCCCAAAATTTTACAGAAATTAAAAAAAAATCATGGTTAGTTGTAAAGGGCATCAGAATATGCCTTTGCATGATAAGGTACTGCCAGATCAAACATTGTCTTGTAAGGAATGTTTCAAAATCACAAAAAGAGGAAACTGGAAAGACTACTACTTCTCACCTTGAGGTTTTGCTACTAAATATCAGATTATATTGTGAATTAACTGAAAATGCACATAGCAACTCTGTTCAATGTTCAAATCCACAAAACAGAATTGTGTTCTCAATGAACTGAAAACTAATTAAAAAGAGATGTCTATACAGTAGAGGAGATAAAGAATGCTTTTATCCCCTTGTGGACTTAGCAGGAAAAATGCTTTCTCATCCAGGTAAAGAGTTAAGAAGCTATGTAAAAATGTGAAGCTAAGGTATCCAAGATGTTTTATTAAACTCTACTCTAAAATCATAGGCGATGATGAATTTAGGTGACAAGTCTTCTATTCCCTGTTCTATAGCACCTTGGAAAGGTAAAACCATTCTTGATGGTATGAGAATAACAGCTTCTGCAGATAGTCTGTTCAGAGAAGATACCAAAACTATAGGGATATGTAGAGTAATTTTTGACAAATCTGTCCACAGATCACTATCATTCTTGAAATTTTTTGTTCGTGGTTCAGCTATACCAGATGAAATATGCTGATATTTTTAAATGAAGTTTAACTTTTACAGATAAGAAAAAAATCCCTTTGTGGTGCTGCAGCAAAATAAGAGAGGGATTTAAGAAAGGCAGTGTTACTACTCACCTTTAATCTCTCAACTGAAGTTCCTGCTCATGTCTTAGCATATAAAAGGTGTAGTGGATTATTTTGAAACTAATATTCATAGGATTCAGTTTAACTGATGTTGCACTGGGCATGTAGGTCACTTCTACCATTACTGAAGGAGTAAGGTGAGTTTAGAAGCTTGCACAAGGTTGGGCATGAGTGTTATCTATATTGACATCTAAACAATAAAGGTAAGAAAAGTTCAAAGTCCTTTCAAAAAGTGTTTCCTCCCTCCTGCAGCACAAGAATTTATAGAAAGGAGAATTACAATTAGAATACCTTAAAATGAGAAGCTTTGCTGTGAAGTATGACAGGAACATTAAACTTTGTGGGATGCTAATTAATATCAGACAAAACATTAATCCACCAGGGTTTTTGGCACACAATAAACAAAATGCTATGAATTTTACCACATTTTACACTAAGTCCACACCTCTCATTTAGGGCCACTTACACATTATTGTTTGGAATGTAGACCCCAACCAGTCCAGATTAAATTTACTTTACCAGTACAGTGCAATTTTGCAATCTTATAAATCCAATATCTGGATTATTCCACTAACAAAATTAAAGTGATGAGTCCAGATTGTTATTTATTGTGAAGGAATGCTATACTTATGACCCAAATATTTTAAAATATGAGGTTTGAAGAGTAAACATCCTGTTGTACTTGGAATCAAATGCTATTAAAAAGAGAAAATGAGAATATTTTGATTTGATTTTCTTATTGACACTGAACTTTGACCCAGTCACATTTGCTAGTGGTTTGACATTTTCACTGTGGTTTTACTGGCTTCATATGAGTGAAGGATTTGGCAGTGTTAGATTTACAGTTGAACTTGATGAAGTTGAAGGTCTTTTTCAAACTAAATGATTCTGTGATTCTATGGTTCTATGAATAAATGAAAAAAGAGTTCTGCTTTTATATTTTCCCAGGAAGCAAGCAGATTGATTGAACCCGACGAGGATTCATAGGTGCTTGCAAAAGGCAAAACAGAAAAAAACAAAATCATGTCAAGCTTATGATGAAATCAACTTGTTCCAACTTTAATGTAAAACACACACAATGAAAACTATGATTGACATTTTCAGCAACTTCCAGTAAACATAAAAATAAAACCATGTGGAAAACTGAGGTAGGTTTAACTGATACAAAATTATTGCAGAAAGCATTGCACTTTCTCTGAGCTGTACTGTGAGGAGAGTTTTCTCTTTTGAGAGTTTCGTATGGCTTCTGTCAACACTACAGCTGAATATTTTGAACAGCAATCAAAATACACCAGATTTGACCAAATGGGAGGAGAAGGTGTTGGAAATCAATGCACCGGATGGAAGGGTCCGGTGTAGAAATACAGTCTTGCCAAGAGGAATTTTGACAAATTTTCTAAGTTATATACCCCCCCTGTAGAACAGTGCCACAAACCCCACAATGTTCTGACAGCAGCAGAACATGTGATGATTCTTATTAAAGAGATTAAGATTTTTAAAAAGACTATGAATACACAGGTATATTCAGCAATTCTCATTCAGGCTAATAAATGTTAGTGAAATACTTTTTCAAATGTTAATAGAAGCATTGCTTCTGAATAATATTAAATTAATAACCTTTAAAAGACCTGACTTCAGGGAAGGGGAAATAGGATTATGCTTCTCATACTTTATCATGCAGAAAACATACAGTGAGGTTCAAGAATGCAGTATTTTTTATCACTGAGTTCAATGTGAAGAAAATAATAAAATTTTCAGCTGTTGTAAATTAGAGGCTATTATATGACTTAGTTGCCTGCATTCATGGATGACTGAGTTTCACGATGTCAGAAGTTCTATGTTATGCAAAGTAAATCCAGTGAAATCATCAAGATTATTTTAATTTAAATTAACTAAACATTTGGCTCACAATTCTTAATTTTCCAATTCAGTGAACTTAATAGCCTAATCTTTCCAATAGAAGTAGGAATTTTATCTGTAAATGCTATCTCTGGCTGACATATGACTAATCATGCCATTTCACTGCCCAATTTTTTCTCTTTTGGTATGATCATCTTGCTGGAAGTAGTCTTGAAATTTTTAGTGGCCTCAACATTTCTAAGGATGACTGAACTAGAATATACTAATGTGCAGGCCTTCAGAAAAATGCTGAAAATAAATTTAAACAAAGAAGCTTCTAGGAGTTTACCTAGCAATTGCACCTAAAAAGTGATGTGCCTTTAAATCACCATCTAGAATCTGTCCTGAGGTACTAGCAAATATAGGGCATCATGTGTCAAGCAAAATAAAATACTGCAAAGGAAAGCAGAATTAACTTGTCCTAATAAGAAATACATTTTTTAAAGTTCAGTTCACAATGCAGGCATATTTTCTTGCAATCTAAAGTTATAGGAAATGAAAATAATGGCTTTAGCATTTGAAAATAAATCACACATATTGAAACATCATTATCACAGCTTATTATATACTGAGATTGCTCCATTCCATCAGAACAAAATTATCATTGCATTTTAAAGGCTTGCCTCACTAGAAGTCTTGGCAGCATTTCATAACAATCCAATTAAAAAATTTAAAACAAATACATGAATTTGTCTACAATGGAACCACTAAAAACAAAAAAATTCTGACAAGCTGAACAGATTAATCATTCAATCTCTTCTAGTAAATGTTAAGTAATTTAAACAAATGGACAGTTTATTATTTAAAAATTATCTTTATTTTTATAACAAAGTTAGTTGTAACAGACAAATGTTAGAACCAGATGCTACATAAAAAAATACTTGCTTCTTCCAATCTCCAAGCTTCCCTTTCAAATTTGATTCTACATATCAGTAGGACCTAATCTGTAAAAAACTGGAAGACACAGAGAGGTAGCCTATGCTAAACTATCCTGTGTGTAACTGCTCTGTATAATTTAGACAAAGAAACTAGAAGAACATAGGTGGGATAGCCCCATTTATTATAAAGCGATCTTTGTGAGTGAATGAACAAATTCCTTTATACAATTGGATGTAGGATTCAAAAGGTGATTCAACATTTATATGAAAAATGGGACTGTGTTTGAAATGCAGACATGAATTGCAAATTAAAACTCAGCCGTGACCAAGATGATAATGTTCTTTCCTTAAATTTTAAGTTCTTTACATTGACACATTGCAGAGCATTATAGAGACTTATCACCAACATATTCATAATTTCCTATCCAAATTAGCAATTAATTGCGCTCCAGTGAGCCTCAAAATCTGGAATATGAGAAATCTGTGCTCTGATCATGCTAATAGCAACCTGAGACAAATCAACCGAAAGGAAAGTAAGGATGAAAGCTCATTTTCCTCCAAATAATAGGCTGCTGACCATTGGCTATTTTGTTTGGACTTGATTTATAATGTATTTTTTAAGCTGTAGCTTATGTCCTGTTGTACAAAACATGCATTTTCAACAATAAGTGCTCTGCAGCAGATTCTTTTCCACTGTATTTGGCCCCTCGTCCCAGAGATGATATATTGTGCTCATTCTTCTGCAAGTTGAGTCTGCTTTTCAACTCTAACACCAAAGAAATGTCTTGCTTCTTCTACATTAAGGTGTCATGTCTATCCATTACACAAATTTGCCAGAATGGGCAAGATAGATGGGACCATTTGTGTTCAGTAAGTGAGTTTATTTTTCCCAGTTCGTACATGGAACTGTCATTCATATCCATGCTTATTTTCTCAGAGAGTAGATTTCACTCATTTCCCATATAATTTTCAATATTCTCTTTTTACCCTCCACTTATTTCTATTATCAAAGTAAAAGTTGATAAAAAAGGCTATTTTATCAGTTTGGTCATTGTAGAAAATTTGTCTTACATAAATTTAAGTATTTGGTAACTGCACAGCAAATTTGACCTTTTTTCTTTTTTCTTTTTTTTTTTTTTCCTCTCAGTAATGGTGCAAATATTTATCTTTCCTTATAAATGTCATGTTTTGAAGATTATAGTTTTCAATAAGAAATTCCTAGTCCATCCTGTACTTTTAATGTTACCGATAACTAGTTGCCTTTTGCTCCTTTCCTGTGTAAGAATTTTGACTGGGAAAGAATTCCATGTAGCCAAATATGTAAAACTTGAATCTCTTGTAACACATTTCCTCAATTTTCTATAGGCCATTACAAAAAAAACCAAACCAAAACAAAACCAAACAAACCAACAAAAACAACACCCTTACACTCCCAAACCATAAGTTTTCTCCAAGGTGGGAAATCTTCATGGAGGGGGATTTCCACATGCATATTTAATATGCCTAAAGAATCAAAACAACATGTTTGAGAAAAGGCTATATAACAGTAATCTCAAGAACCAGATGTTAACATTTAAGCATGAAACCCTGTGCTGGTTTTGATTGGGATAGAGTTAACTGTCTATATAATAGAAAAGAGCTGTTTTCAGCACAAACACAGGTAAAGAGATGCTTTAGCTGTGACTGAGCAGGGCTTGCACAGTGATCAGGCCTATTTTTTGCTTCTCACACCACCTCAGCAGCGAGTGGACTGGGGATGCATGAGGAACTGGGAGGGGACAGCTGGCCCCAATGGGCCAATAGGATAATCCATACCATATGGAATCAAGCTCTGGGGAATCAGAGAAACTATGCAAGTGCAACAGGTGGACCAATGATCTTAGAGGTCTTTGGAAGCTTCTATGGCTCTATAAAAGGAAAACTGTTGAACATGATGAGAAAGGGAAGAACACCAGTATTCTGGAAAAGATGGAATGAGACAGAACATCTAGTTTTGTTATCAAAGTTTTAGTTGAATTTCTCCAAAACCACATGACGCACGGCATTTTCTCTTTTGGTTCAGGTCAACATGGACTATTGCTTTGAGAAAACTTATTTCAGTCAATTGTAAATCACTGCTGCCTGCATAACTACCTACTTTATTTATAACACAAATAAAGTGTTGTCTTCCTTGTCCTTCCTCCCTTACTTTCTTTTGCTTACCCTCTCTGAGCCCCTGAAGATGGAAGGACTCACAGTTTCTGCATGTCGGAGTCAAATGTCTCAGAGGACCAACACATTACATGAAGTCCAGGCTTGAGGGTGCTCAAAAAAATAACAAACAGCAGGCAAGTATCTCCAAGGAAATCAATCCAGGTTTCAGGTAATTATGCAGGTTCCTCACCCAGACTTTCTAAATCTCTCCCTCTGACACTTGTGGATTTGTTAAATAATAGTAAGACTCTCCAGAAATAATTTTTCCTTCTTTTTCTTGCCTCCCACCTCATCAAAGACCCTCTCTTTTTTTTAAAGGAAGTGTCTGTATTTCCCAAAGTGCACTTCAGTAGATCAAAATGTGTCAAAACAGCTTGCTTTTGCAACCTGCCTGAACTGCATGTATGGAAAAGAGATCATGGGGCTGCATCAGTGACTTTTACACGGGTGGTGGCACAGACTTAGTACAAGGATTTATAATAAAAGGCAGAGGGCGTGACCTTAGTTATGGCGCTTTGATCTAAGGAAAAACTTAAAAATGATAAAATATTTAAATCTCTGGACCTTGTCAGAGGACCAGTTCAGTCTCACAGCTTTGTCTCCAGTGCCATCTGCTGACACGAGCTTCCATTGCAACTCCCGAAGAAAAAGGTTCCTCCAGAAGCGAATTCTGCTGAGTTTTGTGCCTGTGGTAGTTGGTGTTACCAGAAATTTCTTTTTGAAGGGATTAATTTCACTTACTTTTAAGATGTTGTGTTGCTCTTTCTGGGAATGTGGAAGTTTTCAGTAGAGCTACGTGTTTGTTTTGCCATCACACGGTACAAATGAAGATGTTTTTCTGATTCTCAGTGCATTCAAATGAGGAAAAAGAGGAACTATGCGAAAATTTTAAAACTGCTCCAGACACAGAACAATCAGGTTGCTTAAATTCAAATGAATTTGACCAAATTATGCCCTGAAGTTGTAATTTGACATTGTAATTGTTTGATCTGCTGGTTTTTAGGTAAGATATTTCGGGTCTCTCTGAAAACCTTTTACACCCAAGAAAGATCTTGGCTTTTATTCACACTGCAGTTGAAGTGTAAACATTATATTAGCTTTAGGTTGGTTAACTGGTAAATCTGCATAGCCAAAAGCAAGCAAAGCAAAAAAGCATAAGCATAATTTTCAATTAAGTTCCATATTCTTCTTATACTATCATCTAACAAAAAATTCTATAATACTACTGATACCCACACTTCTTCCTTAAGGTGGCACCTCGAAGGGACAGAGCATAAAATGCAAATACTGAATTTTCCAGTATGAAAAAATGGACAACACCTACTGGAAAAAGGATGTCTGGCAAGCATCAGGACAAAACTAGCAAATACATTATTTTTGTTCAAACTCTAAGGGATCTCACCAGACTTTTTACACTGCTCTGATTGTTATGTGCTTACTTGTTAAATTGGAAATATCGATGTAAGAGAAATCAGAGTCCTTATGTGTGTTTCGTCCTTTGACCCTCTTTCCACATTGTTGCATCCCTCCCTCTTTTCCTTTTGCTGTCTTCTCGTCGCAGAAAAGTGAGGAAACCTTGCCATCTTGTGGTCAATGATAGTTATTAGTCCAACAGAAACGCAAAACAGAATGCAAATACTGTAGTGGTCACCATGAGAGCTGCAAATTCAGTGAATTTAAGGAAAAAACCAGAAATTAACAAAGTTGTTAAGTTTAAAGAAAGCGTCATACACTTTTGCCAGTTTTTTAGAGATTATGAGAATAGAAATGGCTCAGAGCAAGAAAGGATAAAATAGGGTGTGATGTAATTTTTTTTTTTTTTTGATTCATCTGACAAGCTCTGTTAACCAGCTGAGACACAATGAATATTTTCTTTTGACAAATAATTGACATTTGCTAAGCAATCCTATGGAAAATTCACAAGTTTTCATCAAAAGTTTAGACTTAGATGAGCTACAAAAACCTGTTTAGTCTGCTATGGATCAGCAAAGTATCTGTTTTTCATTTTGCCTGAAACCCCAAACATGAAATGTTTAAAAGTTGCAGCTTCCACAGGGAATGAAGAAGATACAGGCACCAGATTTTGCTTCCAGGTGCTTCTCACAAGATATGGACAATTTGTAGTGGCCACCTCCCTGCCTTAAGGGTGGTCCCCAAGGAGACAAAGTGTCCAGATGGTGTACATTGATGAAGCAGATCCTCTCTCTTTCCATTTATCACAGTGAAGAGATAACAAGGTCATATCTGTGGTCTGGTAATTTGTGTCTGCTAAAAAATTCACCTTCAAAATTACATTTCTCATTTATGCAAGCAGCCAGTCTTATATTCCCCTCACCACCCACAATGCAAGAGACATAAATTCAGAGTCATGTGCATATGTTAAACATAGTTCTTTTTTTTTGCTTGAAGAAGTTAAAGTTTTCTCTGCTGCTATGATCTTGTAATTTCTTTCTCCAAGTCTTGCAACATATTCAGTGTGGTTTTGCATACGAACCCATGCAGTTATTATCACCCTTCTGTTAAGACAGAAAAATTCTCAAAAAAGTTTTACTATTTTTTATGCTCTTCAAATGACAAGCTGTCATCCAAGCCCCTGGAATATTGAGGGTTACTGGCAGTGACATGTAATTGAGGATTTCTGGATGTTGAATACCCCTTAACAACACATAGAGGGTACCTGAAAATGAAACACACTTAGGAATTTTCTCTTGCATCAAAGCCTATCATGGAATAGCCCATATCAGCACAATTAAACACTTTTATTCCAACACAAGGTAGCTGCAAGCAGATATAAAAATGGGCCTTGACTCAAGATTTATTTCAGAATATGCCTTAGTGTTGCCAGATGAGTGATAGTTGACTCAAGCCTAAATCATCCCAAGATGATTCTAAAAACTTGTGCTCTGGATGATTTAGGTCCTGAGCCTGGGAACATTCCCTGGTTCAGCTTAATTACCATTAGGTGTGGCCAAACATTTTTGCCTCCATATTATAGTGGTGGATTTGGCTATGAATCCTGAAGGCAAACACTGAGTTATGAATTATTTTCTTATTCATAAAAAGCTCATTTTGCCCATATGAAGCTTCTGTCGCAAACAACAAAAATATTCTACTTGTTCTCTGTTACCTACTTGAAGAAGAGAAAAAATGGCTGAGGAGAATTTCTTGAGGAGAGTTCAAGAGAACTGAAGTTCTATTGAATTAGGAAAAGAAATATACCTGTGACATGGCTCAAAATGTTCTGGAAGGTTTTTTCTATTTCCATTACTTCTATTTCTATTATTTCTATTATTTCTATTATTTCTATTATTTCTATTATTTCTATTATTTCTGTTATTCTGTTCTTTCTATTTGTATTGCCATTTCTATTTCCTTCTATTTCTAATTTCTATTTCTATTTCTATTTCTATTTCTGTTGTCTTAATGTTTATCATAGCACTGTAGCTAAAATTAGGACATGAAAGCCTACATTTGATATGTGGCATTTGAGATCTGTTCAGGTGAGATAGAAAAAAAATTAAAACTGCATATTTTTTAATGATAGAGAACTTCTGCATTATTAAAAAAAGAAAAGATACATTGTCAATAAAATGTTGAAATACTTCACAATAAAAACAAGATCCATTCTACCCTACCTGGAGGCAATGGCATGAAGGGCAAGATAGCAGGTTTATTTCTAGGAAATTTACATGATTCTTGAAATTTCTCTTATGAAATTAAAAGCACAGTGTTGAAGCTGAAATATAGGGAATTTGTTTGCAGTCAAAGGAAACTATTATAATGAAGTAAGCCACAAGTAAGAATGATAAGGGTTATCTTTGAATTGAGGGTTTAATTTAATGTCCATCCTAGCAATTAGCTTCTTTGCATGAATATAAAGAGTTAGGTAGACTGAATGTGGGTAGCAACAGTCAATCCTCAAAACCTGTCTTAGCTGTTCCACCAGCAACATATCTGAAGAATTCATTTGAAAGCTGTGAAGCTTAATTTCTTAAGAAAAAAAATGAAGATAATAAAAACCATGGACAGAGATATAAATAGAAATATATTTGTTTAGGACTCTTTTATAACATTGTTGGTTCTATATAAAAAGCAGTCTGAGAGGTTCAGACAGTATGTACCAGCAATGTCCCTGAGGTCTTGGCTACAAATAATTTCATCATTGGAGTATTGAACAAGAAGATGGCAAGTTCTGCCAGGTTTCCGCATACCTGGAGCAGAGGTGGGTAGGTGGAATAGAAAAGAACTGAGCATGGCTCTGGACCTCTCCTCTGCCTTGCCTCACTAGGTCCCCAGGGACTCTACAGACCATCAGATATGTACTAATTTTAATTTATTCTGTCCCTAGGGAACAACTTAGTGACCATTTATTGTGGAAGCTAAAGGATTTACAGCACTGTATGCCAGAAGTATGGATCCAAAACCTCTGTTCAAGGTTTGTGTTGTAACAAGTTCCTAACCATAGGAAAGGATTTAATCTGAAAAATATCTAATTGTAGTACAGAAATGTCTCCTGACACATTCCATCAGGTTTGCTTATTTGAATTGTTAGGATCATCATGAAATAACAAGCAAGCCATGGAACTTGTCTAGACCATATACAGACTCAGCCTAGCTTGAAGATGGATTTTGATTATATACCTATACACAATTACTCTTGTCAAGAAATTGAGCAAAATTCTCTATTTCCTCTAGTGTCAACATATTTTAAGAAGCTTTTATTCAAAGACCATTTTCAGCAACTAAAAAACTATGCTACCACATCAATAACTTACAGTTCTTTAAGCAGAATCATTACGTCGGTCTTTTAGGCTAGAAAGAGTTTTGTTTGCTGCTAAGAGGGAAAGTGTCCTAAAAGAAATGCATTTTATGAAAGTGCAGAAAATTTTCCTGAATATTACATAGGACATAGTTGCTTGAGCACAAGGAAAGTAAAATCTTAATTCTTATGGACTAAAAATTGCCACGTTACTACTAAACATATGTGGCAAAATTATTTACTCCCTGTTTTTTACAGTATAGACAGCAGAATACTAGCAGTATCTTAAGAAGCTCACTATCTTGGAGTAGCACATGGAATTTGAGCAAAACATGACTAATAGAAACTTTTGATTAAGTCTATGTGCTTTCTGTAAAGTAACCTTTAACCTAATAATGCAGTTAAGAAATTTGATCACCAGGAGGAAGTAACTTGGGCAATATACAGTGAAGCAATCTAAAATACAATCACCAGAATGAACAGTGGGTTAATTCCTCATTCAAGAGCTTCTTCATAGTAACCTTAACTATTTTGCTTTTACATATATCTATGTACACTTCAGGGTTCTTCTGTACCTAGATCTCCAAAATGCTTGTCCAGTCCCTTGCTGCAATGCTGCAGGGTGAACTACTATAGAGCTTTCTATTACATATGGGAGTGCACAAAGGCAGACCAAACACACACAGACCAAACACACACAACTGCAAGCCTCTGTACAAAATTAAGTTTGTGGCTGACAGGAGAGTAAAACTGAATGACTGGAAGAGATTCAGCCATCAGACAGATCTTCATGCTTCTGCCTGCTCTGTTCTCTGTATGCTTTGCCTTGGCAGTGGTAATACATAAGAAAAAGAGCTGAAAGATTTCAGTTCTAGGGCACCATCGTCTGGGTTTTTACAGCAATTGAGCTGTGATACTGGGGCCATTCTCAATTAAATGCCCATTTAATGTCCTCTGAAAGAGGTAAAGCTTCAGAACAGAGGGAAAGGATTGCCTGTTTTATTAAGTTTTGAAGGATGGAGTAAGGAGATTACATGGATTCATAGGATGGTTTGGGTAAGTGACCTTAAAGATCATCCAGTTCCCACTCCCCTGCCATGGGCAGGAACACCTTCCACTGGACCAGGTTGCTTAAAGCTCCATCCAACCTGGCCTTGAACACTTCCAGGGATGGGGAATAGACAACTTCTCTGGAGAACCTTTTCCAGTGCCTCATCACCTACATTTCCTCCTAACATCTAATTTAAATCTACCCTCTTTCAGTTTAAAGCCATTGCATGTGGGCAGACAGTGTCAAAACTATAAATTCTGCTGACCTGACAGAAATTAAGTCATCTGTTCTTCCTTGTAGAAGATACCCTACATACATATTGAGTATCATTGTTAAAGAACCTGTGAAAAGACTGCAAAAGATCCTTAGTACAGTTAATGGGTGTCACTGTGCTTCAATAAACCTGTAACATTGAGAGTGATGGGGGAAAAGATGGTAAAAAAAAGAGAATCCCAAATAACAATGACTGGAGAGGGTGGTCGGCAATGCATAAAACGAATCCAATAAATAAAAAAAAAAGTACTTTTTCTCCTCTCCCAGCTTTGTAAATATCATAATTATGAGTTTACACATGCCATGACTGGAATTTGCTACTGAATTCACCCTGCCACATACAAGTGCTCTGGAATGTCAACTTTATTTTTGAAAAGAAGTTGTCTGACTCATCTAACTGCAGAGGGCTAGCTAATAATACTCAGCTGACTTTTCAGAGAGCTTGAAACAATGGTTCTGATAGGGGCTAATTGCCTCTATCACCACATTCACGGCTCTCTGAACCTGCTGCTCTACAAGTTAATTATTTTTCAATGTAAGACAAATACAGAATTCAGTGTGGAGAGAGTTCATTCCACTATGGCCAGATGCCAAACATCTGCTTCACTGCTCTATTTCGTCCTGTTATTTTCTTTGTTCCTTCTCTTTTTTCCCCCCACAAATAGTACATCTTGAATTTTATTTCCTCTTTTACTTTTCCCTATTACAACCAAAAACATGGTTCAAAAAAGAGTGAGGACAAATATCCATTTTTTAAGCAGAATATAAGTAGAACCAGAAGTTCAGATCTGGCCACTACGCAGCTCAGGAAAGAGAGGAGATGCCAGAATGGGTCTGGCTGAGATGCTGAGACACCGAAGACCAATATAAATGTCTGCTTCCATGTCACATAGAGTATAAGGAAGGGACACATGACTTATGGATAAAGTCATCTGTCCTGTAATAGTAAGATTGTGTTGATGTTTTAAAGTGACAAACTATTCTTATTTGGAATTAAAAAAGCAAAATCTACTGTGGAATGCATGACTTCTCTTTGGCTGTTATACTTGAGTGCTGAAAACTTAACACAGGTGATAACTGCTTCCTAGCATGGAACTTCTTAGGTGTCCAATACACCTGAAAAATTCTTTGCATAACTAGACAATAATTCAAGAGCTTATTTTTAACCCTGACTTGTAAAGATCACGGGCCATACTAAAAGATGTGACTTGTAGAGGTGGTGGAGTATCTGAAGCTTGTCCCTGGAGATTTAACACAAATTGTGTAAATTTTTTCAACCATTGCAATAAAGTTCTTTTTGCAATTTGCCTCATGAATGCCTCATTCTCTCCTGACAACTTCAGGACAAGTCTCATCTGCAAGTTGTCTCAGGCTCCCTTTCTGACAAAGTCGGCTATTAATTATAACGGGATCTAACTTGGGAATTAATTTATTACAAATTTAATTTTTGAAACTCGATTCCAGATACATTTGTAGTTACAAATCATCCGTAGATTCCTTCACAGAGCCAGGCTATCTCAATCCCCGAAGTTCTCGATACTGATACATGAGCAAATGCAATTGAAGGTTGTATCAGATGGTGGCAGCAAAGCACCTTCCAAGGTTTGGGCTTCAACGGTGTTTGTGTGCATCCAGCATTCCCACTGCTCATCCTGTGTTTTGCTTTCAAGTACCATCTATGCTTAGGAGTAAATATTGCACTGCATTTGTTACAGCAAGAGGAAAAATAGCAAGCACATGGTTTATTGCTTGTTTCTCAGACAAAAAAAACCCTGTTGGTATCGGGTGTGATTCATAGTGGAGTAAAATAAAACAGAAGGGAAACAAAAGGTAAATAAAAGCAAACAAAACACACAAGTAAATAAAAGAGTGGTAAAATAAGTCTGTAATCCCTCAGACATTGAGAAATTTCTTATGTATTTTTGTCTAGGTGTTAGAATAAATTCTAACATAGACTGAGGTAATAAGTATTTTTTTCATATCTAACGTTTTTCTCAGTATCATTGACATAAAAATGATTGCACTGACAAAACAGGCAGGTCTCTTTCTGTGCACTTGCTAGGGCTCAGCTGCAAGTCAAGAATCAAATCTGAATCTAGAACCTGTAGGGCATAGAAGATTTTCATTATTTGTAGATGAGATTTCATAGCTTAAGAGGCTGAAGATGGATGGCCCTGTTCAGTACTGTTGCTCTGCATTAGGCTACAGCTCCACAACTGCGGGCAAATAATTAACAGCAAGGTCAGATATTGCCTAGGAGAGATCTTGAAAATGGATTCAGGAGAAAAGTAAAGCAAAGGAAAAGCAGTATTAAATTATAGTCAAAAAATAAATAGAGAAAAGAAGAAAAAAAATTTAAAATAAAATAAAAAAGGGGGGGCGGGGGGGGGAAGGAAAACAACACTGAAAGCTGCTAGGTAGCCTGAAAACTGAATACAGTTCATGACATACTGCACTAACATGCACCAAACTAGTTTTTAGTATTCCTTTGCAGTTACTAATCAGATAACTGGCTAGCCAGTAGCTGAGATTATTTGAATTTCTATTGGGTATGATAGCGAAGTTTAGATTTGAACTTCGGAAAAAAGCTCTGATTCTGCAAACAACTTCCACGTGACTGGATATACGTGTTGGCACAAAGTTTTAAGGACTTCAGTGAGACTGTGTAAGATCCCCACTGGTCATGCAGAAGAAATTGGATGTCTGAAACAGCCTATACTAATTAATCAAGAAATTGCATATATACTTTCCCAGTTACACTGTCTATTCACCTGCACTCAGCAAATTTCACTACATTGTCAAAAAAGGATCAAAAGGCCTTGTCACCTCCATAGATTGAACTCATTGAATCCACCGGGGTTGCCTGTATCCCTCCATCTCCTAATATTTTACCCCAAGCACACACACTCTCTCCTTCCTGACTCCCATCCTCTGCATTTTAAGGATACACTGACAATCTTCACACACACTTTTGATGAAGGCTCTGTGCCATCTCCTTCCCAAGACCTCTGCTGCTCTAATACTACCAGTATTCATTTCTAGGATATTAAAGTTTATTTTGCTTACACTGCTCTACCTCATGAATATTTCTGCTGATCAGTTCCTTCCATAATATTGTCCAGCACACTGTATCCCAGTCTCTGACAGGATTTAGTGGGTTTCTACAATTCTTACAGGGTTGGGTTTTTTTAAATTTTTCCTTCTCCAGTAGAAAATGTCAGATAAAGTATCATTACAGACAACTTTTCTAAGACCACTGAGATGATGTGAAGTGCTAATTATCTTGGATATGCAGAACTGCATCAGTTCATTCCTTGGTCTATGGGCAATGACATCAAAACAGCTATTTACGACAGTTAAAAGGTCTGGTGAGCCAATTCAAGACAAAAAACCAGTTTCATGTGGTCTTCTGCTCTGTGCTTCAGATTTCCTTTCCAGATGAGCAAGGTCCTTCTGGCTGTAGCTCAGGTCACTTGCATGTGCCTCGGAGTTGGTGAGGCATACAAATACGCATAAATGGCATACAAATGGAGTGATGCATTCAAAATCACAAAAACTGACTTTGATTGTGTAGTGATGAAACTCTCCTATATCTGAAAGTCTGCTAGAGGCGTTCGGATAGATCCATTCAATTAAATAGAACTAAGTATTGTCTCTCTTTAGGTGGCCCCCTTTAAACTGTCACCATGCAGTTCCCACCAGGAAAAAAGCTGCCTTGAGTTGTGACTCAAGTTGTCTTTGAGCTCTAAACAGTCTATCCAAACTTGTTCTTCCCTTCAAACTGCTGTGGCTTTGATAGCCTCTGCACCATGACTTTAAATATTCAATATGTCAAGAGAAAATATCCCCATCCTCTGTCTCTATTTCCCCACTGTTTCTCCACCTGCACAGGTAGCAGCCATGATCCCTGCACGCCACCTCTGATATGCGATGACATCTGCGGTAGCTGTCACCTAAACTTAATGTAAGTCAACTCTGCTGAAAAATCAATAACCTAGTGAGGAAAAAAAGCTACTCTGAACACAAATAGTAAGTTTAAAAGCAAAGGAATAAAATAAGTCAATCTTTCTTTCATCATTATTTTGCCTAACTGCAAAACAAGCATTTGAAAATCAAACAAAAAGCACACTCTTCTACCCTACTGATTTGCCAAAGACCTCAAGAAAATGAAGAAATCTTCCAAAATAATAGTGGCACAGGGCACTGAATGGGATTTTATTAAGAAAATGTACATGTACAATTTTATCTAGGATGATATTACATCCAGACTCAATGAAAATCCATAAACACCAAGGACAATATGCTTTAAATCTTAGTGTTCCTTATTTCACTACTTATTTCATTTCATTTTGCATACATTAATAGATTGGTCTGTGCAAGTAATCATAACTTTTCTTAAATTCTAAATGTAGGATATGCATATGTTGTTCATATCATGAAAAAAACCAAGCTTAAAATAAATTGGACAGTATCTATGAAGAAATTATAATGACACTGAAATAAAATATTAATATATTTTTAAATAGCATTGGCAGAAAATAATTCTGAAGTGTAATAAAAAGAAACCAGAATTGGACAGTGGTAGCACACTCAGTCAGTACCTGGAACAACTCAGACAGAAAAGAACCAAAGTGTTTCAGATAGCTACAGTTAAAACACTCCAGATACCCCAGAGAAATCCCGGAGCACAGCCACAACGAATGAAGCCCAATGATGCAATTTTACATGGTTCAAAAAAATGTCACATTTGGGGATGTCTGAAGTCTTGCACCGGGATGATGCAGTGTAACCTATTACCGCATTGACTCTTTCATGTACCGTGGGGAGGTAGCTTAATATCTGATAGATATCTAAAAATAGAACTAATCTGGAGTCCCTAATTTAGGGCATATAGCTTAAGGAATAATTAGGTTAATTAGTGTCTAAAACACCATGCAAAACATACAAGTCTTCATGTCACTAAAAATTGTCAACAGAAATTGGTAAAGATTTACAAGGTAACAATTAAATTCCAAATTGAGAATGACTTGAGAGCCATTAAACTCTCCACAGCAATAGGCACTGCTGAGAACCTTCACAGATAGTGAATAATAGGGATAAAATATATTTGCAAGAATCTAGGACAAATTCAATCTGCCCTCAACAGGAAAGAAAGTCAGGAAGGAAGAGAACAGCATTCCTTTTTATCTCTTTGAAAGCTCTCATGCTCTCAGTAAACATAGCTGCTTTTTTTTTCTTGGTACTGCATGTTCCATCTTTCTCAGTCTTAGCATCATTGCAGAGACAATTCACTCACAGAAAGCATTTTCTACGCAAGAAAGCAAAGACTTGTTTCCTATGGGCAAAGGCAGACAACTCAGTGGTGTGGCATAATTATAAGCGGTCTATTTTTGGAGATTTGAAGGAAATGAATGATTTTTTTTCTTATTTAAGGAGCAGAGTCTGCTATAGGACTGTGACAAATTTCCCACAGCTGCAATGAGGAAAATATGCATAGCTCTGAAGTATTACAGACCAAATGTTGTGAATGATTTCAAGGTCATATGTTCTGAGTGATACTTGCCTTTGACACAGTGTATGTGTATATATAGGTACAGAGTAAGGGAAATCTAAGCTGCATTACTGCAGTGACAAATTCATATAAAATATTTTTGATCTATAAACTTTAAAATTGTTAAAAATATTAAAATTATTATAGCAGTGAGAAAGTTATATGGTGCTTTCTGTCAGGACACTGAAATACTCAGTATTTCTTTCAATCTTTGCTGTTAACTCTTACCAGAGAAACATCACCTCAAGGTCTCCTTATTTTATTAACAAAGTTTTAACACTGATTACTTGAATTTCAAAGGGCAAGATTATTTATATATTTAATTAGCTGTTTTTTAAACCTCAGCTTCAGGAGTCCTGTGGTTATAGGCAAGGTAAACTTAAAAATGATACTAAGGAAGGTTTGACCTTCAGTGGAAATCCTGAAGACCCTGAAACCTGTGATGTAAAGAAATAGAACACACTACTCTGTGTTGTTTTCAAATCAAAGCAGCACCTTATGATTCACAGAGTTGTATTAGCAATATTTGTTCCTTTGAGACTGAAAGGCTATTTGCTTTTCCACCTACTCCCTAAGAGACTACCAAATACAGACTTGGTGGCCATGAGTGAGACATACATGAGACATTATTATCAGCAATGAGTGTCAATAATACTCCATGTAATAGCAGCTTTCCAAGATTTGCATAAAGTAATTTTCTCTTATCTACAAAATACACCGTTAATTCTATTATACCTTTATAAATCTGGAAAGGTTTCTGTAGAGGTTTTCATAATTTTAAACTTGATTCAATTCTGCGCAGGGAAAAGATGTATTCTCTGTTCTCATCACAATAGCAAAAAGCCCAGGGTGGCACCAGAAATTATTATCCCTATGTAGCATGGATATTGCAACCTTGATCTGGTAGATAAGGTGTGAAAAAAGGACATTCCTTCCTCTAACAATGCTCCAAGAAGGTCCCTGACCTTTATTTGTTTGAGACAGAAACATCCAGGGTGCAGAAGGACAGAGTTCTTGCTGGAGGAAATGCCTTTGGTAACTCCAAAGTACGAAATCTTCTGTGAAGGGCAGATTTAAAACCTGTACTTCTCCTTGGTATTACCGTGGGTTAACTTAGACATTTCCTAGCACAGGATGCCAGCTGCTATAAATCCCTTTGCAATGCACTTTAAGTTGTAGAGGAATGTTAGGTGACCAAGTCAGCACTATGGGACCCCATGGGAGCTGAAATACAGGTATTACAAACTTTCCTTGTACCTCCTGTGGCTCCTACGCTATCTATGTCTGATTCATCCATTTTTGAAGGTAGTTGCATTCCTGTTTCCTGAAATAAGAAACTAAATGCATTAAAGACTGCAGAATCTTTGAATGCCAGAGTAATACAGGGTCATATAAGTAGTTCGTCTAGAAAAAAAAGAAAAGGTAGAGAAAAGCTATCTGTTCCTGATGCAAAGAGTACCCATTCAAACACGGTGAGATATGAAGTGTTTTATGCTAAACAATTCAGCAGGAGAAGGTGTGGGGCAAGAAAGCATGGGGATACTCTACTAATTAGTGAGTAATTAATTCAGAGTGTAATTTTCTCCCACTGAGAACAATGTACTTGTCTCAGTAGGACTTTTAGAAAAATAGGAAATAATAGGCTCTCATAATTGCATGAGGTAGGTATCCACTTTGGTGCTCAAATACTTAATTATTTTCCTGGTTTGCTGGTGTTAAATCTATATGTAGGCAGCTCCAAAACTTCTCCATTGTGAAGCCATTACTGAAGGTGTCAGCACTCAATAGGCAGTCCTGGCGTGGAGAGGTCTGCCTTGCATCATGAAGGAGGCTATCCTTCAAGCCAAAATTTGTTTTAATATGAAGAGAGCACCTTGTAAAGGTTTTGTCATTGAGAGAGAGACAGAATAGCCAGCAGCTGTGGTAGGAGTCAATGCTCCTCTACCTGCCTTTTCTTTCAGAGAGAAGTGGAAATTGTAGGGAAGGATGACTATTTACAACGGGACGGAAAGTGAATAGAGTCTGGGAAATATACATACATTTTTTGGGCATCTTTGGACCAAAAATATTTGGAAATACAGGCGTTTACTACTGTGAGACAACTGTAGCAAGCGGACTCACACACACAAACACATTGAAATCATATTATCAGTAAGTCTTAAGCCAATTATTCTGCTGATTTCTAGTGCCATCATATTGGTTTAAATGTAGGTCACTGACTTACAAGTTTGTTTCCTTCCAGAGCTTAACATTACCAGGGAGTTCTCACAAAACAAATTATCTGATACTAAGGATATGAACAACTGGAAAAGGCCGTGGAATTTTTCTGGGGGGAAAGATAGATGGTTAAATGGTAGCCTAGTTTGATAGCTCGTCTGAAGTAGTCTACAATTTCTCCAGTTGTATCCATGTGCCTCACAAAGCTGTTTGAGGAGCATTTAACTGGGCTCCTGCTGAGCTGTGGCTTTGAAATGCCCTAAATGTGAAAGCTCTTTATGAGTCACAAAAAACACCTCCATGAGAAAGGAGGTCAGACTGAGGCAACCTAGCAATAGGTTTCGTCAGACTTAGCTGAAATATGTTATTGCGCACTTAACAGGCTGTGTTTTATTTCTGTCCTTCTGGTTTAGGTTAAGTGTAAATGCTTCTCTAATAAAGTCAGCAAAGGTCATCTTGAAGCTATTATCGTCACAGGAAAAGTACAAGAAGCAACAATGTGTCTGAGCTTGCTAAAGCTAAAGTCTGCTTTTGGTGAATCTTGGCATTTGGGCCTATCCAGTATTTCCAAGTACTAATCTATAGGTGTTTTAGGCCACCGAGAATTGGTTTTTTCCTTGTTATTGTGGTACTTGTCAGAGTTAAACTAATTTATAATATATTATTCTATGTAGGTGGCTGAGTTGCAACCTCTACCATAAATAAAGCTCTTTGACAATTACCTCTCAAAGACAGCATTGGGAAAGACTGGCTGTTGTAAGAACAGATATTTTCTGTTGTAAACTACTCATATTGCACTGATAGCACTGATCATGTGGGATCTGCAAATAAGAAGGTAAATTCTAGACAATAATATTAATTTTGAGGGGTTCATAGAATCATAGAATACCAGGGTGGAAGGGACCTCAAGAATTATTTGGTCCAAACTGTCTTAGCAAAGCACAGTCCAGAAAAGAGGGTCCATTATCCTGTGTTAAGAAACACATTTAAAAAGAATTTCCAAGTACATTCAATGTTGTATCTTTAAATTTCACATATGAAGACAAAATTTTTTAGCAAGTTTGTCCATATTATTCATTTGTAGTAGTCAGTACTCTGGCATCAATTAGGATAGCACTGTGTTTTGCAATGCTATAATAAAAAAATATGGAGAAAGACAAAAAAATACTCCAAAGGTTAAAAAAACATGATGTACTCAGAAATACTGAAATATCCAATGTCTAGGAAAGAGAGAAAGAAAGGACATTAAAAACTCCAAATATTAAAAAAATGTTAAGCCTGGAAGGATATCAAAACGAGTAATCATTTTAATGAGCATAAAGAGATTCTTGCATTACATTTGTAGGTTTGTTTTTTGTTAAATGCACTTCCTAGGAAGATTATGGAATTCCCTTTATTAGAAGTTTGAGACCTGAACCAGATGTCTGCCAAGAATGAACTGGAAGTACTGAACCAGACTCAAAGTAGGGAAATGGACCTTCTGAGAATCTTTCCAGGGCCAAATTAATGAACAGAATAGTTAGGGGAATGCATTTAAACTGGAACGTTTCTCCTTCTTTTCCTGTGGTTTGGAATTCCCTCTGGGACCTACTCACCTGTAACACATTACTATTGTGGTCTGCTTCTGCCTTTTTCTTGGGAAAGGGACTATA
The DNA here is from genome assembly GCF_009650955.1 of Corvus moneduloides. Classification (NCBI taxonomy): domain Eukaryota; kingdom Metazoa; phylum Chordata; class Aves; order Passeriformes; family Corvidae; genus Corvus; species Corvus moneduloides. The sequence continues at coordinate 136,613,087 of NC_045476.1, read as the reverse complement.
TACTTCAGCAATTAGTAGAAAAATTAAGAGTGCCTCCTTCCCAGAAATCTCTCACCTGCTGAGAACTGGACAGGCAGATTCAAACTGCATAGTGATTTTTGTAAAGCAGGGCACTAAATAAGAATGTGTGCTATTGCTGTAATTGGGCAGTGTATCACTTCTTAGCCAAGTTACTTAACAACATTTCATCCTGCCTGTCTTTGAACCCTTTCACATTTAATGAATATACCTAATCTGATAATCTTTGAATTTAAAGTGATGTTCTGCACTTTATAGAGAAGCACTGTTAACCAAAGAGGTAATCTCTAAAGGCTCCTCCTTTCTGGGACAAGGAGACTCATTCTCACATGCATACTGAATAACTTGGAACTGGAGCAGCTGAAAGATTGTCTGTAACACCAGCACAGGGACTTGGAGTTTTAGACCAATTTTCAGTTTTGGATACTAAAGCTCTTTATTATAAAAGGAAGATTGATTTGTGTATAAGAAAGGTTTCTCCTTCTGCAGAGAAAATGTCCATAAGAAGTCAGGATAATCAGAAATTTCAAGGATTTCTATTCTGTGGTAGCCTGTTAACTCCCTGATTCTGTGATGCCAAGTTCCCCCTGCTCTGTGCTCTAGCCTTGGCTCTCCCTGTCGGTTCCTGTACCCCAGCCACACCCAGGGACTGCCCCATGGCCCCTGACAAAACCACCCCGCACCCAGACCATGCGGTCTCTCTCTCTCTGCCTCCGAGGGCTCTGGGACAAGATGTGAATAAAGCCATCTTACCACCCTCATGGGAGACCCTTCTCTACCTTCTTTACCATCCACTGCGTTGTAATGCTGCTGGCTGCCAGAGCCAGATCTCAGGGCTGTCCAAAATGGATTCCAGGATGCAATTGATCGCATGGCCCTAGGTAACCCCTGCTGTGCTCACAGGGAGCTGCAGCCTGCTAGGCAGAGTCAAGCAGTTGCAACACTATTCCAAGTACAAAAATGTTTTATTTTTAGGAATAGCAAAATACGGCAGTGTGTTTATGAAGAAACTACCAGCTCTGAAAGCATGGTACCATGCGTGCACATTCTCCTCTCCTTTAAGATAAGATTGGAAAAAGGGGACCACAAGGAACACAAGTTAGCCGAAGTACTTTCTGCTATACTGGAAGGTGCTTTAACAGTACATTACGCTCTTAAACGTAAGTGCTAACATTTAATTATTTTCAATAAGCCCAAACTTTGAAGTGACAGGAACTGACAGCTGTTACACATTTCATCTGGAATTATGGGACTAACTTCTTAGTAGAAGAGGTCGACTTTTGTGAAACAGGAAAGTATAGATTAAAATAAAATGCTCATTTTAAAAGAAATTACCTTTTCTACTAAGAACTACAACCTCATAGCCAAATCAGTGAGGAGATAATGGCATCCTTGGTATACTGAAATGTCATGGTCGCAGCAACTGATGCCTTTTCCTGGTCTTAAAATCAAGAGTCAAACACAGTTAGAAGGGAAAAAAGGGATTTTACCTTGGTGTTTGTTTTAAGGATCCTTAGGTGCACTATGTCCAGGTCGAATACACTGAAATGCACACCACAATGCACACCCCCAAAAGATCTGGTATAACATTATAGGTCTTACTAATTAGGATATCTACTGAAAATTCCCCAGTGAGAGGCTTGAATGAGCTCCCCCTCCCCAAGGAACCTTCCCCTGGATGGTTCTATCTTAGTTTACAGAACATGCTCTGGAGACGACCTTGGGGTCTGGGGCACACTAAGCCCTACCTATGAAGCTTCTAAAATGTTTAGTCTCCTAGCTGAACAAACAAGCCCAAGAATGGAGGCAAAAAGCACTAAGAATATAGAAGTTGTAAAAAGGTATAATAGGTATAAAAGAAAAGGTAAAAAAATCATCATGGCATCACAAGAGCTTCAGAAAATAATAATGAAAGGTCATGAGGGTTCTTTCACATACTCGTTAACACAGTCTCATCATCAGGATGTTATTGCCTTGAGCACACAAGAACTGAATTTTACTGGTTTTGACCCTGCAAGTAAATGCGATGGTTTTGTTATTACAGTATCCTTCAAATCATTGTGGAGTTCTAAGTGAACATTATTATTGTTCTTCACAAACAGGCTTTTTTTTTTTTTTTCTCCAAAGTAATTTAGATTGTTTTCAAACACAGGGAGACTGATAAAATTTGCACTGTCTCTCTCTTACTGCAATGAATGTTAACATACAGCAACCAGATATATAACCATTATTGCTTACTATTTCAGCTGTGTCATCTACTTATAAACATTCAGGTTAATAAAAACACCTGCATGTAAGGTCATGTTCCAAACAAAGACAATCCTATTTGGAAAGATAGTTTTAATGATTTACTTCTGTGTGAATGAAATACATTGGATAGAGTCTGTAGTTTTTGATCTGGAGTCAAATAGACTGGAAACTTACATAAAAAGGGTTGTAGGAGTAACTACAGGACAAAAAGCCTTAATTCTGCAATGTTATGTGCAGTGAAGACCTATCAGTGTCACATTGTCTTGATTAAATTGGTACCTACGACAGGCCTGGAGATGTGTGGCTTTGGTCACAGTCACTTTATTGTCTTCACTGCCAAACTCTGTTCCATTTTTCCAATTGATTTCTGCTGCTAATGTACATTGCCATGCAATAAACAGGCCCAAAAAACAGATCTTGTAGTCACTAAGTAATTCAATATTAAATAAAATTTAATGCTTTGAAAATCCAAGTTTTCATATACAGATTAAACCTTCAGCAAACCTTCAGCAATTTGGTTGCGGTATGGCTAAAATGTCTGTCAATCTGTTGCCTGCATTCAAATACATATGCACATTATGCAAGACTGTATTTATGAAGTATATTATAGAGTATTATACAATGCATTTATTTTGGTTAACCTTGGATAGATGTATATTGAAGGTAATACAATTTCAGATTTGAATTCTGCATCAGAGAAATAAATGTTAGTTAATGTTGCGCATTTTTTCTTAATGACAATGCAACCAGGTTTAAGTATTCATTGCATTGTAATAGTACCTTGGTATAGCTCAGCTCTTTGTTACTCTTTCAAAGGAAAAAGAGTTTCCTGTTTTATAACCAACATTTGTTAGTCAGCCATGGTCAAACTGCTGAAATGGAATTGTTTCTTGACTTTTTTAATTCTTTTTTTTCCCTTTTGAACAAAACATGTTTTTGACATGTACTGAACAATTCAGCAGAGATCATTACAGGCTTAAATAACATGCACATTTTGTGCAAGCTGTATTAGAAAGTCACAGCTTAGCTGAAAAGGTTTCAGATCTTATTCTAAATTCCCAGTTGTTGTTTATATTGAAACTCTTCTAATGCTCCAGATTTGTCATTTACAGATTCATGTTTCACACCTAGAAACACTTCTGTATGCACTTGGAGACACCTGTTCCGTGAAAAGGTCCCTTGCTAAAATGTGTGGTGGCATCACCTAAGCCCTTTTGTAAGCTAATCCAAGTACTGAAGATCAGTGTAAGTGATCAGAGGTCATAAAACATGGGATAAGACCCAGGCAAAGAAACCTCAGGACTGAAGCTTCTGCTTGAGTTGAGAGTAACAGATTTGCAGAATGTTATTCTTTGGCAATTTTTGTTGTTTAAGTTTTTAATTTCAGTTTAAATTTCATACTCTTCCTAGGAGAAGCCACATAGGAAATCCTATGCCGATCCTCTGCAAGCAAAAAAGTATTTTAAGGCCAGGGCAAATTTCTTTTATTTTCTTTTTGCAGACAGGATGCACGCATTATTGTCTTCCTGGCCTCCTTACTAGTTTAAAGTCAATCAAAAAAGTGCTCTGCTTTTAAATCCAAAGAGTATTGTACAAATCCACTTTTTAACTGTAGGAAGCTATGCCGCTTTTTTTTTTTTTACAATCTTTTGTTTAATTAGGAAGAGTTATTACAAATGGAGATTTTTTTCTCTAATGAAAAAGCAGATGAGTGCGTATTTCTTATTTCATGGAGTAGCAGCTCTTCTCTCTTAGTTCATCCTTGCACAAACTTCCATATCAGAAAATGCATACTCTTTTAGAATAAACTCTATGGTGTAGGCATTCACTGGTTATAATCTTCTATATGTCTTTATTTTCAAGTGTCATGTAACACTTGAAAAATAACCTCACTCTTCAATAAAGACTCTGAACCGCAAAAACCTTTAAAGTGTGTCAGGTGAAACCATATTTGGGACTACAAAAACCAGAAGTGAGTGTTTTTGTAAAAACTCTGAACTGAATATTGCTGAGCTTTGCAGTTGAAAGAGAAATACTGTAGATACACTGCCACATCTTATATTTTGACAGTAACACATCAGCAAAGCATCAGTATACTAATGAGTGTTTCACAGCTGCAGTATTATAGCTGAAGAGGCAAGAAATACATTAGAAAGTCACATGGCTGAATATCTTCTGTAAGGAGATATTTAGCTATGTGAGGATCCAGTTCTCCTATACCTAATATATACAGTTTTTGAGGAAGTTGTAACAGAAATTAGGGGATATTCAAATTCTGTTTATTATTTACAGTCTAAATATCTTTTGAAACATGCATGCATGGAAAAAATACCTAAAAAATATTTCCCCCAAGTTTAAAGGCAAATCTGTATTAGTGGTCAGATAACATCTGCTTATTGATGTATCTTTTGATTTCCTCTCTCCTGAAAGTTATTTCTTTTTTTTGCAGGTCAGGATCAGATGACTTCACCCATATTGAATGATGGCTGTTTACTTTTTTTTAAATTTAAAATTTAGCACAGCATTAAATACATTGAGGAACAACGTAAAGTCATTTTTACAAAACTAATTCTGAAAGTTAGATGTAGAAATACAAATATTTTGTTAAATACTCTTTTAGGTTTTTTCTTGGTTGGTGACTAGCAGCTGTTCAGTGTACAAACATCTCTGTCACTCTGCCATCTTCCTCTCCACTCCCACACAAGTGTCTCACCCCCATGGCATCCTCTTAGAAAATTGTTCCTTTTCTTTTTCATCTTGTACTGTGTGACCTTACCTCCCTTCAACTGGGCCATAAGAGTCAGAATTCTAAACGTAATAATTGGCATTACTTTTAATGGCTGTAGTTATCTAGTTATAACTACTGCTATATAAAAGAGTTAATAATTAGTAACATTTTTAGAAATACCTCACTTTCTCATTGAGCAGGCAAGCAATATAGTGCATAGTCATTTGCTATAGACCTGTGGTAGTTTACAAAAATACCTAGGTAGGAGGCTTCTACTTTCCTGTTCTTAACCTTTGTCTCTTTTTCTGCTGCCACATTATCATGGATGGAAAATAAGTGGTCTGTCCTAGGTAATTTAGAGAAATTCACATAAGCTGATTCCAAGTTATGTAATATTTTTAAATTTTTCTGCTTTTTCGTTGTCATTTTATTAATAATAATAATAATAATAAAATTATCTCACCTTCTCTCAAAATCATGACTGTAGAAAGGCACGTGTACAAATGAAGTGCAGAAGTTTCCAAATCAGAGACAAATGTATAATATTAATAATAACCTATAGCTTTTGGATCCAAAGCTTTTATGCTGCGTGCCCTCTTCATTTCTCCATGTGATTAGATCCTCTCATTAAAATGAAAGCCATTTATCATCCTCAATGTACAGATAATATGATGATTGATGGCTTTGCAACCAGCTGTATAATATGCAAATATGTGACTTTTTAATATTTTACAAAACACAGCGTGCATGCATGGTTGTTTTAATCTCTTTAGCACTCACATTATAAGCATTCCATGTAACATTATCACAGTACGGCCACTGGACTTTCTCTTATCAAAACACACATGATTCCAATAACAATCCTACCTAAAGCTTTTTGAGTTTTTTTTGCTATTGGAATTTTTTTAGTACACTTCAGTAGATGTTCTATAAATGGAATGTGTCTCCAGCACAGATGCAAAAACATCATTATTACCATGAGTAGGTTCATTACAATGTTCCACATTATTAAGACCCTACATACTTACATTTACTAAAGGCTTGAAAAATCCTGCTACCAGATAGGGGAGATGTTATATTTACTTCTCACCTTACTTTTGCTGCTGATTTTTATCTCCTATAGCAATGCAAAGAACAGATGCAAGGACTGTATAGAGCCAGTGAAGTGAAGGCTGTGGCTAGTGGGAGTCAGTCACTGCCCCCAACACAGGGAAGGGCTAAAGCTTCACTCTGAATAAGGGAAGGAAGATGACTTTATGGACTCCAGCCCTTAAGAAACTTGCAATTTTCACTTGGATTGGGAACTGGTAAGAAAACAAGAAGGTTCTCTTTCACATTTGTCACAGAGCCACACAGACAAATGATCTAGTCATGAGCAAATATCTCTTATGACAGGCAAAAACATGTGCCATAGCCCAGCACTCCTTCAGGTTTGGAAAAAGAATTCCCGATAGTCATCCTAGTTTCCTTCCATTTTACCTTGTGGTTCATTCAAGTAATTTCAAGACAAAATTAAGAAACAAAATTGTGGAGGTGTAAGCGGCTGCGGCCACCGTGACCCCTGAGGATACAACCAACACCAAGCTCTGGTGGTCAGGCACCAAAGCTTAATGCCTCACTATGTGGTTAGGGTGAGAGCCCATAATAACCCAGTTCGACAGTTTACATGTTTTTGTATGATTGGTCCATGTTTTCCCCTCCCTATTTTATGTATAAGTCTATGTATATTCATTTTGCTCAAGTTAATATGTATTAGTTCTGGAAAGTTCTATGTTACTCGACACCCCATTGGTTTCTTCCCTTAGTCCCTCCTATGTGTTAATTTCCTTGGTTCCCTTGCTCTCAACCCCGCCTCCTATCCCATATCCTATTGGCTGTATCCCTTATCCCTGCCTTTCCTATCCCCACTATAAAATCTCTGGAAACCCTCAGATCCTTGGCTCTTTGTCGCTATCGTTTCACCTGAATGATTCTCTGTGTGGAACCTATACGAGGAGTCCCCTCGCTCTGCTTCTCTGCCTCCGCCTGCATGCCCTCACGCCCTGCTCAGAGACAGCTCTCTCAGGTGAGGAGCTCGTTCCCTTCTGGCCTTTTTGTGTGAAGCCGCCGTAAACCAGGCGGGTTGCAGCTCCACCTCCGGGCTTCTCTTTGAGCTAGCGCATGACGTGACACAAATTAACACCATAGACTAAATGTAATCATGGCTGCTGATGAATTATTCCCTTCCCCTCTTTCATCTCTTTTTTTTTATTTTTTATTCAAACTCAGCAGCCCTTGACACACACATTCAAAGACGGTTTCTTTTATGGAAATAACAAGAGTTTTATAAATTGATTTTATGGAGCTTTACTACAGAGCTCCCTCTGAGATTTTAAGATTCTCTATGTATTTTTAAGTATTTTAGACTCCCCTTTTCTCCAAGGAATTCTTAATGACTTTTAGCTTTCTGTTGAAGAGGGAAAGATTAGTTTGTTTTACTAGATGATGAAACCTCCTTTTTATAGACATGGACATTTTACCTTTGACTGATACTGCAAACACTGTGACATTATTTGAACATCCATTTCTTGTGGTGGATGCAGATTTTCAGTTACAAGAGAACAGGGGACTGGTGGGGCTCCCGTGTGACTGAGCACTCTCCAAGGCCTGGTCCCTCACTGCAGCGAGATCTACTTGAAATGATACTTTGACACACACATATCCCCAAATGTATATGTTGTACAAGAACACGTTGAAATTCCTTCTACACAGTATGAATATGACTTTCAAAGCTGTCAGTTATGTTCTCGAAGAAACTGCCTCACATGCCCTGTTGTTCCTGTCAGAGCACATACAGGGTAGACAGGAAGATAGTGTGCTTAAGACCATTTCATCCCTTGAGATGGTGACTCAGGTACCTTGTTTTCCTTTTCAGTGGCAATAGATCCGCATTCAACCAAACATTTGAAAAGTTTTTGCCCAGATTCCTTCAGATGATGTCTGGCTGGAGCTTTCTCTTAAGAGAAGGCTAAGCAGGGATCTGCCTGTCACCAGATGGTGGGTTGAGATGGCTCTTGCCACCCCTGTGCACCAAGAAATCCTTAGTCCTTCCTTTTAGTGTATGAAGAATAGCTAGCTTAGATATCAAAGGATTATTCCCTGGAACCGGATACTTTGTGAAGTTTCTGGTGGATGGTTATCACATCCGTAATTTTAAGAGCTGCCCCGCATCTCACAGCTTTGTGGAGGGTTTGCACACCTGAGCCTGTGACTTCCCACACTTACCCTGATGTCAAATCACTTCTTATCTCTCACCAATGCTGTCGTTATCTGCTGCTTTCTGAAGAAGATGAGAAAAGTGAAGAGAGAAGAAAACAGGAGTGGAAGAATCTACAATTTTCATATTTTTCCAGGTAGACTGTCTATATTCACCATAAGGACAGTGACATTGTAGGGCTGTCAATCTTTCTCTATACTTTTCCTGTAGTTAATGTATTTATGTTTCAGCGTTCCTAAAATGGTTTGCAAGGTCCGTTGCTTACGTGTGGTTTTACCTCCAGGTGGACAAGATGTGATATTCAATGCTATGTGTTTTTCTTAGAAGGGTAACTTGGCCTTCTTGAAAAAAACGGAAAGAAAGAAAGAAAAAAGACTCATGATCAGGCAAAATAACTTAGGGTTGAACATTTTATCTAATAATTTCCTTTTCTGGAAGACATTCAGCAATTCTGATTTGTCTATGTTGCAAGGAAAGGCTTTTCTACACTTCCCCTTCACTTTCAAATTTAGCATGTAAGTTGTACACTGCACTTCTTACAGTCTGGGAATTACATCACCCAAACCCTCATTCTTCTGCACTGATTTTGTACTAGATATGTTATTCTAAAACCAAGAACAGCAATGTGACATCTTTATATATTTCTTGTTCTTCTCACTGACCTTGTGAGAGTGGTGGTAAATTTATCGTGTTTTGCAATATTTTATGTTTTACTTAACCCTACCTATTAGTGCACTTAGGACTACCTGTTTTACTTAGCACTACCTATACTCTTAGCAGGTCATCAGAAATTTTTTTTTTTTTATTCTCCTTTTTCCTTACAAAAGCAAATGACATATATGCTTATTAAAAAAAACCCCAAACAATAAAAAACCAAAGCCAAACCAACTCACCAAGCAAGTAAATAATAAATGGGAAAACAAACCCCAAATGAAGCACAAACCAAGAAAACACCAACCCTCTCATGGTTTTTTGTCTTATTTGGAACGTTTGTGAATAAGCATGATATAATTTAGAAGAAACAGCAGAACCTCTTCATCCCTTGATCAAGGCTTAAAAGATGAAACCTTTGTTTATTTATATATTTATTTTATTTTATAATTCAGTGGCTGTTGCCCAAGGGATGGCACATTTAAGTAATGCTGGTTAGACTGTGACCTACTAAGAAGTCTGACTAAGGGTAACAGGCAAATGGCCATGTGCTTTCTCTCTTTTTTAGTATAAAAGAGAGATGCAACTTCTTTTTTAAATACGCTGCATCATAAGGCAAAGCAGCATATAAAACAAATTTTCTTATAAAGGCATCACTACCGGTTAAACTGATTTCCGAATGTTATTTTCCTAGTTGAGTCTTTCCACTTTTATGATACAAAATCACGAACAGCATTTGCTCCCATTGCAACAGTGTTCTGTGCACTGGAATAACAGTATTTGCTCCTTTCTGCAAGAAATACATTTAAAACACATATACCTAAACTATTGTTTTCCTAGAATAAAATTTTTAGAATACTGAGCATTAATTGGCATACTGTTTTTCAAATGACAGCTCTAAACTGATTAGAATAGTTACAGTGAGGGTGGCAGCACAATCAATTACTGAGGTATGAACTACTGAGACAAGATGAAACGACAGAAAAGTCCATGAAGACGGAAGAGTAGCAAAGATGGTGAGGAAAGGCTGGACTCCAAACTCATAGACCTGAAGCTGCAGCACAGCTTTTTTCTTTGGTCCCTGTACACAGGAGAGGGTAGACAGCAGTGGCACCCAGGTACTGAGAACAAGGCCAGGAGTTGAAAGAGGGAAACAGTTTTCAGAGAAACAAGGCTGATCAGAGAACAGCACTATCTAAAGTCCTGCAAGTGCCATAACCAATTTGGAAGTCTTACAAGGATCAAAGACTTTCATATGGAAGATGTCTAGGAAATTTTACTAGAAACATTGATTAAAAAAATTGAACTCAAACCATATAATGACCTAAAGTATTATTCGATGATAAAGAGAAATCCACAATTTATCTTCTTTATAGCCCAAATTAAATATCATTAATTACATACTAACGGATTATTTGTAATACCATAACCATAATTTAAAGCCTGCTAAGAGAAGGATGAATTTGCCTTTCTAAGCCATTAATGTTATAGAATCCCGTCACCTTCCTATATCTTTTCCACATACTCCATCTTCTTGATCATAAACTAAAAACATCTACTATGTTCAAACTAAAAAGAGAGGGTAAAGCATGCAGAAATGTGTGTAAAATCAGGGTTTTGTTAAGATCACTTTATTCTGTGAACTTTAGGTCATGAAACTGAAAAATATTTAGATATTATGGCTCAAACCCCATTTTGTTTACTAATATTATTGTGATAAATGTGCCTTTCTTACTTGTCCCGAGATAAGTGGGAATTGCAATAAATGCATTTACTTTCGACCATGGCTTAAGACCATTCATTAACCTATATACATTGTCCACTTTCAGCCAAGATTAGATTTTAAATTTAACTATTGTTTTAGTATATTTAACATTTAATTTTCCTTCAGAATTCTGTTTAATAACTACCAACATGAGATTTTACCTCTTGCTTGAGCTTCAGAATACCCAATTAATTCAGTATTATTTCTAATTGGAACTGTTAAGTTAATAAGAGCTGAGTCTTTTTAAATTCTTCCAACATCTTCTGAACAATTTTTATATAGGTAGTCTAGAATACTGTGACTTTCTTCATTTATCTGTCAGTTTATGGTGTGAAATAGCAGATGCTAAAGAGAACTTGAGCCAACTCAGAAATGTACAAAATCTTAGGTTAAAATAAAATTCTGAACTAGGATATGATATGCTTACTTTTTAAACATCTCTCAGTCTTCCTCTCCTTCCTAAAGTGGATAAGTTCACTTTCAGCACCAACTGACCTGATGTGGTCAATTACTAGTTAAAATATCTATATGTATACAGGGAGAGAGATCTTCAGGAAGCACATTCAGCATGGTGATGTTTGGAGCTCATTGAACATATATTTAAAATTCTTATCTGTGTTTTTAAACATGTATTATTCTATTAGATTTGACTCTATTAGTCTGTCACTCTGCATTTATGATGAGAAACCAGTATAACAGTATGAAAACTGTTCTGAAAAGTACCTTGTTCAGATTGGATTAAGCTATCTGTAATCTAAAAATTGGGGACAAACCAGTAATTCAGTAATTCAGACCACTTCCAGCTCCAGTTGGATGCAGCCATGATAATATTTAGCATTATAATAAACTTTCATTATCTGTATATAGAATTTAAATTCTGTGGGAGTTTAAAGAGATTTAGTTAATCCATAATTAAATAATGAAAGAGAAAAAAACATAGCTAAATTAAAAAAAAAAACCTCACATCTTAGAAAATCTAATTAATAGGTAAGGCTATGCCTTCTCAGAAATTCTAAATTCTAACTGCAAAGTTATTTGAAGAGGAATGATAACCAGTGGAATGACTAACTCTTGTTTTAAAGTTCAAAAGTGAGGTATTAGGTATTCACACTTTGTTAGGTGAAGTATTTCTGTTCTGCATCCCAGAAACCAGACTACTAACTCGAAATTCTTCAAGCTGTGTCTTATTTCAAATTATAGGATTATACCATCTTTTCAAGGTTTAATACTACCATCTTCCACTCCTAGTGAAAGTCACTGAAGTTCATGGGATTATTATAATAAGTAAGGTTTATTCTTTTAGGGAGAAAATCTCTAAATTATTAGTCATACAAATGTTAATTTGTTTTTCTATTTTTTAGTACTTCTCTTTTTTGGATGCTTAATATGAACACTCTTTCAACTTAAAGAACAGGTCTATAAATTATATTAAAATGTTTGAAGATAATACTGCAGCAAAAGCTTATAGGAGAGTAGATAAAAATTACAACTTGAAAACTAAATAACAAAGAAAGGGTATTTGTGTTCCTATCACTGGAATTGTTGGTATGGGCACTGACAAGTCTGCTTAAGGCTTCTGAAAACGAGCCCAAAAATTGACATTGTACTGTAACATAAAAGCATTTAGTCTTGGTGCCTTGTTCAATCATGAGGCTTCTGCCAGGACATTGCTCCGTGATGTCCGGCTCCACCAGAATATCAGCCCTGGCTTCTAGTGAATCAACCACCCCAGACCAGCAGTTTTGTGCCACCTGCAAGCTTGCTGAGAGGACACTCCACTCCATCTGGGTCCAAACTAAAAGAATGAACCCTATGGATTCCTGACATACATCAGTAGTAACCAAGCACCAGTTGGACTTTGTACCACTGTTCACCATCCTTTGAGCCTGGCAGTTTAGGCAATTTTCCACCCACTTTAGACTTCATTTATGCAGATGTCACCAATTTGGATATAAATAAGTATGCTGTGGGAGATCGTGCTTTAAGACTTGTGAATATATCACATCTCCTGTGCATTTTCCTGCATGTTACTATAAAATGTGGCCCACTCATGCACTCAGATTTCTCCTTACATTGAACTGCTGTTGAAATCACCTTTCCTCAGTTTAAAAAGGCTGAAAATCTTCAGTAGAGAGAACCAACTGTACAGGGCCTATTCAGTAAAAATGGAAAAAATTCTTAATGCTTTTAATAAAATTCAACAATGTTAATAATAGCAATTAATTTAATGGCTGATTTTAAAAGCAGAACTGATTCAAACTAATATAAAAGTTTTTAAAAATAACCCTTTGCGGCACTACCACCATCCTGCTTCTAGGCTTCCATCACTCTCTTGTCATTCTGCATTCCAGACTTCACTTCATCTGCCGGGATCTTATAGAGTTGCCACAAAGCACATGGCATTTAGGCTTTTCTGCTCAGCTTTTGCCCGTCAACCCTATTCCTTGTCTGAACACTCTGAATGCACTTTGCAAATAGTTGGGTAGTGTCAGGCAGAGTGCAATCATGAGATTGACTGTTTCTTCCCCTCCAGAAAAGCCTGCAATTGTGCCAAGTGTAACTGTTTGCCTGCTTGTCTTACAGGCCATCTATCACTCCCTGGGTGTGGGACAGCCTGAAAACTGTCAGATAATGACTGAGCTAGGGCATTTGTATCACCCCTGGGAAAACACCTGTCAGCTGTTATGTACAACCCAAAGTTCAGTAAGCAAGATGACAAGGAAGGCAAGAGAATCAAGAGAGGAAAGCTAGTTTGTGGCTGTCAGGAAGCAGGTTGGCCAGAAATCATTGCTAGCTGTGCCAATCAGTGTCTCAATTGGCAGTTGTTTAGTGTTTGGACTGTTCAGATGCATCTTGCTGGTAGACTCGGATATGTTCAGTGAGTCGAGTGGCTTCAATCACATTTTTTCTGCTGTACTGTCATTTGGAGGAACACCATTTCCAAGAACTGATGGGTGGGAAATGACAAAGCATTATTGAGCAGTTTGGAAATTCTAACAAGCAGATGGGTATTTTGCTACCTGCATAACTGAGCACTCTATCTCCTTTATTAAAAAGAGCCAAAAAGCTTTAAATGAAAACAAAATTCAGGTTAAATTGTAGGAAATAGAAATGAGAAAGACTACATAGTCACAGAATTCAGAAAATTAAGATACTCTTTTCCTGGGAAGAAAAAGAAACTGTTCAAAATTTAAACAATGTTTTTATCTCTTTACATTTAAAATATATGCAAAAATCAATGATGTAGAATTGATATTCAGGCATTCTGGTAAAGTTTTTATCTAGAATTAAATTTAGGACATGGTCCTAATTCTGCAGAATATTTTCTACATGAGAAAGTTATTTGCTAGCTGTGGCATGCATGAAGAACACGCATTGATAAATAAAACCTTTCAGTTCATTACAAGATCATTTAAGGCACTACAAAACCACTTATGCAGAGACAATAGGGCAACTATATTGCTAGGTAATTTTCACCAAAAAATAATTTTCATGTGAGGTTGACTACCCACTTAGCTAGGCCATGGGAACAAATAAAATTATGGTCCTTACTCAGAGTAGTTCAGGGTCGATTAAGGGCATGCAAAAAGTAGAAGTGAGACAGCCTCTTCCCCAGAATCACCCCACAGATAAGAGACAGAGGGAGGATTATAAGCATGACTTAAACAGCCTTTTAAGTCGCTAAAACTACTTCCCAGAACAGCCACAATCTGGAATACAACACTTAGCCAGATGTTGGGGAAGCATGGATAATGACCGTAAAAATGGGCTGTTAATAAGCTGAGCATGAGCTTTTCCTGACAAATGAGCTCTTAGGAAGGAGTAAGCTTGCAGCAGGTGAAGTTTTCTTGAACTGAAAGTTGAGGTAGCTAAAGTGCTTTGTGTCTGTACAGGATGCTGCCTGGGGAGCTGCAGACAGCACAAATGTCTCTCTTCCTGACAACCTCTTCAAAAAAATAAAACATTCAGGTGACAAAACATTAGGATGGTGAAAAAAAATTGTTTCTGCTTTAAAGTTATAGGCTTTCTTATCTTTTACAATGCAGAGGATTTCTGGATGCAGCTATGTTTGGTACAGTGATATGTTTCAGAGTGATTGTCTCCACTTACCATGTAGTGGCTCAGTCCACAGACTGTTTTATTTGTTCATGATAACCAGGCCTCATTAGGAGAAAGCTGAAATGTGAGCTCTGGTCCAAAGCATGCACCAAATGTTTTGCCATACCTAATGAGGACAGAGGCTGAACAAAAGAAGAGTACTTCAGACGGCTTCAATCATGTGTTGTCAGTGGCAAACTAAATCTTGGCTGGAGCAAATCCCCAAATTTTGTACATAGAAATGCAAGAATTATAGTGCCAGCTGCTTTGATTAGTGGTCCATTTCTGTTTTGCCAAATGCTTCCTAATATAGATGAAACTTTAATATTAAAAAAAGAGATCCCTTTTCCAAAGTCTAAAGACCGCTAAATTTTGGGATGGGAAAGAATGGGGTACAGAAGTAGGCTGTGGAGAAACCTTTTGAAATCTGGGAAATAGTTTTCCTGCTGTCTACCAAAATAAGATCTTACAAATGCAGTTAGTAAAACTATAACAATTGGCATTTTCTTAAATATTACATTAAAGATTAAAAAATGGGGTTTATGTTTGGGACTTTATATGTATTAATAGGCCCTCTTGTTATCTTACTTGTGCCTGCAAGAAGCCTTCTGTACTTGGCTTAGATTCATTTTAACACATGTCCAGCAGCAGTATACAAACCCCAGCTTGTTCACTGGGTAGAAAGAATGCAGCTTCCATGCCGAAGGTTATTTTGGGCAGAGTAACTTCCTGTCTCTGCCAACAGGGAGCTTATTATGATGAAAAGTGAGTACGTGATTAAATTCTTGGTAGAGTCCTTTAGAGCAACAGCATGCAGAAAGGTTACTTACGTAGCACTTCTTTGAGATTTGTTTTCCATGCACATATTTATGTTGTGGTTTGTGCAGAGCCGAGCTCTGAAAGAGTTTTGGTTTAGGCATGGATATATCTCTCCCTCCATTCCAAATGCAGATCTTGTAAAACTATGAATAAACGTCATCCCTGGAACTGTCTATTCTGGTGTTTATCTAGTAACATTCAGCTCCAGACAGGAACATAGGAGAGTGTAGATTACAATGCTCTCAACAGAGAATGAGAAGCACAGAAAGGTAACATGTCTATATTCCCAAATTCTATGAGTAATAAAAACTTAAAGCTGAAAGTACTGAGTTTAAAGGGCCTCAGAACCAAGGCTGTCAGGCTAACTCTGCAGTTGGCTCAACCTGCCTGCACTTTTCCCATCTGGCTGAGCTCTAAGATAAGTTAGAATTTTATCTTTTTACTTTTTTTTAACCTTTTTTTTTTACCTTTTTTTTTGTTTTACTTCTGTTTACTTTTGTATGGCCCAACTACTGTTTTATGCAGTTATAAGAACGAAATAGTTACTGTGTGTAGAACAAGATACCTAGGACTAATGAAATGAAGTGGTATTGGTTAATGTAAGCTGCATAAGATAGGAGAGGCTTTGAGAAATGGTGGTTTAGGAAGCTACGCAGAAAATGCAGAAGACTGTAGGCATAGGATTATAAGAGATGGGGCACAGGCTCACCAATGGCCAGATAAAGAAATGTACACCTGGAGCTGCCCAAGTCTGATTTTAGGGGGAACAAAGAGAACAAAGAGATAATGTTTAAAATTTGAAAGGCTGCATATGTGTTACATTTGTATGTAACATGGAGTTGCAACCCAATGAAGAAATAGAAAAGGTGTGAATATGTTTTATCAAATATAAAAATGGTCTATGGTGAAAACTAACAATACTATGATTAGACTGTTGAGATTCTGTTCAGTTACACTAACAATAAGTTCTTGGCTTCATAAACAAGATGTATAGGGATTTTTGCCCATAAACAAGGTTGAGCAAACAGTTGCATAGTGGTAACCCTAAGTATCTGAAGGTCTCAGGTTTTTCTGTCAAATACCATTTCCTTTTATGTGCGTCCTGGAAAATAACAGCATTAGTACTACAGAAGTAGCACTTCAGACTGTGTCCTGACATCAGCCGAATTAAGAAACAACATTCCACCTACTCCTGGTGGGAAGGTGGCTGTAAATAGGAGAACCCTCACCAGCTACTCAGGACATTAAATTTAGTAGGCTTCACTGGAATGCCATTAGAAACTAGTCTATCAAAAAACCCCAATCAATATATGCTATGATGAAGACAAACCAGAAAACTTCAAATCAAATACCAGCACTCCTACGTCTAACAGTGAATAAAGAGCAGTAAATTATACAACACTTCCCATGGAGTCATCCTTTTATTATACTTTATGCAGCACTAGAGAAAAAAACAGTATCCTTTCTCTAGAACCACTTCAGGCGAACAGATTCCACCTGAAGATGATGTAAATGTGTATAACCCTTTGTGTGTTCAAATAAGCCAATGGACAATCCCAGAAAGGAGAGAACCTCATAGCTATCATAGCTTTGCTATCTGAGGGCTCCTACGAGCTGATACTTTACCATACTCCCCTTCCAATTATGCCAAATTCACATGCCACAATGCAATATAACAAGTGTGAGAAACTTCAGCAAGTAAGGGAAGTGAGCTGGATATGACTGAGGAACTACACGTTAGAAACTGGTGGGAAGAGTTTCAAAACTCTGTACCATAGACAACACCGGTGTTTGCCTTCAGACTTATGTCCAAACAGAGCTATTAGAAGTTGCTGAATAACCTTGAAACTGTTAATATTTGAACATATTCCTGTATTTTATTTTCCCTCATCTATCAAATATTTTGGTGTATTTCTCTCTCTCTCTGAAACATTCAGCATATTTCGGGCTGCAGAACTCACTTTCACATCCCTCAGTCATCAACTTGCACTGGCCTGTCACAAACTTCCCTATCAGCCCCCATGACTGATTAATGGGAAGGAGCAGATGTCCAAGTCTGTATCTATCATGGAAGACAGCTCTCTCTGTTATTTACCTAAATGATAAGTGTGACCCTTCCTCCTGCTGGAGAACTCAGTGCTGGAAGGGAATGCCTGGTACTGACCAAGCCATCTCCTTACATCTGCATGCAAAAAGTGCACATACATCCATTGCTGCAGCTGCAAGGAAGTAACTAATTATAGACTGGCGCTACTGCCTGGAACAGCACAGAAAATCTGCCACTGTGATAAAGGATGATGGGTTCTTGTGGAAGGAAATTCAAGTTTCCCTTTCTTTTCAGAAATATTCTTCATCTTGTACAGATATTTACATGTATTTAAATCTAAATTGAGCAGGAAGTCCCTTGTACATAGTTTCCACTATTCCAACATTCCAAACCTGAAAACGTACTGTAAATTGGTGAGAGATGATAAAAAGGGGCAGTAGCAACCATTTACAGGCTGGGGAGAGGTAAGCAAAAACAAGAAAATCATATGTCGGAAACAAATATGTTGGATTATCCTTCTGTAAGCCCTAATGGTTAACTTGCAATGACAACTTGGCAGAAACTGGTTTTTGTCCTTTGCTTTTCTGTCTATTCAGGCAGAGCTCAGAAATTTCACCATTGAAGACAAGCTGTTAATCTAGTTCTCACTGGCATGGCAGTAATCTGGTTCTAACAGGGATAAGTCTTCTTGTTCAACAATGTCTGGAACATATCTTTACTTAACAACAAAAATATCTGCAGGGCTTGTTTAAGATTTATTAAGCAAGTGAAGGCAACTCCTGCTAATATAAAAACAAGTGACCCAAGTAACTGCTGCACCCCAATAAGATAAAAACTCCTGTATAAATTTTCCTTCAATCCAAATACATTTTTGGTTGCAAATATTTTTTGTGATTTATTTTAATGGAGATTTTATTCACCTGCTCTCAGAAAAAGGGCACATGTAGAGCTGGAAGGTTCAAGGACTAGTCTACAGCTTTCTCTGAGACTCATTTAAACTGATTAAGAATCAAAATTTAAGAGCCTGTTCTTTGACTCAGCGGATGCAGAGATTTGAGATATGATGTGCCAGTATCTTTTATAAACCTTTTTGTACTGATCTAGACATGCTCTTGTGATGCTTTCCCACCTTATGATATCTTTCAGCTAGTTAGCACTGTCTCCTCTTCAGAGTCTCTGTTTTGCTGATAACTATTGGCAAATAGCTATTAGTATAATCCAGTGGTTAAGATGGGGCCTGCTATGTGACTTGAGAAGAAACAGTTTGGCATTTGGAAATAAACCTGAAAGTTCATTGATAAAATACTTTCTCAATTCTTACCCAGTATAGGTTAAGATATCGTGTTACAGAAAACATTATTCTAAGCTCATGAATCCTTCTAAAAGTTAAAAGGATGCTGATATGTTTATTTGGGGTTTATTCAAAGTCAGGAAATGCAGAGGACTATTTTACCCTAATCAGTGTTTAGTGTGTTTAGGGAGGAATTTCATTTAACTGGAGCAGTTGGATAAGGCAGAGACTCAGCTTGCTTGCTCTGAAACCCTTGACCCAAAATACAGGACAAATCAACTTCTGTAGAAGCCCCTTGTATCAGTACTTAGTTTGACCTAGACAGTGTCATGTTCTCTGTTACCCTTTCCCTGTTACTTCTCAGTGCTAAGTCACACTGTTCTGTAGTACCTCTGTGCAGACAGCTCAGCTGTTACAAGGTCTTCAAGCAGACTCAGTGATGGTAGAATCAAGAAGTTTCCTGGCCATGTCAGGAGCAGTGAAATGAGCTGAGCAGCAGACCTTCTCATCTGGAAAGGAAAGCATTCATCCAACTCTAATAAAGGAATATCCTGCATGTAAACTATTTAATACAGCTTAGCAGGACACCTATGATGTATAAGCTGTTGATGAGGTCTGAAAGCAGTAACTGACTTTTTAAAGTGACCTTTCTCAATAAATTGACTTGCTGCTCATTTGGCCAGACACTTAATATCTAATTCATTTGGCTTTCAGTCATTTGTTAATGAGCCTACTCTTTAGAAGTTATTCAGAATTAGTCAATAGGCACAAAGATACTGCCTTAGTTTGGAAACATTTTAAAGTAGGTGGTCAGTCATTAATTCGTGTGGTTTTCACTGTCATTAATCATGATAAATTAATTCACTTTACAGTTATATGTGATATATGACTTAATTTGCAAGAGTTGCTTGGTAATTTTACAATTAAAATTCAATTATCTTAAAATTTTGCCTAGTTTCTAACTATTTTTTTTAGACTTTGTTGCAATATTTTTTTTGTATAAATAAAAAGAGATCAGCAAAATTTTTAGTTAAAAATGCCTTGTAAGCACAAGCATTTGTGCTAGGGAATGCTAATCAAACTCTAAGGGCAGCAGCCAGGGAAACACTTTTGCAAAGGCAAGTCAATATTCAAGCAAATATAAAACATTTAAGGAAAGTATTCCCCCAATAACACTGACCCAGTGCACTGTTAGCATATATTTTCCACAATGCAGTTCTCCTATTCTGGGGTGCAGGAGGAAGGTGGGAAAAACATTCAATTGAAGATGTAACAAAACATTCATTTAAAAATATTTCAATTAAGGTGAACACAAAGCTTTTGATTAGCCTCCATAGCTGTTGAAGTCCTATCTGTATTCATTTTTTACCAACCTAACATTTAATACTTAATAAAAATAAATTATGAACACCACTTAAAACATGATCTAAATTAATATCCTATATACTACTAAGGTCTGGCTGGGTGATTTTTCTTATTTCCTGCCATAAATTTATATTTCATGAGTCTTACCTCTAGTTACCCAGGTTTACAATCTAAGTAATGGAATTTCAAGTAATGGAATTGTAGAAGTAGTATATGAACATACGGAAAATGCATATACTAATTCTTCTGCATTGTCTGTCTGTGTAAATTGGTTATATTTTGTTCATTAAAAAACCCCAAACCAAACCAAAAACAAACCAACCAACCACTCCTCCTGAGTCCCTAAAGCTAGAAATCAGGGTAAAAAGATTCGTAAGATGAAAAAGTTATAAAGATTTTTCACATGGAAAGAGATAAATGCAGTCACTGACTAGAGAAGCAGGTAAGAAGATGGACTCAACAAAGTCGAATACACGGCTAAGTTATAAGTACCAAAATATTTCTGCCCGAAGCCTTTATAATCACATTTTTAGAAAGTTAAATGAACATGGTATCCTCCAAAGAAAAGACACGGGTGTTGAAAATCTGTCCAGACTCTCTTTATTTTTCTGTCTTTTCCTGGAATAAGTGTGAATGTTTTTGCATTCTTTTCCTCCTTTTCAGTTTTAACAGCTGAATATTTCTATTTCTGATACCCTACACCTTCAAGATGCTGGCAATCTATTGTAAGAAATGGGGGTTGAAGACAGGATAATATTTTAATGCCTTTGATTCAAATGCTCAACTGTAATACCAAACCAATACACACACACACAATCAAAGCAAACCAAAAAGAACTTAAAACCTTCCAATGAATTATATTGAAATTTTATGGAGAAAAGATAAAAAAGTAGGTTTTTTTTCTACCTTTCTGTCATACTGGAAGTTGGGGTATTTTTCTGTTGTTTCATTTTCATTTTGTTGTTTTTTTTTTTTTTTTTCTATTGACTGAAAATGTCATTCCTTTTCAATATTGGAAAAAAAATGTTTGCATTTCAAAACCTGTAATGGGGATCCCTCACTCCTTTTCACTCCACAAAGACGAGCAATTATGACTTCAGAAAAGCTTACAGCCTTGTAATAAGGGCATTCACTTAAGAAAGCCAGATTCAAGTCTTGTATCAGACTGATCCAGGACTTAATCCAGGTCAGTGCTGTAAGTACTAGACTCTGGTGCTTTGTAGTGTGAATACTTCTTCCCAAAAATGTGTCTCTCCTGTTTTAGAGGAAATGGGGAAAGTGGGGTGGTAGTAGAAGAGACCCTGTCTAAATACAGGATGACCTTTATGGGGAAGGTTTCATTGCAGTTCTTACAATGCTACAGAAAAGCCTCATCTTAAGTGAGTGGTTTGCAGTTAAAGACAAACAAATGAACAAACAAAAAACCCCAAACTCAAAAATCCAAACACCCTCCCCCCCCCCCCCCCCCCCCCCAATATTTCTTTTAGTAACTTGTCAGCGGAAACTTTCTGCAGTGTCTTCTAAGTTAATGACTGTGTGGAGATAGAACCCAAAACCAATATCATATTAGAACTACAGATTTTGGTATAAAGCAAATTGAGTCTATACATGCTATCTTTTTTTTCAAATGTGTTTCTTGTACAGGTAAAAAGCACTTCTCTATAAACATGTAATAGTATTTTTAAAAATGGTTATTTTTTTCTTCTTATTCTGTAAATCCATGTTTAGATATCTAGAGAAGAAAGTTTTACTTATAATACTCTTCTACTCCACAAACATGCAAGCAAGCTGTCTACCAAAATATTTGGCAATTTCCAAATCAACTGCTATACTGAAAACACTCTGTATGTAGGTTGATTGGCAACCCTTTTTCCTGCTTCCCAGGATATAGCTCTTTAGTATCTTTAAATATGAGCCCTGCAGAGTTACAGCTCCCAGCACAGAAAATATATGTTGATCAGTAGTCAATTTTCAGAACAAATTAGATATAAAGGTCATAAAGAATGAAAAAAGTCTATAGCTGCTTCTATCTAAAAAAAGATCTGAATCAAATGCAGTCAAATGAAACAGTTGTCAGTACAGGTGCATTAAGATGTTTCATCCAGAACTACTTTGGCAAATAGGCATTTCAACTCTCATGGATGATCTAATTACACTTATTTTTGTCTAATCACATCAAAATACCTCTCAAAGGTTAAATTTCTCTATTTAACTGCAAAAGCACCCTGCAGGTTTACCTCAGCCCAATGGTGGTGTCATTTGGCATATGAGCAGGGACGAGGCTGTGCACAGAGGCTGAGCTCCAGGCTCCAGACATAGCTCAGGGAAGTTTCAAGGAGTACAGGGGTTTGTGTGTGGCTGTCCTTACTGCTGGCATAAAGAGATTGGTCATATGACTGTTCCAAAGAAGAAAAGCCACGAAGGTGTGCAAAAGGGATTATAGCCCCTGTGTGATTTCAAACATTTCTCATTTGTTTGTATGGTAAAGTGATGCGATACCTGAGAGTGTTTGGTGTAATCAGGTTTATTCTTGAACTCCCTGAAATCAAATGTGATTTTGCTGACGAGAATGACGTGTTAAGGTTAAAATACATTCTGTGGGCATAAAAGGAATATTGATCTTCATGTGAATGAGTTTTGTAACCCAGAGAAGACTTCTATTAAAAAAACCCCAACTTATTTAAGGAAAACACATATACCAAGATGTAGAAAATAAACATTAGCAAGCATCAGCTTTAGATGTAGTTTGAAAGAGAAAATTAATTTTCTAGAACAAGTAGCAGATTTTGTGAGGTTTTTTCAGTTGAAATTACTTACCAGTCAAATAATGTTATAGACTTTACTTTGATTCCTGTACTTGGTATTTCTAATAACAACTGGAATTGATCCATTTTGATAGAAAATTTGAGCTATTCTTTACTCAGCAGCAGTGGTTGAGATGTTCAAAATATCTAGAAAATTTATTTCATTTTGTACATTATTGGCCACCTTTAAAAGAAAGCTGAAATGACTGCATTAGTATCATGTTGTAGAGAGATAACTGATAAGAATTTCTAAATCTCATGCAACACTCTCACAAGGGCTACTGAAAAATTTCAAGAATCAAAAAAATAAGTTTGCAACCTGCCTGACACAGATTTTTTCATGATTCAAGAAATGAAAAAGCCTTGCTTGCTGATAATAATGGGATAAATCCCAGTCATTATTCCTAAAACACATCTCCTTAATTAAGGAATAGAGGCAATTATAATTTTTTCTGTAGGTTTATAAACACAATTGCATGTAAATAATAAATAGCAACAATAAACCATACTCACTGCACCTGCCACAAAAAAAAAGAAATTGAAATAAAAATTAATAAATAAAAATTTATGGTAGGCTTAAGAAAAAAAAATCCAGCACTGAGTACTTAGAGTTAAAAAAAAAAAACAAAACTGTCCAGTTCTATGCTTATTTAATGTGAAATCTTATTGTCAAATTAAAAGTTCCATGAGATCTAGACTTATTCTGTCAGGTGGCTGCAAGTTCAGCTGGGCCATATTTGTTCCTAGGAGGGAGCGTGTGTGATGAGTCTGATGCATGTGGGATGTATCAGCCTACCTTTACTTGTGTTTCACAGATGGCCCTACAATAAACCAAATGATTCAGTACTTTTGCCTTTCAGGCAGAATGTGCCTTGCAGGGTTTATGTGTAAATCTGAATGTTCCCAGATGTGTTGGACTCTCTGCACTCATGCTGTCAAATTTTGTCTTGACAATGCCTTGAGCAGGTAGGGACAACTAATGCAACGGCAGCCTTGACAGAGCAAATACCACTAAGGCAATAATCTGAAGCAAAGCTAACAAGTAAAGCAAGTAACATCTATCATAAAAAGAGAACCCAAAATAAAGTATGAGCAGGTTAGAGCATTTGGCCTGCACATCATGGTAACATACTGTGTAACTGGTCAAATTTGACAGGCTGAGTAGATGGTCTTGCTTTAGCTTATTTGCTTATCTATCTATCTATCTATCTATCTGTCGTAATGTTCTAGGCATTGTTTAATTTTTTTTTTTTTTTTAAGTAACTACAGCTTCCTAAAAATAAATTATTTGGGGGGCTTTCTTGATCAGGAAGTTGGACTAAATTGTCGCAACAATCTCGTGACCCTGTGATTCCATGGAATTCTCTGACCAGGATGTGATATTTGAATTCTGCTCTGTGGGAGAATCACTTCTACCCAGATCACCTCTCCAACTAGTCTCCTCAGACAGTCTTTGAAACACCCACATCCTAAATATATATATGTCTCTGGGATAAATCATCCTGTTGCTTCAGTGAGCTTTAATATTCTCAGAAAGATGCAGTCACTTAAAAAGGAGAACATGGTGCTAAAGAAGGCCCTGATGAGGACAAATCTTCCACTCCTTGTGAGGAACATGCACAGAGAGCACAGCCCCACTGTGATGTGCTCTTTGTGAACTCTGAACTAGCTAGAACACTTATTTTTGCATGGTGATTTCATTCATAGGTGCTGCATGTAATCATACCTGCAGGTCACAGAGGTGTGCATCACTGTGGACAAGTTTAAATCTAATGTGACAAGGTAGAGCACCCTTCCAAGCTTAGTGGGAAATAAGTTCTTTCTGGATCCTTGCCTACTGTAGTGTCCAAAAGCAGTAGTAACTCTCAAAGCAGCAGAAGTTCAGTATAATGGCAAGTCTGCCAACTGTCCCTATCATCTAAACACAGATGTGTTCAGTGGAGAATGAAATCTCAAGGTTATGAATTTTTAAAAGTTTTTCTTCTTGCCCACATCAACCTTCTCTTCAGCTGTTAAAAAGTTCATCTTCACTCACTCCCTGATGTTTCATAAGACCTTGAGATGAGGAGAAAGAGTGTTTAGTACAATTTGAGAGAAATATTGAGTGCAGTAACAATAGACATTTGCCATATACCTTTGGTAGTACTCTCATTCAGCAATGTTTCTGGACTTTTTATAAAGAATAAAGAAGGGAGATAGGTCCAGCTGTGAAAGCAGAGTTTTGGAAGAAGTTACTGTGTTTTAATATGACAAAATGTGTTTGGATGAGTCATAGGAACCTCGTGAAAGCTTAATATCTCTTTGAGAGCAAAGTATTCCTAGACTTAAAAGTTTTAAGTGTTACCTATCATCATTCAGCTTTATGTCTCTTGTCCTGGATCCTCTCAATTGCCTGAAACTCAGCAAGGAAGGGCAGATAACAACACTATTGAGATGTTGTTAGTGCCTGCCAGCTGTTCAGTTATCTTTTCTAAAGAGCATCATTCTGAAATTATATCCCCCTCATTTTCGTCACAGATTGAGTATTCGCTATTTCATGCCATGCTTTCAGAAATATTCTCTGGTTCCTTTTGCAGCTACCTTCCAGTGATCCATGCAACCTCACAGCTTCCTTGAGGATAGCCTTGCTTTATTCAAGTTCCCATTCTGGAAAGAAACTAAGGTTTGAGATCTGTGACTATTTGCCCCAGTTGCCTTCACATCTCTTTCTTAGTGTTCAGGTTCCAAATTTGCTCAGTTTCTCTTTGCTCCACTCTTCTCCAAGCATGACTGCTCATCCACCTCAGCTCACGCACCTCACTCCCCTGCTCTAACCACACATCTCTCACCTATTCTTCACCTCCCAGGAGGGCTGAGATGCTGCTTTCCTGCTGACTTCAGTCTTAACTTCTCCAAGATGCCACCACAGGAGGGAAAGGACAAGTATTCAGTTATAACCCTCCAGCAGCTCCCCACATTGTATCTTACCACTTTCCTTGGAAGCCATGTCTGTTTTCCCACACAAAGCACTTGTTTCAGGACAGCCTTCAGAAGCCAGCAAGGCTTCCTCTGCTTCCAGCTTACATGACAAAAAATAGGCCTCTTCACCTAGAAATGCTATTCTATAGTTTCCTATAGTATCAAAAATAGTCATTTATTTCAGCCTCATGGACTAGATGTGATCCAGAAGCCATATGCTGCACAAGCCAGGGTTTAAATGCTGTTCATGGGGAAAGATGTACTCTATGGAAATCTGGCACACTTAAGGGAAATAAAAGATCTGTTTATATTTTTGGGATTCAAGGATAGTTATGACTTGAGTTATTTTTCCCTCTTCAAGGAAGGACCATCACTGATGCTGGAGTGGACTGCACAGAGAAGAAAAGGGGAAACAGACTCTTAATACAGTTTCTAAGAATTCTATCTAGTAGCAGCTCATGAAACAATACTTGATGAATAAGAAAAAAGAAATTATTGTTTCTGAAAAAGCAAATAAATGATCAGTTTCCTGTGAATGCTGCAGATTTAGCAAAATCAGTTACTGAACTGAACAGTACCAATGGAGCTGAACATCTATGCATTTGAGGTCCCTGTTTTTTATGATAGTGATTAAGGAATAAAGACATAAAAAAGAGGCAGATTATTCAGCTAAGGCAAAAAAATGTCTGTTTTCTCCCATTCCCATCAAATTTTCTTGTCTATAGTATTTAACATATATTTTCACTGCTCTTTAAAAATAACTCCATGAGCTGTCCTGGCTGTAAAAGTAATGGCCAAATACTGCCCTGTTCCTGCTGTGCTGCTTTGGGGCTCTCAATGAGGGACAGAGGAATGCTTTGAAGGTGCTGATTCAGCCCTGGGGGCATAAGGACAGTAGAACAGTGATAGGTAGCAGTTAATAAAGAAAACTTAGCTAAGCTACTTTTTTAAAGCTTGAATTTATAGTCACAATGGGACCTTTGGCAGGCCTATACTTCTTATGTCAGACCAAACACGAATGGGTATAAATATTCAACATGTAAAGAGTGTTGCAGGGAAAAAGAAAGCATATTCCCCTTGCAAACTTAAAATCCATAGTTATTTTATGGCATGCACATTTTAAATTTAATGAACAGACTGAAGGATGATGTACTGCGCACCTAAAGGGGCCTAGAAATGCCATACAAGTAACGGATACCATGGAGAAGGATTTAAAGTTGTTCTAGAAACTAGAGTAAAAAGGAAGGAGAGAAGAAACACTTTAAATATTTCTGTCAGGTCAGTGCACTCCTTGGTGTGTTGACCTTACTCAGGCAAGGGAGGCACTGGGAAGGAAGGCAGAGTTTCAATTCCCTCCTACCCCTTTCCTGCAAGCATGAACTTCACCTTTGTACTGAGAGTAAAGGAGTAAAAAAAATCTTTGTAAACCTCACCTTTCCTCACCTCAACCTTTGAATAAGGTTGTTAGCTAAAATTTGTAATCTAGTCCAAGAACACTCTGATAAACACAGGACATGAACTTATCATTTCATCCCAAGGGTGCAAAGGGTGTTGTTTCACACAGACCATAAATAATAAGTAAATGATAAACAAATATACAAAGCAATTCTGTAAAGAGGTTGATGCAAAATAGTTCCTCATCCACCATTTTTCTCCAGCTACCACTTCTGTTCTGTATTTTCTCCAGCTACCACTTATATTCCTCTTTGACATTTTCATTCCCTACACTTAACCAATGCCTGGATAATGGTTTATATGCTTGTAACATTTCAGGTTGACTGAAATTCTTGCTCCCAAGTATGACTGCAGCAACAGACAAACACTTCTATTCAGCTCACAAAAAAAGGATGGGGATAAAAGGAAAGGGGACAAAAAATGAGTTGCACTCCTCTTCCAGTCCTTGGATATACAGTAGTATGGCTGCTGAGGTTTTACCCTACCAGTCCTATAACTTGTGACCTTGATGGACAACAAGAAGAACAGGGAGCTCCTAGAGCTCTGTGCTGACTGGCAAAATCGCAGAAGGCCTCTTCATCTGTGGAAAAAGAGGAGGGTGTGTTTCCAGCCAGATGTGGGGCTGGGAGAGGTGCAGAGCTGTCTGGAGGGCACATAATGATTGATGTGGGGCTAGGAAGCATATAATTGATTGCTGTTTCTATACTAAGAATGCATAATAAATTGCTGTAAGTCTGGAGGGACACAGATTAATTAATTGGGGCTTAGGGAGAAACTGGTGCTCTTAGTACCACTGGGCAATATTTTATGCAAATATGTGTAATATTATGCAAATTAAAAATCTACTGGGTTTTTTGTACCATAAGATATTGCTAGAGATGTGCCTGCATGGTAAAACAAATTCCCTCTGCAGCTACAACCTGACTAGAACTGGGTGAAGAAGGTAAAAGTTATATATTTTCAAATATTATACTGTTTGTAAAATTTTGTATCAAAAATACCTTTCATTTAGATGTATACAAAAGCACCTCGTTTCCCACATATGCCTTTATAAACATGTATTGGGCTAAATAAGTAACTTTAAAAAGTACAATAATGAAGCTTTTCAAATTATTAGAAGAGCTCTGTGTGGCTGAGCTCTCATCCGGAAAGATGAGCTACTTGGGAAGAGAAATTACAGAATGCCCATGAGGGGAGCAGCATTTCAGGGTAATGTGAGAAGATGGTGATTGCTACACCCTGATATAAGAGAAAGAGAAAGAATCCTGGCTGCAACTACTGAAATAAGGATCTGAAATATGAGGGCAGTAAAATCTTAATCTTCTCTGAACTGGTGTCAGCCCAGACACACAATAAAGAACAATCAGGAATTAATCATTTGAGGAAGGAATTCGAGAAGTGTTAACATATTCTCTGCTAAATTTTGCAAGACTTCTCTGAAGAAAAAACATTCAAGAATGTGGTGGATGTGTGATCATCATTTGACATACTACTGTAAAGTAGAACATAACTGCTACAGAAGATGAATGAGATCACTAATTGAAGTTTCAGGAAGAAGTGATTCTAGCAAGAACAGTGCACTTTCTCCAAACAAATTTGATTGTAGCCCTTTGCACCAGTGTTAATTTCATTCTAAGGAAAAAACACTTTAGACATTAAGATGGTATTAAGCTAATAGCATTATTATGTCGTCTTTTTCTTCTTAAGGACAAATAACATTATGCCTGTGATGGTCAGAAAGGCAGGTGAAAATATATCTCTGCTTGTCTGCAATAAAAAAGTAGGTTGCAATAAAAAAGAAGCTATGGACCTGATGGGGAAATCTTTTGCTTCTGTAGCACAGAAAGATAAAATAATACTGATTCACAGGTTCATTTTTTTTCTTACAGTTTATTACCAGTTTTGTTAATATCTAGATAAATGTAAAGAAGATCTTGTAAGAATTATATCTAAAAAAAAATCCTGTGGTGTAGAAGGTTTTTAAGTCCCATTCCCTCCCTCCTTTATTTAATTGCATATTGTCACTGACAAAAAGAACTGCTTATTTCTGTTGGCTAAATTAAGCCATGCTTATCATTAGGCGGGTATTGCTAATCTAATTTCCAAAGGTGCTGAGACAACCAGACCATTTGTGTAATTTCTATAGATTTATTACTAATATCAGACATAAATCTTTAGGGACCTTAATAAAATTAAAAGGCTTTATTGTTTTCTTACTTCATTGTATTTATCCAAGAGTCTGCAAATCTCTGTCTTTGGAAGTTTCCACAGCTGGTCCAGAAAAAAAATTCCAGTCTGGGTTGTTATAACAGACCACAGAATTTCCTTGAATTAAGTCTGGGCAGAGCTAGAACATATCCTTTATGATAACATCCAAGCCTTACTTTAGAAATCTTGACTGAAACTTTTGGTATACTGTTCCTAATGGCCTCACTGTACATAATATTCTCTATTTTGAGGTTTGCTTTTTCTCACTTAAGCTTCCAGCCTTCAGATTTTGTTACACCTTTTTCTCCCATGCTGAAGAGTTGATTATCAATGTGTTAGATATTATAGCTAGAGGAGTCACACTTTGACTCCTATTTTGGTATTTGTTTTCTATTTTGATATCAATGTATTGTTCTGTTCTGCATTCATGAGTTCCAGCATCTTTGTGCCAGCTACAGAATTTATCAGTGGGTTTTGCTGTCTTTCCAACTGGGTAAAAGTATGATAAAAAACTTATTCTACCAGGGACTGCATAAAAGTCACACAACCTGCTGCATGATTGCTTCCCATTTACCAGTCTTTTGAGACTAGTTTTTAATCCATTTGGCATGTACCATAACTGTGTCATAAGGCAGTTTCTTAATCGAATTTCCACTTGGAATAAATCAAGTGCCTTGCAGAACTATGTTACATCAGTTCAGCCTTACTGTATGGTGTTAAATTATAAAAGATGATACATATTTAATTTCTCAAGCCCTATTTTCTGTAAAGTCATGCTGACATTAGTAACATTATCCTCATGTTCATTCTTGATTATTCAAGTCCCGCACCAACAATTTCATTATTTTTTCCTGCAATTTAAAATGATTAAGACAGGACTCTTGTCACAGCTTGGTCCTTCTACTATTTTAAATTATTTATATTGTGTTCTTTTTTTTTCCTAGCGTGTGAGTTCACAGGGTCCACCTGTGAAAAAGGCAAAAAGGCCAGGATAACAGCAGCCAGCAAGACAGGAGTGCAAGAATGTGGTTGATTGGGATGTCCAAACTGCCTGAGATGACATTTGCTCAAAGCTGATGTAGGTAGAGGAAAACAACAATTTACCAAATTAAAGAGTAATTACCAGAATTACCAGACCCTTGGAAAATAAAAAGTCAGCTAAACAGAAGTGCAGATGAAATATAGATCTGCAGTGAGCAGGAGAGGAGAGGAGCAGGGCAGCAGGGTGGTGACCTTTCCAGATGCAGTTGCATGGCCTGGAGGCTCTGCCCTGGCCTGGCAGCAAAACCTCCCCATGGGCACTCCCAGCTGCTGCATCCAGTTTGTCCGATGTCAGCATGGGGACATCCCAGGACCTCCACCTCAGGGGGTCTCAATCACCTCCCCTGGCTGCCACCTACCCTTTGAGAATGGAGGCGGGGAAAACCTGGGCATGCATCTGCCACAGCAGGGACGTGCTCTGTTGAGATTAATTCTAGAGGAGGATTTAAAAAAATTTGGAATAAAAATTTGCAAGTACCTAGAATTGAATATGATCTCTTGTTATAGATATGGGTCATGACTTCCAATTAATTTTGTGTTGTTAATAAATCAATAAACCACTTCAATCTTGGTTTTGTTTAAACTATACGAACTAAAAAATTTCTCCCTGTAAAAATTCTACTCTTCTGAAAGTCTTATTCCAGCTCAAGACTTACTGAAGATAACTCTCCAAATGTTAGCAGCTGAGAACTGCTCTGGAGAGCAACCCTGATAGTTCTTCAGAAATTCTGGAATTAAAACTAATTTTAAGTATTTAAAGTTTATTTTGTAGCCCTGTAATGAATTCTGGAATGGATACCATGTCATCATCATTCTGTGATCTAATGTATCTGTCAACTTCCAAATACAGGAGAAAAAAATCCTTACAGATTTATCTATATTGAAACTAAAACAAGAAGCATCCCATGTTTCTTCCCAGAAATGTGTTGAAACCTTCTTCAAAAATCTCTTTGCTCTTTATATTTAAAATACTCATAAATCTAATCTAATCCAATTTTTCTGTATTTTCTATTTAGTTACCTTCATCTTTTTTAGATTATGACTTCTAAGGTGTGTTTTTAAGCAGGCCATACTCTTTTCATAATTATTTCTCTTTTTTTTTGGCAACAATTGAGATATTTTAATCTTTCCTAATCATATTTCTGCTTGCCTATTCAACTTTCTCCAAATTGAGTCTGCTCATATCTACTTTCAAGGTTTATGCAATTGGGCATTATAAACAGCATTCATATTAAGCAAGAGCAGCTTGTGACAATTTGTACCTAAGCAACCAGTGCATATTTGTTCCATAATTGGTTCTTCTGTATCTATCAATACTGATTTCTTCTGCAACAGGTTTTTGAATTAGAAAATTACATTTTGTAAGAGATAGACATTTGGTTTGAGTCCAAATTAGGCACACAAAGCCTCAGTGAAGTATCTATTTTCTGTCTTTTTACACAGATTTGGTACCCTTTCTCATTAACATATCTACCTTATTTAAAAAAATAATCCAAGTTAAATTTCTAGGTTACTGAAGAACACTAGGACATTCTCTTCTTACAGAGATTCAAGAGCATAATGGCACGCAGACTGAAGGAAGCTTTATTGAAAGATAAACTGGAATTGGAATGACATACTGTAGAACTTGCTGTATTTTTTTTCTTTCTGTTCTCATTCTAGATATATTAGGATGGGTGCCAAGCAATCATTAGTAAGCACTTTTCATGTCTTTGTATTTCAGAAAATGCTGACTTGATGAAAGGTTAGGTGACTAGCCTTCATTTCTACAGACATAAAAAAATCATATGCCAAAATGAGTACAATATATGGTAGCCATCAATTCTTTGGGATTTTCATTGTCTCAGCTCATGAATTTTATACCTTCTTATAAATTCTAAGAACAATTTGACATTTTCTGGTAGTATCACAGAGCCAGAGGATCCCTGTGAATACCAATGAACTTTTACTGGAACAAATACATGGTGTACAGTGGTGATGCAGTTCACTGTCAAAGTATCTCACTTTAGATATACTGCATATCATCGAAATTTAAAACAGATGGCTTGGAAGTCTACTGGTAATTTTACATAACACTAAAAATAAAAGATTATATTTCCTGTGAATTACTATCCCTGGATTGCCCTTTCACAGAATTCATGGAGTACATGGACCAGGACAGGGAGAATGCTTAACCCTTGCAGGATTTATGTCTTGCTCCTGAGACTGGGGTTAAATCTGTAAGTGCCTGGGACAGCAGTCCAGACCCTGAACCTGTTTCTCTTTCAGGCACTGCCGTGAAGGCAGCATGCAATTTAAGACAGAAAAGACATGAAATTACATGAAATTATATTTCACCTTCCTGTTCTGTGCCCTGTTCCAGTTAACTCAGTATGAATCAACAGTGAGACAAACTGCCGTGGTTCAGCTTTTTATGAAACATTCCTGTCCAGTAGTTTATGCGCTTTAGTCATGGTGTCTGAACACAATTGAACAAATCACATTTTTGCTTTTGTGAAATGATAGCACTCGTGACAAAATTACTCCAAGAAAACTGGATTTAATGGGGGGTTTTGCCATGCTTCAAGTAAGCAACTCAATAATGAACTCCCAGTCTTTTTGGTCTCTTGCTGAAACATGCAAAGAGTATCTCTATTAGAGCTTTTGCTATAGCTGGTATGACCATGCAGTTCTGCACCTCCGTCTTTACCAGGATGCTGGTCTCTCCCTGGGAACTGAAAGTGCATAGAATTACTAAAGGTTCCCATTAGATCCTGAAGGGAACATCTCTGAGGAACAAGGCAAGTAGCAAGGCAGTAAGAGCTGTTGGTTTAATAGGTACTTATCATAAGAAAAAAGGAGAAAGTACATTTCTCTGGGAGAGGTAAATAAAAACTAGAAATAGAGGAATTTTATTGAAACGGTCAAAATATGACTGACTGTATGATGATGAGCTGATACCAATCTAAGGAAAAAAGAAGTTATTCTTTCTAAGTATGGTGAATGTTAATAATAATCAGGAGTGTCAGGATGAAGAGCAAAGGAAAAAAAGTGATGTGATTGGAATATTCTGTTCAAAATTTAGCTTTGCTTCTGCAGAGATTGAAAAAACACATGCATGTCTAACCCCTAATATGCTCCTATTAATGTATTTCTGTTCTACTGTTGGTAGAAAAAGGAAGCAGAATTTTGTGGCAAAGCTGGTATGTTACTGCTGTCCACTATGTTCTGGTCATTATGCTCCTCATGGAATTACTGTCATTCTTTTTTTCTCTCTTTTTTTTTTTTTTAAAATACACAAAGACTTTGTCTAGGACCAAAATATTTTTAAAGTCACATCAGGTTAAATTGAAATTGCTGCTTCATTTTGCACACTAGACCAAAAGAAACCTGACATAACCACTTTTATTACTCACAGCTAAAAAACTGAGGTTTTTTTCTGCCTTTTCTTCCTTGTCTGCCTGTGGATTTAAATACGTCAAAACCAAAATTTAAGATGAGGAAACAAATAAAGCAGCAGTTAAGTGCCAATTAATAGAAAACAAAGACCTCTAAAGTCAGGCTGTAAAAATTCACAGCTGCTTTTCCAGATGCTGCAATGCTAGTGTGAGTGTTGAATTTATCTTGTTGTAATTTGATCATTTACATTTAAATTTACTCTAAAAGTTTTCAATAAAGTCTGGCCAAAAAACAAAGCGAACACTAGAAATAAAAAAACCCCGTAGAACAGCAACCACCTTCTTACCCACAAAACTAGCCTGTCTTTCACAAGAGTGTTAGCATGGAAGTGTTTCCATGAACTCAATTTTCACACTCTTGTAGACATTATTAGAATTTACTTTTAATTAAGGTCAGAATGGCTGAAGCCTCATCAGTGCTCACTTTGGGGTATTCATACATGTACATGGACTAGATAGGAAAACTACATTAAGTTGCACTCTTTAGATTTTGCTCATACAATTTTAAAAATAATAATTTTTAGAATAATGGCCCTTTAAGTTAAAAAAAGAAAAAAAGTAAAAATAGTAACTTTTTTTTCCAGTTAAAAATATCCCAAAGCAACCCAAAATAATTTTATGAACTCTATAACTTTAAGAACTTGCCTAAGACATAGATCTGGTTTTATTTACATAGTTATCAAACATAGTTCCTGTAAGTCAAATAATAACTAGATCTTTTCAAACTTTGGCAACTGGAATTTCTAAAACTGCAGCAAGATCATTTAGCACCAAGCTTGATTTTCAAAGTGGGACAAAGGCAAATAGTAATTTTCACACTAGATATATCAGTTATGAGTGTCTCCTTGTAACTCTAGGATGTAAATTTTTCTTATTTGTCACATGCACTGAAGTATATTAGGAAAAACAAAACAAAACTCCAAGAAATAAACAAAAAGCCCAAACAGAAAAAAGAAGCCAAAAAACCTTTTCCTATAGTTCTGAATTTCTAAAACTGCATCTGTTTTAAGTATCCTCTTAATTGTTCAAATCAATATAGTAATTGGGCCTTACAAGATAAAGGAGTTCCATTAAAAAATAAATCTTTCACCTTACATAAATATTTGTTTCTTTCCAAATCTATCTAATTCTCTGTCTAATGATTCTTGTTGCTACAAGGTGTTGTTTAATTTCTTTTAGCCCAAATGTTTCACTAGTGCAGAAAATTAACACCCTACCTATTACCCCAATAGCCCAATTTCATAAGGTTTCAAAATACCAGCCTGTAATTTTGCACAGATTTTCAGAGCACCACTGCATTACTCCTTTCATACATGTTCTTCCACCATTTGCAGGAGAACTGCCACCTTTATAGATACCATCCAGATCAGCTGCTGGAGTAACTATAACCTGCATTTACAAAACAAGAACCTTTTGAAATCATCAAAATTCACAATCCTGTTACTAATCTTGAGTAAAAAAAAAAAGAAAGCAATATTCTTACTGCAGAAAAGGGAAATGGGCCAAGAAATTTACTGATTTTGTTAAGAATTAGTGTGATCTTTGTTTTTCTTTGAATGTTAAGCTTTCATGGTATACTGAAATATAAATTATTAGTATTAAATATGAGACTTGACAAGATGGATCCAGGGATGGTAAAAGAGCTTGCTGATATTATTGTGAGGCTGCTCTCTATCACCTTTGAATTGCTGGAAAAATCAGGAGAGCTCCCTAATGACTTGAAGAAGGCAAATGTCACACCCATCTTCAAAGACAACAAATAGGCTCTGGGGAATTACAGGCATAATCAGTGTTATCTCACTCAATTGGAAATATTAAGGTTTGAATGCAGATGATTAACCCCAGCCTCTGACATGACCACAATGTAGCAGCTCAAGTCTGACAAAACACTACACATTTAAAAAAAAACAAGAGCAGTGTGGTGTGACAGAAGTCATGAATAAGAGAGAGATATTTCTGGGACAAGCTCTTATAAATACCAAATAAATTCATAAAGTTAACAAAGACCTGGAAAATAGGTTAGGGGTAGACAGCAGTAGAATATTTTAAGAGGGAAATATTGTGGTAAAGGGGCAGAACTTGGAAAAGGCTGAGGAGGGGGAAAAAAAAGGAATGTAAGACAAAGCAAATCATGTCCTCAAGATTTTTTGGGACGTCCCTGTGTATGATATGTGCATCTGGGAGCAGGATAATGAATCTGTTGCTGACCAACAGGTATGTAAGGCCTGCTTCTGTGATCAGGATGAACTTTAATGTTGAAGATGGACAACCCCAACAAGACAAACTGGACAAAACATGCTAATTGTCCTAGAAGCTGTGTCCAGACTCATGAAGGACAAGATAATGAGGAGCAGTCAGCGCTTTTACTGAGGCAAAACGTGACCAGCCCAGTGAGCTTTCTATGATGGGATGAATACCTTTGTGGGTGGGGGAAGAGGTATGCCCTTAAATGCCCTTCATCTTTAGCAGGGTCTTTGCCACAATGTCCTATGCTACCCTGGCAGCCAAGACTGGGAAGTATGGGTTGCATGGGTGACTTCGAAAGTGGCTGACAAACCTTTTGGACTGTTCACTGCTTTGTGTCAGCCTTGCTCTGAGCAGGAAGTTGGACTAGATGAGGTCTCACTCAACACAAATTATTCTATAATTTAACAAAAACTGTGACAGTATCAAATCAAGGGATAAAGCTTACCTTAAGAAATCATTAAAAAGGAGTATATTTAAGTGTCTCTTTAAAATTTAAGATGTTGAATTACCATATAGTGTATAGCTGAGAAGTGGATCACAGCTTGAAACAGCTTCTGATTTTGCCAAGTACAGGTTTTCCTGTCATCTAATGTCTATTTGTTTGCTATCTACTCTTTGTTTTAAACTCGCTATTTTCAGTAATAGATTGTGTTCCTCACCTGAAACACTAATTAGACAAAGATTTCATGAAGTGAGTCCAGAAACCTTACAGTTGTAGAAGAACTAGATGTTATACATTTCCCATGTTTGTTTCAAGATCTGAAAGTTAATTCCACAGTTCAAACTCATTACATTCTGTTACCCTCTTTTTCATGATTGTGTGAAGCATTAGGAGCAGAATGAAACAAAGCACAGGAGGATTAGGGTTTGACATTTAACTGCAAACAGTAGGACAGGTGGGACAGATGTCTGCAAATTACCGCAGCAGTCAGTTGGAAATGTTGTTTTTTTGTGAGATTTTAACAAAGGGTACGAATAAGTGTGATTGTAATAAAAGTGTTTGGGTAACATCCGA
Organism: Corvus moneduloides; assembly: GCF_009650955.1. NCBI lineage: Eukaryota > Metazoa > Chordata > Aves > Passeriformes > Corvidae > Corvus > Corvus moneduloides. The sequence continues at coordinate 136,575,634 of NC_045476.1, read as the reverse complement.
TCACTGCACACTTACCTTGAGGAGACTAGGTAAACAAGCAATAGATCTGAGTAAAAGAAAAAGGTATTAAAAAACTGAGACTGCCACAAAGGAAAACAGTGGTCTTTAAGCACACCATCTCACACCTAAAAAAGATTAAAAAAAAAAAAAAAGTTAAAAAAAAAAATCTTTCTCGTGGCAGCAAAGACATCCAAGCAAGTCCTGTCTGCCTTTAGTCTTCAGTTGTGGAAATGATTGTACTTCTTTCTGGGGCAAGCTAGTGTATGTCCACAGCTTTTAGCTACCTGACCGTTATCATTTACTGGGAGAAAGCTGAGGCACTCACATATCGGAACTTACATCTATGTCAAATTAGAAATTCCATGCTGGGTTTAAACAGAAACAATGTCTTCTTAAAGATACGTTATCATTTTGTAAGTAATATGAGGTAATCTCTATGGTAAACTAAAATCCGGTTTAATTCTTTTTCAGTTAACCTTTTGAAAGTTACAAGTCTTGCCATGAAAAAAGTCTGATTCAGTTTCCATTAATTTTTTAGGACGTACTGAAGTCACTTAAAGGGTTATAACAATCAAGGATATGAATAGTGTTCAGTTCTGAGTCATTAAAAAATGTAAAAAATTACTTTTACTTGAAACTTTATAAGCTTATGGTGGAGCTCATTAATACTAGCATTTCTTCTATGGAAGGGAGTAATACAGAATAAGAGCATCTAATTTGTCAAATATCCCTTTGTTTATGCCTGTGAATTTCACTTTGCCAGTATGAGGTGCTGAAAAATAACTGAATTATTAGTAGGCTATAAACAACTAAGTTTGGGGTTTTTTTTCCCAATATACATGACTTACACAGTTTTGCTGATGAGGCTGTCTACTGTTGAAAGAATTGTAGGATTAAGTGTGAAACCTGAGAAAGAAACAGATTTCCTCTGCTGTATTTTCCTTAGGTGCGAAATGCAAGTAGGCTTAAGACACGAAATCAAACCTGAGACAGGAAATATGCCCTCAAAGCATTTCTTGTCTCAGTTAAGCTAAACAGAAAAAGATCTCTTGCATTTTAGCTGAGCTTGCTGTTAAGAAGGGAAAGAAACTGAGGAAGAGTGAACCTAAAAGTTCATCCTGCTAAAGACCAGCCTCCATGTACTTAGACTATGATTAGGTGAAGAACTTTTTATGCTACATCAGTGTTCTGGCAGGAGAAATATTTCCTATACTTTCTCCTCTGAACAGCTAAGTGGTATCTTGGGAGGCAAATCTATTTCCTGGCTTTAGCCATCATAGACCAAAGACAAATAACAGGGCTGGGACTTACCCAGATTCTGCAGTACACTAAAATAGCCTTACTCTGTCCTGTTGCTATTCAGTGCTGAACTGTTAAAAACACCCATACTTCAAATTGCAGATTAGAAAGATAAATATTGTCCTGTCAGATATAGATGAGAAATCTTCTGATTCTCTGCTCTTTCCATATATCCCATAGCAGATGTGAATTTCTACATATGCCTTTTGGAACGAGGTCACCAAGTGAAATGTTAACAAAAGAATGAGAAAACAAGTAGATATGGCAGGCACACATTAAAAAAAAAAACAAGTGACAAGACATTAGCAACTCTAACTCCATCAGTACAAGTCAAATAGTGAAGTATTGTCAAATGATCAAGAAGAAAATACCAGACTCATTCTTGATGAGATTCTATTTGAAGTGAAAGAAACCAAATGAATGGAAAATAGTCTATCAAATTAAATCAAGCTAGATCAAGCAAAAAAGTAAAGCTGTAGACTACAAGACCTCCTAGCATGCCAAACCAAAAATTGCACAGCATCTCAGAGATAGTTCTTCCTTTTATACAGTGCATTCCACATGAGACACTGAGACAAATATTATGAGACAACCTATCATAACAACGTTTTTATCACTGCATGATGTTATGACAGTTCAGAATTTAACATTATAGAATAGCTGTACAAATTTTAGTGATCCCAGCAGTCACTAATCAAAGCAAGTATATTTAAGAAAAGATATAGAATTCTGTCTGCCACAAAGGAAAACACTTTTTTGTAACTTCTTACTGACCTGCAACAGAAATAAAACAGCATTAAGTTCAAATCCAGAAGTACCTACTGGATATGGTTTGCTAAAAAAACCCACAAGAAACCAACAAAAATCTCATCAAGATATGCACATAATAAAGGCTCAGTATTGAGATCTTTGAGATAACATCATCTAAATGTTCTGAAAAGCTCCTAAAAATTACTAAGGATATATCAGACCCATCTTGCAGGAATATTTAAGGTGTTTATGAAACCCGAGGATGAAATGGTGAAAAAAGTAGCATTTCATGCAGGTGAGACCCTGTGCTATATACAGACATGTCAAACAGTATGGAAGGACATAGAAAGATCCTATAGTAACACCTTGTCTATGATTTTAAAGATGAGCTGGCCATGCAGAAGACTAAGTGTATCTTTATATGCATCTCTATGAAGCCTTGAAGGAAAGTTTTTCTTAGAATAACATCTGCTGATGGCAAGCAGTCAGGTCATCATTTTTTGGCATTATGATGGAGGAAATACTTAACATTTGCATGAACTGACATCAGGCTGCTGAAAGTACAAAACCTTATTCCAGGAAGAACTTTGCAAACTTTTAGTTTATGAGTATATAAAGAATTTCAAAGGAAGAGACCCCAAGGAACCAATAAGGAAAACTTCAGCCCCCTAAGTTCACCTCATAACTAAACTATTTTCATGATATGTACATTTCTGAACATGAAAAATAGATTTAAACTGTAGTTTCACTTGGACTTGACCAAGTCCCACTAAGAGAGAAATAGAAGCTTTTGTGAAATATGGGGAGTAAAACTGACTCATTCTTATTCCAGGTATTCTCACTCTAAGGAAACAGGTCATTCCATTAAAGTATAGATTTTTCTTTCATGATGAAGCATTCAGCTTGCTTTTCTGAAACAGGCACACATCAATTGTGCAATGGTGCCCTGCCCCGAACTGCTGAGGGATGATTGTTAAAAATCACCCTTCGTTCTTACCTTTATATGAGTTTCTTGACATGCATGGATAGTACATGGAATGGTTCATGTCAATGTGACTATAGGATGAGGAAATATTGGTTACAGAAATGCGCAAAAAGCAGGACTGTGGAGTGACAAGATTTAATCATGTTTTTGTGTTCGAGAGCATGAAACAATCTGCTGCTATGGCTGCAGAATCTTACTGCAACAATAGAAGGTATAAAACTATTGGGAGACACCAAAATGTGTAACAGGAAGGGACATATGAAAATTATCCACTATTAGAAGACCCTATGAACAATGATTAGTAGTTGTATCCAAGGGCCTCTACAGTGAGACTTGACACTCAGGTGTGCTGTTGCACAGGCTTCACCAAGACCACAAGGGCATGGGTAGGCAGCAAAAAGGCTGAGACCTATGAGATAGCTTTAAACAGGATTTCTGTTCCTGCACAGAGTAGGCTGAAACACGATTACAATGGTTCCCAAATATAGAAACAGACTATAATGGGATAAAAGAGTCAGTTCTAGTGGGTAAAATTTAGCTTTTCTGAACTAAGCTGTGGAAGGATAATTAAGCATTTTTTGGAAGTTCTATAACAGTTTGTGCCTGAAGGCTGGATGATGAAGACTTTGACTAAGATGGGATTTAGTGGGAAAGACTTCATAAAGACAGCACAAGTCTCAGTTGATATCCCTAGTTTCACTCTAGGGTCCTGTGACATTAGGAGTTACGTTCATCATGGCTACAAATGCACTATCCTTGTGGATTTTGTTTCTATTTGTTTGATTTTGGAAGAAGACCACTTGGTCTTTTTGCTTTATCATTACTTTATATTTAGTTCAGCATGAAAAAAGTGTATCAAATAAATTTCCTTAAAACCTGGCCTGGATATTGACAGCTATTTTCCAAAAAGAAATTGGTATCACTTGTTGAAATAATTGACAAATATTTATATGAGTGCAGCAAATGCAAAAGTCATCCCCACAATAAGTCAACACTCACGACACCTCACAAGTTTTATAGGTTTGCTTATTAAACTTTTTTATTCTTAAACTTATATGATAATGATAATTCCCTATACATCGTTTCACAAGTTTGATTTTGCTTTTGCTTAAACATTATTCATAAAAAAGTGGATTATTTTACCAGAAGAATACAATATTCTTTGATGTAAAAGATTCAAATGTTGAAAATCATATGCTATAAAATTTTCATGGCTTACCAGAACTAAATACTTTGCTTTCTAAGTCTCACTTGGATAGAAAATTACGTGCCTATTGCTGAGTTAGAGTTCTCAGATTATTTACTCCATAGTGCAATGCTGATAAGTGTTACAGCGGGAAAACTGCAACACGCATATCAGACAACGAGGCGCGTGGAAAAGAAATATCTATGGACCGATTCTTGATAGATGTTTCAGAGATGTTTATTTCTCCAGCCGCATGGCCGAGGATCTGCTGAGGAACTGCTGCAATCACGGGACCTGAGGGTCTTTGCCCGCGCAGGGGAACACAAAACAACCAATGGGGAACAAGGCTGACCAGGTGCTAGGGAAGCCCTGTGTCTCCCCCCCAGGGCCCCTCTCCCAGGACTACATGGCAGGGGGAGAGATCCCAACATTTCACCCATTTATTTTAACAAAAAGAGATTTAAAACTTAACATTGAAAACAACTGGATAAACATGAGATAACAAGGACAGTTTCAAAACAAAACAAGCCACCCTCCTGAGTCTTTAGATGTCCAAACAAATTCTCTGGAACATCTTAAGGCTGACAGAAGGGTGACAGGACTCTCCAAGCATGCTTTGTGGGGAAACTGAGGCAGGAGAGGGTTTCTTCCATTTGTACCTGTTGGAACTCTAAACAACAATAGTTAATTTCTTCCCTCCCCCTCTTCATCCCCCACTCAGCATTGGAAAGGGATTTTTGGGGAAACAATTGGCAAAGGCATGGTTTTGTGAGGGAAACCATGGGTGAAAAAACGGATTGGGAATACACTGGGGGTAATAGGATATAGGGTAAAAGGGAAGGTGGGATTAGGAAAGGGAGACTGTAGGGGGGGCTTATAATGGAGATATTGTCTAACATGACTACGATTTTTAGCATATATACTGCCTTTTACAGAAACACCATCAGGCCCAGTGACCTCTGCTGCTTGTAACCCTTTTCTACTTTGCACAATTTTGAACTCTACTATTTCTCCATCTCTTAAGCTTGGGATGCATTTTTCAGGGTAATTCTTTTTAATAGCAGTTCTATGAACGAATATGTCTTTCTGGTTGTCACATCTCATTATAAGACCATAATTTTGTTTAACATTATACCATTTTACTATTCCTAAAACCTTAGCTATGGTGATTTTTTTCCTTTTTTTGAGTGGTTGCTGTTTTCTGTCTCACTGCATTTTTGCTTTCTCTTATGCTTTCGCTCACTCCTGTGTTGGAATTGCCAGGGTTGTCAGTGCTTCCGGGGCCGTCGGGGCTGCTCATGCCTGCGCGCTCTTCCCGGGGTTGCATTTGGGGCCACACGGGCTGGGCTGAGCCGTGCTGCTCAGCTCCCCGCGCGCCACTGCCTCTGCTCTCAGCTGTGCTGCCACTGCCTGGGGCTGTGCTCACGTCTCGGCCGGGCCCCCTGAGCGATGACCTCCCCGTGCCCTGCTCCAGCGTGCGTTTCAGCTAGGTGTGGCTCCGCTCCACCACCACCGCCGCCCTTCGCCTCTCCTCTCACGGGACTTGCTGAACCACGCACTGCATGGGGCCGGGCGGGCTCCTGCCGCGCCTCGCTCCGCTGCCGACACTGCAGCTTGCATCACTCCGCCCGCGTGCGGGAACTGCCTTGCTGCTGCTTGGAGAGCGTTCAGTCCACATGGTCTGGGTTGCACGGACTCTGAGGCAGGTTTCCCTTTGCAAGGACACAGCTGACATTGCTCAGCAGTCTCGGTAATTAAATAATATTCATGAAAATATTCTTCCATTGGCATATATTTTGACTCAGAAATTAACTGCATCCAAACAGTCTTCCAAAAGCCTTTGGTAAGAATCAAATCCCAAGAAACGTAGAAAAAGTTCTTAAACAACCATGCCAGGAAGTGTTTCAGTTCCTTTTGAGCTTGAATTAAGCTAAAATTTACAAATCCTTGTTCAAGAATCTTTTCAAGTTTAAGATAAATGTCCATATGCGGCTCGGAGAGCCAAGAGTCTTTCCACAGTTCCTCCATAATTTAGAGATGGAACAGCAAAACAAAAACAAGAAGAGAAATGCAAAGTTTACTCACAAATCAGTCGCTGTCCTTAGGGATCGGGGATCATTCTGCCCGCATTTCTCTACCATTTGTTACAGTGCAGATTCTGCAACACGCGTATCAGACAACGAGGCCCGTGGAAAAGAAATGTATATGGACCGACTCTTGATAGATGTTTCAGAGATGTTTATTTCTCCAGCCGCATGGCCGAGGATCTGCCAAGGAACTGAGGCAATCACGGGACTTGAGGGTCCTTGCCCGTGCAGGGGAACACAAAACAGCCAATGGGGAACGAGGCTGACCAGGTGCTACGGAAACCCCATGTCTCTCCCCTGGGGCCCCTCTCCCAGGACCACATGGCGGGGGGGAGACCCCAAAAGATAAGTATAGTACATTAGAATGTTGTTCTGGTTTGGACAAATTTGGAGGAAAATATCCTCTGATAGAAGGCAGGTTACAACCAGCCCTCCCCCACCAGGTTCAGGAAAAAAAATTTTTTTTCCTTGAAGGAAAGTGAAAGAGATGAAAACTATTTGTTTAACAAACACACAGGAAAAGGATAATAATGCTAAATAATAAAACCTCTTGCTGTGGAGAGAAAACCTGGGAAAATTTCAGATTCCTTCCGTAGGTAGCCTCTCTCTCTCTCTTTCTGCTTGGAGCTGGGTTGCAGGCCCACCTCCAGGGCCAAGGCTTTGGTGGAAAGTCGTCCCAATGTATTCTGATGTTGAAACAGTCCAGGAAGAAAGAAGAACAGAAAAAACCAAAGTCCCAGGAAAACGAAGTTAAACTCTCCATCTCCTTCCAGAGAAAAAGGGCCAAAAGCTGGCTGAAGAGCAAGCAGGGTGCTTTCCTCCGCTCTCGCTGCCACAGGATGCAGAGAGGAGTCTGTGTATCTCTGTGACCTTGAAAAAAACTACAAACTGCTTTGAAAGTTTTGCTCAGTTTTTTTTTTTTTCTCTCCCCCCTCTCAGGCTCAGTTTAAAGGCACAGAAAAGGCAAAAAATTAATTTCTGGGCATAGAGCAGCGATAGGGGATACACATCATAAAGTCACCCCAAGAAAAATGTGCACCTGCAAAACTTACAATGGACCAGAGAATTTTCTATGAAGTGCATTTCCCCTTCTGGTTCAGTAGTGTGAAAATGCAATATACAATCTCTTAATGTTATATGAATTAAAATGCGATTTGAATATATGATTAATAATTATGTGTACATAATTTTTTCTGGTTTTAATTTTTAATTAAAAGATACATTAATATAGCCAAACATTTCCACTTTTTAATTATATTGGTAAAATCTCTAGTGTTTCTCTAAGTCAGTCATTGTCCTTGCCTGGAATATTTTGACCCACATTAAAACTCAAGTCTTTACAGGTGTGTCAGAAGCAAAATAAGAAACCTTTTCAGTTGCTGCTCCCCTATAGTCTTTAAAACAAGATAACATTGCTTTCCTGATAGATCCTGCCCATTATGTTAGTAGGAGGTAGGTGGGTAAGAGTACCAAGATTGCTCCGATAAATCATGAGTTATGTTTGTACAAATGAAAGATTGTTATACTTCCATGCTACTAACTGAAAACTGATGACAAAGTGTGTCATAGGTTAGCATAGTTACGGAAGTGATTCTCTTGCAAAGAGGTGCTTACAACTTCCTCTATGACCTAACAGAACCTATCAACTGGCTAGTTTGGACATTGGCAACTTTTGAAGCCACTTAAGGAGCTTGACACACCCCTGTGATCCACATTTAAGAATGGACAAACCCCGAGAAAGCTCTCTCTTGCTTCCGGCCCTGGGACAGGTAACTGGGAGGGGGGGGCCCGTGAGGCCCAGTGGGCCCAGGCCGGGACACAGCCATCCTGGAGCCGTGGGGTGCCGTTCCATCCTCGGCCCCCCCATAGCCCTGTTACGTGCAGATGGCACAGCCTGGCTCCACACACCCCCCCTCCAGTATGGCCAAAAATTCGTCTGAGGCCCACAGCCTGGCAAAGATCATGTGACCAACAGCGATAAGCGAATTCCAGCTGCGGGCCCAGGTGAGATTAACCCTTTTAGTGCTGTAAGCTTCCTCCAGAACAGATGAAGCCTGCAGACATCAATCCTCTTCCGAGTCTGAGGAAGAGGGAAGGTAAAGAAAACACCATAGAGACACCAAAGTCAGTGAAGAAGGAAGAGCTGAAACCTTGAGAGAGGAGAAAGAGGAGATGCTTTGAAGTTGAAATTCTGTTGTAAAGCTATGGTGATGGACTATGATACCTCAGAGTACCCATTGTAATTTCATGAAAGCATGGGGGGGTGGAGTGTTCAAACTGTACTTGTGAGCAAAAGTACCTATGCTGAAACAAGCAAATGACTGTAATTGTGAGCCAAAGTACCTGTGATGAAATAAGCAAATGCTGAAGCAGCTGTAATTTGATGAGAAGTTTGAACAGGGAGAGATGGAAGTGATGAGGACTCTTGCTCCAAATCAGAAGGAGAAGACCTCTGTTCCTAGAGATGAAGATGCTCCCAGAGATGGGTGAGGAGAACCTTTGTTTCTGAACAGCTCAACCTTAAAATGGTACCCCAATAGCTCAAGACTGGACCCTTGAAAGCCGTTGTGGGAAAAGCTGTAAGTCGGGGGAAGGGACTCTCACATGCGAGCAGGGAACCAACCCGGGCGGCTGTCTTGTTGTGACATTGAAGCCATGAGAGAATTTCTTGTGGAGATGTCTCCATAGCATGAGCAAGAGAGACTCATCTCCCTAAGTGAACTGAACAAGGTTATTATGGAAGTGGTAAACTGACTGAAAATCTCAAGGGTTGTCTTTTTACATTGTCAGTGGGAGAAGGGAGAAAGGTGGGGGGAGGAGAAGTGTTCTGAAGGTTTGGTCTGAATTTTTTTTCCTTTCTTTTAGGTCTGTTAATAAACTTCTTTATATTCTTTTAAGTTTGGTGCCTGCTTTGCTTTCTTCTAATTCTTATCTCACAGAAGGTAAATAAGTAATGAGTATTTTGAACAAAAACCACTACACTAATTTGGTGTTTCCGCCTGGTTACAAACTGAACCCGCTACAAAGTGGAAACTGAATAACCACTAATTCCGATTTGAATTTCTTACCTTAGCCTACCATTGGCTTAGGTAAAGCTTAGTCACCCAGAACATTTGGGTAAATCTGTCATTTTTCAGGCCAAAGTGCTTTTTTCACAAATTAGTTCACTAAAACAGCATAAGTATTTATTCCTTTTAAGAGAGAAGCATTCATGACACGATTAATGTTTTCTGTAGTTCAGATTGAGGTGAAAAATTGATTCAGTTTGGAGAGTCCTTGTTCTGCAAATACACATTTAAGTCTCTCTATGTTGTTAGACATTACAAACATAAAATAGAGAAGATATGTTTTGAGTAGTGGCAAGGGAAACAAAAGATAAAGCAGCCCTATTATCACATCAGTTCAATTTGTAGCAAAGGTATATGTTGAATCTCTCTAAAATCTCCCTTTATTACCTGCTATTCTCCTTGGATTTTTTCTACCAGATAGTTATAATTTAGAAAGCCCCTTCAGGGCTCCTGTGCTTCTCAAAAGGATGTGCAAAAGCGTATGTCTCCCAGAATAAATGTCTGCAACCACCATCTTACCTTAGACTACATGTCAATATACACTCTCTTGGTATTCAGAGAATACATCTAATTTAGACCTGAAGGCAGACACAGGTGAATATTTGCAGCAAAAAAACAAGATTCAAGCTACAGTGGAACTAATTTATTAGTTAAAAAGGGCATCAACTGAGGAACTACAGCATATTTTGTAATCTGGGTACTGTAATCTTTCCTTTTTCTAAGGATCCAAAAATGAAATTCCATGTATCTTCCATGGAAAAGAACAAAAGTACGAGCTTTGTACCACTTAACTTCTTTTGATAAGATACCTGCGAGATGGTCTGGTTCTTATTCAGACACAAATGAAGAAAAATTCTCAAGTTAAAGGAATTATGCTGGTATAAAAATGCACATGAAAGCAAACAAAAATTAGGCATAATAGTTAAGGTATTATAAAATAAAAGTCTATCAAAAAAAGGAAAGTCAAAGGGGCATTATGATTTAGAAGTTGCTGTGATAGTGATACCAGAATTTTAGACAGAAGCTGCTACATATATCTTTATTTTCATATATTTATTTGGGATTTCAATGAGGGAGTTGAGTGCACCCTCAGCAAGTTTGCAGACAACACCAGTTTGGGTGGGAAGCTCTACAGAGGGATCTGAACAATGGAGTAAGGCCAACTGTACGAGGTTCAATAAGATCAAGTGTTGGGCCCTGCACTTGGGTCACAAGAACCCCATGCAGAGCTACAGAGTGGGGACAGAATGGCTGGAAATCTGCCTGGAGGAAAAGAATCTGTCCGTGCTGGTCAACAGTGGCCGAACACGAGCCTGAGTGTGCCCAGGTGGCCAGAGAAGGCCAATGGCATCCTGGCCTGTATCAGAAATAGTGTGGCCAGCAGGACCAGGGCAGCGATCATCCTGTTGCACTTGGCAGTGGTGAGGCCGCACCTCGAATCATGTGTTCAAGTTTGGACTCCTCACTATGAGAAAGGTTGCAGCTCTTTTCCTCAGCCTACAGCTGCAATCAGGGACTCGCACAATTTGTTTTGGAGGAAGCAGGTGTCTGATCCTCCTCTCACCAGATAAGGATGAAATCACCCTTGGTAAAATTCACAGACAGACTCATTATTTCCTCAGAATAATTCCTATTCACTGTCTCTTTGCCCTATTTGGAAAGGAAGTGGATATGCACAAATATTCTGTAACTCATAGGTGTGCTTAAATGGATGAAAAACTTTTGAGAAGAGTTGATAATGTGGACTTGTTCCCACAACTAAGAACATAACTTGCAGTTTTGTCCTAGACCAACTTCAATATTTTCTCTGCTCCAGCCTGAAGCAATTTACAAAATAATCATTGTGAAGAGACTCCTGTGCCCTATACTGACCTGTCTCTGTCCTGTGGGCAGGAAACATGCTATTCCCATGAAGACATAATATTACTTCAAGAAACTACACTGAACTTCACAATAAGAGCAATAAATTTCCAAAGCATATTTTTTTGTGTTCCTTTACGATCTCTACCCCACAGCTTTTTAGAGTGTGTTATAGTTTATGAAACAGAAAGCTTGGAAATAATCACACAGCTCTTGAAATCCACTTCCATCAAGTTGCAATATCCACAGCACCACCATTACATATCGCTGACTACCAAACACATCAGTAGGAGCTTCAGAGTTGATGGAGGAGTCCAAGAGGCCAATTATAATGACCCGCAGGAAGCTGGTAAGACTGAGAGCAATACCAGTGTTTTGGATTTGTACTTCTGAGGAATTTGCTAAACAAAATGCCGTGTTATATACCTCCTGAGCCCAATATTTTGGTACTCCACCTCAGAGGAAACATTTAGGCAGGATAACCAGTGAATTGTGTAGCACTTTTAACAGCTATAAGAATTTACAGGTTCAATTTTTAATTTCAGATACACACATTTGGATGGTTTCCGACTCATGGATAAAGCTGCATAATCTTGAACGGCATTGGTCCACAAAAGGCAGGAGCTAATGTAAATGGTTCCATTGGCTATACCATGAAAGAGCTAATGTACATTAATAATGCAGTCTAAATGAAGTTATTCTTTCTTTTCTGAGGTACTGAGTACCAGAGTGTATAGTAGTGTCAGGCATATACTGTGGGATAATCTTTTTCAAATATTCCTTTGTTCAAATAGCTTTCCACAACTGACTATCATTCAGCCCTCATTATATTACTAATATATTCTAATTAAATTTAAAAGAAAATTCAACTATGTTAATCAAGTTTATTTATACATTTGTAACAGGGTTTTCTTGTCCCCTTTCCATAACTTGACTGTTGATATAAATTCATTAGTTCTATTTATTTCAGAATGCAAAGCTCTCAGGACAGAGAAAAAAGTAATTTTCATCAAGAAGTTTCACAATAATGCACTATTTCTGGGTCATAATCTTGAGTAAATTTTTTCAGTCATCTCTTCATTAATGTGTGGTGACTGTTAATGTCTACTGCCAATTAAAAGAGTTCATGGAAACAATTTCTTTAATGAGAAGCAGCACTTTTACAATTTCATTCTTTTTGTCAAACCATACTGATAACAACTGTTTTATTGTTTCTATGTATTTCATATATAGAAAGAGTAAATTAGGGACAGCTAAAAGAAAATTTCACCTTGCTTATTCTTTATATTCCTTGGTATATTAGAAACTGAGGCATGAAATGTGTGCAGAAAAATCAAAGTAAGTTAAAACTTAATATTGAATAAACCCTTTCTTTTATTATTAAAAGATTCAAAGAATTCAAGTACTTATTGTTCACTTAATTTCCTTTGCCACAAATTCACTTCTCTGCTACAGAAAGCACAAAAGTACACTGAGTAGTGCAAAGGCATTTCCTTGTACAAAACACTTGGCATATTATAGATGCCACAAGAAATACTAAAAGAGACTAGCAACAGTAATCATAGTAATAACAGATCTATTGCCTTAGGAAAACACAGTTTAAAAAATCTGGTCAGACCAGTGTGCAAGAAGCTGTAAATAATGCACTGATGGCATTACATGGCCTATTGCTTGAAGAACACCGCTCCAGGAAACATCTTCTAATAATGTCATCCCACAGACTGACTTTGCTGCCTTGTTTTTATCACTCGAGTTCTTTTATTTCACTCATCTGTATGACTTTTCCTAATGAAGTTTGAAAGCAATCTCCCCTTGAATATAATTGAAATTATTTAATCTATTTTTCCCTTGAACCCAAAAGGTAGGAGTTATAAAACAGAATTGCCGTTCAACAAATGTGATAAAAGAGCGACCCATCTAACACAAATGCTTCATTTTCTACAAACAATCAGAAAAATAGGTTTCCGCAGCCTCCAACACTGAAAATGAACAAGCCATATCCATTTTTCATGGCTTGTTACAGCCAAAGCACTGGCTACTCTTCACCTTTTCCTGACATACCCATTACACACTTGGGCTTGGATATGAGCAATACAGTTCAGAGGTCTAGTGAAAGACTTCTGAATAATACCAAACATCTTGCTGTACTGCCCATTACTATTGTATCTATATGACAAGTAAAGTTAATACTGGACTCCAGAGCTTATCATTGACAGCCTACATATGTGATTGCAAATAGTTTTCAGAGGTAAAAGTTGCAATATGAAAGAACTAGATTTTACTTAAGTATTCATGAAAAATCATTAGAAGGCAAAAATATGCCTTTTTTGCTTTTGTTTATTTGGAATTCAGATGAACAATGTTTATAGTATTATGTGGGAAAACTACAACCGTAGTTAATAATAGACTTCTCTAAATGATTAATAATTGATTAATTGATTTGATATGATTTCAAGGACAAATAAAAACTATTCTTTTGCTTCTGTATAACATCTGACACATCATTGGGCTGGGTATCATTTTAGATTCATTGCATGAAAGATAACCACATCTATTAGATGAGCCTTGTTGTATTACACTAAATTTACTAACTAGAGCCTAAGAAAAAATACTTATTTTTTCCTCACAAGAGTAATCATGCTCACTACACTGGGATTACAAAGAGAAGTATAAAGCTGTCAGAACTGATCTGTTTAATAAATAAGCAGTTTATAGCGCTAAATATTTTGTAATGCCTAGGTAACATCATATGTTAAAAATTCTGTTAGATCCAACATCCTGGAAATATGCTGAGATGGAACATTGGTAAAACAAACTCACTAGTCCTGAAGGCACCAGCAGCAGATGGTGTTTTAAATAGAAAGGAAAGAGCCAGCAGTATTTTAATGGTATTAACAAATCCTTACCTAGTGGCTGCCCTGCGATGATCCTGGCATTCTCTCCTGCCACTGCAGCCCTCGCGTGCCTCTCGCTCATGTACTGTACGAATGCATAGCCTTTGTGCACTGAGCAGCCCACTATTTTCCCGTACTTTGCAAAGATTGCTTCGATGTCACCTTTTTTGACAATAGCTGTGTTCAGATTACCGATGAAGACTCTGGAGTTGATGGACTTTGGGTCGTTCTTATTGGTGACATTGCTGGTCTGTGTTTTGCCAGTCATGGTTGGATCACTTGGCTTTAAACCTTAAATAAAGAACAAAGAGAAACAAACCTTAAATAAAGAACAAAGATGATTTTTCCAGCAATAATTCACTTTTCATTTTTCACTTTAGGTGAATCTCGACTCAGAAGATCCAAACTTTCTAAAACATATTATCAATAAAACCAAGGTAGCACATTTTAAAATACTGCTCAAAAGTAAAATTAAAACTTTTTATAGATATGAAATATACCAATACATCTCTTAATACAATGCTGTGATAGCAGAGCTTTATTGTAATCATACGTGGATTTCTGCTTAGAAATTCAATATTGACTTTTTAAGTACTTAGCCATCTAGGAACGGCAAAGCAAGAGAATGAATCATTATCTACTGTCAAAGAAATGAACATTCAAGGCCATATAGAGAGCAAACTCTTAAAATGTAAAACAACTCTGTTTTTTTGTGATTTCAGTTAGAGCACATTTCTCACCAGTTAAATATTGCTGTGAGGTGTGCAGGGCAGGTAACATACAATTCCTTACTGCAATCAATATGTTTCTATCAGAACAATTTTCCCTGTAAATTCAGTACAAAAAAAGAAAAGAGAAAAGACAGTGGCTTGTGTTCTGAGAATTAAAAAGCAGGAAAACAACCTACTTTAGGAACAGAGATTTTGTTGCTTCTTTGCTCTTATCTGAGGTCACAAGTCGAAATGCATCCTGGTAAATCTCTGATGGGAATAACCATGTTGTTTCTGGGAAGGATGTAGTAAAAGAAGAAAAAAACCCAAGACTTCTTGTGTTCATCTACCCTCACCCCTCTGAAGTGCATGTGATTTTCATAATTTTTATGCAAATTCCACCTGCCAGCACATCCCTCCATTTACATCAATTTACTTAGATGGAAATGAAAGAAATTGTCACCTCTGCAGTGGGTTTTCTTTAGCTTGAGTAGACCACAGAAATGTCAAAAATATGCATAACTTTTAATAGAGAAAACTTATTTCGTAAGAAGAAGGTCATTTAGGCAGCAGTCAAATATAGGCCATGTCTTACAGCCAAGATTTATGTTACTATTTTTTAACCTGTTCATACTTTTGATTAGATCAGACTAACATCTCAGGCAAGAAGAGAATCCAGTTAAATACTTCTCATAGTTAAAGCTCAGTTCATTCCTCAGAATGAAAAGGTATAATAACTTCTATTCTGGACATCTAAATTGGAAGTTTCATATTTTAAATCAGTAGCTACCATACATGAAGCTAGAAAAAGAAACCGTTGTCACTGAACTCTGCAGAACACCTTGTGAACAAAACAGCCACAGTCACAGCCATAAGCACTTTGACTGTCTCCATTCCAGAGGATCCAAACCCCACCTTCCAGACAAGAACACACAATGGAGGTGTGTGGGCCATCCTCCAGAGTCTCAGCAAACAGCCTGCTTTATTTAATGAATGTATGCAGTAGAGCTGCCAGTCAAATAGCTTTCACTTGATTAACAGTTTAGCATAGCAACTTACTTTATATTACAGAATTTAGAGAAAACACTGAAGAAAACAAGAAAAAAGGATGTTTTCCTCTACGTATATTGATTTTTAAATACATTGTGGAAACATAACATACTGTATACATGCACAAATTTCATCATGGAAAACCAGGAAAACTGCTTTGAAAACCTCTGAGCTTTATCATAAGACAAACTCAATACTGTATGTTTCTAGATTGCTGTGCAGATTGTGCATGTTTGAAGTCTTGTCTGTATATAGCTAACCTGAATATTATGAACATTCAAAGTAGTATGCTTGGTACTGTAATATTTTGAAGGCAAACCATTTACAAAACGTAAATATAATGCACGCGAAGATCCATATTGGTATAAAGTAGATTGCTGATGTTTTCTGAGACCTACGAAGTTTAACCCTATCTTAGATTCACCTGTACTACACAGGAGTCAAAATGACAATAACACAGCCATGTTAGCTTAAAGAGCCCTAATGACCCAAACTGAAGAGGAAACACAGCAAAGTAACAAGGGTAAAGATAGAAGTTAGTGCAGTCAGGTTGCTGATGAACAGGGAACAACTGGTATCCCCTCTGGTGCCAAACTGCACAACAAATGCCACTCTATTGGGAAAACCCACCACGGAGAGTATTGTGTTCATCTTTGCGAAGATCCAGGAAAAAAAGCTATATCTGCTCTTATACAATTCTTAGAATCTTGTTGATATTATGTACATTTATCAAGTGTATAGTTAAACTTATTTTACTAAATTCATAGAGGTAGTTTATCACAAGTAAGATCACTGGTCTAGAAAGCATAGCCTTGACTGGTAGACCTGTCTCTTCCACTAACCTGCTGTATGACTCTCAGTAAGATGCTTTTAGTGCCTCTTTTTCCACTTTTTAATCTTCAGACCTGCATTTTTTTGACTAAGGGCTGTGTCTCAATGTATTTTTATATATCTTCTAACATGACGATGTGGCCTCAGTTGGAATGTTTAAGCATGACCAACACACCATTAAAAGAGATGACAAGGAGAAAAAATCTACAGAAAATCTACCAGAAGTCAAGCTTTGCATAAAAATTATGCAACAAAACTCTTTATTTATTACCACCAAAATTGTTTTCTAAACACCAGAGTACTAAACTCTCTATTTCCTCTATTGTTTAGCCATTTAACATGGGATTTGGTTAACTATTCTCTTTATTTCATAAAAATCCTCATTTTATTTTTGCCCAGTTTTTCTGTGTACTAATTTAAATAGACTTTGAATAGGACATTGAATATTTCTCTCTTGTAGTTGTTCTTTGCAATGTAAATTTGCAGTATTTTTATAACACAAAGAAAAGTAGTTGTCTGGTGGGTTCTCTCATATTCAAATGAGCAGTCAGGAAAATGTGCTGCAGAAATTCAAAGGGTGAGAATAATACTAACATGAATGATTGAGATTTGATTACCTTGCTGGTCATAACACTATTGTGAATACTTCATAAAAATCAAAGATCCATGGGATCTTCATTACAATGTGAAAGAACTTATGGCAACTTCTACACCTCACTTACAATATGTCTCTATGAATACTGAATTATACCCATATTCTCTGAGCTATCAGTAAAATCACAAATGTTGTACCTCATGCAAATGCAGAAATAAATGAAATAGTGAGAGAAACATATCTGAAATAATCTCATTTCCTTGCAGCCTTTAATAAGGTATCTTACTAATTTCCTATTATTGAAGTTATCCTTTCTGGTAATAAATATCTCCTATATACCAAGCATATCTTTTAAAAAATGCTTTACAAATAACATTTAGCTGTCATGCACTTCATCATATTTATTTATTCAATGCATTTCATTACATACAGCATTGTTCTATGCAGTAGCTGATTTAATTATTCTACAAAGAAGTAACAAGTTTAAGTCTTGGTATACTTAAGAAAAAGTTATAAATTAGACCATTTCTTTTACTACATAGATCTCTAAAGTTTGCAATTCTTTCTTAAACATTAAAATTTCTAACATGTCAAACTGGAATTAAAAATGTAAATTGCTAAAATGAGATTCCTATCATCCAGGACACACAAGTGAAAAGTTTAAACCAGTCAATTTGAAGTGCAGAAGAGGGGAGTAGAATTTAAGTCTTGGCTTCATTCACTTTTCCAGCATTTTCTGACAAAGTTTGGCCAAGCACCAGCATTTGTAGCTGTGAAACTCATTTTCTTTCCATAAGATGCATAGGTGAACCCACAACTCCACAGATGTTTCTCCTCTGGAGCTGTGCCTAACACCAGAGCAGCGAAGACAGCAATCTTTTTACAGCTGTGCCATGGCCCAGTGCAGGGAAAACACAGAACTTGAAGCAAAGAGAAAGGGAACAAATTGTCAAATTCTACATCCCAGTAACTCTCACACATTTCTTTTAGAGAGTAGAGTCAAGGCATGACCATAGTAGTTCTACTGGACTTCTGCTCCCTGTGCTGCTTTACCAATGATTCTTCACACAGTAAAATGCAAAATTTGTCTTTGAACAGACAGAAATTTAGTCAAATTGAAAGAAAAATTTAGGATATATAGAAATCTGAGGATGTAAGTTAAAGGGATTTTGAAAGCAATTCACTTCTGCATCTTCCCAGTTGCACAACAGTTTCTTATTTTGAACTACTGAGTGGAACACATAGTCTCCAAGTAAAATTTCTATCAGATACTGAAATATTGTCTCTGGAGTTGTCCTTAGACATTTTCCCATGCTGAATTATCCAACGAGGCTAACCTGTAATAACTCTCTTAGAATTAGAAAAATCAGGTAAATCTCTTTAGAAGACTAGGAAATATTTATATTGGTAGCTTGGGGTTTCTCTCTTATTTTTTTTTTCTTTCTTTTTTATTTTTTTCCTAAGATTTATACCTAATTTTGCTTTAAAAAAATTGTCTTCATTAAGTTTAGTAATACTTTCAGGAGCTTCTACATATTTATGTGGTTTTATCTTGCAGATGTTTCTTTCCTTTCATCAGTAAAACCTTTGCTACTTTCAACCAAATAGAAGAAGTCTACATATTTAGGAAAAAATAGGGTCTACAAAGGAAAAACTGAAATAACAAAACTGAAAATCTTTAAGGAATACAAATCCTTTCTGAAATTAAATAAGATGTGTTACTTTTATAGAGACTAAACATCAAACTTTTATGTATTTATTTTTTTTTTTACAAAGGAAACAAGAAAAAATTAAAACCACTTTCATTTCTCTTCTCCTCACTCCCCCCCCCCCAAAAAAAAAAAAAAAATTCATTTTGAGGTCATGTTTAGAGCTGAGCCAGTAAGTAATCAACAGTCTGTACTGTTGATTATGTGTGATAGCAAAAGAGTAATTGTGTGGAGAAAGATTTTTAACTATGAAAATTTCTGTCACTGGCAAGTTACTCTAAGCACCATTTAATTCCAAATCTTAATTTTTGCTATTTACAATAAGATGCTTGCACACTGAGATTCATAGTGCACCTTCGATTATTGCAAATCCTTCTAAAAAAGATAAAGCCCTTAACAGACACGTGGCTGAACAATGATGTTTGTTTCCACAATGAAATCCGCAGTAGTAAGTACAGACTGTGAGAATTTAATTGCTAGGATATTTAGGGGTCAAGCTGAACATGGTCATTCTGCCAAAAACTCAAGCATCATAGTATTGGTCCTTAGATAGATAAAATGCAGCACTATAACGTGGTCAGTCTCTGGCCCAATACACATGGGATTTTGCTCTTTTCAGCGTTTCCAAGCAATCTCTGCCCTTCTGCTGTCCAGCCTCAGTTAAATTCTGAACTTCTGTCGATATCAAGTTCAATTGTTGCTTATTAATAGCTGAGCTTTTCTGTGACGTGCTGTCTTTGAGCTTAAAGAATCAATAATTATTAAAATATTTATCAAGAAAAAAAGATTACGTGATGATATATTTTCTTTACTTTTCAATTACCTTTTAGCAACATTGATAACATTAATATTTTCATACTGTTGCAGACAAATTTAAGATATTTAAGCATTTGAAGTGTCCTTCTGTGCATGAAATGTCCTACAACATAGATTTATCTTGCATTGGTACTAACATTTTATGGAGAAAATTCAATATGCATGTTAATTCCTTTAATAAGCAATCATTAAAATTATTTCATCTCAGTTAAATCAGTAATTGGAAAAACCCCTATAAAATTTTTCATATCTGTTGGAAGCATGACTATTGGATGTTTCACGATGACGGGGAGAAATGGAAGGAGGGAAGAGAGGGAACAGAAAGCTATCAGATAAAATATATTCTGTCTTGGAGAAATCCTTTCTTCTTTATGTTTTAAATTCATTTTTAATGAATTACTATATCTAGGTCACACAAAGAAAAAACTTATAAGATGCTTAGTTAAATTCACATCAAAATATTCTGGTCTTTTCCAGTCATCATTTAAGTTAAAGAATATGCTTCCTCTCTCTCTCTCTCTCCAAGATATCCTGCCCTTTTATTTATTTATTTAGTTAGTTAGTTATTTTTATATGGTTTAGCCTTTTACTTCCTTTTAATTACTTTTAAAAAGGGGTAGACACATCATCTCTGTAACATGGACAATGCTCCCTTCAAGCTGGTATTTCTGGAGTAACATAAATGACAATATGCATCAATATTTGCTATGCCACATCTTGTAGAAAATGAAGGACTGAAAGATAAAATGATATAGCAGATCTCACTTCATCTCCTGTTGTCACTCTTCTCAAAGAGACAAATACTCTCTTCGTGGAAGGTGAATAAATTGTTAAAAAAATTAACTGGAGATTAATGATAACACACCGACAAAAAAACCCACTTTTAAGGATACATTATTTCACAGTTGTTCAAGCTTTTGGATCAGTAAGGTGCAGATGTGCACTCTGTCCCAGGAGTAGCACCACCCCCAAGAAGTGGGAGGAAAAAGGAGAAGTTCTGAGGTCTGTACAGGTGGATAGAGTTGCAGCTTCTTATTGCCCTGCACTAGCTCATGGTGCTGGAACTTTGTCCCACACAAATGGGCAGAAGGAAATTGAACCTGTCACCACAGGAAAATAGGGATTTTCTCTCCTATTCACATACTCTTTGTTCTCAGGATGTAGAGAATAACTGTAAAGGTTAGAAAATAACCCTGTAAAGAAATACATTTCTCTAGTACGATATTTGATGAGCCCTCAGATATGGGTCCCTTTCCTCCATCATATTTAAACCCTATAAAATACAAGGATTTCTGTATTTAGAGGTTGTAAAATCAAGATGCAACTCTGCTGGCTAGGTTAAAAAGTAATTGTGATAGCACATACCAGTATAGTTGTGTAGGGTATGCCCAGCCACTGCCCTGGAGGGACGTCTGCTGAGATAGGAAGATTGAGCAATCTCCCAGCAGGACCTCCCCTGGGAAGGCAGCTACTCTGCAGTTAGGGCGAGAAGAAGACAGACCCAGAATCCTCTGGGAGACCCTATGCAGATCCTTTGTAACCCATTGGCCTTTATCCTCTGACACCCACCCCCTGTATCCCTATAAAGCTAACCCCCTGCCCCTGCGAGGGCAGAGAGATGCTCGTCCCTGGCTCCCCTTCGCCGGAGTACGGACCGATAAAGCTGCCTTGTGCAGAACAGCTACACGGGCCTCTCGTCTCTCTGCCTGGTCTGGCCTGGAGGCTGCCCTGCAGAGCTGAGCTGGAATCACGAGCTGATGATCACTAAAGAGCTGACAGCTTCTGCACGGGCCCTCCTAGCTGGCCGCTGAGGGGAGACACCGGGACTCGGGAAGACGATCCTCCATGGGACCGTCTCTCTGGACCGGTCACAGCTTCCTTGGTCAGAGCTACTGACCCCTCACCAGCTTAGTTGTGCAAATAATACAGTGAAATCAGGAGAAAAATAAATAAAAAAAATAAGACTTATTTAGGATTTTAAGCAGAGTTTGAAATGGAGTAAAGATAATACATTATCTAACTGTGTAATTTCTTAAAGATATACACACTTTGAGAGAATACTCAAGAGATCTGGACGTTGAGGTCAGTTAGAGGATTGCAGAATGGGACCTTTGCTATTGTCCTGCAGGTAATACTTCACCTTTCAAAATATCTCTAGGAAACCACAATTTGGACCTTTTTGATACTAATTAGTAAATTAATTACTAATTTTAATTATTAATTAAAATAGTGTTAACTTTGATACTTTTCTTTAGCATGTCTTATTTGGGATCTATGTGCTGGATATGCCTATCCAGGAAATGGTAACGGAAACTCTTGATATTGGGATGTGTTGCTTCTTGGAGAAGACAGGTTCTTGGAGAATGAAATGAACAAGTTAGGTGTCTTTTGTTTGTTTTTTTAAACAAAAGGTAAACTTCCCTTCACTTCCAATATTTTGACCAGACCTTTTTGTAGCCAGCTATCTCATCTCTTCCAAGTCATTATTTATCATTTATGCAGCAAACTATTTTAATCTTCTCTCATCACTCATTCCTACTGGCTTTTTAGTAATTTTTATAGCGTTTCTGACTTTCTGTGATGGTCTAAATCTGTTTTCAGTCTTCGGTTTTGAGTGCAGTGACAGTAAAATCTGCAGGACTGTTGTCTTTCTCTTCACTTAGTGACTTTGTGATACTATGGATCGCTTAAAAAAAAATCTTGGCTATATTTGCTGTCATATGACATTTCCAGCTAATCTTGTGTTCAGTAGAAATGCTTGGTGTCATTTGGCAGTGTTCGTCCCCCTGTGTTTGTGCTTTCTCTTCAGTTTCATATCACTGTGAGGATTAAATGAGCCTTAGCAAGTAAGACAGTCTCCTCCTATTATTTTTTATATTTCTAACCTTCCTAATAAACTCCACCAGTTTTCTCTGCCCTCAAGGGAGTTTGCAGTCCCAAAGTACACCACCTGCTGAAATTTTAATTAATGAATTGTTTTAATGATTTAGAATCTAAAGCTATTATTTAAAATTGGCTGTAACAAGGATACCTATGTCATGGTTAGAGGTTTCCCCAACACCACAGTTCTTATTTCAATCCTTCTCTGTTATGTACTAAACTGTTTTTTGGGACACATGACGTAGCAAGGCTGATACAAAGAAATTTTTCAAATTATTCTTAAGAGAAGAAGATTCTTTTGGAAAATTTGTCATACATTTTTAAAGTAAAATCTGATATTTGTTGCTTATGGAAATGCTATAATCAACACATCAGTAGACTAATTTTATGCTACCAAAGTCTCTGACAAAATTTTTGGTAGCATTATTTTGACAAGAAATTTTCTCCCTTGTGTTTTCTCTATTATTTTGTAAGAGTCTGAAATTGGATTTGAGGGATGTCATGGTCTAGGCTGTTGAATGACAAACAAGAAGTCAAGAGCTTCCAAATTGTAATCCTAGCTCTGGTACAGACTTGATAAGAGACCTTATGCAAGTCACTAAATACCTCCACCTTTTCCTCTTTCTTCAGAAACTGGCAATAATACTGACAATATTACAGCTCAGTGGGTTGTTGCATGAATGAAATTTAAAAATGCAAAACACCAGAAAAATGCTGCAGCAATAGTAAGTGTAATAGAAAATATACTGTTTAATTGAAAACATAAGAATTTGTTTTGAGGATTGGTGGTATTCTTGTTTTTCTGTATAATCTCTATATTTTGTATATTTCTAGTATTTTCTATTAATGGGTATTTTTATGTTTTATCTCCCATACTAGTTGATTAAATAATTATTTGATCTTTCATAATGGTGAGACGTATTTAAGAATACTTGAATTTCATAATCAGAGTCATAATGGAATCACATTTTCTATTGTATTCACTCCATAATGTCCCTCTCGCAATCACGTCTTGGGGATTTATGCCAGATGACCACACTGTGCATCTGACTTACAGGAAGACAAGCTCTTACTGACAACAAGGTAATTCTGGTATCTGACTCTGCCAGTAACTTTCCCAACATTATGCAGTAAATCATGGGCATATTGTGCATTTGGCTTCTCCGTTTCATTCTTTTACCCCATTCATTCAGCCTGGCTAGATTTTTGTAGTGGTCAGATGTAAACTGCATCTTTAAAACAAAAGCACATCTGCAGACAATATGTGGTAGACTGCCATATCCCTGCACGGCCTTGCTTTTATTCCTTAGCCTGTACAGCACATCCTGAGTCAGGAACCCAAGGTAATATGCTATCATTCACCACAAAACAGCTGAATGCTTTTTCAGTCTATCTACAAAGTCTGTTCTGGCTTTTCACACACTGAATCTCATGTGCATATATCAAAGTGTAAGATTACAAAGGTAGGCAAGAAACAAGAAATCTCTCACCACTGAGGGTATACAACAAGACATCTGGTATTTCTTTCCTTTGATAAACTTTAGAGTTCATTGTGTGAAATGAATGTGAAAATGTGATTTTGAAATGCAAAATGTGAAAATGGGATTTTCCACGTGGGATAATGAGACTTTCCATCATGTATACATGCAATACGCGGATAGACAAACTCATAGAAAATATGAATATGTATCTAAGGATGATTTAGTTAGAGTCTTAAATCTTGTATTTGGATCTTATTCAGCTCTTTTTTCCACCACAATCATTCAACCATGTGCAAGGCCTTTATAAACTAGATCCATAGACTTTCCTGGGCATTTCATGAACAGAAATTCAAAGCTATATGTGAAAAATTTTCTATCATCTGAACATAAAAACATCTGAAGTTTAATTTCACTTTGGTTTCTGAAACTTACAAGCAGCCTAATGTTCTGCAGGAGTATTTAAAAAATTTCAAGATTTAGTGGCTTGACATATATAGAATGTTTAAGCCTGCCCCAATGCATGCATTAACATGTCTACAGACTGTTTCAGTAATTTTCCTCTATTGTTACTATTAAGGACACAATATCCAGTTGCAGTACCTTTCTCAGTGTCTTAACTGATAGCTCAACATTTAGGACTTTCTCTGGGACAATGGAAAATTTCCTTTGATTCTCTATTGCTGAAAATTAGAATTTGCATTCTCTGTCTCCTGAGCCTGTGCCTTGGATCTCTTAGCAATCACTGTAGCATGGCTGCTTCAGGCTCTTAACTCTGTATCTCCCTTCCTAGATTACCTTCAAGATCATTTGACATTTACTTCGTAATTAAATCTATGTGAATATTCATGCCAAAGCCTTAGTAGGTACTCCTAATTAAAAAAAAAATAATAATATTTGTCTGTTTATTTTTCAGTTGCATGTTAAGACATGGAAATTAAATGAAAACTAGCATAGTAATATTTTCATTGCTACTGAGAGATCACAAAGCCTGCAGTTCCTACACTATACCCCGTTGCATATAAAAAATCTGCTAGATAGCTTAAGAAGTGTTAAAAGCAATGTGTTCCAATATTGTGCATCACTGAGAACTCCTGAAATATTATTCGAATTTTTCTTTCTAAAATAGACTGTATACGCACACAAAAGGTCTTATCTGCCCTGTCTTTAACATTTTGTGAAAAGCCACATAAAAATTGGATGAGAAGCTTTTTTCCCAATATTTCTACAGTTTTGTAGTCTCAGCAATAACTTTCTGCTGCAGCAAATAGATACAAGTAAGATTTTAATTTAGTTTGGGGCAATAGTAATTCTTAGTGGAGCTATGATTTTACTCTAGCAGACATCTGATGCCCAAACACAATGATCACAGTCCCTACTCAGTTATTATTTTATTTATTTTATTCTCTTTTAGAGACTTGCTTAAGCAAACACCATAGAATAGGAACATGCCAGTGATGGTCCCCTAAAAACATTACCCAAACATCAATCAACCAGATTAAGGCAGACTTTTTCATGCAAACCATACAAACCCAGCTGTTGGTGTAGCTTTTCTAGCAAAATATTTGAGAAAATTGTGATTTTCCGGGACAGTGCCTAATTATTTTATTTCAGCAGGTAACTTGGCCTCTGAGATCCAAATCTGTGTACATTTTAATGTTCTATAATTTGGTGCTGGCTGCATATTCCTGGGCTTGGTTAACACTTGGCAAAGAGATAGGTCAGAAAATAAATCAATTTCTATTCTGATAAAAGTCTAAAGTGTCATGCTCTTTCCTTGTACTGAAATCTTGTACTATAAATGTCATCACTGTACCTCTATAACACCTGTCTCATATATTCTCTGCTTCTTCCCATACTTCAGTCCATTCACACTATTTCTTACTTGAGTCCACTTTATTTTTTCCATGCCACCCAGTCCTTCCTGCAGATTTTCTTCCTCCTTGAACCTGAAGGAGCAACACTGGTATGTAGGTTGTCACACTGATTTTATTTCTGTTTTCTCTCTCTTAATGTGCTTCGTAAAAAACAACCCTGGGTCTTTCTGCTGCGTAGCATTTTTAGAGACTACAAAAGAATTATTATAGTAACACTGAGCATACAGGACATTGGTTTTTTTCTTTCTTTCCACACTGTACATATATATCAGAAGGGCCATAAACAAGGAAAACATTTCCACTACATTTTCAAATTGAAAAGTGGATTATGATTTATTTTTAAGCCAAAAAATGCAAGCCTGGAAACAAAATTCTTAGAAATTTCGGTATCAATCATAAAAATTCAAAATGTTTAACATAAATATAATTCATTTTATCTCTTCTGTATCACAGGAGATTGAAAAAATTTAAGTGTAAAGAAACCTCCCTATGAATCTTACATTTAAATAATTTATTTTATTGATTATACTTGATCTCCAACATCATACTGTAGAGCTGTAAAGTATCTGATAGGAGTGCAGTAAAAGCTGGTTAGAGAAAATAATTTAGAATGAATAATTTATCTCTCAAATTTTCTACCCTGTTAAGATTTTTCTGTAGCTCATGATGCCCTAATACCTAACCTCTGGTCTAGTGGATTATATTATTAGAAGGATTCATTATCAAAGTAACTCTGTTTTAAACCACAGTATAGGTTTCATTGATTTAATTGAGACAGAAATAGGTATTATTTGAAATAAGAAGTGTTTTGCTATTGCTTTTATATTACCCCCTTGAAGTGAATCTGAACCGATGCAAATTAAGTTTTGATATTTGACAGCTTGTAATGAGTTAGGAGTTCTTTTTCTTGTAAATATAGATCAGTTGCAAACAGCTATTTCATAGCACTTGCATTTCAATGTTAAATATTTTAAATATTCTTTAATTTTATCTAGTTTACCTAGATTTAATTTGATCTATTATGTTCAATGTTATAATTTGCTTCCAGTTGTCTCTTAATGTGTTTCTGCCAACAAATTTGCTCAGGGAGCTCTCAAATAAACATTCAAAAACACTCACACAAATTAAACTTGGCTACTCAGAGCTGAAATACAAAAAGACCAAAGGAGCAGGCAAAGATAATTATAAGTGTGCATGAAATCTGTGGAAGAATGCTGCTTGTGTTTTTTCACTTGGCTTAAGTGATCAGCTTTGGCAGCTCAAATTGATTACTTTCAGTCTGTATTATCTTATCATCCCAATTAATTACAAGACGTGATGCTGCGTGCACTTAACTTGGTCTTGTCAACAAATATTAATTATTTGACAGAGTTAATTATTTTGGAGTTAAAACATACTCAGCAGGGACTACACTTGTCTTTTAACATGCAAGTCTCAGTGCCCCAATCGCTTTACATACAACAGTCCTGGATTTCCATTAGTATTGTTAGTTAATCTCCTAATGTGATTATGCATTTTTATCTTTGATTTGGAAAAAAACCAAACCAAACCAAACCAAACCAACAAAAAAGTCTTACTAAAAAGCATCTTACTGCTTTTCAAAAGTGTATAACTGATTTGATAGCAATACAACATCAATTCCTATATATCTCATTTGTGCAAGTGATGAGAACTGTCAAATAAGGAGGACTGAGCTGTAGCTGATTAACATAACTGTCATCTGCTTTGTGCCATTTAAAACAGACTTTTCTTATTTTTACCCATGCTTTATGTAAGAATTGCTTCTAAAATTATCTGAATTATCTGTATATTTACAGCAAAAAGGTACTGATTCAATGCTGTTCACTGTTCTATTATTATATTTTTCATAGTAGAAAGGAGCTAGAATCCTTAAGAGAAAGGTGTTTGAGGAAATGGTTACTAGTCCCTTATTTCTTTCCCTTTAATCAGTATTTGACTTTCACCCTTATCTTTGATAGTTACATAAGGAAAATTAAGTGCTATCATCTTCTATAAAAGAAAAAGTACCTTCACAATGAAAAAGTTTGTCATGATTCAGAGAAAGATCTGGATGAAATTTTACCACAGAAGTATTTCTGTCTCAAAAGTGATTTCCTTAGATGTTTCTAATAGTTTTTATTGAGCTATTTCTTTTTCTGTCAACTCCTCTAAAGTGTATAATAAAAAAGAATAAAGATATGTGTTTAAAAAAGAGTGGAAAATTGCAGCCATCTCTGGTTTTTATATATTGGTAATCTGAAGATAGCAACTTACTATTTGGTGTATTTTCCCCTTTTCTGAATATTTTGAAAGTCCTCCAAACAACCCATCCATTCTGAAAGGGTAAAGTTCTTTTGGAAATTGAGATCTTTACTGCCTGTCCAAGATGAATTACGAGTTTTGTGTGCACTCATCTTCAGAACAGCAACAAATTACGTAGATCTGTACTAATTCTTGCTTTCCTTGCTGCAACAGTATACTAGAGGTCTGTGAAATGCTTGACTAATTTAGAAGGTAAGGTGTAGACTGTGGCATCTAAGGACGGTAAAGATGTCTGATGGAATAAAACCTTGTTCTCCTTTTGTTTGTTGCTGCCTGATCTATAAATCCTCTGTCATGTAACCTACACGTTTGGACTGCTTGATATGAGTATGACGGGGTACATTAATCTACACGAAAGTATGAATAATACAGGCAGTCTAGTTGCAAAAGTAGATATTTGAAAAAACCTTTTGAGTAACATTTGCTTTGAAAAGCAAAAAAATCAGACAGGTTTCTTCGCAGTTCTCTGTCTACCAAGACAATTCCTTCAATGAGTTCCTTAGAAAAATGGGAAAATACCTAACATAAAGTTGTCAATCTATTAATAATTTTGATGGCAGAATTTGCTACGAAATATATAGTGAATTTTCTCATAAAGCATCATTGACAAAAGCATGCCATATATGTAATAAAACTCATCTCCTAGTTCATGGTGTTAATGCTACCATAAATACTTTCACAGCTTTTGCTTCATCCTACAGTTCAGTAAGTAAAGAATGAAGAAATAGATCCACATAGAGTCATAATTTTCTGTAATCCAAGCTTTGTCCAAAGATAGAAAAAATAATCTCATGCCATCTAGCTAAATAACTATCTAGCTAACTTTTCAGAAAGATCTTAAAACCCCTTTTTTCCTCCTCTGTGCTAGAAATTCACCAAATCTTTCAATAAGGTGAAAAGCAGAACAATTTTGCTGAGAATCTGAAAATATTAACACTCTCTCAGACAACGCAACTCTGAGGATTATTAAGAAACTGCTACAAGATTGGTTAATCATCTCAATTCAAATATATACCATTCTTTTCTTTTTATGTTTATGAAGTAGGAACACATTAAAGAGTATACTATATAAATGTTGCAGTGTTGTTCTACAATTTTTTTTCCAGCTAGTAACATCTAAAGAATCTTTAGAAAATAACAATTTGTAAATTGAGGTACATTTTTAATTAATCTGTAATTATAGAATCAACTAAATGACATAAAGGATGCCAGAGAATGCCTGTTCCACCTCTTAACAGAATCTGCTCCAGGAAAAAACTGTGGAGGGTAGATTGCTGATTGAATTAAAAAAGGGAAAAGTTTCAAGTCAATTTAAAGCAAAAATACTTTCTTACTCTAAAGCCATAGCAAAAACCAGAAGGAAATATATTGTTTTGGATAAAAGTTAGAAGACACAATAAGACAGGAAGACAGATATTTTAAAACATCAGTATATGGGAGAATTCAGTGCTATTTTGGAAGTGTCCGTTAAAGTGCTTTGACTTTTATTCTCTCTCCAGTTTTCATGACGAAGAAACATGGTAAATTTGACATAAATGCATCTGCTTGAAAATTTTTGCAGTTTTTCAGTTATACTCCACATGTGCCAAGTGGCACTACCTCAAAAACATTAAATTTGCTTTCACAATGTCTCCTGATGGGAAGGAGGTTTTCTATCTCAGCATAAAAACAATCTAACAAATTTCTTGTCTCAAAATATCTCTATAAACACATGGATTCAGACTTAAATCCCAATCAACTACTCATATACATGTGTAATTCCATTTGGAAGATAGCCAAAGTAGTTGACAAAAAGACTTTAATGAGAATAGAGAACATTAATGACAGTATTCCATTATATCTTCCCATAAATCCTCTCTTAAGAATATTTTGTTTTACTCTGTTTTAATATCTGCTAATGTTGTCATCAAGATTTTTTTATTATTATATCTCAAAGAACAAGAATGTCCACAATGAAAGGGCAATTTTAAAAGGATGTGCAGAGTGTTACCTATACTTGGATAAACCTTACTCTGTTCTGGCCCTGCTTCTGCAAGTGTCAACAACAAAAAAAAAAATTATAGAAGTGTCAGTTGAATCTTCCCCAACATTTATAGAGTTTGTGGTTGCACAGTATGTGTTGGGGGTATTCCCAGATGCTGTGGGTTATATAGCATTTCAAAATAAATACTGCAGGCACCATACCAACTGGAGGCTTACAGATGGTTGATTGTGAAAAGCCATTAGAAAGTCTGAGTCCATGTGGCAGCAATTTCTGACTGAAAGAGTGCAGTGAATTGTACCCACTGCTTATTTCATTTTGGCTTCTTTTTTTCCCTTTTAACAGCACTCAGTATAACAAAACCACTTTCTGTCCTGGTCATGAACTTTCATGACAGACAAGAGGGAAAAAACCTAAAATGTAAAAAACATATCCACATGACTTTCCTCTTTATCCAGCTTCTCCTGAGTTCCAAGCAAATTATTTTCCTGCTGATGTTTCCAGTGATGTTTTCAGAGAATGCTTGTGATTGCATGAGGCTGATACCACCAAATATGTCATGTAATAGAAATAAGAAAGACAAAATCCTGAAAATGAGTTCACCAGGGCTTGTACCTACAGTGCAGAAGAAAGCTCTAGCAAAATTGCTGTATTGTCTCTCACCACTGATATTTTGAGCTCTCATTCTCTCTTTTGTATTTTCTCAAGAGTGGAGCAGGAAGTCTTTGTAACTCCAAAACCACAATGTTGCCCATGTGAACCAAGAGGAAAAAGGTTGATTTCTAAAGTTATGATCGGGCGGTCTTGCTGTGCCCAAAGTTTGTATTGATTTCTGTGAGCACTTAGGATGCTGCCTGGCAAGTATGAAATAATTAAACACAGACAGACATAACCATATTTTAAAAAAATATTTGGTTTAGCAGGATTTCTGGATGTGAAATAAGATTAAAATTTTGCTCTTCTTTGTCTGTTCTCCCACTGGAATCAGGCAGAACCTCTTTATCTACAGATGCTTTCCCCCATTCAACTGCCATCCTCAGACCCAAGCAAATGAGACAGTTAGCAAGCAAGGGAATTTGCTGCAGCCCAGCAACGATTCTTACTAAATTATAGAAAGATGACATCCATGAAACTATGAAAGCAGTCTGAGACTCAGTAGAACTCACCAGGAGCTATTCTGGTTTCCTTCATATAAGGTCGTCAGAAAAAACTCTGGACTTCAAACAAGTAACTGCATAACCACGATATACTGAATCCAAGCTTTGAAACACCAGGGGTCTAATTTTGAATGTAAACAGAGTGCCCGATGCAGGGAAGATCAAAATGGCTAAAAGTACTGCAGAAAAACAAGTTGAATTTGAGGGAAAAAAAAAAAAAACATTTATGGATGGAGTAATTTTTCTCTCAAGTGTGTGAAAACAAGAAAAGACTCTCACAAGTTTCTTGGGTGCTCTTTCCCTTGGCAAGAAAAATTTATTTTAATAGACTCAAAAGCTTCACTTTATATTTATGGTGAGAAATAGGACTCACTTTTAAATGTTCATTATGTAGAAACAAAATCCTAAATTAGAAAAGTAGTAAAGAAACACTGCTTTGTTTACATGAAGAGCATTGTGTGCTTCCGTGGTTAAGTGAATCAAGTTTTACAATAAAAATCACTGCTTCTATGATTTTTATCTTTGATGGAGACAGCAATGTAAATAAAAGGCTTCAGTATGAGTGTAGACACTAAGATAAAAAGTAATACAAATTCAGAAATTTATTTTTTCTCCCCTTTTCCAGTTCCATTTTGATGCAAATCATAGAATCACAGAATCATGGAATATCTCGAGTTGGAAGGTGCCCACAAGGATCATTGAGTCCAACTCCTTGCCCTGCACAGGAACATCCCCCAGAGTCACACCATAGTTTAATATCTTTCTTATATTGTGGAGACCAAAACTGCCCTCAGGACTCAAGGTGAGGCCACCTCAGTGCAGAGCAGGACAATCCCCTCCCTTGCCCAGCTGGTGATGCTGTGCCTGATGTCCCCCAGGACACACTTGGCCCTCCTGACTGTTAGGGCACTGCTGACTCACATTCAACTTCCCACTGACCAGGGACCCCCAGGTGCCTTTCCCTGGCACTGCTTTCCTCATTTCCTGGTCTGTCCATACATCCAGGGTTGCCCCATCCCAGGTAGAGAATCCAGCACTTTTCCTTGTTCAACTTCATATGGTTGGTGATTTCCCAGCCCTCTGATTCATCAAGGTCTCTCTGCAGGGCCTCCCTGCCTTCGAGGGAGTCAACAATTTTGTATTGTTAGCACACTTGCTTAGTAACCCATCAAGTCGTGCATTCAAGTCATTAATGAAGACGTTGTAGAGCACAGAGCCTGAGATGGAGCCCTGTGGAACCCCAGTGGAACTAGTTACAGGTCCCCAGTGTGATGTCACCCCATTCCCTGTAACCGTGCCTGACCCATGAGCGAGTAGCTCACCCATCGCATGATGTGTTTATCCAGCTGTGTGCTGGATATTTTATCTAGAAGGATTCTGTGAGAGACAGCATTGAAAACTTTACTGAAATTCAAAGATATTACATTAACTGGCCTCCCTTGATCAGTTAGATGGGTTAACTTGTCATAAAAGGAAATCAGGTTTAACAAGCAGGATTTTCCTCTCATGACTGCATTGGCTTTCAGGTGTATTTCAATACCTCCAGAATAATCTTCTCCATAACTTTACCAGGCACTGAAGTGAGACTGACAGGCCTGTAGATTGTGGGGTCCTCCTTCTTGCTCTTCTTGAAAATTGGGACAACACTGCTATCTTACAGTCAGTCGGCACCTCTCCAGATTCCCAAGACCACACAAAAGTCATCAAGAGAGGTTTTGCAATGACATCAGCCAGCTTTTTAATAGACAGGGCAGCAGATCTCACACAATTTCAGTGTCCACTGGGAGTTGATCATTCTTGTAGTCATGGTCCTCCAGCTCAGGGCATTAAGACATCCTTGGTCCATATTTCACATTGAAGACAGAGGCAAAGAATGAATTAAATACCTCTGGCTTATCTCTGTCCCTGTTTATGAGGTGACCATCCTCATCCTTACTGGGCTGATATTATTTTTACACTGCCTTTTGCCAAGAGCATAAGATTATATAGGCCAAATTTCTGTCTGAGCATAATCTCCATTTATCTTCTCATTTCAAATACAGTGAAATTAAGGTTTATCCTTATTTGCTGGTGAGTTGGTGGACTTTTATGTTGAAGAGTTTTTCCTTCTTGTCTAAGTCAAACACAATGACAACACTTTTTTGAATGCAAAAAGTTCTGGATAATGTTATGTACCTTGAAAAATCTAGTCCTGATGTGCCACAAATTTTGCCTCAAAATCAGCATATAATTTTGTTCTCTAGTATTTCTGCAACTCTGTTTGCTTAGGAAAACAGATTAATATCTCTCCCAGCAATATGGCATGAGAATTCAGTTAATATAGTGGCCATTTCCAGGAAAACTCATGAAAAATTCTGTATGAAAAACATTCTAAAACTTTTGACAAATAAGAAAGAGTTATTAATTACTGATAATTAAATGAATGTTGTCATCTATCCTGGGTAGTGAATGAAGAGTGATCCTGTGAAAAAAACATTGCATGTAATAGGTTAATCCAAACTCTGCCTGATGAGACACAGCCCAAAGCAGGGCAAATTAGAAATAAAGAGTACAGTGAAAAGTTGTCACTTCCCTGATGTTAACCTTCCATCGTAACAAAAAAATCCAATCCCCACAAAAAACACTGAACAAAAACCCAAGTAAACTTTCATTTGCAAACACACACTAATGAAACAAATCAATTAATGCCCCTGTACCCTGCATTCCCTCAAAAAAAACCAAAAAATTTTTGTCACCCATATGAATACCCAACAAGTATAAATCCATCACGCATGCCAGGAGAAGATTTTGTGCCATGGTCCTCTTCCATGATAGACCTCTGAAGACACAATTACTTCAAACAATATCGCTGAAGCACTCATACCAATTCCTTACGAAACAGTCTTGTCACTGATGACTGTACTTTACAATTTATTCTAGGTGTTTCCTGTAGTTATATATGGTTTGTAACAGTAAAGATTTTTGTCAACATAAAAAGATGTTTTGAATTTTTTCCTAAGACTGAAGTTGGGCAGGTTTTCTTAAAAGTGGTGCTGTGTAAACCTAGATACTACCATCTCTGATTCCCAAAGATGAGTAATATGAACATGTCTGCAGACCCTGAGATTAGCTCAGTTGGTTAGAGCATGGTACTAGTAACACCCAATGTCGTGGGTTTGATCTTCACTTAAGAGTTGGACTTGATGATCCTTGTGGGTTCCTTCCAACTCCAAATACATATATACTGGTGAATATTTGCCACAAATGATCTCTACAAGAATAATTCTGTACCTCTGAAATCAAAAGAATTCTTTTTCTTTGTTTATATTAATGGTTTTGGATAAACTGTTTATTACAACAAGATTTAAAAGCTATGAAAACTGAAAGAATCCAAGTTTTGCCTTTTTGCTAAAAGGAAATTATTTCAGTATGAAAGGGTCTTTAAATATTTTAGAATCTATTGCATGTGTTCCCCAAAGTTTGAAACTTTATAATTTGCAATTTAAATGTTTGTTGGTTTTGTGGTGGGATTTTGTTTATTTACTTGTTTGTTTTCTCCATAATATGTAGGACTGGGAACATATTAAGGTGAAAAAAATTCAAGAGAAGAAACAGTATTTTCACATAGTCATATCATATTGTAAGTTGAAATATAAAGGAAAAAAGAGTCTTTAAGAAAATATTATTAAAATTTAGATGAATTATGTGTTTCTCAGCAAGAGGAGAGAAGCATGGAAAGACCTAGAATAATTAAATCTTTCATGTCTTGTACTGTGTATTGTAATAAAGGCCAGAATGAACCTGACTAGTTTGAAAAAGCTATCTAGTGGACTTTGAACTGTGTCTGGTAATTAATAAAAGTTAAGTAAATTTAGAGTTCACTATAGGTGTCAAAAAAATCTACAAATTTAATAGTACTTTCACAGAAGACAAAAGAGCTGCACTGAGGCTAGTTGCAGATTTGGGGAATCAACATACAAAGTAAAAGAATTTATTTTAATCTTCACTTATCTGCTTAAACATCCCTGAGATTCCTTTCAGAAGCTCAGTCTATAACTCTTTCCATCTTCCTCTTCTACCTCTTGTTCAGCAGAGGAATAATGGAACATTTGTCCAGCATTTAAAAAGCAGTGTTCATTAAATACTTGTAGTTAATAATTTTATGTTTAGTTTATATCTGTGGAAAATTAGTCAGGTCTTGAAAGATACTCTTCAGAGATTGTACATCAGTATATTGGGGAGAAGAATGTCTTCATGAAATATTAGTGTATTGGGGAGAAAAATATGTTCATGACAGCATCAGACGGATTTTCACCATAGAAGTTTTACAAACACCTAAATATAGGTCTTAATAAATTCCATCAAATCTTGATATTACTCAAAATTCTTTTCTCCTGAAAAAGTGTCCTTGATTTTTTTTCTAGACTCCAACTTCTATAAGTTGCATCGTTGAAAGAGTAGCAAACTACAGAAATATTTATTAAAAGCTGTTCAAAAAACACATCTACTTCTGGAGTTTATTCTTCTAAAATGGCCAACAAAAGCAAAGAACAATCAGAGAATACTCTGCAATATGCCTTCTACATATGTGGCCTTTGTTGATCATCAAACAGCTTCTGACATATTCAAAACGCTGAATAAAGTTGAATTCAGAGGACATTCGAGGCTAAAATGGGTGATTGCACTTAAATGTACATAGCAGAATGAAATATCTTGTGTTGATCTGCATTTCTTTGAAAAGGTAAGTGCAAAAAAATTAAAGAATCCTCCTTCATAATTATCCCTACTATTGATAAATTTACCCTGCAAGCAAGGGAAAGTGGAAATTAAGAAAGAATAAAGCACATACGCTCTCTAAAGCCTTTGTAAGAACTCGTTAGGGCTACTAATCTGTAATTGTAGTTTCACCTCTGAAGATAAGCCAGATTTACTTGTACGTACCTTGATGATAAAAACAAGACTGCTTAGGTATTCTCCAAAATCACAGAAGTCGTAATGGAAAGTACTTTGTTTTTCATCTGTCCTAATTTTATACTCCATAAGGAAAAAAAAAAAAAAATTCCCCTCTCCCAATCTCATTGTTTTTTTATGTCAGAAAAATAGGAATTATTTGGTTTTTAGCATGCCAAAGAAATTAAATAATGGACACACACATATATTTGTGGTAAGCAGTATGGTGCCTGCAAATCTGTAGAAGAATTAGAATGCTTTTATAAAAAACGAGTGGAGAGAAATCTACAAAAACATAGCTGTGCCATTGCAAACAAATAATCACCTAGACGTTCCAGTAGTGCCTGCCCTGGAGTGATGGGTTCCTGCCTCATGCTCTGATCCCAGGGAACCAACAGTGGGACAATGACTGAAACCAGCTGATGTGATATTGTTGATGCCTCCATTTCTTTTAGCAACAGGGTGGGGGTTATAGTCTCTCCTCAGCCTGTGGACCAGAATAGATGCACAGTACCCTAATCAGTTATCTTGGGTGAGGGTCATGCTATCCTCCCCTGGTTTAAACACAGTCTCAGGTTAAGTGTCACAAATGGATATTGCAAGTACTAAATTCTACCTGCAGGAATAATAGCAAGGGGTAATAGTAACTTCTATAGGCTACCACTAAATCCAGTGCATCCATAGATGAATTTGTCACTGTTAGAAAAACTAGGAGATCAGTTCTGCTAACTTCAGCTGAGCTGAATGAAAGCTCACTGCACCAGTAATCCCTGTAATTTCAATGGGACCACGGAGTATGACAGTACTTAAAAGTGCAAGCCGTGGGATCTAGCTAAATTACTTAAGAACTAGGGCTGCATAGTGGAGCATAAAAGGAAGGTGAAATAACTTTTTTATTAAAACATACAAGTTCCTATGTTGCTATATAGAGGTATGGTAACAGAAAGTTCAGAATAGCCATAACACAATGACAATTAATCCAGTTGTTCTTTCATAAAGATGTATTAATATTATTTTGCTTTTTCAAAACTTGATGAAAAACAGCTTTCTTTTTGTGATCACTGTCCACAAAAAAAGCTTTCATAAATATGTGTATGAATGTGCACTGCTCTGAGGACATGTGCTGGTGCTCTGCTCAGAAATTGCTCAGGGAACTGGGAGATAGCATCAAACACAACATGATGTGACTACAGCAGCCAATTGAAAAAGCAAACAGTCGGTAAAAACAGCAGACTTGAAGTTTCATTTGCACACTGCAATAAAAAATTTGGACAGTTCTGTATCATACATAAAGACGGAGATCACAGCAAAAAGCGAACTATACTTTTGACATGGATAACTTTAGAGATAAAGACAGAGATGGAATCTTCACATTCATTCTACTGACATTATTCAACTACTGGTATTGTATCTATAAATATAAAAATAAAAACTTCATATCCAAAGCAATATGTTATTTGTAGCAAATGGGGTACCTAGTCAGGACATGTAGTTTAGACATGGATCTGAAAAGAACTGGCAAATTGGTATAACATTCTGTTCTGTGCTGCTTTTATTAGAAGGAGCCTTCTGTTGCTTACTTTTAAACAGACATTTAAATCACATTTAATCATAATCATACAACTAGTAGTGCTAATTATTCTGGATAATGTGTTTTAACTCATATTGCATAAGCCACTCAAATCTTTGGTTCCTGGCTCTCACAAAAATTGGAGAAAAATAGCCCACATACTCCCATATAGAGCAGAAAAGCCAATGTGTTTGAGCAGAAGAAAGACTAACTTATTTCAGACATGTCTACCTGTAAATATATAAATACTACGTCACTGTAATAGAAATAATTCAAAATGTCAAAATCAAAGATCCGGCTAATATACTGAATTAGCATATTTTAAATTTCCCATAGTGTCGAATAAATTGTTATTGGATTACTACATTAAAGAAAACTAAAATATGGCTACATATTATCTGAGACAGTTTGTGAATTATCATGTGTACATAGTAAGGTGATACTACATAGAAGGGCATTTGAGTCCCAAAGTTTAGCATTGCCCTGGGTACAGTTATTGGTTTTGGATTTTATTTTTCTCTAAGCAGTAATGACTGTAAGCAAGTTGGCACAGCCACACAAAAAGATAAGAGACATGGTGTGGTCTGTACAAGAGCCTTGTGTTTACTTTCTGGCTGGCCAAATTCCTAACAGCCAGTGTAGAAGACGTTTCACGTAATATTCCTGTTTTCTGATTTGTTCTGTCAATCACATAACTTTTCTAATGCTTATTTGTAAGTCCTACTCAAAACACTTTGCTTTCAGCTTCATTTTTACAATCCTGACATGGTGTCTTTCTATTCATAAACTTAATCCCCAGAAAACCTCACCCACTCTTCTCTATACTATACTATACTATACTATACCTTCATTATTTTCCTACTATTAAAATACTTTAATAAAATTTATAGTTCTAATGCTAGAGCTGCCGGTGCAGCTTGCTGCAGCGCTCTCCAACCTGCATTTCGGATATCATCTTAAAATGAAAATGTTCTCAAAAAATCAACATCCAAAAATTTGTATGACTTCCAAAACTGCAGCAAATAAAGTATTCCCAAAAAATGCAGGTTATAATTTTCATCACTTTGATGCTTCCTCTGACACCATACAGTTCACATGCTTCAGCAATCCCAGATACGTGCACAATCAAACCAAGGAGCCCATGGGCCATGGCTACAGGCAGTCCTCTCACAGACATCTATTTCTGCTTCCTAGTTATGTCATCATTAGAATATAACCAGTAGCATGTCTTCCAGAGGGGTAACCATTCATTAATGCAGACAGATCAGACTCTGGTCCATTGAAAGTAATGAAGTGGAAACATCCACATTAGTTCTAAACCCCTTGAGACCATTCCTGCGATATCCTCTGTAGTCCACAAAGCACTGTCAGGCACCTTCTATTGTAACTGTGCAAGTGAAACAATTATCCAGACAGTTTGTGTTTCTGTCATTTTCTGGGTGAGAAGGAAAATCTCAGCATCTCATCTGGTGTCTTTACACTGCCTAGCCCTAACTTCCCTAATTCTCAGGTTTTGGTTTTTGGTTTGTTGTTTTGTTTTTTTTTCAAGCAACATGGGGTTTTTGTTTGTTATCCTCACTTAATTCATAGCCAAGTGAAAACCATCGTGTGGGAAGATGGCTAGACTTCAAACACATAAAAGGTTTCTGCTGAAAAAGGAAATGATGTTCTCTCCATATCCCTAATGGAAACAAAAACAATGCTAAGTTAAACTACAGAAAGTAGTGCAGGTAAAAACTATAGCAAAATATGTATAGTAAATACAGTGTAAATGTACGCTAAAAACCCTAAATGTATGTGTCTTACGAGGTTGAGGGATCTCCATTGCTGGAGCTCTTTAAGATTGGACATATATCACTCTTGACAGATATATTTAAACATTGTTTCAGAGCAGGGAACAGATTATATAATCTTAAAATGCCTTCTGGATCTCTTTACTTCAGTGATTATTTGCTGTATTATGGTGTCATGGGTTAGCAAGCATAGTCCTGGAAGTGATGTCCTTGCTAAGGGGTGCTTACAGCTTCCTCTGTGACCTGATAAAACCTATCAGCTGGCCAGTTTGAATATGGACAATTTTTTAAGCCACTTAAAGTTGTGATCGCCTCTGTGATCCACACTTAAGAATAGACAAACCCCCCCCTCCCCTCCCAGCTCTCTCTCGTTTCCAGTGCTGGGACAGTGGCTGCGGGCCCCATACGGGGGCTGGCGGGCCCAGCCCAGGCCCTGCTCGGGCTAGGCCAGGCTGGATCACGGCCATCCTGGAGCCGATGGGCCCTGTTCCACCTGCAGAGCCCCCCCCCCCCCCCCCAGCCCTGCTCTGTGCAGCCGGAGCAGCCTGGCTCCTCCTCTCCAGTGCGGCCAAGACTCAGCTGAAGCTGTACCACTGTTCGGCAAAAGATCATGTAACCAACAGCGATAAGCGAAATTCCAGCTTCAAGACCCAGGTGAGATTAACCCTTTTAGTGCTGTGAAGAGCTGAAAACCTGAGGGAGAAGAAAGAGGAGATGCTTAAAGCTGAAATTCTGTTGTAAAGCTATGCTGTATCAGAGTACCTGTTTTAATTTCATGAAGGCATGGAGGGTGGAGCGTTCAACTTGTACTTGTGAGCAAAAGCACCTGCGCTGAGATAGGCAGATGCTGAAGCAGCTGTAATTTCATGAGAAGTTTGAACAGGGAGAGATGGAAATGATGAGGACTCTTGCTCCAAATGGAAAAGGAGAAAACCTCAGTTCCTAGAGATGCTCCCAGAGATAGTCCTAGAGATGAAGATGAGGAGGACCCTTTGCTCCCAGGGAAGGAGGAGGGCCTCTATTCTTAGAGATGAAATGCTCCCAGAGATGGGTGAAGAGAAATTTTGTTTCTGAACGGCTCAACCTTAAAATTTTACCCCACTAATTTCAAGAGTGGACTCTCGAAAGCAGTTGTGGGAAAAGCTGCAAGTCAGGGGAAGGGACTCATATGCGAGCAGAGAACCAACCCAGGCGGCTGTCTCATTGTGATAATGTGTTCATAGCATGGGCAAGAGAGACTCCTCTTCTTAAATGGACTGAACAAGGTTATTATGGAAGTGGTAAACAGACTGAACATCGCAAGGGTTGTCTTTTTACATTGTCAGTGGGAGAAGGGAGAAAGGTGGGGGGAGGAGAAGTGTTCTGAAGGTGTGGTATGATTTTTTTTCTTCTTTTAGGTCTGTTAATAAACTTCTTTATATTCTTTTAAGTTTGGTGCCTGCTTTGCGTTTCTCCTAATTCTTATCTCACAGGAGGTAAACAGTATTTTGGACCAAACCACTACATATGGCAAGATCAGAAAACACTGTTAAAGTTCAGCAAGCCAAAGTGTTAATTGCTGTACAAGTCCTATTTTAAAAGACAAATCCTTCCTTGAAGGATTTATGATCTCATTTGCAGATAAGACACAAGGAGATGTTACAACAATCGAATGGTGGATGGCAGAACAGTGACAGACAATAACTTCTGAGTTTGTTATTTTCAAAGTGCAATTTTTGCTTTCAATCATGTAAAAGATCTTAAAAAAAGATTGTTTCATGAAATAGACAGCCATTGATCTGCCAACCATGCACTTCTGAGTGATGGGTTACTCTGGAAGAAGCGTCTATTCAGACAAATAGGCATGTTAGCTTGAGGAGTGTGGTGAACCAGGAGAGGACAACTTCCATTGCTGTAAAATCACAACAGTCAGAAATGTGCTTTCTCACACATCTGCACCTTACATGTCTCGTTGATCTCCCTAAGCTCCTTACCCAGTCCTGAGGGCAGCTTGGATCACAAGCTCAATTTTAATGCTCTGAATTGGTCTCTGAAGGGGACTCTCCCTCTCCATAGAATCCTAAAACATTTTAGGTTGGAAAAGACCTTTAAGATTATCAAGTCCAACCAATATCGTAAAAGGTAAGTGTTATCTAATGGATAAACTAAGAGAATCACAATAAGACTTTCAATATTTGTTAAAGTTCATATTCTAGAATCTTGTTCTTTTCTGTGTTATAATTGAAATCAAGTGAACTTTGCATTTTGTTAAAAAGTATATTTTTACCTTTATCTGGTTCGAAAATCCTTTACCACAGATGTTCCTAAATCAAAACTTAAAAAAGCCGATTGCATGTTTATAGACAGTGATTTCAATAATTTGGTATAACCCACCTTTTCCTCCTTTGATATCTTCACTTTCTTGGCTCTAAAGACACAAGTAGTGTTAGCTTTCTTTTCCCAGCTGATTTAAACTTTCCTGTTGAAATTATCTTTGGCTAGGAAGCCACTTTAATGTGAAGTCTCCAATTTTTAAAACTCCAATTCTTTTAATCATCTTTGTGGTTGCAGTGGTAGAATGGGCAATAATCCACTTAGCCATGAAGTAAAATAGAACCTTCCTTCATGCTGCCAAGGACACCCACAATAAAACATTTTGATGATGTAACCCATAACATCGGAACCTTTAATTTCCCAAAATAGGTTGGTCCCCTGAGATGACAGTAACAAGAATTTCTTGTGACAAGATCCAATTCTTTTCTCATGCTATCTAACAACAAGCCTTTGCATTAAATTTTTCTTAGTATAAAAAGCCTGAAAACTTTCATGAGAAAGGGACTGGTTTGCATAATATGCAGATTATTTCAGTTGCTTGATCACTGTAATAAATGCCAGAGAAGATAAACAAGCATTCCTTGCAAATGAACCATTGCATGCAGATTTCATTTTTATTGGAATGACACTTGGTCACCTATTTTGGAACCTTAAATTCATGAGATTTTCCTAACTAGGCATGGTTTCTAATGTAAAGTTAATGAATACAAAAAGGAAAAACCTCCACAATTTTATTTAAAAATACATACATAAGAAATCTCATTAAAAACTTGGGATGTAGAATATCACATTGAAAATGCTTGAATAGCCAGAGATTATTACAAAGCACAGAAGAGCAACATTTCATGAATAAATCAAAAGGTATTAAGATTAAACAAACATGTAAAGTTTGAAAATTAAAGGAGGTCAATTAATGAAAGCAACAAATTAATTCAATTTTCATTCAAGCACTTGACATTAAACTTGCTGCTGTAAAAATAAACTCAATTTCAAGGTGTTTGATGCAGAAAAGCATGTTGCAAGGAGGTCAGAATTTGTCTCAAAGCTTCAATTCCCTGATTGCTGAGGTAAGACAAGCTATGCATTTGTCCTGAGTGCTTTAAGTATGTTGGATTAAAGTCACATTATATTATAATCACACCTCATTTCAAGTCAAAGAAATCAAGCTGAACATTGAGCACAACAGGGAGATGATGTTTATTTGCAAATGGACAAGCTGCAATACATGACATGTAGTATATTCTCTTCCGACATCAATGTGGGTACTACACCTTATTTGAACTGGAATGAAGGTATACTTCTGATGAATGATATAAAGAAAGATCTGAAAGCATATTGGCCCTGGGAATCAAGAGAAGGAAATTTATATGCATTGTACTGTGCCACTGTATTGAGACAAAAGATCTTGAGCCACATATATTAAATGGCTGGATGTGGATTTCATTAGTGAGATCCCTATTACTATACTTTTTAACCTTTTCCACTGCCACTGAAGAATTATATGATACAGGACCGGGAACCACAGCTCCTCACAGTAAGTGTGATTTTTGCTGCACACATAATGCTTCAGAACAAAAAGACTTTTGTGTCTATGTAACAAACCTGAATAAAT
Organism: Corvus moneduloides; assembly: GCF_009650955.1. Classification (NCBI taxonomy): domain Eukaryota; kingdom Metazoa; phylum Chordata; class Aves; order Passeriformes; family Corvidae; genus Corvus; species Corvus moneduloides. The sequence goes on along the minus strand of NC_045476.1, from coordinate 136,531,882 downwards.
ACACAATCGCAGAGCTGGCAAGTTATTTCTTCCAGTGCTTGTCCATACAAACTTCCTTATGGACAATTCCTATTTAAATCTTAAATATGGAAGACAAGTGGAAGATGGCATCTGATCTTGAAATATTTGCAAAGAAATTACTTAGATAGGTATTTATAAATTTAAATTTATAAAATTTAATTAAAACATGGTAAAGAATTTAATTGATATTAATATCAATTTCATTGGTATTTTGAAGCATGCCTAATAACACAGAAAGTCTGCTTTGGAAATACAATTTACCTTAGGCTTCACTGCTTTTTGTGCTAAGTAAATTATGTCTCTGACATTTTAAGCACTAAAGGAGCTAATCATGAGAATTAAAATTTCTCCCATTCTTGCAGCAGAGATGCCACTTACTGGAACATGTGTCTGGTCAATGGCAAAAAGATGCATCTAGCTCTAGATACTGGTTCAGATTTTCTCTGCCCACTCAAACTAAGCAGTAGTCTCTAGGGAAGCATACACAAAAGATTCAGGTGGTAGAAGGAAATTGAGCATGGGAAGAGACTAGTTACCCCTTATCAAACTATGTGTCTAAAGGAATATAGGAATTATCTTTTTCTTTTTTTAAATTTCTGATTTTATAAGCCAATATTTCATCATGGAATGGAATTTATGTAGGAAAGAACCAACAGCCTTGGTACAAGGTAAGGAGAAAAGCCTTGTTCATTTCACAAGCAAAGCATCTAATATGTGGCTGAGCCTTCGGGTAGGATTGTGTTCTTTGGTGAAGCCTACCCCGCTCACAGCACCCTGGGAGGTATAAAGTGAAAATGCTCATGCACTCTGGCAGCACTGGAGCACACACATCCAGACCTCTGAGCTTTTAACTTGATGCATACTAATGAAAAGTCATGCACGGTTTGTTCCAGTTAAATAATATATTCTTCCACTGAGAACTGCCTTTTTATTTTCCTTTTATTTTTTTTATTCCCTGGAGTTTATCTAAAATAATAGATTTTTTTTTTCAAAACAGCAACTCAATTTCCAAAGGTATCTTCTGCATAAGGCATTTTTAATCTCTTTTTTACTGATAGGGAAACTTTTGAAAGGAGACAGGGTGACAGGCAAGCACATACTGAATCTGTAGTAGCAAAAACCTTAGTCAGTCTTCTGTCTCACAACACTGTACCCTGGCCTTTCAGAGAATCCTTTTCTAAAGTGCAAGAATCAAACTTTTCTAGGTGCAGTTACTTTAAACCTTTTCAAAACACATGTTTTTGAAGAAATACAGTCTTTTATGGAGTGGATTGTCGTATTGCATCAAGCATTTAATAATTCTTATTAAAAATCCTGGCTTGAGGCCTTGGAACTGATGATATGATTTGTTCTACTTCTAGATATACAGTATTTGAGCTTTTGTGTCAGTAGCACTGGAAAAATTAGTTACCTATTTATTTCATGGGTTGCTGAAAATCACCAGGCCTTAGAACTCTCATGGGGTCATGGGACCCTCTCGATTACCATTAGTGATCAAGCTTACCAATGTTGTCTTAAGTCAAATATGCACATATTTTAAACTACTTTCTCATTTTAATCAAGATTACTTCCTATTTATATTGGGTTTTTTAATTCATAGAGCTTCTTTTTGTATTCATTCTGTGTTGTATGGTTGAATTTTTCATTTTGAGTCAAAAAAATTATGCATTTTATTTGCATGAGATGCTACAGCTGTACAGTGTTTCTGTGTTCCTCCTTAGTGTTTGAGAGAGTATCAAATCCAGCAGATACCGTTCAGCATCACGGAAGAAAAGCAGATCTTAAAAGCATAACAAAGTCCTCTCTGGGACTGTGAGCTGGGTTGCTTGAAATGCTAACAACATGCCATCTGTGTTTCAGTGAGGGTTAGCTACTGTTTAAATGACTGTGATTAACAGTCAGAGCTTTATACACTAACAAGCCAAGTTTGATTGTAATTCTTTGGAGAGGAATCATCGCTCTACCCTGCAATTATACACAATGAGTGTTGAATTAGAAGCAAAGAAAAAGAACATGAAATAACTTTCAGACTTGGAAAAGCAGGCTGTTGAACACAAATCAGAGGTGAGATGATTGGTGAGAACTGTGATTCAATGTAATATTGCTGGTAGAAAATAAGATCTAAAGAAATTACAATTTCCAGAGTTACTGGGAAAAAATAAGGAACATGTAAAGAACATACATCAAATGGGCAGAAAAGCAGCATATAACTTCAGGAAAAAAAAATCCCAAGCCCATAAACACTGGATTTTGTAACAGAATAGTGAACTGTAGAAAAATTTTGACTTTCCTTCATGCCTTATTTTTTTTGCTGACAGCTAAGTGCTGAATCAACACTTTCACTTGTGCCCGCTCACAAGAGATGTGCTCTTGCCTTTACTTTCAACTTGACCTAAAACTGTAAAAAGCAAGGTTTACAAACTATATAAAGTTCCATCAAGGTCTTTGAGTCAAGTTTAATTTTGTTGAGAAAGGAGGAAGACTACTAATGTCCAAGAGCAGAGTTTCAGCAGGAAATGAGTCTTATTTACAATGAAGACACAAGGGGATGTTTTTAAAAGGTGAAAGGTAGCAAAAAGATTAATTATTAAATTAACACACTTGATTAAAGCATGTTTAAGAAACAGATGTCAGCATCTTAAAATTGTTAATATTTTCCATTCCTTTGTGACGAGCAGTCTGTAGCTGATGTTACACCACAGAGAAACTAGAAACCATACATGTAACTATGGGAGGTGACATGGAATCATGAAAGGATTAGTAAAATATGTTTATCAATTCCCTTCCAAACACTGAAAGCAAACAATGCAGTCAAACTTGCATTCGAAGGATTTAGGGAAAAAGTAGAACATTTAGATTAGGAAAATATTTCCCTGACGTGATCTCTTGTTCTCAGTCCCAAAGTAGGGCTATTGGGCATTTGACAATGATTCCACCTTGAGTCTTAGAGATCCTTTTTCAACCCTTTCCTATTCTGCATCTTGCACCAAGCCAGTTTTCCCTCTCATCTTTTGATTCTGTATTTTGCTGCCTCAGGGACAGACCTTGATGCCTCTGGACTGAGAAAGAAAAGAATATAATATGCAGCAAGACAGAAAAGAATGGTGCGAGACATGGAGTCTGGTTTGCTACACCCACATTTAGCAGAGTAGGTGGGACAGGGGAGAATCTCCCTCCCAGATTTGCAACCTCCTCCATATTTCCTGCTTCTGAGGGAGAAAACTGTCACCAGTCTGCCTCTGATGGGTCTGCTTCAGGCAAGCCAGACAGCTTGGCCAGAGCAGCTGCTTTTTGCAGTGCTACTCAGAGCAACTCCCTGCTCCTCATAGGTCTGGAACATCTCACACCTTCCCTCCCCCAGCTCTTCTTTGCTCACACCATTATGACTTGCTCTCTTATCCAGTGCACCTACAGTTTTGCTGCTTTTTGTCATACAGGAGGGCTAAAGAAGTTGCAATTTATAGGCCACATCTGCTCTCTAGTCCCCTTCTCCAGCAACAAAAGCAGCTTCTGCCTAGGTCCCTAATCATCTATAATCTTCTCCTTGCCTGATTAGCTTCTATTTTGCCAATTTGATGCTTTTCTTGACTACCCACTCCATCACTCCCTGCTTCTCTAAAAGCCTGTGGAGAAAGAAATACTTCTCCATTTATTTTTTAATTTCTTTCTTTCCTTGCTTTATGCTCTCTTGCTAGCTCAACACTCTCCTCCTCACACTCCTCACCCAAAAATACACATTCTTATTTAGATGTTTATTCACTTCAGGAAAGGGAGTTAAACCTCTAAGTTTTTTTGTGTTTGCTTTTTTTTAAAAAAAACTGCAAAAATCTAAAACAGTAGAGTTTTCCAGCACCACTGCATATACAGATATACACACACATCAAAAGGGAAAAATATTCCAGAGTCATCTGAGATAAATATATCAGATCATCAAGCATCCCTTATCTTGGATTAACTACCTATCCAATTCTGCTGATGTAGCACAGAGATTTTGCAACACTCTTGTCTTAAGGGCACATAGTATTAACTAGAATTTAAATGTGGCAACTGTAATTAAGGTTGAGTTTGAAGTGCAAAGCCAAATGTCAACTAATTTTACATATCTGTCAGCTAACAAATTTTTTAAAGTCCAAATCTTTGCTCAATCAATAAGTTTAATTCATTTGAAGAATGAGCATACTGGAACTGGAAGGTTTTCTTTATCTCGTTGCATCCATTGATATGGATGCATTGAATATGAGATTTTTCTTACCATATGAAAGATATTTGCTTTTTCACTGCCTTTTTCACAATCTGTCTCATAACTGACATGATGGTATCTCAGCAACTCTGATCCCTATAGAGCCTCCAAGGAGTCTGAGATGCATTGTTCATCTTCAGCAGGCTTTATTATGCATTCCTCTTTCTATTTAGCATTATTCTCTGCAAGAGTCATATGTAATACTCCAGAACTACCATCATAAAAAAGCACATTAAAAAATAGGAAGTTTATCTACTGTTTCATAAACAGGGATGAAACTTTTTTTTTTTGGATGAATGTTTTCTGTAGTAATGCTCACATTTATTGCATGGCCACAGCAGCTCTGGCTCTGAACTACGGACTACGCTCCCATTGATTTCTGCACATTTGGTAGAAGAACTAGGGAGCACTGGTGAGCCATGAAACATTCCTCAGTACCCTAGACAGTCCTGTCAGAGGACTTAGGTCAGAAAGGTATTACCCTTGTCACTAGACTGGACATAGAAATGTCTCCCAAAGTGGCCACATGTTGATGCACACACTCAAAAAATTCCTGGATAAGAATAAAAACCAATAGAAGATAACTCAGATTGTCCCAGCAGACAGAAAAACTCAGAAGAAAAATGCCTTTCTTTGAGCATAAGAATAATGGTGATCCCATGGTGTTCCAGTTAATTCACTCGATTTGATTAGAGAAATCACAGAGAAGCTGCTGAGAGAACCATGAACTTGTGGCAAAGAAGGAAAAGTATTTTGCCTATTAACATCTTAGTCTCCCTTGAGTACAGCTATATGGTGTTCATTTTCCAATTAAGGGTACATACTTGAGTGCACTGCACATAATTTTTCTTTAATTCATTCAGAGCAATGCCTACACATGCAGTCAGCAGAATAAATTCTTTTTTGTGTGTAGGAAAGGGAGAAAACATTGCAGATCTGTATCTCTGAAGTATAAAGCAATTCATCAGAAGGTATATTAGAAAATTAAAAAATGTTGCCATTTTGGATGTACAAACTGAAAGTGTTAGTTTGACTCTGATAAAGTCTGAAATACTTTTGATTTAGTATCCAAAGAATTGTATACAAAAGAAATAAGAGAGTAAATTCTGCCTGAAATTCTGCATTAAGACAAAACCACAGAGTTAGAGGAGCTGTGACTTAAAGCTCCCTTCAGGAGAGAGGTGATGTAGGTTAAGAACTCTCAAATACCAGCTATAACTCCAGTAGAAATAATCAATTGACATTTTATTCCATGTATCTATTTTTGTACTGTGTTTATCTTAAAGCCATCAGTTAGATCCCAAACAGGCTTAAGTTTACATTGTAAACATCCTATTGTTATTGGCTTATAAAAAGGCAATCAAACTGCAGTAATCAATGTCTGAAATAGAGCCTTGCTACAAATAATATTATGTTTATATTTTTCAGACACTTTTGTATCAATATTTTGAGATTAATAAAAGTGTGCAGATTTTTCTAATAAGAAAGCTGTCTTCATGTGTTTGCTCTGGGAATATATCTGCAGAAATTGAACTCTGCTCTTTTGTGGGCTTCAGAAATAAAATATGCATAAACTTAAATACACCTACACAGGCAAAATTCTGCATTCTTGCACAGAGACATTTGATAAGTGAGTCCATTTTCTGCACGTCACCTTTGAAGAGGACAACATTTTTTTTATTGTGTGAATGAAAGAATAAAGCATGTAAAAACTTTCCCAGGCAAATTCCACCATTGTACTTTGCCTCGTTAATTGGATGCTAGTGGAAAGAAGTAGTCATTCAAACTCATTGCCTGAAGATATTAGAGAGATATTACCATTTAAAATATAATTATGGCCTCGGAGCAATCCTCAGTCCTGTTTCAGAACCTTATGCCAATGGAAATTGGATGGGAAAAACACTGACCATCAATCAGATAAGATGAAAAAAACTGCAGTTTTCAGACAAAAAAGCAGTCTTCAGACATTAAATTAATTTGTTGATGATTAACTAGAAAGTCTCTAACAGCAATCTCCTAACATATTTCACAATGGAAATCCACTAGACTTGAAGTTGGCAACAGAAAATGGCCAGCTTGGACCTGCTTATCTTCGTACAACAAGTTTGAGTGAAGGACATCGCTGGTATCCATGGTTCAATATGTTGGCTTCTTCTGTATGGATCAGTAAATCACAGTTAAAGAACCATTTACTGCATAACACACATTTTAAGTGGTTCCACACAGGGTCATCAAACACCCCCAAAACGACAGAATGGGCACTGTGATTATTGTATAAAGAGAAACTTAAAGCTAAGGTGGTACGGACCTCGCTTTTGAGAATTACCATGTTTAGAGTTGCAGCTATTGACACAGTCAAGGCAAGCATCCAGGGCATAGGATCCCACCCAGCACAGACCTATCCACAGCTATGCTATGAAACCTGTACCCTGGGTACTCCCAGTCCTCGATAGAAGGACTCACATAACTGCAGCTGGGAGCACACCCTCCACTTGGGCATTAGAGGACAGGAATTTTAATTGTGCAAACTGTCTAGTTATGTCTAGGTTTTCTCCATGTGACTGGCAACCAGACTAGATAATCTTTAACTTCTGATTTAAGTTTCTGTGTATTAGTGTTTGCTTACAGAACCTTTGCAATAAAATAAAACAAAGAGTGTCTTCTCTGCACTTTTTCATTTTGTTTTTAATTACTTTCCATTTCTTTCCAGCTCTCCCCTGTTGCTTCCATCCCTGATGTAGATGAAGAGGGAACAAACAGTTCTAATTCCCAAAATCAAATGTCAGACCAAAATGTGCTTCCAGATGAATTCACCCTAATTCTTAGTAATTAAAAATAATTCTAGTTTAGTTAAATTCCAAACAATTTCTTCCTTTTTGTGCTTTTTATAATGCATTAAACAAAATGTCACTGCACAGTATTATCTCTCTCTCTCACACACACACATACAGACCCACATAAATATCACTGGCTATAAACTGTGTACAATAAAGATGTAATAAAACTAAATATAGATTATTTTTCTATGGTACCTTTTCTTTTTCCAAAAGACTGGTCTGCTGAAAGACTGACTTACTAAGAGATTTTATTGGAAATCATAAATAACTGCTATCCACTGATCTAAATTAAATTAATATTGTAGAGATAGCGCTACAAGTAAATGTATAATGAAGAATAGTGCAGGTTGAACAAAAGCAAGTTTGAAATATGCATCATATAAAGGAATTATCATTCCATTTTACATTCTAAGAGTAATTGACATTGTAACACAAATGCCCTTAAGAGTTGTGCTTAGAAAATAAATCTTTGAAACAATCATAGACCATCTTTGTTACCACTCAGAGATTACATGATATGCAGAAAGTGCATTCTGTTGTGGATATAAGAACAGCATTAATTAATTTCACCTGTTTATTTTCATTCCTTTCACAAGACCCTGAAGCACTCAGAAAACCAGACCTGTCTGATTCCCAAGAAGACCTGAGACAGCAAATTATACCATTACCCACTGGTGAATCAAAAAATGCCTCAATAGTCCTGATCTCAGAAGTTTTCCATATTGTCAGCTCTTTCCAACTCTTTTCAGCATACCATAGATCAAAGATATGGCAAATGCAAAGAGTCTTTTGAGATCATGTAGAGAGAAATTTAGATGAACAAAAAGAACACATACATTGATTTAATTTTTGAAGAGATGTATGTGGACGTCTTAGATTGACCTCTGAGGCTGAAGCCTCCCTGTTCAGCAGGTTATGCGGAACACCGACATTTTTTCTTACATCTGTCTTTTATCTTTATCTCTTGCCTCATCAGGCCCTGATCCTTTAGCCTAATTGGTTTTCCCAATTCCTGATTAGCCACAGGGATGAGAAATTCTCCATGTGCAGAGTAGAACCACAGGAGTAGCCCTGGTGCCAGTGGAAACTCTGCATAGAGAGGGAAGAAGCACAAGGCTCCAAGTCGCAATCCTTTGAGAGCTTCATCCTCGGGGCTTGTTTATTATCCACAAAGCAACAGCAAGTCAACTGCAAAACACATGGCAATGGTCCCCAGAGGATATCCAAGGTCCAGTCACGCAGGACAGAAGGTCACACTCTCCCCTTGGACTACAGTCTTGTTTTTCCCTCTTGCTCCAGCAGCTATATGGCCAGGCAGGATGATTTACATGCCTTAGTGGCTGTGTTTACCTCTCACTACAATGTTTACATCTAAACTAAGCAGAGAGAAATTAAAATTCAGTGGAATTTCTGAATGTAAAAACAAAAAAAAAATTCTGAGCCCTACATGTTCATGGCAAACATTTTAAAGGCCATAAAATTAGAGCTTTTGTTCCTACAGCTAAAAGACAATAGAATATGAATATGAAAAGGGTTTTCCCAAGACAATAACCAAAAAAATTTTCAATCCAGGTATACTCTATGTTGGCTGACTTATTAGGGTACTTTTCTCAACCCCCAGCAATATTTGATTGGGCCACAGCCAAAACATGAAACAATTTGGAATTCAGAGCTCAGAACCACCTGTTTTGCTATCTGTTACTATGCAACCTTCTACTATAAGCATGGCAAAAGAAATAACAACAAGTTTTAAAGCCTGTGTGCCTCACAGTACTTGTTTTCCCCACCTCTAATTTGTATTTTTCTTTAAAAGCAGTAACAAATTGAGGACCACCCTTTGGTTCTAGACCAGAGTCAAATGACTTAGAAAAGAGGATCTAAAACTGATATATGAGTTTCGATACAAAGCTGCAGTAGAAAAATCCCATCCTGCATTCTAAAAACGTTCTCTCTTTGGATTAAAAGGCTATTGCCCATATTAGCCCAGAAACACAGTCTTGAGAAAGCTGTTTTACTTTTGACTTCTCTAAAGTAACCCAAGAAGACTAATTACAAAACAACCAATTCGTTGGTGCTGCAGTGCCCCTAGGGTACCCCATTAGAAGGCACTGAGAGCACACAGGAGAGTGAGTGCTTAGCTGAAGAGAAAGAGTAGGTGGGCTTATTTCTACACCAGCCTAGCTGTGATCCAGAGCTCACACAAATTTGGCACCATGAGGCAAGCCCACGCTGAGGGGTGTATGCAAGGCAAGTGTAACAGTGAAGACATAGTCATGCATCCAGATTGTAGATAAGCCTCAAGGGCAGCATACTAAACCATGCAATCATGTAACTTGTAGGCTGCAGAAATATCTTGCAGAGTAATAAATAATTCTTGCAATAATACAAGTACAGATAAATCAAAGACTTGTTATTAGTCCAGTTACAGTGACTTCAAATCTAATTACTACAGTTTATTCCTCATAATGACAGAACCAAAGCTAATATGCACAGTTATGCATTTCTCTGGTGTTTAACTCTGACTTTCTGTGTGTTGGTATGGTGACTCATCATCTCCTACCTCACTTTATGACTCAAAGTGTGATGGTTGTCAGTGAAGTTTTGCCTTTGGAGCATGTCCAGAACTGCCCCTGCCTGCATAGCTAAGTCCCTCACCTCCAGTGGATCAGGAGCAGAGCTATCAAATCATCTGGAGGACCAGTAGGACCAATAATCTCACACTAACAGCCTAAAATCCAGATTAGAGCTTTTAATTAATTACATTACAACACAGCTGAAACGAAGTTTAACCACCTGGCTATAAGTTACCATTACAGTGCAGGAAGTATCCAAGTTCATGAGTCATTGTAGGGATTATTCTTCAAATATGAAATATCAAGAATGGTTTTTAGCTGATTTACCAGCAAACAAACACTTTATTATCATAATAGAGTTACCAAGTGTAAAGACACTATCAAAAATGAAGACTGTAGTCCTTGAAATCAAGGTTCACTATTTTCTCTGCTTTTCTTTTGTGGAAAAAGCCTTTTTATTATGTTTTTGCAGCAATGATTCAACATTGTCCTAAAGTATGAGTCAGGAGTATGGAAGAATCTTTTAATGTTTTGGCATTTTACTACTTTAGATTTTCTCTGCACCACCTTGACTTTACTTTTATGGCTGCTCTAAATTTCATTGCTTCTCAGAGGTACTGCAATACTTGGAAGGAGTATCCATATAGAATCACGAAATCACAGAATTCTGTAGATTGGAAGGAACCTTGAAAGACCACCTAGTCCAACCACCGCTGCCACACACAGGGTCATCTACCACTACATCAGGTTTCTCAGAGCCCCATCGAACCTGGTCTTGAACAATTCCAATGATGTGGCATTCACGACTTCTTTGGGCATCCTGTTCCAGTGTCTCACCACATACACAGTAAAAAATGTCTTCCATATGTTCAATCTAATCTGTATTATGTTTCCCAGGCTGCTTTTGCCCACGGCATCCTCAGAACAGAACTTGCCCTAGCTGCTCTATCTTCTCCCTCCATGTTGCAGAAACTAAGCAGTGGATGTAGTCTTGCAACCAGGTATTCATGTACTTTTATCTGGTAACATGGTACACAGCAGGAAAATTCTGATTGAAATACTGGTGTATACAGTTATTCTCATGCAATATTCATGGCTAGCAGCAGACAGCTAAGAGAAAGAACAGAAGGATAGGCTGTTATGACTGTGGAAGTGGAAATCTGCCAGGTAGAAAAAACTTAAAACATTGCTCTAAACAAAGTTGGAAAGGTCAGGCTAATGTTGAAACAGCTTGCCTTGCTGGCAACAGCCCCTTCTTTATGTAGCTGGTATTGGAGAAGAGTAACTACATTGTCTGTAGGAAATCACTTATCAAGTAGGTCAGAGAATACATATTTCAGAAGTTAGACCATTGTCTATAATGGGAGTAGTTTCATTCTATAACAAACATGAGCCTGATGTTCACAGAATTGCTGTCAAAGTTGCCCTTTAGAGCATTGATCCAGTGCTGGTAAACACCAGAAAGATGACAGAAAGCTTGCTGCAAGTACAAGCTGTGGATATTGTGTCATCGAATTGCAGTGGAAACAAAATAACGGGAATAAAACAAGTTTGATGAACTCATATTGCCAAATATTTTTCTCAGTAATACAGCACCTGCAAACAATATGCATTGCTGCTCATAAGGAAAAACTCATTTTGATAATCTAAATATTTGCCTGCTAGTCCCAACTGATTTGTCAGTAACAGTGCTAATGTGCTAGGAATGGTAATGCAATGATTTTGAACACAGTGTTATGCTTCCTCTGATATTCCAAGTGTCTCAATTGCTGTCCCTGAACAAGAAAATCACATAATTACTTCTGCAAAGAAATTTGTCATAATCTAATGTTTAGTATGGACCTCTTCTTTCTTTAGAATGTGAACTTTGAAATGTTAAACTCAATAGGAAACAGCCAACAAATGCACACATTTTCAGTAAAACTGGTCTTGTGCTGCTAAAATCATAGCCTGGTAGTGGTCTTCTTAGGTAGGTAAATGTGAATGTGAAAGCTGAATAGTGCAACTTTCCTATGGAGTTTTTCATTTGTGTAGGTTACCTCAAGTTCTCCATTCAAATTATTTGGTTTCTTACACAAAGTCAGTGAAGTGTACTGCCCTATTTCTCAGCACCAATTTTCAGTTGCTTCTCTACTTTCTCCTTCCAAGCTATTCATCTCCCACAAACTACTGAGCCTCAGGAGACGAAAATGTGAACTTTCATTCACAGCAAGTGAACTTTCCTGGTATAAAGAAAAGGATTCACATAACAGATAAAAATCCAGACAATAAAGAGCTTGAGATAAGATTCATTTCTTTATAATACCAAATTTTGCCCATGATTCAGCAGCTAGCAATAAGATTAAACAAAACAGCACAGCTTCATGGAACACATGGGATATGGTAAAGCAGGAGTGAGAAGCCAAAACTGAAAGGGAACAAGAATCCCAAAATATCAAAGAATACGTTCTGTTGACAAAAACTTCAAAAACTTATCAGCAAATCCTGCACAGGCAGATGTTTTTGCCAGCTTTATCTCATGTTTGAAAAATTCTTGGTTAGAGCTATATTAAAATTACAGTTTCCCAAGGCTCACATTAAGACCTTGGAGGTAAGGGACACTGCACAGTCTCATTCCTCTAGCTTAACTCCTTCGTTCTTTCCTTCCTGCCTTGGTTCAAACCATCCCTGCCTTGTGCTGCCTGCAGGCTGCACCCAGGGATGAGGTGCAGGTGGACATGAGATGCAGCATAGCAGGGAATATGCCATTGACTAAGGATTCTTGACTCTTTTGTGTCTGTGCTTGGGGCTTCTTGGGTGTTGTGAGAAAAAAAACCTTCAAAAAGCAGTGCTGTCTTTGAGAAGTAGGAACTTGCAAGACAGGTTCAAGGATGTCTTTCCCAAACTGCCTTTCCCTCTGAAGCAGAGCGCTCTGTACGGAAAGCTGTTCCTCTAAAGAAGAGAGATGGCACTGACATCTGCCTCTGAAGGATGAAATCACTGAAATATAACATCACTGGAGACAAGAAAACCTCTGCTGATTTCTTCTGAGGCCAGGAGAAGCATAGAAATTGTTGTGCTGTTTGAAAAGAGAAGAGATGTATCCTACACAGCCATCTTTCATTTCTCTATCCACCCATTCCTTAGCTAGCACAGAGACTAGTAGTAAATTTAGCAGCAAACTTGCTTGGTTCAGTCTGGTTCTCCTGGTAGAGACAGAAAAATGGTCACTGTGAAAAGAGGGATATACAGGAGAAAAGTGAAGCAGCAGCAGTTGACTTAAAACTAAGGTGACTGCAATAGGAGAGGGAGCGACAGCAATCAAAAACTGCTGAGATCTCTGAAAACAGAAGAGATTTCAGCCATGAAAATTAATATGTGTTTTGGGTAGACTTTCTTTGCTCTCCTGGTTGGATTTTGCTCCCTTCCTCCTTTTATTCTACATTCCCTGTTGCCCACACAACCTTTGCTGCGGCTGTGTAGCACCCAGTCAGACAAATTAAACAGGCTACTGTGACTCAGTTGCTGCCCCTTTTATACATGAAAATGAAGCTCATACTTACCAAGTGCATTTAGATCAAAAGTCTCTTGGACAAACTGACTTTATGAACTACTCCAAACAGGCAACCTCATATTAGCTCATCCCTAGGCGCTGCCAGAGTATGCCTCCCCAAAATCAGAGTGAAAAACAGTATAGAAATGTAAAAAAAATTAACCTACTGAAAGTGATAGTTTGAATCAAACACAGGTAGGTCTGTCCATAAGAAGGGAGGAAACAGTCACATGAATGACACACAAAATCATTTAATGACAAAATACAAGAATTTTGCTTAAACCAGCAAAGTGAGATTCAGGTTAAAAGCATTTTACAAATAATTAAAATATGACCTTGATTTTCAGTGGTACTCAGATATTCATCTTCCATTGGCAGTCTAAATTACCGTGTGGCAGCTTTATTAGAAAAACAACACAGCCCACAAATTGCCAAACATATACTCTGAATACCTTTTAGAATTAGCTTTCATGCTTGAGTGAATTAAGTAGTAGTTGATTTTTTAAAGAAATATAAATATTCATGAAAACTGATGATTCTTTAAAATCCCAGTAACCAATACACTACAAGCAGCACTCTTAAATGTTGCCGGTTGCAGTCTGCACCTTCCTTGTGCAGAAGAATCAATGCCTGTAAGCAGAACAATCAGGGAGTGCAGAAATATCTGTGCAATTACAAAAAAAAGAGCAAAAAATAAATGTACTTCATCCCAAGGGTCTAATCCTAGAAGCAGTCATATATAGGAGTAGTTTTACTTTATTCTGAATAGAGACAATGAATAACCTTACTACAGCAAATATTCCCAGGCAAGTGTTTCAAGGATTTATTCCCAAATCTATAAAGAAACCAGGTAGAGCTGTTTTCTACATTTATATAGTTTACATTTGAATACAATTACATAAAAATAAGCAATTTACCATTAAAGCTATGCTGGGAAATTGAAAGAATTGCTTGGATTTTTTTTTCCTTCATCAGTTATCAAAAAAAGCAATTTGAAATTGAGTAAAAAGGGAGATATTATCTGAACTGTAGGTGTTGTGAAAACTGTTCAGTGAAAATTAAAATACTAGTTTGTGCTGCAGCCATAAATTACTAAACTAATTATCTAGTAGCAGGCATAACCGAATCATTCAAAGGGGTAATTAGCAATCAGACATAATGAGTACTGCTACTATTTCTTGTCATACTGTATTTAGCTTCTGTGCAGCCTAGAGGAACTGAATTATTTCCTACCCTTCTCCGAGGGCATTACTGCTATATTGAGTGCATCAGCCCATATTATTACTCCCAGTAGTTTAATTCTTCACTGGACTGCACAATTCTGATTTCTCCTGTCAAAGTTTTGCCTGATCTCCTGGGTTCTTTTAAGCAGGTACCATCTTTGCAGGTTCTTCTTTGGCCTAAGTATACATGTGAACTGCAATGCAATCAAATTACATGGCTCCTTTATAATTTTTATTGCACTGCTGTCTGTGAACATATGCTGCATCTTATAGTCCATGTTTCCTGTAGAGCTTGGACTTTATACACAGTGTAAAATGGAGAGCTTTCATAAAAACTACATATCCAGAGACTGTTGAGGAAGTTAAACTGATAATGACTTTTAAGATAAGGAGGTGTAAACCCACATATTCTGTTGACCTAAGGTACTTTTGGAGAACCCCCCCTTTTTTCTAGTGAGTTTAAAACCCACACTTCACAACAAGGAATAAGAACTTCAGAAAAAAAAGTGTTGCTTTTATTTGGAAAAAAGTAGCGCAGAGAATCAAGATTCCTCCATTAATACATTCTGTTTGGGGTCTGTTTTAACTTTGTCTTGGAATATGAAAGTATATTTTCAGCCAGAGAATCACAGAACCATAGAATATGCTCAGCTGGAGGGGACCCATCAGGATCACCAAGTCCAAATCCTGGCAGAAAACCCCAAGAATCACACCATGTTCCTGAGAGTGTTGTTTAAACACTTGAACTCTGTCACATTTGGTGCTGTGGCCACTTCCCTAGGGAGCCTGTTCCAGTGCTCAACCACCCTCTGGTGGTAAAACTTTCTCCTGATATCCAACTTAAACCTCCCCTGAATCAGCTTCGTGCCAGCTCCTTGAGCCCTGTCACTGGCCAAGAGAGTGAAGAGATATGTACTTGCTCCTCCACTTCCCCTTGTGAGGATGTTGAAGACCACAATGAGGACTCCCCTCAGTCTCTTCTCTCGGCTGAACAAACCAAGTGATCTCATGTCTTATTGTCACAAGCTCTACATTACTGTTGGCCTCTAATTTTGCTCAGTTTTATACATGAACATATGCAAGAATATATCACAGAGTTCGATAGGATATCTCCTTATGAAAGTCAGATTCTACTAATGTCCTTGCCTTTTTGCAGTACAAGTCAAGGATCATCTAGTATTATGCATTACTGGAGGTGCTGACCACTTATGAAAACTGGTGGAAGCAGAATTCTTTAGTGAAGGAAGTATTACTCTGATATGAAAACTCCAGAGCTTCAAATATTATAATTTAACATAATATGTTAATATCAGCTATAACAATAAATAATATTAATAAATAATAAATGATTAATTATCAGTGATAAAGTTTTCTGTTATCATCTGAAGCTACAGGCAAAATTTTATGAAGACCTGCAACAACTATCAAGGGTTCTACTTGGTTTTAAAGCTTTTACAGAGTGACCAAGTCCTTACTTTTAGGTATCTGGTCTAATACCAAGCTGCCAAGATTGAATTCCTTGCTATGAATTGAAAAGATGGCAACAATGCAGAAATCACGGGAACTATTTTCAAGAAAATGTTTCCACACTAAATACAGTATATCTCACATATCAGCATGAGTAGACCCCACTTCCGTGCACAACCTTTTTATTTTCTTTTGAAACTTGTTTGCTGGTGTGGTGGAAGCAAATGGAGAATTGCAGTGCAGGGTTATTGACCAGTCTGCCTGTGGATGGGCTCTTCATCACATCGTTTGCTTGCTTACTTTTGTGCTTCTACAAAGGCCAGTATTTGGCACATAATCATTTTGCCCACATTCACACAAACAGATTAACATAATTTATTGTCAGATTAGCATTCCTGGCTCAGTAAACACTGACTGCTCCATTTAAAAAACAGACCAGGGATTTTATGGGTTGCATCTACTTTTTGATCAGTATCCACGTGGCACGAGTATCCTTTCTGAGCAAAGTGTTTACTTCAACCAAATCCGAGTTTGTTCCATTAGTTTCCAGAATATGTTACCTTTATTTGAAAAGAATCACACCCTTGAGAAACTACTCAGCCTGAAACGTCTACATATCCTGCTAAATTGAAGAGTTTATTGTATTTTTTTTTTTTTTTTCTGGTCAAGAACTCCTGCAGATGCACTGTGTTTGAACTAAAGTCTTCAGGAGTAATGACTGCAGCTTCATTGCATCATAACTACAGGTTACACAGCTTTAGACTATAGATTTACATTGGTCTTTACATTTAAATAGCATCTAAGATGCTAGTGTCTTACTTCTGAAAACTTTCATTGAGGCTATGAAGATGCATATCTAGAGTTCAAAATAAATCAGATTATTAGTTATCTTTATGAAACAAATACATTGCATTTCAGAAAACATATAATTTGAACTAGATTGTTATTAGTCATAGAAAGAAGGAACTTTGAATTCACATAATATTTCTTCAATCAATTTTAAAAAATAATGTGTTTTTTAGTAGGTACCGAAATTTCTCTTTAACAAGATGTTGCAAGAAGTAAACTAGTTTTAGAATTGTAAACTAATACATTTTTATTTGGAATGATTTTGAGTTCCATATTGCCATACACATCTTCAAGGAACATTATGAGTTCAACCTCACTTGTATTTTTTTGTTGCATTTCCCAAGCACCCACATTTTGCTTTCTGTTTTAAAAATACAGCAATAAGGTAGAATTAGTAAATGATTAGGTTAAGGCTGATGTCCAGAAAGAAGGTTTAAATGGATCACAGTTGAAATTTATGATTACACCTTACTACTTCTCCTCATGGGACACTTTTTGGAATTTTTGCAGCCATAAAAGTCAAGCCTTTATTCTCACGGCAATTTTGCTTTATGTAGTTCTTCTGTGGAATAATTTATAGCATTCTTTTTTGAAGTCAAACGGTCACTACAAGAACTAATATTCTTTCAAGAAATTTGAAGCTCTCTGTTTTCTCTTTTATTCATCTGCTCACTTAATCCTGCCTTCTCTTTTTGTTATCAAAAGAAGAATTAGGGCATTTTTATTCAAAATGCACATCACACAGATGGGTTAAAGCTTTTCCACTTTGATCTTATAAAAACCTCTGCAACTTCTTGATCAAAGAGCTCCTTCCTAAGATCTGAGTTGTGCACCTGTGGGCTGTTTCACTGAAATTGGTGAGAATAGGACTGTTCCCAGGAGCATATACTGCAAGGCTGGCCTTGAACAAACGGAGGTAGGGTCCTAATGTTCACTAACTGCATTCATATTTCCCCTTTCCTGGCAGTGGTTTCCTCATTATTGAGCTTTCCATCTCCAACAACTGATGTTTCTACGATGTAATATCTACCTCTTCACATTCTGCAAGCACGAAGATTTAATCAGTCTTTATTTTATTCTCCACATTTGCTATTAAAATTAATTTCATTTCAATCAAGTGATAGTAGATTTCATACCTGACAGCTGTAGTTTCATTTCAATCAAGTGATAGTAGATTTCATACCTGACAGCTATGTCACAACATATTTCTAATCAATAATTTTTTTCTCCGCTTTAACTTATTTATTTACAAAAGTCAGATGCATTAAGAAGTAACATTACTTGCAATATAAATTTGGACAAATAGTATCCTGAAGAAAGTCTAAAAAGGTATCATAAATACACTTTTTTATAAAATGTGTACAGACAAAAATCCACAAAAGATTTTTTTTAATGTTCTAACTATTTTATCAGTAGAAAATTAAATATAGAAATAACCTAGAATGTGAAAATGTATGAGTTTTAGTTCTGGTTCTACCTTTGTGATTTCCATAGTGCTGTGTTAGGTTTGACCTATGCTTCTGCATCCAGTCTGGTCCTGCTGGCAAGATACTCTCCCTTAATTGTTCTGCTGCCTGTAGCGTCTCTTAATCCCGGAAATCATCAAATTACTATGGTTTATTGAACTCTAGATACATCTTTGTAAAAAGCAACCAGAGAGGGCATAAATTGAAGTAAATGTTTCTTCTTAAATATTGTTCCTAAGTGTGAACTTCATTTTATACACTATCACTTAAAGCATAGCCATAGCATTTATTCAAATATCAAATTAAACTTTGGGATTCATTAAGGCTGAACAAGATAAATGTTTCTTCTTTTCCTTTCCACAATGACAGCCCAGCAGTTGTTGGTTCTAACCTGATATGTATTCAGGCTAAATTTCATGTTAAAACCATAGGATCTCTTTCCACATCCTACGCCACCACAATTACAGCAAAATATCACAGTGATAAAACCATCTGTCTCCATTTCCAATGTTAATGTCTAATGAGTCTCTCAATGTTATTCCAGCAATTGACCACACAGGTCAGTTGGTAACCATTTTCTCATGCCTTTTCATGCATTTAACTGTGTTTTACATAAATATGTAAAACTCAGGTGCTAAGGTGCTCAGCCTATCATTGAGAAGAAATCTGATCTTCCTGAGTGTTTCAACACCCAAGGGGTTTGGGTACATGAAACCTGTGATTACATTGCTCTAAGAGCAGCATACCAAAACTTATGGGAGCAATCTTGGAAGCATAATTCCTACTAAGTGAAGTTCCCACAGGACACCCTTTTTGGGGAAAAAAAAGAAGGCATATTTGGTGCTTTTGTAATGCAACTAGTTCTCTCCTATTACTTTCTGGGAGCAGGAAGGGGAATGGAAGAAAACCACACTCTGAAGGGGATGGAAATATTTTGGAGACTTTGTGCTATCCTGTACTGAGTCTTGAAATCATACAGTTACAAAGAAAAGGTTTTATAGAACAGAAGTCAGATAAAAGGACCACAAATTAACTTTTTGAGATTTAAATAATAGACATAAAATAATATTGTTTTGGAAAAGTAACTTGACTAGTTTGATGGCGGATTTTAAGACACATTTTCAGAGTTTTAAAGTTTCTGTAGAAATCTTTTCTAAATGTCGTCAGGTTTTATTCTTTATCTAAATGTACAGGTCACATCTAATGTATCTTCCAGCAAAGCAAGATAATGAAAGGAACAACAGAAGGCACTTTTAGAAACAAACATCTGGTTTTAGAAACAAAGCATCTGGTCTCCTCCTGGACTAAAGTTAGACATGTGATTGCAACTGAAAGCAGAATTCCTCTCATGTTTTAAATGTGTGGTTCTACTGACAAATACTGAAGGCAGAAATTATGACCTCAGATACGCTTCAGCAGCTGGAGTCCAGTACATGTTTAAAGACAGAATTTGCCCTTAAGAAGTGAAATAAAGGACAATCTCCTAACATTTAAGGGGGGATACACACCTAAATATTACACCAAAAATGCACAGTATCAAAACTGTATCTAGTAGATTGTAAAAGTGAAATATTTTTAGCATAAATATATATTGCATATTGTGTAAAATCCAACAAAAGCTTTTCTCCAGTTGTCTAGATAAAGCTGCAAAATTTTCTTTCCTATTTTGGAGCTATATAATACTTACTTTTCCTATTCTGCAGTGTTTATATTTTGAGTTAGTAAAGATAGATTATAGAAGAACTTTTCAGCTATGAAGCATAGTAGCTTTTGGATCTATGGTTAACCATTACTCTTTGTGTTATTTTTACTCTGTAAAAGTATAAACAGCTTAAAATATAAATTTTTTTCCACAATATTTTTTTTGAAGAAAATTCTCACTAAGAGGTCTAGAAATTACCCCCATACCATAAAGCATTCATGCTGTCAGCAACAGAATACTACGCTTGTTATCCAAAAACTCTGAAGTTTCTAACTTTTCATCCCTTCAAGCACTGTAAATGTATTATTTTCTAGGCTGCTTTTAAAATCTTAATAGATTGAAATCTATTGTATTTAGAAATGAAGATTCATACATATTCCATATAAACCCTATTTCATTTTGTTTCAAGTGCTGCATAAACAAAAATACATCAATTTATCTGATATTTATATTTTAATCTGCAGAAAGAAACAGAAAAACTCACATGAACAGTTCAGCTACTGTCATTTCATGATTTTATGACACCTCATTTGCTTTAGAACACATCTAAATCCAACTTCAAATGCAACTCTGGCTATTATTTAAAACATCATGATGGCAGCATGGCGTCCAAGATTGACATCTACTTTCTCAAGTTCAACATTTGACTGCACTTTCATTTGGCTGAACAAAAATGTTGTAATGTATCCAGTTTCTCCTAACAACATGCAGATGCAGGAGGACTGCGGGAAAGCTCAGTATACTTCATTAAAATATTGTCTTTCAGCACCATTTCCAACTTCAAATTACTTAAAAAAAAAAAAAATCTATGTGTAAATTTTCCATTTCAAAATGGATGATCACAATGAAAAAATAAACACAAGTTCTTTAATCTCTTAAACTCTGATTAGTGTCTGATTTCACAGCACTCTTCAGGTTTTAAAAAGTAAATTTTCACTTCATATATATTTCTACTAATACAGAGCAAAGACAGAAGGGAAGTTAGTAAGGCTTCTAAATAAAAATATTGTATCCTTATTAATTAAAACCTCAAATTCCCCCTGTGCTAGCAAAAATATTATAAGGAAAACAATATGGTAAAACCTAGAAAAAGTAAGGTGGTTTTTTTTGTTGTTTGGGACTTTTTTTGTTTATTCCATAAACAAGGAGGTGGAATTCCAGTTAAAGTCTTAGCATGTAAAAAAGCACGTCCCTAAAAGGAAACTGTTCTCTGTTAACTTTTCTAGAAGTTTTTGCTTACAAACAGGACCAGAACTATCAAGGTTCCTGTGCTAAAGAGTTTTGAATAAAATCTTATTTCAAAGAATTCGACAAAATCAGAACAATGTTCACAGAAAGAGCATTGAATAGCTTTGAGCTACTGACATATACATCAATTTAGCAGTTCCTTCTGTAGCTACACGTTCCAGTGGCCGCCTGCCTCCATGGGATCTGTGGCTTCCCTGCTAGGTTTAGCAAAAACTTATCAGAAATTTGCAACACCAACATAACCATTATACAGCTTCTTACCATATCTCTGCCTTATTTTTATACTGAGAGCATTCCAGAGGGGATCAAAGCTCACACAAGTAAGCTATATTCAGGGAAGCCAGTTCAGCATAAATCAAGGAAGCAGTCTCCAAGACAGTAAGGCTTGCTGGCAGAGATAGCAGCCTCGTATCTAATATAACATGTCTAGCATGGGCAAACATCATGGTGTGAAAGTTTCTGGAGACAAGTGTTATAATAGCTGTCTGCAGCACTGGCTGCTGACAGAAAAACCCAAAACAATACAAAAGGAAGAAAAATCAAAATATTTTCCTAACTAAATAATCAAAGATGAACAGAGAGTTATTACGCTTATGGAGTTAGATTATCCTAAAAACACCAGACAACATCTCTCTTGGAAAACTATATTGCTAGCTCAGTTCTGAGAAGAGAAAAAAATGTTGTTTTCTTCCCCAAAGGAAAAAGGCATTTGTATACAATTTGACCTACCAGAAGTTTTGAAAATCATGGATTGTCTACATGTCCTTGACCATAACTTCAGAATCCTGTCTCCAGTGGACACTTCAAAGCTTGTAATAATAGCTCTTAGAGTAGATTTAGAAGAGAATAGTTAAAGAGTTGCTATTATTAGAACATGAGTTTAATTTTGCAGAAAGTTCAAGTATTGGATACATTAACCTGAAACATTAACCTGAAGAAGATGCTACATTACAAAACCCGGATCATTTCCCCTGGGTGTTCTAGAATAAAAAAATCTTTATTAAAAAAATGATGTATCAATGTGATTTTGGTTTGTAAGAACTGAGGAATCAGTGAAAACTTTATATATCTGTGAACTTTAACCACAGAACTGTAACCGATATGCATAAAAGATAAACACATTTGCAGGACTTTTTTCCTAAGAAAAATTCATCTGCACTCCATCCCCACATAAACAAACAAACAAACAAATAAACACGTGTGTGTGAACTTAATACTGCAGCCTTCTACAAGGTTTCAGTTCAGGGGATTTGTTGGGTGGTTTTTTTTTTATTTTAACTTTTATTTACTTTTGATAACTAAGTGTAATACTTGTGGGAAATTTCAAAGGAATAAATAACATCATTAGGAATCTACTGAAAAATTCACCTAAAACTTGGCTTCTTTAATTTTCCATCTCTGCACAAATCACTCTAGTTTAATTGAAATAGATGGAAAGATAGAAATAGGAGTAGTAGCTATAAAAATTAATGCACTAACCACAATGTCAGAAGTTTGTTACTCAAAAATATTCAAATCACAGAATATTAGATCTGCACAGTTTATTAGAAAATTATTACATTTGAATTATTTAAATTTTTCTCCTTTCATGAACCATTGATAACCCCAATTTTTTTTACTGAAAATATCACTGATTTTTTAGATCTCATGGCTGAAAGAAAATATTTGAAACTTTGGAAAAAGTAGCAGTTGAAAGTTTCACAGTTTGAAAATAACTAGTATTTTGAGTGTTAAAATCAGGCAAAGCTGCAGTTTTCCCTCACACTGATTGATTTTTCTAGTCCTATATTCAATAGAGCACACACATCATTCATGAATGTAGGGAACATTCAAGGTCTTAATCCTGTTTGAGATGACCTACAGGGATTTTCTTACTCCTTGTTCTGTTTTATTCATAATGTTACACAAAACATAGAAGATTCACCTCTTCCCATCTAAAATTTCCAGCCATATGCTAGAACAAGCAGAAAGCATTATGGCACTAGATAACATTCAATTTACAATCTGTTGCTGCTCCTAACTACTGGGAGGGTTTATCTGTTACTTTGAAAGGAAAACCCCGCCAAGTTATATTTCTGATGCAGGCTTCATGTGACCTTACAGGTTTTCCTCCAAGGCAACACTAGCAGAATGGCAATGAATGCTGCATAAAGAACTTCAGCCATCTGAACGCCAAGGGATTGCTTATAGCTGAACAAAAAGAATACCTATATTTTCAAGCACTGAGTCAGCTAATTAGAACATAGAGTGGTTAAGAAACACCATATGCCAACTACAAAGCACAATTTTGAAGAGTACTCATTATTATTAAAATTATTGATATTAATATTAATACTAAATTTAATATTAGCGTTGAATTAATCCAAGAGAAAAGCATGTAGGTCAGCATCACAGAGCAGAAACTACCACAAGCTTTGAAGAAGTCAGCCTGTTTACAAAGGAGTCAACCCTGAAATCACGTGTCACAGGCATCATTGAAGGCACACAATTGATTTCTCAACTCAGAGTATTCACAACATTTTGATAAGTGAAAAATGGGCATTTTGATAAGTGAAAAATGGGCATTTTGATAAGGGTAAAGTGTAACTCATTTAATGCTTACAGAATCACAAAGTAAGCAGGGAAGCGTAAATATTACAGGATAAGTTTCAAGTTTGCTACCTTTTTAACTGTTCTAACAATGATCATTACTCCCAGGTTATTTAAGGAGTTGAAATAACTGCAGTCTTTCAGAAACAATTCAGTGAATTAAATTTACCATTAAATAATAGACGAAGAATGTACAAATAGTTCGTTGCATTATTTCAACTGATTTCCTTTTGCTCGCTTTTATATAAAGACAGCTCCCCTACCCCAGCAGAATAAATACCAAATTGTCAGAACCGTAAAAATTCACAGTCTCCAGCCTCAGTCCACATATGTATTGGTTTACACAGCTAGTAATTAATTTAGAGTGCAATAGCTCATTTGTAGTTGATACAGTAGCTTGCTCTTCTAGAAAATTTATGCAACCATGATACATCCTGTCAGCTACTTACATGAGCCAGCCATGTACCAGCGAGAACTGCAGAAAAGTTGTTACAATTATTAGGGGATAAATATCAACCACAGTTCCTAGGTAGGTAGGTAGATGGACTGACTTACCTGCCTGTAGGTAGATGGACTGACCCTCCCTTTTTTCTCCTCTTCTCAGCTCCAGGTGACACAAGCCACTTCTTAATATTAAGCATAGAATATCAGACTAATATTTGTTACTTGTATAAATTAACACTTATTTCTTAATTTAAACATTTTTTAATCATTACACAGATGGATTTTTTGGGGGGATTAATTAGAGAGAGGAAGGGACACGCTGAGTAAAGCACACTAATGAGGATCTACAGAGCATTATTTTGGCATTATGCCCAAAATCTCTATACTGAAAGAAAGAAAGAAAAACAATGAAGTAATGGTCTGAAAGCTTTGCTTCCTTGAGATCAGAACAAAAACCTCAGCTGAGACAGAAATGAATATTCAGTAAAGAAGCAAGTACTGAAATCTTAACTGCTGAAACTAATTATTAGGAAGTTTTTGCTGCGGCTCATGACAGTTGGAACCCATTATAGAAGCATTAAAATACTCAGTATTAATAAACTAAGCAATGTTTTTTCCAAGTTATAACCTTAGAAATTAGACTGATTATCTCATGTCCTCTTCATGTCAGAAATAAGATGATGTAAAACATATAAAGACCAGAATAGGACCCACTGAAAATGAAATAAATCTGTAAACATAAAATGACACAGATGAATGCCTGTGGTCTCCATAAATCAGGTTTTGAAAATAATTTCTGAAAATGTGCAGAATTGTCAAGTATTTAAAAGTTTCAGGGGGTTTGTGTTTGGGTTTTAATTTTAGAAAAAGGAAACTTCTTATAAATATAAAAAAACATTTATGAAGATATAAAACAGCTGTAGGAATGTTTCAGTCCTGAATAAATTGGACAGAATAGGATTTCTGGATGCATTTTCTCATTTTGTACTAAAAGTTTATTTCAAGTGCATTTTTTACATAATTAGAAATTTAAGGTATTTTTATATTTATGGATTTGAAGGCATGTGAAACAGCTTAGTAACACAGTTCATTGGGCCAAATTGAAACAAGTTTCCAGAAGTGTAGTCTTAGAAATCCATTAATTTCAAAGTATCCAAAGTTTTCTAAATTCCTGATAAAACATTACACATGGAGTCATATTTGCACAGTTGCCTACCTAAGTAAATAAAAGCAAAACAAGAAATATCTGTGGAATCATGCTCATCAAAGAACTGAGTGGCAAAGTTTTAAAAACACTTCCTTGAAGTTATTAACAATCTGTAAGTGTCCTGATTTATGAAATCAGAAGCCAAGGCCAAGTTCAATGGGTATCAGAAGGGCTGGGGTAAAAATTCGAACAACTCCCTCTTCCTCAGATGTTCCCCTACCTTCCAGAAAAAAAAAGAGAGAACAGTATTTACACTCAAAATATTTTCCAGTGAACTTTAGCAGCTTTTGATAACACTCTGATAAAGTTATTGCTAATTTCTAATAACTCCATTTCATGAAAGAAACATTGCCTATAAATTATGGGTGGGGTTGTTCTTCAAGTTCTCCACCTTTCTGTACTTCTTGACATCATGTCAACGAACAGTGTTTTGAAGTCTGAGAAACTACTGCAACGGTATTAGTTTCCCTACAGTACTTTAGATGCTCCAAAGCAGTTTAGGGTAATGACCTGCTATACACTGCCACTTGTTGATGCATATGTGTTTCATCCTTTCCCATGACATGCAACAGAAAGAGTTTAGACACTGTAATGAACCGTTCTTGTTTGGACTTAAAATACTTTTCCCCATCCCACAGTCCCTGAGCTGCAGGCCCAGACTTTGATCACCTGCTCACAAGAGCATAGAGCACTTTGAAACAATAGTTTATCAGGTAATGATGGAGATTGGTTTACTTTCCCTTAATTTACCAAAACTGAGTAGGTACATTATAATTCCCATTGAACAAAGCAAACCCTGGACAATCAAGGAATTTCCATAGTGAGATTACTTTATAATTATCAATATCCTTTTAATCTAAGTAACTGAAACATTCTCAGAAAGAATGTACTTCATTATCATAATTATGGCTTGTGAAAAAAGCATGCAGTGGCACCACTGAGCTGATACTTCAAAAAAATTTATTAGCATCTAGGCAATCAGCAACTAAACAAAGAAAACAAACATTTGAAGCCAACAGAATTACCTAGGTGCATGATTTCACATAATTCTAAAACATGAGTCATAAACACCAAGAATTTACATAACAGGCACTCATATTCGGGAGAGCTGGTTGCTCCCACAACCGATCAGGAGTGCTTGCTACTTCACGCTTTCCATCTCCTCATGCAGGAAAGGAAGTGTCAGGTTCCAAAAACCAACTAAATAATGGAGTTCTGCTCAAAGCAGAGCAAATGCATGCTAAGGTGTAAGTCTACTCTTTCTTAAGTATTGCTATTTGAGAAGGAAAAAAAAAAACTGTCAAGAAGCTAGTCCATCATCCCAAGGATACTGAGAATGTTCCAATTCATATTGTATCTGAGATATGAGCATACTGTCCTCTGGTGCTATATCCTGATCTTAAATAACCCACATGTTAACCCTCTTTAAAACTTAGCCACTCATTTATTGATGTTATTTTTCACTTATCCAAGTCAACTTAAGATGCTACACTACAGTTGAAGCACAGCTGACCTTCAGACCTTCTCTCCAAATGCTAAACTTAACCACCGCACTGTTCATAATCACAGCAGATGGTTATAGGCTTAATATGCACACATGAACTTTACAAGGTCTGTTCTCTGCTCCAAAGAAAAGGAAATGGAATTATATCAAGGTCATTGAAGCCTTTCCCCTGCTCTCCAATGTAAGAAGGTGTGGGGGGGTGAAGGCAGCAGCGCTGGAGGGGACAAGGATGAGAGAAAATCTGAAGGCAGAATAAGAAAAGACATCCTTGCCATGGTGGCCCAGTACTTCTCTAGTGCTGAGTCTGCATTAGTAGCTAATGGAAACTGAGACATACTGCTGGTTCCAGTACTTTGTCTCTAATTTATTTATTTTTAAAGCTACTCCGCCTCTACTTCTATGATAAGTAGGTTCTTAATTTCATCATAATAATTTAATAATTGATGGTGATTAGTAGTATTGCAGATAATTGGCGTGCTTTAACCCCAGACAGCAATTGAGTATGACACAGATACTCACTGACCTCCTGCTGTGGTGGCATGGGGAAGAGAATCAGGGAAAAAAGGAAAGGCTCATGTGTAGAGATAAGAACAGCTTAATAATTGAAACAAAGTAGAATATACTAATAATACTATTAATATTAATTATGATGATATAATGATGATGATGATGATGATAATAATAATAATAGTAATAGTGGTAGTAGTAGCAGTAGTAGTAATGAATAAGAGAGAGAGATGGCTGATGCCCAGACAATCCCCAAGTACTGATTGGCCTTTGCTGGACAACTGCCCCCAGTGTATTTACTGAACGTGACATTCTGTGGTATAGAATTCTTTGGTTAGTTCAGTTCAACTGTCCTGGCTGTGCTCCCTCCCATCTTCTTGGAGGGAGCTCACTGGCAGAGCACAGGAAACTGAAAAGTCCTTGATTTAGGGTAAGCACTGCTCAGCAAAACCTAAGACGTTAGTGTGTTATCAACATTATTCTCATCCTAAATTCAAAACACAACATTGTACCAGCTACTAAGAAGAAAATTAACTCTATCCCAGCTGAAATCAGGATAATAGTCATCATCAATAACTGTCTCCATTTCTACTAAATGAAAAGTCCCTTTAATTTAGCACATGTAATACAACAGATTTGTCTCAAACAGCTAAAACAAATTTTAAAATTCATGCTACCTTCCTTCAAGTAGTTTTTATTTGTCACCTAACCCCTTCTAAACATATTTTTTATTGTTTCCTTTGTACATTAACTTTCCCAGCTCATGGAGATATTGGAATTTTATCCAGTGATTATATTAATGAATATAAATCACTCTCTACACTGGATAATGAGCATTATACTGACTATTGTAGTATGCCTCATCATTATAACAAATAATTAAATACCCATTTACTGTCAGTGTAAATGTTTCTTGATTTTCTTCTCTATTTCAGACTTATGTCACGAGAAGCCTGGCTTGTGCTTACTAGCATTTGGCAAATTTGAGAAATCAGAAGACAAATTAAAAGCAGGTGGTAAATATCTTTAAAACACTTGTGTAAATGAAGGCCTGTACAACTGTGAAGTACATTGGCATAAGCACAAGAAGCAGAGTCATGGAAGAGGGCATTAGTGATGTTAATTACATCAATGTTATATGAGGTGGGGTTATCATCTTCCCAATATTAGCAAATTTAAGATACTTCCAGGCAAGTTGTGAACTGCTGTATCAGAGTTTTATGGATAAAACCCCCTATTAAGATAAATGTATTTCTAATCCTGCAGAGTTACCAAATGACTGGAAGGAGGAAAGCCTTTTCCATCATATATTGGTATATGCAGTGCAACACTTCAGCATTCAGAAACAAGAGGAAATTAGGAAGGAATAGCTTTGGAAGCTAAGTCAGACAGAAAACGCAAATATGAGCAAAATAACCCCACTGTTTTCTCCTCTTTGATCATTGACAAAGTCTGCCTCATAACCCCACCTTTGGTGATGAACCATGTTAGCATATCTGATCCAAAGAATCAAAATTTTCAAATTGTAGAATCATTAAAGGTGTAAAAGACCTCCAAGATCATCAAGTCCAACCATTGACCAAATACCACTTTGTCAATTAAGCCATAGCACTAAGTGTCACGTCCAGTCATTTCTTGAACACCTTCAGGGATGGTGACTCCACCACTCCTCTGAGGAGACCATTCCAATGCTTAACCACCCTTTCAGTGAAGAGTTTTTTCCTAATATCCAGTCCAAACCTCCCCTGGTGCCACATGAGACCATTTCCTCTCATGCTGTTTCTGGTTGTCTGGTAGAAGAGACCACCTGCCACCTGGCTGCAGTCTCCTTTCAGGTAGTTGTAGACAGTGACAAGGTCTCCCCTGAGCCTCCTTTTCTTCAGGTTAAACAGGCCCATGTCCCTCAGCCATTCCTCATATGACTTACTGTCTACATCCTCTCTAGCCATGACAGCTAGTTGGGTGAAAATAAGAACAGAACGATGACAGAAGAGAGAAAATAAAAGACTCCCCTCCCCCAAATGTAAACAAAAACCTCTGAGAAGCCCATTCCACAATGCAACTATTTATTTTGATCCTCTGACTGGTAGACAGACAGCAGTGATGGAGAGGCTTTGCACCCTCGAGTGAGAGTTCCAATGTTACTGTGAAGTACTCACAAATGGGCAGATGGTCTTAGCAGCTACAGCCTTCAGCTCCAAGCACTCCGGAATTCTTTACACAAGACTATGTTTAAAACTAGACTATGCTTGAACCGTAGATGAAACTATTCTCATCATTTCTAGGAGGATTTTTCTTGCTTAAATATTAAACCATGTAGTGAATACATTGCATCAACCATCACATCTCTGTGGAAGCTGTCAGCAACAACCCTCACAGACTTTCAGATTTAAATTTTATTTGAACTCTATTGTCCCTCAAGTTCTGCTGTACCTCTCAGCTGATGTTTTCAAGGACTGATGTACACCGACAATGTCCACTAGACTGTCATGTCTATTAGGAGATGAGCTTCTAGCAGAGATAGTATGAACAGCTCACATGTTTAGATAAATTTCTATCTGCCTCTACCACAGTAAATGACTTATGCAGAACTTCCACTCTTCCTATGCTGAACCTAGTGGCAACCAGTTTTGAGACAGTGGGAAAGGAAAGGGATTTTAGATTTGTCTTTCAGAAGTAATGCAAACATTTCCCCCTTGGCTCTCCAGAACTTAAACACATACTTCTCTTTCCTTAGGTTGCTGCACAGACATAAGATGAAGGATGCTGGCAGAGCAGATGACATTTCAGGTTGGACTGGGCTACTCATCTGATTGGGATGGAAATGAAACTCTATTTCAAAAGCCTTTCATAATTCTAGTACCTTGGCAAAAATAAAAAGCTTGATGGCTTCATTAAACATTAAATTTAAATGACCCATCATCCTAAATCAAATTGGAGTGTTTCTGGAATGCTATTTTAGGATTTTTTTATTATTTTACTGAAAATAATTTTCTATTATTCTCGTTATCATTTCTTGGATCAATATTTAGTTTAAGTGGCAAGTTTTTGGTAGTGGGAGTGGGCTTCCAGGATGGCTTCTGTGAGAAGGCACCAGAAGCTTTCACCATGTTGGACAGACTCAGGGGCAGCTACTAACTCACAGCCTGAACACCAGGCAAAGCAGTAACATGACCTCATAAAGGAGCTTTGGTCATCTCCACATTAGTATTTCACAGATTACTGAAGAATCAAGAACAAAATTGTCTGGAAATAGTTGCATTAGAGAATGAAGGCAAGGATGGAAAAACACATTTCAGATGGTTGATAAATTTGGGATTGTCTGATTCCATATCCTAGAGTAGGAATCTCTCTACAGGAAAGTAAGAGAAGAATTACACTCTTGTGCGCACTGGACTTGAAGCAAAAAATGCTTTGAGCGAAAACAAAAAACAAACAAAAAAAAACCCCCAAAAAACCCAAAAACCAACCAAACAACATCAACAACAAAAAAATCCACATAAATTTTTGCTTTCTTGTGTGCATGCTCCTGAAGAGGTGAATGCTTGATGAACTTCTTACAAAGTTGGACTTCTAGCAGTGGTTATATACTGGAAACGTGTATCTGGGGGATGGACGGGTGGAAATCAGTTCTGGGTAACTTGGACTGATGGAACATGGGGTTATGAGTCCATGAAATAGCAACAAAGATATTACTAGTGAGGTTTTACAGTGTTTAAGGTAAGATATACTGGGAGAATCATAGTACTGTCTCCCCAAATGTGCTTTCTTATCCCCTCCCTTGTGAAAGTCCTGATACTCATGCGATTGCATGTAAGGAAATTTCAGAAGATAATTCAAGATTTTACCCTTTGGGGATTTGAGCTTCTGATCACATCTTTCTGAAACAACTCATTGCTTGATGGTGTGAAGCTGCTGTCTGTAAAGGAAAGGCTAGAGAAGTCTGACACCAGTAGAAAGCAAAGGACTGTAGCAGCTCCTGCTTTGGTGAATTTATGCTGATAGATAACTGTACCTCATACCCTGCATTTCACACAGACCAAAGCAGTGAAAAAGTCTTTACCACTGACTTTTTTTGTCATACAAAGTAAGTTTAAATGACTTAACCAGTCTGGACCTAGATACCATAATTTGGTATCTGGGTGAAAATTGTTCATCGTTAGTGACACTGTGTGCCAGGATATTTTATAACAGAACTATGTTATAAGCAGGGTGCGATTTCTCCACTGTTGTCACTAATAGCTGTGACTCTCAGTGATAGTTTTTAAACTCCTCAAGTGATATAGCTCCAATCTATTTAGAGACTTCATTTTTCATGAAGTCTAGCATCTTAGCACTTCAACAGGCCATAAAATATCTTTATGAAGTTTGGCAACAGTGTTATGCACAAACTGAAAGCTAGAGAGTTTCACTTTGTCAGGTTCAGTGATGTGGCAGATTTATGGATGGAAGGGAAAAAGGACAGCTGCTAGCTTTCTCTCCATATAATACTGTTTATTAAACAATATAAACATGTGCATAAAGTCTCCTCAATAACTAGCTTGCACTGTCTTCTGACTCAGAGGAAAAATAAAATCTGTATATATGCACTTCTCATCCCCATAAGAATATCTTGATACATTCCATATCTTCTTGCTCCTTTGCCATACATTACAAAAGCTGGTAATTTAGGCAGGATATACCTTTATGAGTTCTGCCCCCTTCCAATGTACTTGGTTTATTTCTTTGTCAACTTTAAAACCTTTAAATAAGCATCTCTGTTCTATAACTTACCACAGTCAGGAGATAGGGAAGATATTAAATACATGCGAAAAGTAACCTAATCTGAAGCACATCAGCTCTCACCTTTCTCCTATATTGCAAGGTCCTAATAAAATTGCTTTACTGATTTATACCACCAGCTTGTCTATTCCAGTAGCTGAGACTAGCTAATAGCAGAGGTTTCTGAAAAACATGAAGTCCATCTTTATAATAGGCTACTCATATTTTCATTGAATTGATTCATTTCAGAAAATATGCTAGTTGGACATACTCTTAGTGTGTCTAAATATGTGACATGTCTTTAATCTGAAATACTTATTGATCAGACCCCTATTTTGTAAAGAAGAAATTCTGTTTAAAATAAGTTATTATATAAATTAAAATTATGGATCTCATTTTCTGCCCCTCACTTCTAAACAGAAAGTCAGAGGATGGTCGAGTGTGGAAGGGACCTATGGAGGTCATCTTGTCCAAAACCCTAATATCAGTGAAATAGAAGGATTTTTTTCTTCCCTGTATGAACTTTCTTTCTCCTTTATATCTTTTCCCTATATATTTTCTTCCTCATCTCTCTTCCCTCCTCTGAAGAGACAAAACACATTTCTTACCCTTAGATAAAGTGAAATATAATAAATATAATAAATAATAATAACAATATAACAAATACCATGACATCATGACAATTTAGGACCGAGGACATCTCTTGTTCCTCCTCTTCTGCAAGTAATATTCATATTTATTATGACTGTTTCAGTAACTTCCATGCTGACTATGAATTATTAGTGAAAATGTGAGATTTGTCCAAGAATGCCTTTCTAAATCTGTTGATTATTTCTGCTTAATAGAATTCATCCTCCAAGTATACTGAGCTTATTTAGGATCAATAAAATGAAGATAAAAACATAGCAATGGGATTTGATATTAATTTCTGTCCCCCTGCTCTAGCTGGCTAGTCCTAGAAATGGGAAATAAACAAAAATGCCTAAGGCATTAGTTATACTCACTCTGTGGAAATTAAGTCATTTGTTAATACCATTTTATTGCATTGGTTTCTTTCTACTCTGTACTGCAGAGCAATGCTGAGAGTAGTCAAGTTTTTTGTATTCCTTTAGATGAAAAAAAAAGAACATCTATACTTATATGATTAAACTTATTGCATGGATAAGACTACACAACTTTATGCAAATATTTTAAGATCAGACTTTTATTCCAAGGTACTTTCTTGTTTAGCTTAAGAGCAGAAGACAGAAGTGCAAAAGGCCTGGGAAACATAAATAATTCCTTGTATCTATGATCCAGACATTACGCAGAAGGCATGCAAGACAGATTTATGCTGAAATTTATCCTCTCTCTCATCACACTCAGCCAACTGGCTGTTCACTTTTTTTTAGTTTTTCTTCCTTTTTTTTTTTGTCCAAAAATGCTTGGACCCATGAATTAGGAAACAATTTCCTATAAATATTTTCTAGTAATAGATTTTTTAAATTATGCTTGATGAAGAGGAAGATGTTTCTTTTTAAATACAAAGCATTAAATTGTCAGGAAATTAGTCATTGTAATGGGATAATTAATTTTCTTTATTCTAGCTGAATAGTTTGATAATTTTCTTTTCCATTAAGGGTCTGTGACAATATACAAACTTTCTTTAAAGTTATGAGAAACTATTTCTTTCCATCTTCTGATAGTACAGATTATAACACTAAAAAAAGAGTAAGTTTTTATTTTGCCACAGGCAAGTGTTGCTCTGCCAGTGATTTTAACTTCTCAGTAGTTGCAAGTTTCAGTCTTCTGTAGTTTACACACAACTTTATTAGGCCGGTCTAGTTTAATAGGCTTTAACATTTTCAAGGTTGCCTTTCCCTCATTAATGAATATGAGTTCAGCAAGGCCAAGTCAAAGACCTAAGAGAGGTCAATAAGGACATTTGTGTGTTTCTCAGCATTTTTCATGGAAGAGGTGGAATTTTTTAAATTAAACTAAAGAAACAAAAATGCACCAATAACTACAGTTATTTAGAATAGCTTTCTTAGCACACTTGTGAAGTAAATCCCTAATTCTTCAGCCTATATTGTATTTTATGATAATCATCATGATTGTTGGTTTTACACTGAATTATAGTTCTAAGAAAATACTTTGAGAACTGATTATAGAGGTACAAGCTTCCTAAAATGTCTATTCTTGAGATGCACATTCACATAGGAGGTAGCTTGGTTAAGGTACTAAAGTCTAGAGGAAGAAAACCTGAACATCAGAAAATGCAATCATTTCTAGTTGAACAGAATCCCATGATCTAAAAATGTGCAAACATGAGTTGTCACAACGACAAATAGAGAAATCAATAGTGGCTGCCAGTCAATACACAACAAAATATCAGTCATGGTTTACTTCCTGACTCAGTTTGAGAGGTAAATATATCAAAGCATGGATGATGCTCTTCACAAGGATATTTAAACAAGTACTGCATTTTCGGCAGTATAGAAATAGGGCCATGCCCTGGGCTAACTTCCTTACACATGCTCTGAAGGACTGCTTTGTCCCTGCAGATATTGATTCTGGCAGGCAGCAAGGCTGAGGATCCCCTCCCTGGGAAAAATGCTCTGCCCTCATACTGGCCTGCACAGTCTTGCACACACACATGGACATTTGTGCTACTGACATCCAAACAACAGTATGAGCAATCCTTTACTGACTGCAGCCTCCTAGACACTCTGCCTAAAAACCTGTGACTAATAGGTGAGTAATTAAGTTCTGTTTTCCTAATGATTATGTGTTCAGGTTATGGCTTGATTGATCGTGGTAGGACAGCCTGGGAGAGTTCATCCAAAAAAATGGCCACCAGTATTGCATGGCTTAAAATGTCATTAACCAGCAATATCTTGTACAAATGTCTAAGAATGATATCTAATTTCATCTATCCTTTGTGGCTTCCAAAGCATGCAGGATTTATGGACCAACACTCATGTCATATTTGATCAATTACTTCAGAACAAGCCACGAAGGTGTAGTGTGTGACATTTCCTAGAATAACTCAAAATACCACTCTTCTAAAAAACACCAAATCTATTATTCAGGTGTATTTGCTCATTTTATTGGACTGTCCCACTTAAAAACTATGTCCCAACTTCTCTAGATCAGCCTAAAGATTTACTTCACTGAAACGATGAGCAGTCTGGGAGAAGCAATTTTGTGCCCAGAGTAGTCTGTTTCTGGAAGCTTGTGTTGTGACATAGGGAAAATTTATTCATGTAGAACCAAAAAGGTTTGTTTCTGTATAAGGAAGACCCTGTAATGCAGATCAGGTATGACCTCATGGAGAAGCACTTGTTCTCCTGCTGAAAAAACATGCCTGCAGGCCTGGAGGTTTGCCCTGTAGCTGCAGCACTTCAGTCAGGTTTTATAGCAGACAGAGTATCTCAAATTCCCTTATCAGAGCGCTCTCAGAAGTCATGAAGTCCAAGTGGCTTCCAAGTAGAAGAAAGAGATTTCTGCTAACAAATTCAGCTCAATTCACGTGTGGTTGTTATAAAAGCATAACAAGAAGGTTATAGAACCAGAAAAGCCTCAGGTACATGTGGCAGTATTCCCCAGTTATAATTTTACCCCCAAAAGTTGTTTGAATGAGTTGCTCTTAGATACCCAGCTGTAAGGAATATCTGGGATCACTTGTCAGCACCAAATTGATAGTTTATACCAACATTGACTACTGCTATTTATGGAGAGTTCTCTAAAACAACATACTGTGGGTAGAGAAGAAAAAAGATGATAAAAAACTCAGAACCAGGTTATGTATGTGGACTTTTATATTTTGGATTGGAGAAAGTCTGTAATCAATTTTTAAAACTCATATCTGCACAACTGAAACATACAGTCAGAGAAAGTTAGTCACACTGAGCAAAGTGCAATATCATCAAAGCTGAAAGTTCTGAGAAAGCCACTGTACAATTCAAAGGACTATTCATTTCAACAGCTTACAGTTTGATAGTCCAAGGTCATCTGACCTAAAATGAGAAATAGATACAGGTAACTTTAAAAAAAAGCAGGAAAATTATGACATATTGGAAGGAATACCCTGCAGCTACAAGACCTTGGACTGTCACCTCATTAGAATTCAAAGTGTCAGAGGCAGCCAGGATCAATACTTGACTGACAGACCAACATGGAAAATTATTTGAATGTTCCAGAAGTGTGCTGGAGTTTCAACCAGTGGTTTAGAGTCTTCAGATTAGATTTTAAAACAACAGATTCTAAAGCAGAACTTACTATAATTAAAAAATTTATTCTCATATTTAGCCCTCCTCAATATGTGACTGCACCACTTTTTTCCATTCCAAAGTTCATTAGCATAAATAGCTGCCTTTAGACAGGTTGAAAATGCTATTTTATACTTAAACCTCAAGCACTAACAGAATTCAGATATAATGCTTCAATAAGACTGAAATAACTTAATGCCTTTGGTATGGGAAGGTTTATATTTCCAGTAGAAGTAACTTCGGTTTCAGCTTTCCCAAGAACAATCAGTATTTAAAAAATCACATAGTATAATATTCTTAAAGATCAAAATTTAGAAAATTTGTTTAGACTTAAAGTCTTGTTTTAATTTCTAGAAGGTTGAACTTACTTACAGAGTGTTGATTGCTCTAGCAAGCCCGTAGGGACAGAAAATATGATATTTCTTCCACTTTTTTAATTTTGTCATCTAAATACAGATTAACAAAGGAAAACAGATTACTAATAAAGAACTTTCAGCCTTAAACAACAGCTCATGCTAAAGCAGACGCAACTGCCACATAATAGGGGCCAGGTTACTTGACTACAGCAGTTTATGACTCTCAAAGGTTTATCAAAAATCATAAAGCAGTAACTTCATTGTTTGCCTTGAGCCAATTAAAACTATGTGCTTAATTCCATAAATATAAGGCAAAGAAATGTATCTCACTATCAATACATATGTAGGTTATTACACACAAAATTTCAGATGGGAGTTTGGCACACTTTTCCAGGAACTAATAACTTCTAGTTTAATAAGTTTTGAGCCAGAGACAGCTCTTATCTAGGGTAAAGAGTTTTGAATCCTGGATTAAAACTTCGTAAACACTCTTAAAATCCATTCTGCAGAATGATGAAGAATGGCCATTACCTTGAAACGACCTTGCAAAGTTCCCCTACTTGTCTCCAGAAGTATTTGTGAAATGCAAGGGTCACAACATGCCACGACTATTTGAATTTCCATATAAACCTGAGCAGTTGCCTTCAGTAGTGATTTTACTGCCTATGCAGGAACAGGCATGTGATAATCAAGGCTATCTCAGAAAGAAATATATAGGAGAAAGCTGCAAGGTATTGAACATTTTTCATCTTTACTTTTGTATGACACTTATTCTTCTTAGTTAGTTTTAGTTTGGTAATAAATAACATATGCTAAGCCTTTTTTTGTACAA
This sequence comes from Corvus moneduloides, assembly GCF_009650955.1. Classification (NCBI taxonomy): domain Eukaryota; kingdom Metazoa; phylum Chordata; class Aves; order Passeriformes; family Corvidae; genus Corvus; species Corvus moneduloides. The sequence goes on along the minus strand of NC_045476.1, from coordinate 136,494,274 downwards.
CATTGATCTGTTAAACCTCCATTGCATTACACATATTTGCATACTCACATCTACCATAAAATTTTGTTGATATATCTGCCAGCTAAAAAGCATCAAAGCTGCCACTGGCTTGAACACAATTCATTAATTTCATTGTTCTATCAAACAACAGTAAAGAAGTAAATCAGATGCTTTGAGGTAACATAGCAGTGCCACTTAACATGACAGTACTGCAATTTCTTATGAACAACATGATATAGTGTAATACAGGAAGACAGAAAACACAAATGATAAAAAACCAATTACTTGCTGATAAAAATATGTAAATATTCTCTTCACACTGACGGTCCATAAAACTGCCTTATAGCTAACAGCAAGATGAAGCTTAGATCTCAGACAACATTTGATATATGACAAAATTTCTTAAATTCTTTTGATCTGAGCCCCATAATGATCCCCTCAAGGTTGCAGGCTTTATACCTGACAGATCATTGTTTTATAGTTTAATACATTCTCTTCCAACAAAGCAGTGCATAAACAAGTGCTTTAGCAATTAAACAAATGTTGCAGGGGCATGTAATGGTACCCATACCTCATTTCTATGAGCATGGTTATCTATATAATAGAGCTAATTGCTCCCACAGTGAGGGACAGCATGGACTTCTGCCAGCCCTGTTTAAAGAAGCCTTCTACTGTGTGTGACTAGCATGAAAAACAAACAAATTCGCTGTGCAGCTACAGAAAGTCTCAGAAGTGCTCTGTCCTCTAGAAAGCGTGAAATAATAGCAGTAGCACATCTGGCCCCTCACAACAGGTGGAGAGAGTAATTAAGTTTATGAAAGGCAGGGCCCTCTGAGTAAAATCTATGGGGTTTGTGACAAATTCATTGGACTAAGAAGCCCTCTTAAGCTCCTGCAGGCATTTTTCTCTTCTTCTGTGAAGCAGAAACTAGCTATAAACAGGAACAACTCCAAAAGATAGTATACACGGATAAGGGAAGCTTAATCTGGAGTCCCGAATAAATCAAAACTCCTCAAGCAACAGACATATTGATTTTAACAGCTTTATTAACTGGCTAAGAGAGTTATAACCGCAGTAAGAAACTAGACTTTGTTATTCCGGAAATCCTTCCATTTTGATTTTTCTAAGGTGTCAAACAGCAGAAATTATTTTGATAATAAACTAAGCAAATAAAAAAGACGAATTAAATAATCTAAGGTAAATTTCAAGTAAAAAAAGGAACTGAGACCAGTATCAGGTACCTCTGTTCCACAGCATCAGGCAAGAAGAACTCTCTGTATATTTATATGGGGATTTCTGAGGAATTTCATCAGGTTGATAAAGAAATTGAGGGGGATGTTAGTATGTAAATGAAGAGGGTTACTTGAAACAGAAACGCAATGAGAATTTTCTATTGTTCCAGTGAAGAGAAATATCATTATTTCTAAGATATGAAATCCTTTTAACCATATACTTCAGGAAATTGGGAAAATTAACATTTAAACTCAATTACAGCATATTGGAGTACAAGTTCTTAGATTGAAATGCTTCAGTAACAGAGAATAAAGAAGGCTGTAGAAAAAAAAAAGAGGAGTTTCTAAATAAATGAATGAATAGTGATATTAAACTGCTTTAGTAGAAGTAATTAGTGAACAGGCAGTTGTCAAGGTATCTATCTTTAGCTTAAGTTTGTATTAGATGGTACAGAGCTGGCAATAAAAAGCATCAGTGATTTCTTGAGTTTCAGTAAGAAAACAGCAATAGTTTGTGCAATGGCAAACTACTCTTCTGCCTTACTCTGGGAAGTGTAACAGTGACATTTTTGCTTCTCAGAAAATTTGTTCAGAAACTGCAGTCCACTAACTACCACTTAACAGTGAGAAAGCAGCCACAGGCTTCCAGTCAAATGGAAACTAGACCTCTGAACATAAATTAAAAGGAACAAATAATATATAAATATCTGTTTATGTGTGAATATATGCATTTCTTTATGCAAATATATATACATACATGCATTTCAGAGAGTATGTTAACATGCTGTTCCCTTATCTGCGTACATAATCAAAGAGAAATAATTTGAGGCTGAAATTTTCTGCTCTGAGCTTGTACCATGTGGATAAGCCTGTTGATTCAAATGAGTGTGTCCTGAGCATCTTAGAGAAGGCTGGAGAGCTGCACTGGTGCAGTAGTGTGATGCTTACATAAAACATTTTTTCATTATACCAATCAACTTTTATTACCGAAGAAAATCAGTTCAGTTGCAAAAAACATTTAGTGTGTCAGCAAAATAATTTTCTGTTCAGCCTTTAAGTTTTTCAAAGAAAGGGCAGTCAACTTGTTTCTTGCCAGCAAATCAAAACGAAAAGCCATTACAATTTTGTAGCAGTTTCAAAGGCAAACTGCCATAAAAGATTTTAAGTAAAGTTCCTGAAATCTGTTTTTGTGTTGTTAAAACAGGCTAACATAATTTGAGAAGTATGAGTTTAGTAAACAACAATATTCTCATACACCATAGAACACTGAGGACTCCAAAGGTATTGGTATATAAAGTCTACCAACAACCTTTATACACCTAAGTGGTTGATTCTAAAGATTGTCATGTGACAACAAAATTAAAATTTTTGATCCTTATTTCCAGTACCAATACACCATCAAGAATAAAAAGTAACCTCTTTTAACTGGTAGCAGTCTAACTGTTGTAGGAAGGAGAACAGTAGAGGTAAGGTTTGTGAGCCTCTTCATTACTGTCATTCTGCTGTGGACTGGATAAAGGTACAGCAGTGCTTTGCAAACTGCTGAGAAGCAGCATAGACAGCACTCATGCCACATGCCAAAACACAACTCAGCACAGGATTAGTCCATAATGTGTACTAAAGGATGGTGCAGAGCATCCCAGTGATGATAGGTGAGGGAGAGTCTCTGGGGAGCCATTCCTTCTTGTACAGTGATACTCACAACCAGAACAGAACAGCAGCCTTAGGACCATCCACAGCCAATTTAAAGGATGATTTCTATTGGTAAAAGTTATCTGTAGAACCTGGGCATGGTGTTGTGCTGAGGAAAAAACACTCCTTAACCAGGGAGGTCTATCAACTGATGCTGGTCAACCCTGCACTCCACTGCAGGAAGTTCACTTTCTGATGATTTTTCCAATTGGCTTTATTTGGGCTTTCCTCTTTTGAACACTAACTGTCAACAGAAAGCTACTGCAACAATGGCTAATGCAATTCCGCAATACAGAAAAAAGACATTTTCAGGCAGGATGACTCTCTGTACAACACTGAGACAACAGTCTGTACTGCATCCAGTTTTTACACTTAAAAAATGGAAAAATTTAAATAGGTTATCATTGGCTTGCCATGTATGAGGACTTGCTTCTGCCCTGAAAAAAGCTCAAGTGATATAAATATGGCACACAGCAGTACATAGAAAACTGCTGTGTAAAAGTAGAAAATACAATTTTTCTTATGTCTAAGAAACAGCTGTGAAAGTCATGAGTAGGAGTTGGACTCCCAGCTGAACACTTGATAAACATTTAATCAATGGTGGTTAAAGGATATGAAAAACTCCATTGCTAGATGTATTGTTTCCCATAAATTGATCTAGGATACCTTTTAATCAGAGCTTACTCAGCTGTATAGAGAGATGACTGAGGAAGTAATTTTGTGAGCTGTTATATAGGGCTGCAACAGAAACATTAATAGTCCCTCTGACATTCAGGTCCATGAATTCCTGGAATAGATCTTAAAGTGTGAGAGTGGCATGCTCATTTTTCTTTTCCATAGAGAAAGGTTGTCCTGGACATGAAATCCACATAGTTTTGCTGCACTAGGAGCAGGGTTTATAATCCTCACAGGGGAGGTAATGTTGGTAACAAGAATTGAAAGCACTGCATGGGATGAGATATGGCTGAAGAGACAACGCTCAGAAGAATGCAGGCTGACAGAAAGGAGCCAAGAGGAAAAATAGGATTTGATGAGGCTGATGTGGCACAAGGGAAACACAGCAGCCAGGAAAGCCTTGTGGGCCAAATGAAATTAATGTCACCAAGCTAGCCTAGGTACATAGCTCTCAGAGTGCTGTGTGGGGTCCAAAAGATAAAATGAAAAGGATGGGGTGATAGGAAAAGCAGCCTTTCCATAAATAGAATATTTTAGAAATAAAATCACATGCAGAAAATATAATATAAGAAAAGCAAAGCTGCCTGTTTTTAGACAATTCACATGATCCACAATACAGATGAGCAAATTTCTGTCTCTGGACCACTGTAGTTATTCTCCAAGGCAGTAAAAGATTCAGTATTACTTCTGTGTTTCTCCAAAGAGTTAGTCTGTGCACAGGCAGGGATTTGAATAATTTACAGTAGAATGTCATTAATCCTGCTACTCCAGGACCTTATCAAAGTACAGATTAATGAGAGGTCATGTAACTTCAATGTGCTACTGCTAGCACAAGCAATCACTCTGCCACTGAACTATTATACTTCCTTACTGAGCATGAACATTTCAATGAAAATAACAACTTTGGGTGGCTGTACAAGAAAACAAGCTTTTTACCAGAGATCACAGTGACTTAACAACTTTGGGCTAAGCTAATTTAGATTAATTAGATCTGGAATATTTATGTTCCACCATATGAAAGTTAAGGAGCAGAGTTAAATAAATAGACAGATAGATAAATCTGACAACGCTATCCTCAACTATGTCCTTAAAACTGCCTTTTAAGGATTCTCTGTTCCACAGACTAAAGAATCAAAAGTATGGCCTGCATTTCTCTAAAGTTAGTGCTAACACCTTGATCTGAGAGAGTCTTTTCCCTTCACTCCAGCTGTCTTGCAAGGCAGAGATTTCCTAGCACCAGGGCACCAGAGGGAGTTTTGTGCCTAGCACAGCACCAGCACGTGCAGCTGCGCCGGGGCTGCTGTGAGTTCGCGGGCAGGCAGTGCCCGATCCATAGCGCCGACTCCATCGCTGCGTCTCCGCATCGGCCAGCGCACGCAGACTGTGCTGCCTGGCAGCACAAGAACGTGATTTTAATGGACTTCATTAATGCTAACAACTCCACCTGTAAAAGCGCTGTAAATTCAAATGACTGCACAGTTGTACTCTCTGACTAAAGTCGATATAATACTATATATAGCAATATTCAATCAGCAAAATGGTTGCTGATGGTTAAAATGTTTACTCAGCCACTGGAAGAACAGGAACTGAGATTCAATGAACTGACAACCTACAGTACATATAGTTTCTGAACTGACCCTTTGTATGTACACTAGCTTCCCAGATGAAAGAAGATAATCAGCATTTAAAAGAATTTGCTTTGCTGTGCCGAGCTAATATTGACTACTGGACTGCAGACATACACTGAAAACAGCCACAGGGAAACAGCTACTCTTTCATTTCAGCTCTGTCCACGAGGTAACACTAATATGATACTACACAGAAGTGAGTGGAGGAGACAAAGTACAGACATCATACTTTGATGCAGTGTCCAAATGATGCTGACCAGGTAGCAGGACAAGGCAGTATTCCTCTTTGCATGAGCAGAATTAACATTAATTTTGCTGGAACTTCATCTCTACTAGATGATTAAAACTAAATCTCATCTCAGTGACAATACCACAACTTTGAAGCAAAACATTAAGAAATGTATTTGAGGAGGTACATAAAATTCTAGAAAATAATGATGATTAATGAAAAGATGACAGGGTTAACTAAAAAGGGAAACTTTAAAGATTGTAAAACCAAAAATGTTCTGTTAACTCAGAATTGGATTAGAGTGTTCTAAGTGCTTCAGGACTCGACACCATGTAAAGGCTGATTTATACTCCAGGCATCATAATGCCTACCTACTTCAGAATGACAAATAGCACCGTGCTGAGATCTCAATGGCAGCCCCAGAGCACTAACAGCAAATGTCTTCCATCTTAATATCTGAGCCTCTGCAATTCTCCTCACTTAAAATTCTGAGCACTTAACTTTTCTCGTTGCATCTAAATCCAGATACAAAAACCTTCAAATCAAACTATTTACCTCAAGTGAAATCTACCCTGAATAATTCATAAGCAGCAAGGAGTCTGAAACTGAACGATCTGAAGAGTGCGTTAATGAAGTCTAGAGTTTAAAATATAATGGTATAAAAGTTATTATGGATCTTTTCTAACCTTATAAGAAAGAATATTGGTGTCTGTAACAATGAAAGATCCCAATGAACAGGGAAAGAAACACAGTTCAGGTGTCTTGTTGTCAGTGACTGATGCTGCTAACAGAATCACACCGATTACTACAGAGAAAGAGCTGCTGTTTGAAGCAATTCCTGATGAAGGAGCTGAAGTGTTCAGATTGATTCTTATTCATCCTGCCCCTGTGAAGAAGTATTGATCCTAAAAATAGCTATAAGAAACTGCAATTCAATTAGAATAAAGTACAAAAGTCAAGAAAATGCACAGAAATGCAGGGCACATTATGATGACACTTACCTAACGAGAATTTTTGACTCTTTAAGACAAGGCAAAAAAATCACTTATTATGTCATTTCGCTGTGAGGATCAAGGTCTTGTATTTTCCTGTTTCAGCAAATCCTCTTTATAAAATAGATACTACTGAAATGTATGGTTGATTTGTCTGGGATATCGGTGACAAGCCAGCACTGTCATCAAATGGAATCTGCTTTCTAAGCTGGTTGCTAACTTATTTTGAATTTTGTTCATCTTAACCACTTATCCACAAGTGAGAATAGGAGATGGAGAGAGAGGTTCTGAACTAAAAAGCCAGCAATAGCCTTACCTGTTACAAATTCAGGGAAATTGGTGACTTCAGCCAAGTTCTTCTGCATTGCTGACAAATAATGAGTTCATTCTTCTGTTACTGATTAGCAACACAGGTGCACACATAGTCTGATTACTTTGAACTAATGGGAGTGAGTAATTAGATTTTTTTTTTTTTTTGTGTAGCACCAGATCATATAGTTCAGATGGTATTTTCAGCAATTTTCTTTTTTTTACACAATGGAAAAATAGCATTCTTTCATAAACTTGGCTGCTGAATAAAAGTACGTTTCTACCTCAATAATGAGAGTATAAATCTTACTTTTGGAGAATAGTACACTTGTGATAAAAGTCTTTCAGAAACTGGCATTTTCCTGAAAAGCACTAGTGAAGGTGCAAATATATAGCACTGTTTGCTATAAAGGCAAACTGGAGAAGAATTTTTGAGTTTTGAAGTACTTATTATTTGAGTCTGACTCAACTGTAGTAAAGCAAAGTAGTTAACACTTTTGTATACATTTAGAGTATTAATGCATGAAAACTGTTTGCTGATTAGTGTATTTTGAAGATGAGGTACATGCAGATGTCTGCTTAATTATGGAGAAAGAAGATGGGTTTCTGCATAAGACTTGGGACATGCAAATTAGGTTTTCAGATCAAAGACTTTCGAAAGGCAAGTCAATTTTTTCAGGTCTTATTTCCCCACTCTTGTATATATTTCTTGGAATCCTGAAAGGATAAGGAACCTTTCTATATGTCTGTTAACAGGGACTACAGATACATATAAGAAAAGTTTAATAGCATTCATTGTAAATAATGCTGTTCAGAGATAAACATTTTAAATACAGAAACACTATGAAATTATTCAGGATCAGATACAAATCACAATCACTTGACAAAACAGTCCTTTCTAGCATCAAGGTGATCTTTTGTGATATATATATTAATCCATAGATAACTGTAGTAAGATGTATTTTAAGTGAACTTTTAGCCCCTACTTTTCAGACATTTGGGTATAATTATCATTATATATATATAATTTAAATGTGCCTCTTCTCCCTCTGCTTAAATAGTACAAATTAGTTGGCAGTTCTAGGAGCAAAGGTAAAGAGGGGTACTCTTTCTCAGGACTCCAGTGCAGAAAATGTGGTTGAATTTGTCTTGACTGAGGAATAACTACATAATGAGGATTCACTGAAAATGCATCTGGCCCTATGCCTGTCAAAATCTTCAAGTCCCATGCCTTTATATGCCAATGTAGACAAATCACATGTTGAAAGAGTAAGGTCCAGAAAACCCCCTCATTTATTTACAGCAAAGACTTTGTCCATGTTGTTGCAGGTCAAGAAAAATGAACATCAGTGCTGATGGCAAGGAGCTTCACTTGAGAATCTGGTCTGTGCTTTGAAGTCTATGAAATGGAGAACTAAATGTAATTCTGTGAGGTGGAAATAAGCTGAGGAAGGACTGCTTCTCAAGTTTGTTTAGTCTACTATCCTGAAGGAGTCACCATCTCCACCCTCCATGATTAACTCATGAGATAAAGGGATTCCCTGCAGCAACCAAACCCAATGCAGAAAATGGTCTGAATAACATGAAGAGTACAGAGGATGAATGACATCACCCTTGGACTTTGTATGGGAGAAAAGGGAGGAAAAAGAAACACTGTCTAAATTCTGGTATTTCTAATTTGACATGCTCACCTCTACTCCTTTTAAATAAAAATAAAAATGAAACACACACTTTTCTCCTTTTAAATAAAAATAGAGTCACTCAAATTATCCAGCCTGTGTTGGCAATTTCTGTCTCATATCAGAGACATATCAGGCTGGCAAAGGGATGCATTTGTGAAGCTACCTTGCATTCTACTAGGACATGCTCAGTAATGTACCCTTTATAGGTCAGTTCAGAGAATGATCTCCTTACTGCTACTTTGTACTCCTCCCTGTCCAGTTTGTGATACGGAAAGTCTCTCACCGGACTGAACTCTTGCAAAGGGAGACTCCTGCCATGTGTGGGCAGAGGGGCAAGCATAACTCACCAAGTAGCTATGCTTTAAGGGCCAAGTGCCCCAAGTTATCAAAAAAGACTGTGTTCAAAACTCTGCTAAACTACATAAAAAGTCTTCAGAGAAAAACCAGAACAAGCCTAGGTGAACAAAAGCAGAAAAATGGTGCCATCCCACCCTCCATTCAGAGCTCTTTTTCTTCTGGGAAACTGCAGCATTAAAAAAAAAAAAAATTCCAACCACCATCTGTGTTTATCTTGCAGTTTTGCTTTCAAAGTAAGTCATGCTAAAGAAAGTTTCAAAACTTTTCTTAGCCATGTTTTATCAAAGTAGGAGCCTTTCCCCATGAGAGGTAAATAATCTTTCTGATTGTTAACTTTCACAGTTTACTGGTTTTTTATCATATTGTTTGTTCTGGACATAACAGCATTAAAGATTACTTGGTGGTCACAGCTCACCTTCGCTGGTAATGTTCTAAGTGATCATTGAAATGTATTTCAAGATTTGGCTTCTGTATCTCCAGTCCATGTTATTAAACAAATGAACAAAATGGATGAGAAATAACTTTAGAAAATGTCAATTAAGTAACCATCATAAAAGAACTGATAGTCTCAGATGATCTATGCAATAGGTACAAAATCCACTCTCCCACCGAATTATTGCATACCTTTCACATCAGTAGCAAAAATAGCAATTACGCTTTTGTGGATATCTAGTTTATCAGCCTGTTTTGCCTGCAATCGGTGTGAATGAGCCAAGGAGATAGCTTTACCAACTTTACACCCTTTGTTTATGGAAACGTGTTCTCAAACTGCTCTTCCACATGGTGACACTTTTGCAACTGCAGCCACACTTTAAGCAAACTACAGAAGGCATCTGCTGAGCTTCACAGGAATATGCAAGGAACAGTATGGCAGGATAACACTAGTTTTATGCCAAGTTACTGGCACAGACTGTTTTAATGGCTAGAAAAATCAAGAAGGCATACAAAAATCCTATTCTAGCTTCAATAAGGCAAAGCAAACATCACCACCTGAAAGGATTAGAATACCAAATGAAATTACCTTAGAAACAAAGACCGCTTTCAAGCGGATAACAGTATAATCCCTTTATGAAAGTGTTTCTACACGAAGTACTTTCTCCTTCTGAAACATTGCTTCTTCTCCCCCCCACATCTTCACATGAATGACTCATGTGCTGTAAAACCCTTCAGGCCAGAAATCTTCTATCTATACATGTAAGTAATTCAAAGAAAGAGAGAATTTATTTGCTCTGATTTCCTGCAAATCTCTGAGGATTTAAAACAGAACAAGGCCTGAATTCCCACTCTCTTGGTCTCAGGGCTGCCATTGTGAAACAAATCCAGTAGTGACAGTGATATTATACCTCTGCATTCAAGTTTAACAATGATTTTACTAAACTTTATTTCTAGGGTTTCTAAAATTTATTTCATCTTTTATTGATCCACAGGAAAACATAATGCTTAAATATTACAGTTGCTGCTTATTTAATGTTTTAGAAGATTTAAACCCATATATATAAAAAAAGTTAAGTCTTATTAGCTGTCATTTCAGAAGATCCAGAACTATATTTCCAATCATGTATTGGGAAAATGGTGATTCTTTGGGAAAACACTGAAACTGTGATGCAAACACAAATTTTGTGATTCTGCAAGCTGGTAGTTCTTCTAATATAAATCTGTATGTAAATTTTACCTTCTTAGATTTTATTATTCACTAAGGATTCAAATAAATTATGTATGATTCATGCAATAACTCTTAAATTCCGTATCACTGAAAATCTGAGCTTACAGGTGTTACCAATTATATAATTTTCAGGGTGATCTGCCTCATTAATGCATTCTACTTGTTCATCTGCATGCATGATGTTTGGGATTTGGCAAATTAAAAGCTTTAGATATGATAAATTGTGAAATAGAAGACCTTTATAATCATGGAAATAATGTTTTCAGAAGATATTTTGAACATTCCTACTGTTCCAAAGTTTACCTAATACATGTCTTCCACAACAGCTTTGTAGGAAATTTGTGTAAAGAAAAATTAGATATTTTTTTTTATTCATTATTCAATGCTATTGAAAACTAGAATCTAACATATCAAGCTTAAAATAAAGAATTCAAGTATTTGGAAAGTCTATATTTCATTGATCTTGCTGCTTAGTTATACTTTGGATCAGAAAAAAAATAATCCCATCTGTTTTTCAGTTCATTGACCATAAAATCTTTAAAGATTATTTTTTTATATCCCTTATAATGACTTTTTTTCCTTTTAAGTTCCAAGTGTACCATAATTTTTTAAAAGGTAGTCCTTAGTCCTTGATAGTCTGTTCAATCAACTTTAGTGACACAGAAATTTAGAAGTTTCCTACCTGGTGATGAGTAACCATCATTTTTGGAGCAAATAGTGTTCAGAGAGTTTGGAGGAGTTAGGATGAAGTGCTGGACAGACAAGAAATACAAAAGTTCCCATTCATTTTTCTGCCGAATACATTATGTTTCCTGATTAAAATATGAGTATAGTAATCACAATTATAGTGTTACGGTTGTGTAAAGAACACTTGTATATCCATTTTTATTTTTGCCATCTTGTGTTTGCTCTTTTATTGTTCTTTCCAGTCTTTTATATCATATTTCAAATTATGAATTAAACAGGTTGCATCTAGAACTGCCAATACTGTTGATTCAATAACTTCTACTGAATTCTTTAAATCACTATCAGGGACTTCTTTCTTAATCCTAAAGTTCAAATAATTGATGCAGTTTTAATATTAAATATTAAGTGATAATTATTATTTTATTACAATTATACAAATAAACTCCTAAGTTTAATAGTTTTTAAAAAACCCTGCTAGTTTAAGTAAATATCACCTTTCCCTCTCATCTACGAAAGATGTGCATATTTTGTAAGGCTGTTTTTGCATGCCAAATGTCTTCAGAGCTTGCTTTCTGTTTTCAAACACAGTGAATTTACAAGCACACATTATCAAATGAGGCCATCCATGTAGTAAGAATTTTATAATGCTAGTCAGAAATTTTTGCCTAGCAAATATCAGCATTTATTAAAATCTAACCCGTGATATTTCACTGGGAAGAGGAAAAATTTTCTTGGCTATTATATGCTTGGCTTTATATCAGTTTTCCTAGCTTTAGAATTACTTGAAGAGTGCTTCAGAATTGGTTTTGTTTTGTTTTCTTTTTACTTTTACTTCCTATTTCTCTTCTCATAGGTTTTATTTTTGATTGTTTGAATGTAGCTGTTCTCACACTGGTTACCTAAATATATTGCAGACCTTTCTATGCCTCCAGCAAGAACACCATCAAGTTATGAGGATAACACACTCTCCCCTTTCTGCCATAAGGAATCTCAGAGACAATCAATGAAAAGCCATCGTTTGCAGTTAGACCCTATCTGCCTTTCTGGAGAGGAAAGCTGGGGATGCAAATAACATTTGCAGAGCAAGATTTCACTTTCAGAAGAAGGATTAGAGAACAGTTGTTGAAAACTGTAAAACCAACATTAGAGGAAAAGAGAAGCCAGTGGATGGCCAGAAACTACAGTTGTGATTTGGGTTATTTACAGTATCCCGTGAAATAATTGAATCATTGTTCACCTGAGCATAGAGGCTGACTGATGTGCAGGCTGAAGGTAAAGGGTATTTGTCCTAAAACCAAAATCCCAGCTGCTTTTTGTTTCACCAGTGCTGCAGACATGAATTTTGTGTTCTTTTAGGCAGATCCCATACTCTAAAAGGGCACAGTGTGACCTTAGGAGACTTATTTTAAAAGAGAGTAAGAAACTTGTCAAAAAAGGCATGTTAATATACTGCTTGGAGTTCCAAAGATGAAAATGTCAAAGAATTTGTTTCACCAGCTACTTTTTCTTTCAGTATAGACTAAAGAAATTAAAATCTTTACCTTCTGAATCAGTGGGATACATCCCATCAATTTCAATAGCATTAGAATTTTTTTCCAATATTTCTTCAGATTTTTTCCTATATTTCTTCTCCATTCATATATGAAGAGATGCACAGCACTGAAACATGCCTCATGTCTGATGTGGCAGGAAAAATCACATACAAAAAATCATTTACAAGCCTTAGTAAGCTTATAAGAAAATATTCCTTCACTGTAAAACTCAGTACCTATAGAAGATCCTTGATTTAAAATATGGGTTTATGAGAATTTCTCTCTTATATAACTTAAAAATCCCCTTAGCTCTTTGTGACTGCCAGGTCCTAAAAACTGAGGTCCAGAAAAAAAGACTGATTGATTACAAAGTTCTCCATGTGGCCCATTCTAAGCTTTTTGCAGCTTGAGATAAGCATATGTATTGGTGTATTACTGTTAGCTCCACTGAACTTCAGTTGGACCAATTTTCCCAGAAAGTCATGTTCACTGAAAGTACTGCTGTATTTTTTAAAAGCTACAAATTTACAGCTAATATGAAAAATTTTAAAATCTTATTCTTATAATGGATCTTAATAACAGCTTACAGACAGTAATTAGTCAGTTTATCCCTAAAATCAAAATAATGAAGGAGGTTATGGCTCAGTAGCACTCTTAGTAACTCTAGGTCCTGCTCAGTCCCTTACGCCACAAATCCCAACCATTATAAGTTCTTCTTTCTGACTTTCACCCCTATCCTTCTACCCTCTGCATATCCATCAGGCAACTGCTACAGAAATGACAAATATTAAAAAAAAAAATTAAAGAATATATACATATCTATATACCTATACACAAGTATGCGTATCTTTCCAAGCTGCTGACAGAACACTCTTCCCTATGCAGACTTCCCCAAACAAAGCTTTCCTCCTTCTAGCTGGGAATATGAGAAGGAATGGAGTGACAGGATAAAGTGTGGGGAAGTAGACTAGCATGGAGAATTTTGCAATGTCATGAGACATATCACAGCAAAAAAGGCTAAAAGCATGAGAATAAAACCCTCTACAACATTTGAAGATTGCTGCCTGAAGCACAAAATAAGCTACACATTCTTTCTCACAGTTCTTTACTGTCTGAGCTATATTAGTATCCAACCCACATGATGTTGGCCTCACTCCTTTTTGGTCGTATAGCTCCCAGTTGCTTTTCAGCCATCTTATTCAGGCTGTACTTACAAAAAACCCCAAACGAAACTAAACCAAACCAAAAAAACCCAAAAAACCAAACAAATAGAAAACCCCAAAACAAAACAAAAAAAACACAAACAAGCCAAAAAACAAAAAAAAACCCCATGAGGTTTTTTTTTTGCTTTTTTATGTGCCACCTTAAAGCAAAGCCCAAAAACTCTTGAATTCTTCAGACTACTGGTGTACTGCTGGGGTTACTGTAACAGTTATTTTCCACCAAACCTTTCTCCCTCTTTAAAGAATTAGAGACTAGAACTAATAAGTGAAGATAACTATAGTCTCACATGTTTCTACGTATTTTATATTTTTTCCTAATAAAGTCATTATTATTACCAGAGGAGACCAACATTTAGTTCTGGATAAATTAATATAGATTTAAATTCAAGCAGTTATATACTAGCCAGTGGAAAAAGAAGGGTATTTACAAGTGAAGATAATTTATGTTATTCGCACATTATGAGTGTAATTTTTGGCATGAACCACCTAGCTAGATCTGTATAAGATAATATATAAGGGTCAATCAACAAGGAATTTTATGGACAGGGTGCTGGAATCCAGTCACCAAATATGAATGGAATTGGAAAAGGCTGCTTATTACATTGATACCTAGATTTTGTTATATTTTGTATTGGTTAAAATGACATACACACAAGAACAAACCTAACTAATAAGTAGAGATATGAAAAGTATTATGGAATTATTACCTAGCACCCTAGGGTTTAAAAAATTCCAACACAGGTTTATTGTAAAAATTGTACATTAATCATATATCCTGAGCCTAATTCTGTTAAGATTAGGAAAAAAATAAAAAGCAATTAAAACAAAAATCAGTTCACCTAGTGAAAAGTGCATCCACACAAAGTCTTTTAAAATAATTTCCATGAATTTTTAAACATCAGAACGCCATTTGAGTGAATCAAAATTAGGAGTTTTCATAATGTTGTAAGACTGAAAGATATAATAAAATAAAAATGTTCATAATTTTTACCCTTTCATTGTAACTACTGTTTACTTTTCACAAAAGAGATTCACTCTATTGTATCCTTTCACATATACACACATATACATATGTATATACATGGGAAAATTTAGAAAATAATGCTTTGTTTCATGTGGCTCAACTGCCTTCAAAATGTGTTATTTTGTTTCTATTGTCTTTCTTTTTGGAAAGAAAAACATGCACTAAGCACACTATTTTGTCTAAGCTTTTTAAAAATATCTGTACAGTGAAGTTCTTTACTAAACAGTATAATTCCAGTGTATTTATTCAACATATTTCTGATTCAATTTAGTTCTGAGCTATATTATTTGCTTTACATGCATAAACACATTGTTACTCAAGAAAGTACAACCTAGCATCTCCTTCCTTGCGATTTTACCTTTTCTGAATATCTGAGCTATTTTCATTAATCTCGATTTTCTCTCTGTAATGCATACCACAGGAAAACACATCAACAAATGAAAGGGAACTCTGATAATCTACAATTATCAAAACTGAAATACCTGGCCTATTTTTGAGACAGGTAAAGTGTTTGATCCTCTCTATAGGCCAGTATTCATCAGCAGGCTGAATCTGTATGTACTTAGCATAATGATTTGTATTATTCAAGTGTTTCAAAAAGATGAAATAGTTTTCTCTAAGAATGACTTTGATTCAGCAGCAGAATGATACATGTTAATATTCAGCAAGAACATGGCTAGGTGGAATTGATTAAAATATATTCCCAACTGTTTTTTAAATAAATCTTTTTAGAATTTTTTTTTAGATTTTACATTATGAAAGTAACTATATATTATTAATAAGGCCCTCAGAAATTCCATCTAAAGTAGTATGGGTCAAGTGCTTCTGCCATAGTTACACATACAAAAATATTATATTTTTAACTAACTAAAACATTGGAAATGACAACATAGTATATTTTATATGCATCTAGACCATTTATATAGAAGTAAGCACAGTGTTCTGGGAAAATATCAGTGTTCTCCAACAGGATTTAAGTACTGGCCTTGATCCCCAAGCTAATTGCAACACTTAAAACTTTGCATTTCTAGTGGAGTGAGTGATGATAATTTACATCTGATAAAAAGAATACATGTATCAAGTGTATTCATATGCATGTTTGTCACAGATGTGTATGTGTGTGGTGACACATAAAAGCTTCAGCTTATGTACTTTTAGTTGGAATTTAGCTGGCATTTGAAGAAAGAATAGATTCTTCAGGTGAAAGCATTTTTTCCAACTACAGCACATTATTGTTTCATGGTCATTTGAAAGCAGTGGCGTACCCAGTTCCAACACTGTGTTTTAAAACAGCTTTTTTTAAATTATTGCTGCTAAGGAAAAATAATCAAGACTATAAAAAAAAAAAGAATTCTTTAAGGTAAGGTATATTGCATTCTGGTTTAAATTATTGCTTAACATTGGGAATTTAAATTCACTCTATAAAATACAGCACTTTAGATGATGACAAGTTAATCCTTGGGCACATAATGGTCCTGTGTCACTCTTTAGGAGATGATTAGAAAAAAAGCAGCTGAACTCCAAAGGCAATTCCACTCAGAAAACCTACAGACATGGGAGGGTACAGCTCTGAGCCTATGGACCCACTGGACAGTGCTTACTGCAGAGAGCAGGGCGACATTCATCTGTCCAGCACCACTCACATGGAGCTACCAGAACCACAGCAGGAAGTCAGGGAAACTCAGCACTACTGTGTTGTCCCTGAAGCTGAAGCAACAAGAGAAGGGATCCGTCAGAAATGCCTATTTTACAAATGTTGGGATTTCAGGCATTGGAAGTTTCACATTTTAGACATTGGAATATGCTTCTCAGGGAAGTGAAGGATTTATCCCTGGGAACATTCAAAAGACATGGATGTGGCACTTAGGGATATGGTTCAGTGGTGAATATAGCCTTGTTGGGTTAACTGTTGGACTCGATGATAACAGCAGTTTTTTCCAACTTAAATGATTCAAGGATTGTATGATTGCAGTAAGGTCAGACCACTTTGGAAATGAGTGGTACATCTTGTACGTGTTCAGCTCAAAGCTTAATGTGAAAATCTTGTAAGTTCTGTTGTAATTACATAAAAGCTATCTGAAGAGATCTAAAATTATAGTAAGTCAAATGAGTGTTAAGTTGAAAATTAGGATATCTATATTTCCTTGAATTTGGAGACATGAAAGTATTTTAAGATAGAATGGGACATGAAATAACACTCAAGTTATCATAATTCTCAATTTATCATAAGACTAGCTTATTGTGCTGATGCCAGATTTTGTGTTCTTAAACAATCTGTGGATCAGAGAAGAGGGCTAGGCACAAAATCTTCAGTAAATTATGGATAAATTGTTAGAACAGAATCTCTCTATCTTTCTGTTTGAACTTCTGCTATTAGAACTTTATTGTAATTTATTGAACAAAGTATCATTGAGGAAGGAAAAAAAGGATTTGTAAATACTGGAGAGAGGACCAGGGATTTCCTTTAGACAACAGCTTAACATGACAGAAACTAAGAGCCCTTACCTGTTAATATTTAAGACATATCTTTATTAAAACAAATTTCATTTTCTCAATGACATCGTGCAGAACCGAATTCCTCCCAAATGAATGACACAGGCGCTTCTGTGGAAATATCTAATTGGAAGACAATTATTCACGGTGGTGCTGAAAGTGTTACAGAAACTGTCACATCAAGTTTGTAAACTGCCAATCTACGTCAAGTCTCTTAGAAATTGCAATAAAAAAATTAACACTTTTTATAATTAAGATTTTTGAATGAGCAATGATCAGACCCTTGAAGAAAATGGCTGCAGTAACACTCCATTATGAAAGACAAGATGCAGGAACCAGTTTTTTCCACAGGCATCACATGAATATTTTTTGCTATGTTTTCTAGTTATGCAAAACCCCCTAAAATAATCCTTTGGATTTTTTTCTGGGGGAAAAATCAGCCTTAAAAATATATGGTTTTTTAATGAATCATTTAAAAAATATATCTCCCCACATTTCAGAGATATTTACCATACATGCAAATTTTACTAGTGAAAAATATTTTGTCAGCTTCATATAGACTATTCCTGTGGGCTAGCTCTGCATGTACTCAGTTAGTTGTTGCTTGCTTTTTTTTTTTTTTCCCCCAGATTGGGTTAAAGCCTTTTAAATTAGACAGAGTTATAGTAAGTGCTCTGGCCCCAAAGGTTTAAAATTTGTTAATCTGTGTGAAATAACAGGTAGTTTGTTCAGGGTAAGCAAAGATAATAATTCAAGGATGAGTATAGCGCCCAAAAGCACAGATTCTTTCTTCAAGCTACCATGGTACAGCAAGATTAGACCTTCCAAATCATTGTGGGATTAGGATAGTTTTTGCTGTGTGTCCAGACAGTTTGTGTTTTCGGATACTAGTGCAGATCCATGTTTGTGATGTGGAACTTGGAGTAAGAAAGGAAAAAGGAGGAGAAGGAAAAATTTCTTCCCTCTGTCAGCCACTGGTTTATGATGATGTCTTCTGGAGAAAACCTTGTGGCAAGTGAACTTCCTGTGTTCCCTCCTTGACTCCCCAAATCAGACCACTACTGTCCACACCTCAGCTGTTGAACACTAAAGCACTTTGTCTTCAGTTATAGCTTCGGCAAGGCTGTTGTGTGGGAAGTCAGACCAAGTATTACACATACTGAACAGTCACTTTTCCTTCAAGTGTATCAAGTTTTTTCATCTCTCTTTTAATCTACTCTTCACTACAAAAAAATTTGGTTTAGAATCAAGTTCTACTTTAAAAATATTAATGTTCTATAGAAAAATATTGCAAATTATTAGCAAACTGATATTGATTTTTAGCTACAGTTTTGAAGACCTTCCTAAACCCTTAATGGCAAAGCCACAGCAAGACAAGAGGCATGACCACAGCATTTTTTCCCTAAATGAAAGCTTTTTCATGATTACTGCATTGCTTTATTATTCACACTCCTGAATATGTTCTGAATACATAGTTATCTTGTACAACGAATAGTTACCCAACTGAAATCAATACAGGCCAGAAGCAGCAGAATATATACTCTTAGAAACCCCAAAGCTAAAACGTTCCTAGGTATGAGGTCCAAGTAGAAAATATTATACCAATTGTGGTAAGGCTACTTAATTATCTGTTAATATAATCTATAAAAGGGCTCTTTATGGACAAGAAGTGCATAAGCACAAACTTTATATCCACAAGAAGTGCATAAGCACAAACTTTAAACAAGAAGTTTAAGCTGTTTGTATCAGTAAAGCAGCATTTAAGGTATCATCATCAGTCCAACAAAAGCAGAAAGCAACAGAGGGATTAACAAAACTATTCATGAGAATGACAAATGTCAACAGAGAAAAAGTATCAGTAATGTGGGGGTTTGGCCCATCAAGAATTCTAGAGGTAAATCTTTAACCACAACACGATGACAAATCTTGCATCTGCTGAAGACCTGATCAGATGTGGGACTTCAGTGGAGCTGTCAGTCCTAGGAGACTGTAATATTCTTGAGCTGCCCTGATCTATACGTGGTCAGAACCACCTTGGACTGCAGCAGCAGGCCAGTTCTCCCCAACACTTCTACTCAGATGCATCCCTTCCAAGATTGACCATGTCCCCTTGTTTTAAGTAACTGAAACTTTTCCACTAACAAGAATGCTTTCAGGAAGCCACAGTGGCCATTTGAAAGTGGGCATTTTTTTCCTGCTATGATCATCTTGAGATGTTTCTCAAGCTCCCTTAAAATCTTGTTTTTCTAGGCATGTGTTTCCTCAGAAAAAGCATTATACCGGAGCATCACTGGTATAATATACTCATCACATAGAGATTCAGAAATGTGCAGCCTGATTTTTCACTCAGACGTTGTAGATGATGTTTTTCAGTCTTAGAGTAATACCATCTATATTAGGCCAGTAAGTATTTTATTGAAAATCTTATTAGTGGTATATGCTTATGTCCTCAGCATGACTAAGTTATCAAAAAATATAAGTAACTTCTCATATTAATTAAGTGTGCAAGACCATCTGAAATTTGACAGAACTCAACGGAAAAACTCACATTAGCTCAAATGGGTCTTGGAGGCCCTTAAAATCAAGTAAATATTGTAAGAGTTAACATTTGCTTGTGAGGAAAAAAGAAAAATTTAAGTGGAAATGTGTGTTTAATGTTTGAATTTATAATGTCTAGTTATGAACCACTTCTGGAGATTACTGTTAAGTAACAGGAAAGATGAGAAAAGTTTGCAGGGCTATCTGATGTCAAACAAGTACTGATTCTTTTTCTGAAGATTATGTACAGCTACTTTTCTCAAAAATCCCTTTTTTTTAAAAGAAAACCAAATACATTAACAGATTTTAAAAACCTTGCTCTTAGTTTCACGTTTCCACATTTACATGTGTCCAGTACCCCAAAAATTCATTTTGAAATCATCACATCATACGTAATAATAGCTGGAGTAGTTACTGTTATTTCTAGGCACGACTGAGAAACAAAGTCTTTTTCGGCTATTATATGGAGGTTATTTGTGTACTTGCTAGGGTAAAACACATAATTAAAAAAGTGAGAGAGACTAAGTAGTAAAATAGGTGTTAAATGCTACTATTATGGACCACTGAAGTTTATGTTTGCTGATTAAAGTGCAGAAGAGATAAGATGACATGTAAGTAAGTATTCCCAATGTGACAGTGAAATTGGCTAAGCACCAGGATGTATTATCCCCTGAAAGAAAAAACCTCTTGGTTATACTTGTTCTGAGACAAGGTCTGAGGGATGGGCAAGCAGGGACCATCTAAGAGCATTTTACAAGACACTCTATTTGCTCAACTCATACTGCTTCTTTTACCACCTCAGTTTTAGAGAGACTTCTCCATTTTAAACTACTGACTTTAGTGAGTTATGTCTTTAACTCCAGGCATAGCTCATATTTAATAAGAATTCCTGGAAAGTACTTATGTCTGTAGTCAGGCACATTCAGGTCTCTCTCTTGTTACTAGTGCTCTAATCTTCTTCCTAATACATTACTTTTCCCCAAAAGCCCTGCAACTAAGAAGACAAACCTCCACATCCCGCTGAAAAATATTGGAGAAGTCATTCAAAACTTGCTTTTATTTTAAGCGCTTGAAGTTTTGCAGTACCAATGATCATCATTTTTCTAAAATTTTATTTTAAAAAGCAACTGTGGAAACCGGTACATCAGTAATGGCAATATTGCTGCCAGATTAAGACAAAGGCTCATAACCGCACATGTCACTGGGCTTTATTTTCCTAGGCAGAATGCTCGAATCTGTTAGGTGCATTTTCTTGGCCCAGTTGAGTTGGCACTGCAGAACTGCAAATCTTGTATAAGTCTTAACTATTATTATCTCTAATGATGCTACCACCATATGTCACAAGTTACTAATTGATAATAACACCAGTAGCAGTAACATTCAGATTTCAGACTAATGATCTTAAAATAGATTCCTCTTGTAATTCTTGCTAAGGAGGGTTACATACTGAATTTATGTAACACTTCAGTTGTCTAGATATTTTGTAATCTTTCTAGAGAACATTTTTTCTATTGTCTTGCCTAGCTCTCATTTGAAACGAATTGACTGCAACTTCATTCCTACTTGAAGTAGTCATCATACCAGCATTAGAGGACCTCAGAATTATGCAAGAGGAAAAAAGTATTCTTATCCTCACCAGAGAAGACCAAGGATATTTAATTACACCCAAATATTTAATTTGGGGAAAGGAGTGTTTTGGGGAGTTTTGGTTAGTTTTGTTTGTAAGTTTTGTTTAATCTAGACGGGAACAGCTTGAAACCCCCAAAGCTATCTATTTACAAAACTAGAAATTACTTGTTGTCCCCTATAAATCAAAAAAATCTATAAAAACAGCTTGTCTGATATGAGGTGAAATTACTCTGAAGATCAAGTAAAATTTTCAAATAAAATCTTCCTTTTCTAGAAACTAAATAAAAGAAACACTTCACAATATTTTCAAAATCTTATGAACAAAATATAATCCAACTGAATTTTCAGAAAGCCTTGAATCCCGCCCTCTGAAACTGGAATTCTGTAAACTCTGTCCATTCAAAGTTAAATGCTTGTGTGATTAAGGACAGTCATATAAACTCTGTGGCTTTAATATATCTACTCAAATCTTTGAAATAAATGCATATCGTACCAAAATTAAATAGCTGCTTAGGGCTCCTATTCACAGGTAAAAACTCCTGAACACATAACTTCCAAGAACATACAGGATTACTTTGTAGTCTGAAATTATGAGGCAATAAACATGACTAATAGAGGCTCACAAAGAAGACTCAATTATGCTGTGATCACAGATGAGACATCCTGCCCAGAACAGTACATATTAAAATATCTCTGGTGATGTAGAACCTGGCTGCTGTGCCATCTATTTAATATCTGTTCTGTTTATATTTGTGCACAACTTTTTAAAATATCAACAATTTTTGTTATGTCAAAATGTTGCTGATTTAGTGACATTATCTTTAATCATTTACTGAGATACTATTTTTCATCACCAACACATGGTGTTGTTTTTTTCAGTTTTAATTGACATTGCTAGCATGGATTAGAAAACATCTGATTTCTATTTGATATATATTGGAGTTCCATGTCCTTTTCACTTTGTGTGTCTCTATCTGACTTAGCAGAAATTTAGTAGCAATTTAGCATTAAGAAAAAATATGTTTCCTTCTGTTTTCTCTACCACTTGCTAAATTTCAGATGACTGTCTCATAAAAGTTAGGTTTTTAAAGCTGTGTGAGAATTATCTGAAGAGGCTCATGTTCAGGATGGGACCCTGGCCATGGAGCAGGATCTCCACATACACACGCAGGAAGCACAGCTGGGGAGGAGTGTCTGCTCCCACAGCCAGGGCTAGAACTGTGCTGCACCCCAGGACCCGGAGAGGTCCCCCATGCTGAGCTCCTGGCTCCCTGTGTCCTCATTAGCTAATGTCAAGTGACTTCAGTTCTCTTGCCATTCCCCCTGCAACAGTGACAGGCACATAAGCACATCCTGAATGCAAGGGAAAGGAGAACAGATGGAGGCAGACAGGGGAGCACATGAAAACTGTGGGACCATATTGGCAGTAGTCATAACACATCACCAGCCTGACTGTTGGCATGATCCCTGGAGGCATCTGAGCAAAGGGGAGGGAAGGAGGGATTTGAAGGCGATCATAAAGTAGCCCAACAGGCATTTACAGAAATCTCTTCTCAAGCATGAGGGACAGTGCACAGCAAAGGAGGGCTTGCTGAAATCCATTGTGGAATGCTGACATCAGGAGTCACCTGGGAGCAAGAGTGAGGCATTTGACACCAAATGGGAAATAAGCAGGGAGGAGTGATATTATGAAGGGCCTTGAAATTTAGCTATTTAACATCTGATGCAGCACAGGAAAAGCAATATTGCCAAAATGACTGGCTAGCAAAATGTTGTTTGAAGCTGCAGTGTTTATGCATATCTGTAGATACAAAAATGCTGCTAGCTAGGATTTTCTTGCTATTTTCTAAGCCCATTAGAGACTTTTCTCTCTCACAGAAAAGGTAGAAGAGTTATGTAAACAAACAAACACCTGCAGCCTTGAAAAGTCTTGTTTATGATATAGTAGAAAAATATTTTGACAATGGATGTTTTAGGATTTTAGTCAATCACCCCAAGGGGTGGCTGATCCTTTGTCCAATTAGACTATGAAGAAAAAAGTCTATAAAAGAGTTTGTAAAATAATTAAATAAATCAATCTTGCTGCACAATTCCTGTCTGTTGGATCTTCTCTCCTCCTCCCTATGGCTGTGGGACACAGTGATATACCCTAGGGTTGCAGTAATACATATCAACATAGAAATGACATTTGGGTAACACTATTAAAACAGAAAGGTTTGATATTTTTTTTTCTATATTCAAATTAATTTCAAAACCTCCTGCATTCTTCATAAAACAGAAGCATTGAAATATAAACAAAAATAAGGTCATCTAATGAAAGAAACAACTGGCATAATTTGACCAGTTACATTTCACTGCATAATGCCACCATTAATTCTAGCAACATTGCTGGTGGAACAGGCTGAAATTGCCATTTCCAACAGAAAAAATATTTTGGAAGACAACCAAACTTATGATGGATGTAGGCAGGCACAAATCCATTTAAGCCAGTGATGCAGCACTTGCGTCTGTCAACTGTAATAGTCTCTCTTGATATTTCATGAAGTTTATGACAAACAAATTACAATATGGGAAGAAAGAAAAACTTGCAATGTACTGCACTGAGATATAGATATGGCACAAGAGTTACTTATCAAAACATGCCTGTTCCACTTCATACAACTTCAGTCACAGAAGAGCTCACAGAAAATATAATACAGGCAAAAGATACAAAGGTTTTGAAAAATTTAAATACTGAAGAACACTCTAAACAACAGATTACTTTGCCCTGTATTTAAAGTGCCACTCATAGCACTCATTTTAACCCTCAGTTATCTCAAACTATGTATTTGCAATTCTGATACCTACAAGAAAGGTCAGATTAGTCTCTCAAAGATTATTAAGTGATAATTAAGTAGATTTACAAATTATATTTGTCCTCTTTAGTATCTAAAATGGTCTAAAGATTTTTTTTCTATCTACCTTCAGCAACTTACCTTCTATATAATATATCTAATTGTTAAATAAGAAAGAAATTATTCTTTCTTTATAAGAAAGAATTCCGTATATTTAGCAAGCTGTTCTGAAACATCATGTAATACAAAGAAGCTAAATTACTTAACCACTTTTCCTAGAATAAAGTTCCACTGAACACAGGAGAAAATTAACTGATTGCCATCATTTTTTTGGTCTTCTATAGAGTATAATTACCAGTAAGATCAGCTTGGCTTCCCAAACACTTTCATAGATGACCTCAACTTCTCATTTTCAGGTCTTTTCCCAGATAGATACATTCAACATTGACAGGTTGTTTTTCTTCTTGATTTTTCAGAAGTCAAATCAAGCAAAATTTAATTTTAGAGAGTAAAAAGATCCACTAAGTGCTTCCTAATGGAAATACAGCTTGGGTCTCCAATGAATTTTCCCCATCACACCACAGAAGATGGCAATTTTTATCCCTCCTTTGGAAGATTTTCATCCTATTTGCTATAGCATAACACTGAAAAAGTGTTTGAAAGCCTCAAGAGATACAGGATGTCATCTTTTGTTGATAACTAAATTGGTATGCAAAATGGTTAATAAGCTCTTCCTTGACTAAAGGGGAGGAGTTACAGCTCTATAGAAAAAGATGAGTCAGGAACTGCCTCCTGTAGAAAGCAGTCACAGAATATTCTTTGAAAACCAAAGAGCTCCCATCTCATATTAAAAACCTTTCTATACCTATTCCAATAAAGAGACTTTGGTTTCCACAGTTCTGACAAGAAAAAAACCCAAGCCAATAAATTATTTTTTCTTTCACAATGAACTATTTGCAACACAGAAACTGCAACTTTATGATTAATATCGGTAGAAAAAGATAGAAAAGAGGAAGAAAACAAAAATTTGTCCATTACAGTAATGTACTACTGAATGTGTTCAAAGAAATACTCATAAGGCTGGAATGTTATACTTTAGGAGGTTAAAAATCTGAATGACTTCACACAATTTTTCACTGAAGAATAACTTTTTATCGAAGATGTTACTTTAAGGTTCCTGAACAGCACAGAGAAT
This sequence comes from Corvus moneduloides, assembly GCF_009650955.1. Classification (NCBI taxonomy): domain Eukaryota; kingdom Metazoa; phylum Chordata; class Aves; order Passeriformes; family Corvidae; genus Corvus; species Corvus moneduloides. The sequence goes on along the minus strand of NC_045476.1, from coordinate 136,468,660 downwards.
CCCACTCAGCTGAGAAGCTCAATTCCAATTGCAAGGAACAGTTTAGTTTAGGAGTACACAACTTACCTGTGCTCAGTACATATTAAGGTTTCATCCATCTCCAAAACCCAGCCGTTGCAATAAAATCTTTTATGGTGCATATATTTTTAGAGAAACACATTAAAACTTAATATCAGTTGAATTTAGTAACAAGAACAAGGATAAAGCTCATATAGCATCAACTAAAGTCAAATATTTAATATACCCTATTAGCATATCCAGCCTTTAGGACTTAATGACTGTCAGGTAGTTTAATATTCTGGAGCTCTGGTACAGCATCATAGGGACTGTAAAGCAGCAGTAGAGCTGAAGAGACAGATAATATATTTATTGCTTTCCAATGCTCCCACAGGCATGGAGTGCGATGTACAAATACACTCAGTTCCACAGATCTATCAGATCAGGTGATTAGGCAAAATTCTGAAGCAAGCAGGAGTACTGTTACAATTAGAAACAAACAAATGTTACAATTTGAGACCAAGAGAAATTAGAAGCCCCTGGCAGAGGTAATTGCAGTAAGAATTTATAAGCTTTGGATGCACTTCTCTGATACACATTGTATTTAATTTTAATCACAATAAGTGTACTTCCACATTACCCTCAATATTGTGTGTTTTATGTATTGAAGCATCCCTTTTCAAAAGAATAGCTAATATTTTAGTCCATTACAGAGTGTGCAAGAGCATAAGATTGATACCTAGTTTTCATGTTTTTACAGTAGACACTGGCAAGAAAGTGGCATACATTATTGTCATTTCCGATAATTATTTTCATTGGTGTAGCCTAATTCAAAAACCTCTTCTCTGATATTTATCAAAAATAGAAAATATTATCTGGAAGTTAATGAAATAAAAATTATGTTGTGAAAACAGCTGGAAATAAAACACCACCCTACCTTTAAAAATAAACACAAAATTAAGTTGTGAGAACATGTATTGGAAAACTGGTCTAGAAGGTAATATCAGAAGTGTGGAAATAGCAGAGCACATATTAACCACAGCCTCTCATCACCCCACACTGCCTTGTGATTGAGGCAGGGCATGCCTTTAGTCATCCCTCAAAAACAGTACTCCCAAGGGTCTACCTGAATGAGTGTAGCAGGCACTCAATATTTATGCTTTCATATTACCTAACACATGCAAGGAAGTGGATCCCTACCTCATTTAAAACAAACTTTTCCACCACCATATCCATCTTTTTTCCCACATTATTTCACTCTTGAAGGCTCCCTAGACTCTGAGCCTCTCAACTAAAATCGACTGAGACAAATCCAACCTCTGAAGTTTTAGCAGAAGTCTGAGTCTTTCCACTCTAAGAAGTAATACAGTACACCTCAGCACTGTAAGTGCCTCCAGACCAAGTTTCTGTTTCAATATACTGACAACCATGTGGAATTGAGGAAAAAATAGATACCTAAGGATCAAAGCTGTTCTAGCACACCCTTGCCTCCTTAGAGAAGAGATCACATGAAACATGAAAGCCTTCCAGCAGATTTTCTCTCCCTGATCATTCAGCCACTTGTTGCCCTCCAGGAGGCCATAAAATTTTTCTACAGTGGAGCTGTTCATTTCTTTCAGCATCGTGTAAAATTCTCCCAGGACATAACTCTGGTAGGAGATACATTTCCAGGGTCTGTGGCATGAATTCTACCTGTTGCCAGCAGCTGCCAAACTGGCAGGACCCAGTTAGGAAATACAGCTTAGAGGCTTTTACACTCTGGATCTCAGTCATTATCAAAATTTCACTCAACCCAGGTTTTTAGCTCCCCAGTAATTTCATGCATTCAAAATAATTGTTAAACTGACCATGATTTGTACAAGCAAGTTCTCTAAATATGGAAAGCTGGAGATCTTATACTAAGCAATGCATGGCAGTTATTTTAGGGAAGTGAGCGCAGCAAAGGATACCACTGTAAATAATAAAAAAAAAGCACATTTGTTGGACATGTAAGGCTAAATCATTAAATGTGGTGAAACTATTATGAGCTTTGATAGCACCTATATATGAAACATATGTATGCATAGAAAGATTTGTTACCTGTGTCACAATAGTGCCCTTTTTCCCCAAATCCCTTCTCTTCCCAAACTGGTTCTAGCAGATCTCTGGGGGGAAAATAAACCAAAACCAAACCAACAAACCAGAAACCGAAAAAACCCCCCTACTTGTGTTTGTGTATTTCTGTTGTTCTCTTCAGCTTGAAAGAAGCAGAACTCTTCCTCCAGTTAAGGGAACTTTCGAGCCACATGACCAGTTCTGTGGCATCTGGGCACCTCAGCCCGTCTGTTCATGCATATGTGTGCAGTACAGTGACAGCTTTACTGCGCATTAGTCAAGCATCATGTAGCACATTTCTTGACAGAGGCAAAAGCAGTTTATGACTTGAAGCAAATAATTTTATCCCAGGGGCTTCTAAGAGCCAGGCAAAAGGCCAGGGCTTAGGTCAACAGCTTGGGAGTTTGGCAAATATTTCCTATCATTATTTCTTTGCAAGGGTCTGTCACCTGATTGAGTTGAAGAATGGGACCATTTGTTATGAGAGAGAAGGCACTTGGAGACAACAAATATGGAGTTGCTGTGGCCATGAGCATGGGTTATTTAAGGGTAGAATCACAGAGCCTCTGAGACTTGAAGTGACCTCTTAAGATCGTCATGTCCACACCACCCTCTCTTCTCACTCAGGGCCAGCTACAGTCAGTTGCCAAGTTTGTGTCCAGATGGCTTTTGTATATCTCCAAGGCTGGAGACTCCACAAAGCTTCTGGGCAATCTCCCTGGGCAGTCTATCGCTTGCCACTAAAGTCCCTGTGTATACAGGGCTACAAGGAAAAGGAGACTTTCCCTCAGTATAAATTCATGTCTACAAACTGACACAGGCAGCAGGTTAAGCAGCCTGTATGAAGTCAGAAAGCTACAAAAGCTCCCTCCAGCTAAAGGTAAGGGCAACGTTATGTGGTACCATAAACCCTTTAACTGCCCAGAAGTTATACATACAAAGCAAGGTGCAGTGAACCCTAAGCTAACACTAAGCAAGTTATCCCCCAGGATTGCATCACCCTGCTGTTTTTCTGCAGGGAAAGCACATACATGTATTAAACACAACTAGATAATACTCTTTGAAGCTGCCCATAGAGAGAATTGCTTTGGTACCACTGAAATGATACCTTAAAACATCACTACTCATGACTCTGATTTTTCTGGACATTTTAAAGGATAGCAAATTTTAAAAAATTAAACATCTTAGAGATTGACTGATAAAGGCCAATCTTCTGTAATAGATTCCACAGTGTATTAGAAGACTGTATCATTAATATGAAGGAAAAAAACAACCACAGAAAAATGGATTCCAGCACACAGACAAGCAACTCAGATTTTTCAGTAAGAAACTCCATACCTATTTAACTGTCTCTTCACTGACAGGAATATTTTATATCCCACTACAATTATCCATCAAGTACAGGAATACTAAAAATGTTTTACAAATACTTCATTCTTCTAAGTCAAGCATTTCTTAGAGAAATAAAAAATCCTGCCAGTTGCACTCTAAAGGTCATGCAAGCTATAAAGTCTAATAAAAAATTTCCAGATGGCAGCAGCCAATTTCCAATAAGATTTAATTTGGTTAATTGACTGTCTTATTTACTAATTTATAGCAGTATGCAGTTCATTTAAATTAACCTCATTTGCTGTCATGATTTAAGCAAGGTTAAACAACCTGGGATTTTTTTTTTTAATTGTGTGTAGGAATGACAGAGTCTACTATATAGTGACATACTAATATAGCCATCAGAGTCCCTCCTTTTTTTCTGTTTTTTTTTTTTTTTTGGTTGGTTTTTTTTTAGAGAAAAGAAATATAGGAAATATTGACTGCATCAAATTAGTTTAAAAACTATTTAAACACAGAAAATTCCTGTTATAATTACATTAATCTTTAAAAAAAACCCAAACAACAAACCCCTGGGTTAGAAGGGAAAACAAATGGGCCAACTAATGGGAATACGGAACTGACCTCAGCTGAGGGCTCATACAAAAACAAATTGTCTAATGCATATGGTCATCAGTATTTCAGCTGTAGCACCAAGTCCTCCCACCTTGGTTCTGCAAAAAGTTAATCCACAAAATCAGCTTTAAAAACCTAATTTTTCTACCCTTTTTCGACATTCACTGGAAGGATAGAAGAAATCTCTTTTTCAACCCAAGCCCTGGTGACAATTAGCTAGTTCTCAAAGGAAGTAAAAGAAAAAGAAAAAGGCAGTACTAGGTTGCAATACGATATTTGTGGACTTCTGATTGCTTATCAGATTAATCTGGGGCAGTGCTTTGTTTAATCCTGAATTACCTTGGTAAGGGAAAAGAGTTTCCCTCAGAGAAAGAAGCTAGCCCTTGAAGTTATACAAAACTTTTCCATTCCTACAGACTCTTTTGATTGAAGCTTTTGTCTGAAAACTGAAACTTCCTTCTGAGAAAAAAGTTGCAGACCTTAATGAGATGCCTTGTCTTCCTTTCTTGGAAAAGCAAGAGTGGCAGCCTGGGAAGCCTGCAGAGATGGGGCTGGATGCACATTAGCTCCTGAACCCGAGGCATATCTGTCCCACTCAGACCACTTCTGGTCATGGTGCTGATCAGAAGTTGTGGAAAGCATAGGAGAGAAGTGGCTGGAGCATTTTCTAGTTCTTGAATGGCACAAAGTTAGAAGAATAAGCTTTTTCTGTGCTCATAATGTGTTCATTGGTGTTCAATGACAATGTCCTTGCTTGCAAGGTATTTTAATTTCAGAAAGGATTTTGGGGTTTAGTTTTGCCACTGGGTTTTAGATTTCTTCTTTGCCTTTTCCAGTTCTCCAGAGGAGGAATTTTTTTTTTGGTTTTAGTAGTGAAACCTACGAGTACAAAACAATGTAAGTGGAAGAATCTGAAGCTTGAAGAAAAAGGTTCTACAAACACCAAACCCTTTGTTTTTAAGTCCCTGACAATGACTACTCTCAGAAATATCTATTATAAAAGACCACATTCTCCCATCTATCACATAAAACTTCATTAAAAAAAAAATTTTAAAATCTAATACACCTATAAACAGTACAGCTGGCTTCATTTTTAATGGGGCTTGATATATCTCCACATTAGGGAGCTGTTTCATACATAAGTGTTTTTATGAAATGTTGGCAAGAAACACGCATACAACGATGAAAATGTTGTGCAAGATGACTTATTGGAAGGTCAAGGATTGCTGTGACCATGCTCTGCTCACTGCAGTTCTCAAGTTTTCCTGACATTTATCACAAGTTCTACCCTTAAAAGTCAATCTTCCCCAAAACTCGAATCTAAAATCCCCTCAATATGTATAAAAAGCAGACTGTGCATCAACATAAAGCAGGAGAGGCTATATTCATATTAGCATACCTGCTGTAAACTCTGAGAGCTATAGGTGCAGCTATGACAAGACTGCTAAATAACTCATTTGTACCTGATGCTGCAGAGATACCTGCTGCTCACAAACAGCAAAGATCTGGCTTGGATGTTGAATGTCCTTTGCCTTCATCACCTTACAAGTTTCCTAAATGCATTGATGACTTCAGAAAGTAATGATTTACTTATTCTATGCAGTGGGAAATCTTTCCTAGGTGCCTGAGCTAAGATGTCGCACTTCAAAGTGTTTTTAATGGGCAACTGCAAAGCAATTTCCTGCACAGAATTTGGTAGAGTATTTTTCCTTCATCTTTTTCTTGTTTTCAACTAATATTCTATTACTGAGAAATAAGAAGCTCTAATTTCCAAACTAGCACTCAGAAATGCCTCAGCAGTGTGTTAATGCACAACTGGAGAGGAAAAAGTGGCTCCTGCCAAAGAGGGCTCCTTCCCAGATTTCCTGTCTGAAACGAACATTCTCCAGCTTTTGAATGAAAGTTGACAATGTAGTGAAAACACCGAGGAAATATATTAAGAAAAAGTAGCACTTTCAGAGTAAATGTCATGCAGCTCTGCCTAAAACACATGCTCAGTACCATCTGTTGTATACAACCTGTGTGTCTCAGCTGCACTCTCAGCACATTACTGTTCCTCGGGGCATCACTGGGTGTTTTCTCACTCAGAAAATGTTGGATGTGGAATTGGATCGGTGGTATATTGAGATAATTCAGGGTGTAACACATTCATCTGATGAATTTGAAAAGAATGTCTGCTTTGGAAACACAAGAAAATTGATTCAGCACCCCACTAGATATATTTTGAACATACAGGTAGTTTTAGCCAGGCCCAGATTTCAGCCTGTGAGAAACTGGCACAGTAAGGCAGACACGGCAGTGATTTTCTGTTCTCATTTTGCTTCCATTATTGCCAATAACAAGAGAGTAGAAGAAGCACAGTGCTTCTGCAGATGATATAACTGAAGCTATCTTTAGGAACATTGGGCAGTAAGGAAAAGAGTATCTCTTGATTGATAAATTGCATTCTTAAATGACCCCACTAGTTCAACTGCTAAAATATATGCTCTGAAATAGGTATTGTCAGGCAAAGTGATGCAGGATTAAGAAGTGCTTTATTGTAAGGATTCTCCCTCTATTTCTTCCTAGTTGATATTTATCAGTCTTTTAACCTTTTAGGTTGGAAATTTTCCTCTTGTCTTCAATTGCCTGAACAAATACACAGACTTCAATATTTCAGCTTTTGTTTCCTTGAATTCCGGTGGTAATTTTCCTGCTAAGAAATACAAGATAAGACTGCCAGAATGTATTTGGAAAATACAGTGGCTTCAATTTTGAATAACTAATCAGAAAGGATGTTTAAAGTTTATGATACTTACATGTATATACATAGTGCTTACTATTGTTAAGAGGTTGTAAATGTGTATCCACTTGGACATCTGAAAATGGAAAAGCCACAACAGTTTTAGCAGTTCTCGGTTATATTTTCTTCACTGTTCTCTAACCTATAAATATAAATTCTACAATCTAGTTTTTTCCATTATATGTTTGGATTTTTTTTTTACTATTTACAGTGGTAAATTTTCCCGTTTGTTAGTTTTTCTCCATCTGGCTCTGTCAGTCACAGTTGTTTTTTATATTTTGGATCAGCATGAGCTGCAATCATCATATTACTTAAATATTTATTGTTTAATATGGAAAAACACATATATAAAAATTAAAAACTGTGCCAAAAAGCAACTAGTTCTCTGAAAGTTTTAACAGAAATACCCCAAAGTCTTCCCGTGTTGTTAACTGTAATTTCTCTGTTGGCTTGTTTAGTTTTCATCTATTCTATTTCTATGTGCACAGTCTCTTCCTACTGTCAGTATCTTCTTCACCTCATTTGTTTTCACATGCTACCTCACCTGTCCACAGATCTCCTCAGATGCTAACTTCTTGACAAATGTACTGCTGCAGATCAGTCATAACACCTTCCTTTTCTTTTAAGCCAAGATATGAAAGTATAGGTTCTCCTCAAGTATCCACCATTCCTCATTTGCTTAAATCCTCCACTTCATTTTCTAGACTCACACAAACTCTGTGGGTGGAACACTTAACACAAAGTATTTATATTCAGCATCTACTGTCTCAGAAAAGTTTACCAATAAGAATGACTCCATGAACGTTCTTTAGGCTCCTTCTCTCAGTATCTTCCTTTTCTTTTCTTTTTTAAAATTTATTTTATATTATTTTCACCTGTGTCAAATCATGAAGTTGCAGGAAACTCTCCCATAGAGTAATACCTACAAGAGAATTATTTGCCTACCATCTTTCTATGTAACTATGGAAAACGGCAAAAAATTCTAATTTCACCTGTATCAGAAATTGGCACCTTGAGCCAGAAGTCAACTTAAACATCGGGGTTTTTCGTCTTTTATCTCTAACATTAGCTACTTGTGATCATTTTAACAAAAGTATATTACACAGATAGATCCATTAAAAATTTTAGTGAATGCCCTGCATCTGTTCTCGAAAAGGGTTGATCTGATCAAGATGGGTAAAAGACTTATTATATCTCTTCAGTCCAAGCACTACTTGATTTTTATAAGAGCAATTAAATCTGGAATAGTTTTTATTTGCTGTCTTAACTCAAACTCCTTATTTATTCTTACTGGGCAAACCTTTGGCATTATCTTGACCATAAACTTCCCTCTCAAATCTGTAGTATACTAGTCACAATCTTTTTGACAGACCTTCCTGCTACAGGGGTTTATCTCCACTCTACAAAATAGTGATTTAATGTCCATTTTTTGGTATGTTGTAATTTATTTGGCATTCCGAGCCATCAGTCCTGCCTGTTTATTAAGTTACATTAATATTGTCCTGACCCCTATATGATTCTGTTATGATGCATGATGACAGAGGTTCCTGACAAGTCATCTTGTAGTTCATTTAATTCTAAGAAAAGTTTTGCCTGTTTCCACATTTCTGCTACATTTGGTCTTCTGCAACTTAATGCAAAGCATATAAATTCCAGTAGTAATTTTACACTGACTTTCATTATTTTAGGATTCAGTGTCAGTCTTTTGCATCATTATAAAATAATTATGCAGAGAGAAGGAGGCAAAAACAATGCTGGGAATCAAATTACAATCTGGATCTTCTTTTTGCATCTTAAGAATGAGAATGTGCTAAATGCTCTGAATATATAACTTGACTGAAATGCATATGTTACATGTAAGTGGGAATGCAACTTTCAAGTGTCAATGCACATCCTGGATGTTTATTTCTACATAAACAGAACCAGAACATATGGTCAACCAATAACAGTATATCAGCAAGTATGTTTTACTCCTGAGACCACACCATGAAGAGAATGTGCAATCATACGCTCCTTCTAGATATTGATTCTTGTCCCTATTCAGCTGTCTAGGTACAAAAACAATGGGATGCTTTTTAGAGAAATAGCAATATTGTTGATTTCAGTGTCAAACTACTAAGCCTTGAAATACGTTCTCCTGTGATTGCGCTCAAAATAGGAAAGATAAGATGTGCTAAGAAAAAAGTTTACTCTTCTCTATATCTCCTCTAATTTGACTTCCATCCCTTAAGCTACTTAAGAAGAGAGTGATGCCTTCTTAAACTTCTTAGAAAAGAGAAAAAATATGAGTACTGCACATCACCAACATAGCTTTTTCAGTTAAAAGGCAAAAGTCTAAAAGCTATAAGGACATTATTCCCATCCTCTGAAAGACAAAGTAAAGGTTTATTAGCTAAAACAGTAAATTTTGTCTGAAACATTTAAAATATTTATTTCTGGAAGAAGTTAGAGAAAAACAAAAAAAAAAAACAATCCCCCCCACCCTGATAATTCTAGAAAAATAATTGTTCTCTCACATTCAAAATTAGGCCAGTAGCCATAAAAATGAGTAATTAGGATGCATAAAAGATGGTAATGAGCAGAATATGATGCAGATGCAATTAGTATGATAAGAATGTAAAAGCAAGGAAAATAATATTTCATAAATTTCAGATTTTATAGAGGAAAAAAAGTGTAAGCAGTCAGAGAAATAACTACATTTTCAATGGACTACTTAAAATACAAACCTCATTCTTATGGTATTCTGTTTATGAGTCTCCCAAGCAAAATAAAGAAGAATGGACTCCTGGTTTTTAAGGCTATGTGTGGGAAAAACAGCACTGTTAAAAAGACTGTTTAGTTTCTGTATCTGAAAATTCCTTTTCCAACCCTTATTTGTGCCTGTCAGAAATGAGCTCTCTTGGCTGGCAGTTCAATGTACCAGCAGTAGTCCATCTGGCTGGAAACCCTGAGGAGGAGCTACATATTTGCAGATAAAACAGGCAGGACTGCAGTGAAGCTAATAGACGCAGGCAAAATGACATGGTGAACTTTCATTTTTAAAGAATGGGCTATGACATAAAGATGCAGAAAGTAGAATGAACAGAGAGAAAAAGAAAAGAGACTGGATTAAATTCTATTTGAGGATGTCTAGTTCAACCTACATATAAATTACAATACCAAGAAAACCATTGCCATGGTATTTTAAGAGAGTATATATCTGTGAAATAACAACGTGGCCATAAGTAGTAACCCAAACACTACTACATGGTTGTTTCTATGACCCTATTGAAAGGTGAGTGCTACTATAGCCAGAATCATGTATATTTTTATTTTCATCTGTTTAGTCACACAGAATTACTGACTAGGTTTTGGTGCTATATAGCATGCTGTCATCAGTTTCACTGAATAATGTATCCAGAAGAAAAATTTTGTGGGAGTACAATGTAGGCATATAAAATGACTTTTAAACATTCTGTAAATCATTTTTCATTGCTACACTTACAAAATTTGGGATTGTGTACATGCCTTCCTAACAGGATTCACAAAATTCTAGGTCCTGGGACTGAAATATTCTTTCTCTCTGTTCAAGTCTAGATGTAACTCTTCTGTTTAAAACCATAAGAAATAGAGCAAGAGAGAATACAGGGATTTCTTAACATTTTTCAGAGGAACATTATGAAATATATATGTTACGTATATAATTTTCCTGTAGGGAAAAATTTTGAGTTTTACAGTTCTTACTAACTTCAGCCAAAACATCAGGATCACAACACTATGCAGGGTTGGGATCACAAAGTCATTCTGAACTGAGAGAAAAATTTTCAGTTAAATGATTTAAATTCCTAAAATTTTAGCGGCATAACAGCAGAAAGTTTGAAATTTTCAGAGCTGAAATTTCAATACTTCATTTTTCCTGTTTTTCATCTTTGCTTCATAAAGCACTAAATGCAAGTAGTACTAAAATCAGTACTTAGTTATTTGTGCAACCACAAGGTGTTTTCCTACAGCACAGTTGCAAAGAAGTACCACTGTGCCTCATCTGGAGTCTGCCAACCTTATAAAGTGAAAAAGTTCCCAAACAGTGCAGCACTGCCAAAAGACTTAATTTTATGATGTCTCATGATATATTATTTCTCTTAAAATTTGTAGCACAAAGATCTGCAAATTACTGGAATATTTTGTTTTCAGTTTGAATGGATTAATGTCTGAAGTTTATGGTTAAAGTTTGTGGCTGAGTCATAAGCAAAATACATGTTACAAACTCATATCAAGTGACCAATCAAAACATTAATTATATAACCATTAAAAAAAAATCATGACTTTGGAAGGTTAATTTTTTATTTTATTTAAAAGAAAACAGGTTCAGGAATTTTATTATAATTGAACGAATGCTACAGCAGATTCTTGTGATTCGTTAAAACTCATATTTCACCTTTCAGTCTGCAACTGTGCTCTGTAATCGGCTGAGGTCCTCCAAATCAGTGCTCAGAAACAGAATAATTATTGTTCCTTCTTATTTAACTGCATTCATCTGAGGAGCAGAATCAAATATTTATGCTCCTTAAACCTTTTTAAAATAGAGTTATTGATACAGAAATTAAAATTGCATTTATAATTTTTGTCTCTCCTATACTTATAGCAGAAACCTTTAAAATCTTCATAGCATTGCCATTTGCTTAAAAAATGAATCTAGGTTCAACAAGTAGAATGCTTGAAGAGATGTTAGACTTAGAAAATAACTACTGCACTCATCAACTCCTGTAGAGGTTTTCTAAAACCTATCCCCATAGATTTAAGTCAAATCTTCATGGGGTAGAACTGTTCCCATTAATCAGAATGTATTTTAAAAACACAATGAGCTTTGGAATTGTGTCTCTGTTCCTTGGAAGAAAGCTCTCAGTCTTAGTATTTAAATTCAGTGTTGTGGTATTAAAAAATCATTTTCAGTGTTGTCATCAAAATTAAGGAAAGGTCTCCAGTGCCTTTTTTTGTCCTTAACACCTTTGTGAAGATGTAGAATTTGGAGAGAAATTTCACTTAAAGTAAACTGAGACCAAGAGAATTAAAGCAAATGAGGGGTTTTCCCCATTTTAGATGACAGCGAATGTTTTCAAATGTGTCAGTATTTCAGATTTGTGGCAACCTAGACTGGTATCTAGCAAGTTTAAAGCATATATGCTTTCCATGTATTGGGTCCTAAATTAGAAATGAGATCCTGAGAACTTACATTCACCTACCTATCACATTATAACATTGTTGTGGTTTGATTCACAGGCCTGATGGCTACTAAGGTACTATTCTGCTTTCAGCACTATTTAATTCTCTCCCATGATCTTTCAGACCCAGAATTTTTTCCTGTCATTTATCTTAGAGATTCTTATGATGGTGCTACTGTAAATAAGGCAATTGCCTGAAATGACAAGGAAGACTTCCCAGTCGTATTTTATTATGTAGCATTGGATTTTTCCAGAAAGAAAAATATAAAGAGTTGTATGAGTGAGAAAGAATTTTGTTTATTATTATTATTTTTCACAGAGAGATATATCTGGGGTTTTTTCCAATATAACTTTTTTTCTTTTTTAAAGGTTATTGATAAAAGATAAATAGATGTTATGGACTTACCAGGACTGTGCTTGATGAGCTGTACTACTGAATACACAAAATTTAGAAAACACGGTTGGAATGTCTATACCTAGAACTTAAATCAGTCAATAATATTAAGTCCATCAATGTCAAATAAATTATTATCCCCATATTCTGTAACACATGGCTTCCTTTTTTTTCCTGTGCAAACATCCTTTAATGAAGAATATCTAAACTAAAGGGATTTTCTGGATGATAGAGTACCGTATGCTCTGCTGTCACCGGCAGCCAGTGATCTGTTTCGTAACACGTTCAGGCTCCTCAAAACTCATTTGAGGAAACTAATCCAAAACCTGATGGCAATAATTTTCATAAGACTCCTTCCAATGCCTCTCTGAAATGAATATATTTTTATATGTAGCAGCACTGATGTTAATGATCTTTTTAATTCCTTAATGGATATGTGGACAACATGATCAGATTTCACTTAGGCTGAAATGCCCGAGATAGTTCTGCTGTCCATTTGTACTGTTTTGAATACCTACACTATAAACTTGAATTTCTGAAATCATCAGCATTGCAGCACTACCAATCCTTTATCTGCATTATAAATAAGGTATGTATAGAGGTTAACACAGTGGGGATAGTTGTAGTAAATTTGGATGCTGATAAAATTAACCTCTGGACTGCACTGTGAAATCCTTGGGTACAGGCTACCCTCATGTATGGTTACATTAAAACAGGTGTGCGACCAGGAACATAGGAAAATAAAAGGTAGAAAAAAGGAAAAAAGAAATTAAAGAAAATCAAATACAATATTTGGGGGTTTCGCTATTGAGTTATCCAAATTCTTTTACTCCAGCTAAAGGACATCCAATTTTTCCTATCTGAGTCCCCTGCATTTTTATACATCCTAATGTTCGTTTTCAGCAAATGAATCCCTCTAATATAATCCTTTTTTCTCATTTACTCTTCTAATAATTATATTGTAATGAAGTTCAGAGAAATTAGAAGTACAGCAATTCCTTTTTCTATGAAACCAAAGCAAATTCTTCAAAATACCTCCACTTCATTCCATTGGAGTTTGGCACTGCAGAGTGTCAAACCTCGCAGTTGGTTATTTACTAGTTTCCTATACTGTGACCATGACCCACAATACAAAACTCCCAATTTCACTTGATAGAATGTGCATACCTGCATATTATTACGCTTTTACTTTTGGAAATTAGGAACATGGCATTACATCAAATGTCTACTTTTCAGTCTCCACCAGCGCTGTTGATAAATTAATTTATAAATCCCTACTCTATTGTGCAATTTCTTCTATTGGGATTTTCCTTACTGTTTTTCAGGTTCACCACCAGAGGAAGAAATTCAAAGTCTTAGCTCCCTGATACAGGTAAGGACGGCAAGATTAATTTTACATGGTAGGGTGTGCACATTCAACCACGACTAACAATTAAAAAACCATTAAGAAACCCCAAGATCTGTATTGCTGAGACATGAAAGCTCAACCACTGACCTTATGCAGATCTATTCAAAATCATATATCCATCTGACTGGGGCAATTGGGGATGTCTTTGTAATCATCTCCCTAGACTTGAGTATGAACAGTATTCCTTTCATGAGGAAATCAAAGACAATAACGCTGCTTATAACATGGGTGAATAACATTAAATATTTGAATAATCCCTCTGGTTTCCCTCTGAAAATTCTAATGAGGCAACAGCTACTTTCATGCATCATCACAGCTTATTTTTTCAATAACGACAATACAGAATCAATAAAATAAGTACAGCAGGAAAAAGTCTTACATAAGAGGGAATCTTAGTCATTCAATAAAGGAAAATGTTCCTGAATTCTTTAATAGATTCTACGTCTACCCACTCCTTTGAAAATGTGAATTTTATTTCCTGTTCCTTTAAATAGAAATGCTCACTTTTGTAGTATGATTTTGAATACTTTTTTCCCTTTCTTTTTGCCTAAAGTTTTTCTATCTATTTATTTATATGTACCCATAAGCTTTTTTGCACAGCTCTGTAATGTATAGCCAAAGTAGGTCACTAGCAGGTAATGAAACTAAGAATTTATTCCCAGGTAACTGTATCAGTTAGGTACTGTTCTGAGTAATGTATCACATGCTCATCAAAAAAAAAAACCTGAGAACTGTCAATTTGATGAAGTACAACTCACATCTCATTAATGTTGAGCACAGAAGCAATATTCCGCATCAAAAATGACTGCTAAAATATTTGCAATTACCAGCTGTTCAGAATCCATTTTATATAGATAAAAAACATGTCAAATTTAATTTGTCACGTGTTTTTCTGTCATATTTCTTTTTCTTGCAATGTACTGAAAAGCTATCAAAACCCTCTCACTCTTGTCCCAGACCAGTATCATATAGGCAAAAGGGAATGGCAGAAATGATATGTATCCAGATACAATAGCTACATAGACAGATAAACTTCAGAAAGGTTCTTCACTTTAAAATTTTTACAGACTATTTTATCTTAGAGCATTTGTCTTTCCCAGAAGGATGGTCAAAATTGTGTTTGTTCGGTTTGGGTACTGCTGCCAGGGGTAAAATTAATAAATAGTATCTCAATATATATTAATTGCTAGCTTTTCTGTAAAAAAAATATTCAAGATTACAGATTTTAAATAAGGAGAAGACACAAAACACACACTTATTTGAGAATATGGGGCAGTATAGGGCCTATAGGGTGATGTTGTGGAGAGAACTTGGCTGCTCGGTCTTGAACAGGTCACAGAGGAAGTGAGAGCCTGAAGCATTCTAAAGGCAAAAACTATTAGTTTAAAAAAACTGAATAATATTTGTATAATGAGTGCTTTTGTTACATATGGAAGACTTGTAGGGGTCTGGTAAAGACTTAAGTTGCACACCAGAGGCCGAGTTGCAGAAGGAAGCAAAAAATTTATACCAGCCCAAGAAGGTCCTCCTTTACACTGATGTTTGGGGAAGGTAAATGGAGCTGATTATTCCCCTTTATTCTGTGCTTATGAAGCTGCAACTGGAGTACTGTGCCCAAGCTGCAGTTCTCTAGTACAAACTAGAACAATCAAACTGGAACAAGCCCAATGGAGAGCTACAAGGATGGTTTGAGATGATATAAGAGGCTGAAGAGCCTGAATTTTTTCAGCCTGAAGAAATGTCTGTAATCTTGTGTCTCTGAAACAGATTGTGCCAAGGGTCCTCAGATCCACTGCATCTGTGCATCTAAAGGCAAATATGCCCCAGCAGTATAGCTGAGATGACATTGCACCCCTAAAGCATGAAGTAAACCCGTCTGATTTTGGATATGTGTGTTTCAATAATTTTAAGCAACCTGCCTTAGAAAGCAAAATTTAACATGACTTTTTTTATTATTTTAAAGGATGGGTGTGGGTCAATTTCATTTAAACTGAGACTGAGTGTAGTGGTTCGGTTCAAAATATCCATTACTTACTTAACAAAAATTCGAAATCAAAGCCTAATTTTTTCCAGTCAATTCCCATGAAAGGTCTTTTATTATTTTGCCCTATCTGACAAATGGGAATACAAAGAAAAAACCTACTACCCAAGAAACTGCAAGACTGCTAATAAATCTCTTTTATTTGTTAGTATCCTTCGCTATTATTTCCAAAATCCATTTTCTTTTTCTTTTCCATCAATAAGGTTTTTGTTCCAGACTGAGAGCTCACAAGAGGAGAAAACATCAGCTTTCATGATTGCCCAGTAGAGGTATTTAGTTTTTCCAGGTTTCCAAGTAAAGGTTGAAACACATTTATTGATTAAATTTATAGGGGATCCTCTAGATATTCTCAACATAGCCTTCTTTGTTACTGATTCTTAGCAGAAAGGTTATAGCTTATTTTTATTTCATAAAACAAGACATGCATAAAAGAGGATTCCCTACCATCCTGTTATTTTAAAGCAATTCTTGTGGGATTGGGAAGTTCAGTCCTTTGCTAGTTATTTTTTCAAATACTAGGAATAAGGCTGTAGCAACAAAACTAAATATAAGTTCAGTAGGTCTTCAGGTTTTATGCAAGCTAATTTGATAGGGTCTGCTTGAAATAAAAAAAAATGAGATCCCTTATTTTTAAAATGTCTCCACTTGGCTGTAACTAGAATTCAAATGTTTAGCATTTTCTCTTTGTTTCAGGCCTGATTGCAGTGTAAAGCTAGTGTATGTCTACAAATATCCCAGTACTATGACTTGTGACTTCAGACCCTCTCCTGTGGTTCAGCATTCATATTCCACCATGAGGACTTCTTTCTTTAGCTAGACATAATGTGGTAATGAGATGCTTCTCTACAACTCTACAGTTGACTTTGTCCCACATTGAACTTTGATTATTGTTATTATTTCTTTAGTATTAGCAGTGGCTGTAGGTTTTTAATGTGAAGAAAACTTTTTGACCTAGAAAGGCTTCAGTCTAAATTGTAAAGACAATTTAAGTATTAAAAACAAACACAAAAGAAAACAACCCCCCAAAATTGCAATGATATCCTTTCTTTTTGTCAATAAACTGTTAAAATATGCTGTGTGGTCATAGCATGCATTCAGTAAATAAAAGAAAATATTTAATTCTGTGAGGTGTTTGAATGTCACTCAGTTCAGCTTTTTGTTGAAAAACCTGTACATTCTGTTGTTGGTCTCCTTAGGCACATAGCAATGCTGGTGCCTTCACTGGATGATCAAAACTTTTTAAAAGTGAAGAATGACAAATGATGAACAATACACGGCAAATATGCTTCTTTCCTCTAATGCATGTGTTTACATGCACATGAATTCAAATAGACCTTCCCAAAAACATATGCGAGGCAAGTCACACTCACATGGATTCTCATAACTACTGAGCACACTGGTGGGTATTGATTCAGCTGGCATTTTCAATTGTAGCAAATGCTTACAAACACTGTGCTAGCAATACCTCAAACAATGTGAGATTGAAAGATGTTTTATATGGCTCAAATGTACATATAAAATTACCTTCTTCCTATTTTCATTCTTGTAAGAAACCTTACCTGGGCACAGTTTACCTTGAATGAATAAAGAAACACTTAAATATTCTTTTCTCTGCTCCTGATAATGGATTGCTTTGTCTTTTTTTTTTTTTTCCTAAGTAGTTGAAGAAAATCTCCAGTATTCCACACACCATAATTTATTTCCTAGCCATAGTGAATTATTGCTCCATTTACCAGTTCCTTAATCAACATCTACATCTAGCAGTCAGGGCAGATGGGGTTCATAAGCCATATTAAGTTCTGATTGCTTATTTTATCTGGATGGGATGTGAACATACTGTGAGTTCCTGTTATTGGGTTTCCTTCTCTGTATTGCATCTGGGCTTTCCTCCTCTGAAATTCAAGGATATGGGCTCAGTTCAAATATGGGTCCAAAAGCCTATGCAAGCTAGATGCCCACATAACAGCATTTTTGTGTCCAAATCTCATTACATAGACAGATAGCTGTATTATTAAAGAATGAAGATTCTTTGAAAAATTGTCCACAGTCTTGACATGCCCTTATTTTAGATGCCAATGAGTTGCCTCAGATGTCAGGATGTGCATTTCTCTCTCTTTCCCCAATGTGTTTCTAAATGTAACCCCTTTGCATCACACTTGAATTAGATCATCCCAGAAGTATGGAGCATGTTCTTATCCTCCAGACATCCCATTTCCAGAAAGATGACTGTGGTGGATCACCATTCTAATATTCAACTACACGGATAGGCAGGTTTTTTATTGAAAGCAAAAGCTGATTAGAATTTGACAGGTTTTAGTGTTCTCTGCACAGGTATTCCTCACATGAAAGATTATCTAGCTCTTAATTCCTCAGGTCTGATGGAATAAACATACCAGGAAAAAAAAATGCATTCTTTCTATTCAAGATGTCTGGTTTAAGTGGGTTTTTTCCAGCTAGATTTCTGCTTATGTGAACTGTACTTTACAGCCCCCACTACCCTGCATCCTCTCTATGATTAATAAGCACAATATGCTAAAATTGTTCCACTCCCTAATATACTCTGCATATTGAAAATAACATTCAGAAAAATAGAGCCTCCAGGAGAAGATTATTCAAGGTCTCCAGATCAGAAAATCACACTGCATTTTCAGTAGCTGTCAGTCTTTAAAGTGAAAATAAG
This sequence comes from Corvus moneduloides, assembly GCF_009650955.1. Classification (NCBI taxonomy): domain Eukaryota; kingdom Metazoa; phylum Chordata; class Aves; order Passeriformes; family Corvidae; genus Corvus; species Corvus moneduloides. The sequence continues at coordinate 136,450,122 of NC_045476.1, read as the reverse complement.
CAAGAAAAACTAAGCTTCAAGAAAAATCCTGGGTCATGGAGACTCTTAGTAAATATTTTATAAAAGTTGTTACTGTCTAGACAGAAATCTGATGTAAGGGTTGCATACCATTAGCCAAAATAATAATCAATATGACAATTTTGGCACGGAAGCATAAAGTTGACTGCAACAATATCAATAACAGCATGAATCATCATGTCCTACTATGCTAATTATGCTTCTAACTTTAACCATTAATACCTGCATAAAATATAAATTAAGAAGAGATCCTTTACAGCTGTCATTAGCCAACAACTAAATATCTACCTTTCCTGAAAGTACTGGATGTTTTATTAATGCACTGCATTGGTAGATTACATGAGTAGATAAAAAGTCCTTCTCTTTTTAAAAAATCTTTTCATAATTTTAAATCAGATAAAGCCTTAATAATGAGCTGACATATATTTATATGCTTTAAGCAGCTTACACGATGAGGTTGCTGTACATATCCATTTGTTATCCATTTTAGCTTACTCTGCTCTTCAGTTCATTGTCAGCTTTGGATATTTCAAAACAAGTTATCATATGAGAAGCTTTTCAAACAGCCTCTTCCAGACGCCCCAAATACACCACTGATAAGGTGGAGACACATGCAGACAAAAAAGTAATTTATAGCAATATATGTTCTTCTCGCTACAGCTAATGTTTTAGTAAAATGGTTTAGGAAAAAAAAAAGGCTCTAGAAATTCTATGTAATATAAAACTTGTACTGGTGATGTATAATGTAGTCACTTAGCTGCTGAAAGAGGTCTCATATTCTACCATTTTTTACTTGAATATGTTACAGCTAAAATGTTCAAAAAGTTTTCCCTATGGTCTTTCCTGGCATTCAGCCTGAACTCAGAGTATGCAAGAAAAAAATATTTTATGCATTATCATAAGTATAATCACAAATGTTTAAAACAGTAATCGTTTACTTTGGTAAAAAAATATAATTATGGTTTGAGGCAGTTCTGATACTCTGAAGCAAACTTTGTCTCACAGATTTTATTTTCTTTTTTTTCTTAATTAACAGTTTTTATTTACTGTTTATTTACTGTCTATTACCTGTTTTTACCTCTATTTAAAGAACACTATGTTTGCTCTACAACTATTCATGCTCTCCTTTCCAGAGACGTACCATGTTGTACAAGTGGCTGACCTGAAAAAGAACAAAAAGTCACCTCTAAGGAGCAGATGATTAAATATTTGGAGAAATGTAGGTATGCAGCAGTGTAGCAAAAAAATTACCTAGAAGATATACTGGCCCACAAACTACATATTGGCACAAAAACAGCATCATGCTGTTGTTTCAAGATAAATCAATGGTACTCTGACAGCTTTAAAGAAATATTTTATAAGGAACAGAGAACATTCTCCTAGATGTTGGTGAAGCTGCATTCAGGAGATGAGTCTTGGCAAAATCTAAGACCAAAGAGAAACTGGAAGGATCTAAGAGGTTAATACTAGCCACAGTATGTGAAATTATCAGAAGATTATAAAACATGATCTGAGAAGAAAAATTGAAGAAATTGGAAAAGTCCACTGTGAAGGAGATGAAGTGGTAACAAGAAAGCAGTCTTACAGCATGTAAAACTTTATTACCACTTCAAAATAATGATCCATTCTCCATTACATCTGTTAGGAATAGCTCAAGAAGATTTCTAATTTGCAAAAGTGTAAGATATTTGGAGAGGCCTTCTGTCCATAAAAGTAATGAAATGCTTCATCAAAATAACACTTCTCATTTTTAACAATATTTATATAAATCTGTCTTGGGTAACAATGACACACTTGATTTGACTTTTTAAGCAAAGGAAATTAAAACAAGAAGTATTTAAAAAAATAAGCCATGCCAAATCTGTGGATAAGGACATGCTTCTGGACCCTGGAAAATACACAGGATCTACAGCTAACAGAATGCTGAGCAGTTATGTGATGAAATAATGAGCAATGGTATTGGCACTAGAAATTTTAATAAAAATTATTGCAATCGAGGCAGCCTGACAAAAAGTGTTAGATGCAGCTGCAAAAAGTCATACTATTGACTAGTTCATTTAATACATTGGAGTGAAATAAATACCTATATCTTTATCTCTATAAATATCTAAATATTTGTATCTCTTTGTTCCAAATCACCAAAAAACATCTGTATGTCTTGTTTGCTATGAAAAAATCCCCAAACAAATCTCTCAGTTATTGCAATAAGCATATACAAAAAAACTGGAAAGTCCTCTTTGTTTATATAGTTAAACTCAGGGGTGGCCACCAAGTTCTTGAAGCTCTTGAAGTAAATAAAATCCTAATACTATGAAGACATTATCTTTCAAGTATGTATTTGCAAAGAGTAACCTTTTTCCATACCTGCAATTATCTTACTCTAAACTGATTGCTGTTGACAAATGTAATTAATGCTTAAAAAAGGAGAAACCAGGAACTAAGGCAGGCAGCCATTATTTGAAGTGTAATGTCTGCCAGATTAATATTGCTGTAATGAATGTTCATTGTGTATTTAAACTGTGTGACAACTATAATAAGAGCCCTTGAAAAGCTGGTTCAGTGGAAAAAAATTAATTATTTCTAATAAAAAAATCAGACTAAAGAGGCTAAAACCCACTAGTTTTAGTTCACATCTAAGCATTAATTTGACTTGGAATATCTACATGTCTCTTTTTACAACACATTCTTCTCTATTTGTTTACATTGTGTGCACCAGGTCATGACCTATGTCTACTAAAGTTGACATTAAGTCCCTCAAGATTTGAACCCCTCAATATTTAAAACAAACTTTGCAATTTTTTTTATGTTGTTCATTAGTATCCCTAGCTAGACAGTTATGATTAAGCAATTGCATCATTAAGGTTGTATGCTTGGCTAATCTTTTGTTTCAAGGAAAAGTGAGGACAATCCCAAGATGAATGGGCTGTCTGGATGAGAGCCACCAGGAGTGAGGTCAGCAGAACTGAGCAGAAACTGGGGCAAAGGCAATTCCAGCAACCCAGGAGTCTGGGACTCATTGACCACCTACTCAAAACGGACCCCAGAATCAAATGAAGGGAAGAACTGCACATGCACACTAATCAGCATGAGATAAAACCAGCAAATAGGGGGTTGAATACTAATTAATAAAAAAGTTATGTAACCTGTAAGCAATGAAAGATGATGCCTTTTTTGTTATAGTGTATAAATGGTGTAAGCTTTTCATGATCAGGGAGCTAGTCTGTTTTGGGCTACCACTGAGCTCCCTCTTTTGTGCAAAGTAGAACAAAAAGTAGAAATATCTCGCCTTGGTGTGTGAATTGGCCCTGTGCACTGTTTGGGACAACAAAATCAATGAAAGATCTTTTTTACTGAGCAGGATTTAGACTTACTCCGAGTACACTCTTGCTGGCTGCATAGAAAATTATGGTGTGCTTCATTATCTGATTTTTGCTTGTTTTCATATACTCTTATTTCCAAGGCTTTTTTTTTTTTTTTTTGAGTGGGATTCTGAGAAGTTCAAAGAAGATTTTTTTAAACAGACAAGCAGTTCATTCCTACCTCTTTTCTTTTGTGCTTCAAAAGAGTGATGATGATAATAATAATAGTAGAAATAACAAAGAAATACATGGATTTTTCTTTAAAATTCTGTACATGCAATAGAACTGCCAGCTACCAAGAGAAAAAGTAAAAATCACTTCATACTTTTAAAGGAGGAAAGAAAACTAATGAAAAGGATAAACATGTTGTATTAATGATTGATACTTTTGACTATAAGCATCAAACACAATTAAAAAAAATAATTGGTTTAATGAAAATTATTTCAGATCATTGATACAACACAAACAGCAAATAAAAGTAGCATCTGCTGCTAGCATCTACCCCCTCTGCCCATGGGCACAGGGGTTTTGCTCAAGGTCATGCCTGGAAATGAAGACTTGCCTTGAGTCAAGCTGTAGGTGTCCCTGAGCTCAGCCCTGCCTCCTGATGTCCTGGTTTGTGGGTTTCCTGGACCTTGCACCTACACTGTAAGTTGTCTTGCCTCCCTTCCTGAGGGTTTCCTTGGGCTCACCTTGGGCTTGACTTGTCACCCCACCTTGTCTGGGACTGTCTATAGATCCTGTCTCTCATCACTCTGCCCAGGTGTATCATGAGGGAGGGCACTGCCCTACCCATGCCATAACTATTCTCAGCTCCTAGCTCATCCTCCCTCATGGATCAGCTGGCTTCTTGGGGATCCCTGGCACGTACACTGTAGGTGTCTTTCAAAAACTGTGAAAAACAGACTACTATTTCTTGCCATCATTTTGCACCCATGTTTGCATTTCAACACAAATACTTCTGCGTATCTCAGCTGCTTGTAAAGTCCACAGAGAGATGTGGCTTCACAAGAGAACAAATTTTCAGATGTGAGTAGTATGGAACCAAGATGAAATAGCTGATGCATGATGGTTGTGGCGCAGCAATTCCAAGCAAGTACTCACTGAACTATTTCAGTTCCTAGAAGCTGCACAGCTTATTTTTGTTTATCCCAACATGGAGTTAGAGTTCCAGCCACAGAATCACTGCGTTTGGAAGGGACCTCTTGACATCATCTAGTACACAAGGGTCAGCTAGACAATTTGCCCAGGTCCATGTCCAGATGGCTTTTGAGTATCTCCAAGGAAACTCCATAACCTCTCTGGAGAAACTATAACAGTGTTTAAACATTTTCACAGTAAAAAAACTTTTTCTTGTGTTCAGATGGAATGTCACATTTCTTGGTTTGTGCCCATTGCTCTTGTCTTGTCTCTCAAAAGAGTCTGGCATGACTGGGGCATGCCCTCCATCATAAAGGTAGTATGAATGGGAGGATTTCTTTGAAAGAATCTCAGGCAGAAGTGCCTGCAGCATGAGAGGTGTGCATTTTCATAAGCAGACTAAGAAATGAACATATTTTATCTTTAAGCTGATTGTTCCTATTTTTCTGCTTGAACAAAACAAAGCATCTGCCCAAAAAACCCAAACCAACCCAACCCAAACCAAATCAAATAAAAAAAAACTCTAAACCAAAACTCAAACTCCCTCAACCCCAACATACTGTCAAGAAGCTTGGATGTTAGTTGGACTCCACAGAAACCAATCAGATTTTTAAATCAGGGAGTATAACACATAGAAAAATAGTTTTCTGCAAGTAGAAAGGATCAGATGTGGCATATTTATACTTTTGAGTATCATTATCAATGCTGTAACTTAATTTATCAAACAAGCTTTATAAGTCAACACTAAAATACAATACCCAATAGAAGTATTTCTTTAAGCAACTTACCTACTGTGAAACTAAAATTCTCCAAATGATAACTATTAAAGTGGAAACATTAATTATATCAGCCTCCCTTATTCACTCTGGTTCTTTCTCACCGTTTAAGACTGTGGCAATTTGTTATGTAGCACTGATCTGATACAGTGTCTTTGATGCGACTGCAAGCTCCATGCTGTTCCATCTTAATAGACCTCAGAAGCATCTCTGTGGGTATTCATCTGAGCTTTCTCAGCATAAAGGAGGACAGGGCTTTAATGGCCAAAAATCAGTTTTTCTCTGCAGCATCATATTTTTAGCACAGCTCAGTGCATGGTAACTGGGCTAAAGTTAATGCTGTTTAAGCAGCATCAGTGGTGTGCTCTGGAGTCCTCTGAGCAGCGGCTGCTGAGCAGCCCTCAAGTTGGACTGGAACAGCCCCAGGACCACCTGTACACAAGAGCTAATTCTGCTGTCCCTGCATTTCTTGTTAAGCAGACTGAAGAAGGGAATGAGATTTTTCTTTTCAGGTTGACACTTCAGTGTTCTCCTCTCACCTAGCAAGCAACATATGGAATTGCATTAAATGCAGATCGCTAAAAGCTTTTAGAACCTATGAACAGTTTTCATTCTTCTCATTCCGAACATACAGAAACCAACATTTATGTTCAGGACTCTGGAAATATTTGTGTTTTCAGACATGGCAAGCTGGACAGTTTAATACTTTCATAGAATTCTGTTTTGAAAACAAAGTCTTCCAGGCATATATACTGCAATAAATAAAAGTACAACAGGGTACAATTCTCAATAAACTTTGGGGTTACTTTTTTCCCTGAGGTTCATTTCTTAACTAAGAAAATGCATTTTTGTGTGTCCACAATGTGTGTCCATAAAAAAATAAACATCTAATATACTCCAGTAAAAAAACAGGGATTTTAAATTCTACTAAGAAAAGGTAAATTTAGCATGAGAACTATTTCTGCTTGATGAGAACCAAAGTAGATTTCTAGTTATTTGCATCACTGTAGAAAAACAAAGGAAAAAAAAAAAGTTGGGGATTTTAAAGAAATCACATTATTATCTGATTTTTTTCTTTTCTTTCTGCTCTTCCTCTGTATTAAATCTTTGCAAAGCATGACCAAATTGCAAATAGATGTTTGTCTTTTAGCTTTCTAAAAATTCCACTGAGCAAAGAAATTTATTTGAATATTTAAAATTTAATTATTTCAGGATTTAGAAGGAGTTAGAAGTTATTGTTGTTCATGCATAGACTGAAGAATTTTAATTTATCAAGTCTAATAAATATTCAAGCCATCTGCTTTTAGTGGATTGTTTTTACCTTAAATAAAAGATATTATGATTTCCCAGAAGCTGTGGAGTTGATAACTATCAAACTGTGAAAAGCTGCTCACCAATAAAGCCAGTTTTTGCAATTAAAACCAGATGTACATGAAGTACGTCTTGCAGAACAATCTTATCTATGTATGCATCCACTACCAGGGACAGAAAACCTGGGGTAGATTTGAAATTAAACTATGCAACACTAGAAGACTTTTTCTAAGCCATGGGCTTTCCATGGATCCACAAATCCTGACATTTCCGAGGATGTAGAGCTCTTGGCAAATGGAGGGAGCCAACGTTACCCTGCTTGTGCTACTGGAGAATCCAGCAACTGTTCTTGGCTGTTCCTGAACTTTTTTTAAGCACTGCTGCTATTGTCACCTCTGTGTGATTCCTGAGCAGCACTAGGGAGAACAGAAAGTCATGCACTTCTGAAATGTCTATCCATGCACTTGGAATGCATGCACTTTTAAGTCTGGGAAAAAAGGTTGATTATCAGGTTAAGGTGATTTGAGACTGGCTGTAATTAAATGTTGGATCTTCATTAAATAAGCTATATTTTTTGTCTATTTTAAGCTTGTAGTTTTGAAGAACTTCAATGAATTTAAGGGAACTACAGACATATTCCTTTAGATAACACTGGGCATCTTAGACTGCCATTTAAACAAATTTTTCAACTTTTCAGAACATCTCTTTAGTGTGTGATATCATTGCATCAAGAAATGAAGTGTGTAGCAGGTTATTTTTGGAAATCAGTGTTTTGGCTAGATGTCTTTCTGGAAAATAGCTGTTGAGCCATAGCAATAAAATGATCAAATGTTCATCTATATCCCAGTCACTAGTTTGAATTTTTCTACACTCCCCTTGTCTCTAGGTTTGCTTTATTCAGAGCTGAAACCTGACGTTTACTGTGAGTAGACTCATTAAATTCATCCTTTAGATCCAATGGCTTTTGGACAGCCTCATGATAATATGTAGTCTCAATGTGTTGTGAAATCTCTTGGTGTTGAGAGTAAATGAGGCTTTGCATGCACTGTATACTTGGGAGAACAAATGATTGCCACAAGTCATTTTTACTCTTTTGGTCTATAGTTAGGGTTTGCAAGAGGATTATAATGACCCTGCACTGTATTATATGTCCTCAAATTACTACAAGACCTGGCTATGCAAGTCACATAAATACTAACAAAAAACTTACACTCTTCCAATTTTCTGATTCTATTAGTAGCTATCCTTAAGCTTCACATTATTTCTTTTTCTTTGTCAGACTTCAATGCCATCATGTTTCTGTGTTCTGTCTGTTTTACCAACAAAATTTTTTAGCAGATTACTGTGTTGAAAAATCAACATGTTTGGTTTTTCTTCAGGACATGCTTCACTTTCAGTTTCTTCAAAGATAGCATTTTATCATTTATCTTCCTCTTCTACTAGTTATAGGATAATGATTCTTTTGAAATAAAAAGAAACCATGTAAAAAACAGTGTAATAGTAGTATTTACTGAATTGCTTTTGCTCCATGTCCCACATTTAGTTATGTTTATTTTAATTTAAGTTCAATCTTTATGAAATTATTTTGCCTATTCATTTTAAAGAAGGAGTAGATGAAAAAATCAAGCCATAAGAGGTATTCTCTGGAGACACCTTGACTTCACTTCTGTTGTTGTAGGTAAAAAAAAAGCCAAACATTTTTATCCTAAGTGCTGCTGAATTCAGTCTAATAAATTCTTCATATGAAATTTGATTTCAAATAATAAAATAACCCCTAGATTTGTTAAATTATAAAATTACCCATATATAGGATTTATCCATCCTGGTTAAGTATTTTAATAGGAATACTGTCAAAAATGTTGAATTTTTTTCATGCAAACACAAAGTCAGAATTAAATTTGGATCCTTCCTGGCTTCAGTAGCAAAAATAGTTCAGAAAAAGTCGGACTCAACAAAAAATGGCATCACTCAACTGAAGGAGTTCAGAAAAAATGGATTCTATTGATACTATATTCTGACTGATATCAGAATATTAGGCAAAATACTGGTGAGTGGTAATTAGAAGGCAGAGCATCTTTCAAGCACTAGATTCAGACATGCTTTCTTCCCAAGTTTGTTATTTTTTGGAATAGTGGTTAACATAGGAATCAATATTTTAGTAGCAATCCATTACTAAATTACATATAGATGATCTTGCATGTTGCATTAGAAAAAAAAGAAATCATATATCGCTGTAAGTTAAACATAGGCTGGTATATTCTTTGAGAATAAATGTGATATACAGATTTTATGGCAATAGTTAAAATCTTCCTTATTTCAAAGTATCATTGTGACAAATTATTTTCAGTAAAGATTTCCAGAATTTTTTTTTTTCTTCTATTTTCCCCTACTTTTCCTCTCCACAGACTTCTATTAAAGTTCTGTCTTGGTTTAGTGTCCTTTGAGCTTAAATGTGAGACTGATTGCCAAGCAAATCTTATCATCTCTCTTGTCTACAAGATACAATAGGAGCCTTGAACACTGTTGCTCTGTTCTCATGTTAAACAGCTGTGGGTATCATAGCAGGGCAGTTTCTCAGATAATAAAGACATACTCTTGAGTACTGGACTCTTCAGTCTATATTGGGAAAAGGTATAAAAACATCTGTTAAGCTTGGACAGATCCCTACTAATGTGCTGTGCTTTTCTGATCATCTTTCAAAAAGAATTATAAAAAGTATATTGAACACCTGGTAAAACTGTCAGAGGCCACTGGAAGGCATGAATTCAAGACCAGGTTGGATGGGGCTCTAAGCAAGCTGGTCTAGTGGGAGCTGTCCCTGCCCATGTCAGTGAGGTTGGAACTAGATGATCTTTAAGGTCCTATTCCAACCCAAACCGTTCTATGATTCTTTGATTCTATGATGAATTCTTTGTAAAAATTTTATGTATCAGTAAAAGTTCTTTCTTATATTAGCATCAAATACTTCATTAAAACCTGAGAAAAATTTTATTTTACACCAAGCCCTTTGCTTAATAAAGCAGATTCAATAAGCCCAAATAATGGGAATAATTCATTAAGGAACACAGTCTCTCAGAAAACCTATAAATCTCATATCAAGTTTTTAAGTAAAAAAATATGAATTTTTAGTTTGAAACTGTTTTTCTTCTCAATATTTTCTGAAATTTTATTCAAGATAGACAGTCAATACCACTTTAAAAAAGCAAATTAAAGACAAATAATTTTAGGTTTGTCAAAACAAAACACTGTGTGAGCTTAAGATCAGTGTTTAAATTTTTGAGACAGATACCACCCTCCACAGTCAATTATATACCCAGTTTCACCAGTGATGTACAATGATCATGACTAAGAATGTTGACATTTGCTTGATTTTATTTCTGTGACAGTGAAATCCCTAGACGTTGTTGTTGTGAGCAAAAACCTTTTCATCCTCACTGTTGAAGGCCACATTTAGTAAACAATAGTGTGGAAGGAAAAGAAAAAATTATCATTGCATTATCATTTGGGAAGCTGATAAAGCCTTCTTTCCCGCAAGTTTTTGGAGGATTAATAGCTTCCCCCAAATTACTTTTGTACTGTTATACCAACTTTGTACCCTATACCATGATTTAAACTAGCTCAGTTCAATGGGGTTAATTTATTTCTCCAAGTAAAACAGCTGCTCCACCATTTTGTGCTCAAAGTAAGACACAGCAAGAGATGCTTAAACACTTGAATTTGTCCCTGATTAGCTATCTTGGAAACTAATTAAGTAATCAATAAACAGAACAAGTACAAGTCAATGGCATCTCTGATAAGCATGCATGATCTTAAACGTAAAGCAACACAGTTGTCAGCAATTACAAGGAAAGCTATACCATCCTAAGGTTCATTAAGATACACTTGTACAGCTATTAAATGTCCATCTATTAATAGATTTTGTACAGTATGTGAGACGAGGTGGGGTTTTCTTTAGCTTCACTGCTGAATAGAGTAAGTTTCACTTAATCACCAATAAGAAATACCAGATGTACTTCCACGTTTACACACACACACACATATACAAACGTATATAGATAAGCACTCCTTTTTCATAAAAATAGTTAAGCATTCATGTTAAGCTAATGTCAGTAGCTCTCAAGGCATGGACTTGATGTATTTATTTTAATGTGTTGCTGTGGAAGCATTATGTCTCTTTCCATTGCAAAAATTACATTCCTGAACATGAAACAGAATCTGACTGTTTTCAATCTTTGAATAAGTCTTGACACATGAGCTTGATGATGGGATTTTAAATTATCTGCTTATCTAAAAACACGTACAGTTCCTATTTTCAGCTAAGCAAAAATGCAGAATTTATCACAGCACTTAATCTTATCAAGGCTGTTATATGTAATTACAGGGCAAAACAAGGAAAAAGCAATCCTGTCCTAATTGCAGCCCTATTACTAAAATGGCAATGATCTTGCTGTACTTTCCCATTTCTCCTGCAGGATCCCACAGTGTTTTCATGAGCCACTGTAGCTGCTGCTTCTTGAGCTCTGGGATTGCTGATTACAGTATCGTCTTGCACATACGCATTATCTTTTCCACTGACATTCACCTTATTACTTGATAAGACTTAGGTTCTCTTTCAACATGACTGTCTTTAAAAAGAGTTAAGGATGCTCTAATCACTTGCCTTTGCAATTAAGGTATTTGTCAACATTATTGTAAATCTTCTCCAGCTTCAGTGTTGGCAGAAGGCCAATCAAGTAATTTGAGCTTTTAAAATTCTCTTCCTTCCCCTTTATAAATAAAAAATGCAATTTGTATATCTGCAGCTCAGTTGATGAGGTTTTGCACATGCCTAAAACTATTCAAGTACTCAACTGTTCAAAGGAAGAGTGTCCTCTGTTTTTGTTTAAATGTGTTTCACAGCATACAAGAAATGTGCATTGAGACAGAGGACTAATTAACACAAGAAACCTAGAGTGTCATTTTCCTGAAGCTTTTGAAATTCTGGTCTGGATCTTATGTGTAATACTTTCTTGTATTTTGTACAGAAGTTAAATTGCCATCACACTGATTAAAACTGGGACACTTCTTTAACAGAGTTAATAAATGATCAGGGTGACAATTCAGCAAGGTAGATAAGCATGTGATGGATTTAGCAACATGTTCCAGGTTAGCCACAAGTCTAATATCTAGGACAGTAGGTAAAAAACAGGCCTTGATGTTTGAAATAGAAGAGGCAATTCTCAGGAAGCAGAATGTAATTTTCCACATTGGAATGTGGCCAGCCCAATGGGTGCTTTACAGTGCAACTTTTCCAAAAACTGTCTTGTGCTCTTGAACGACTACAAGCAGTTGGAAAGTTGGGTTTATGTCTTATCAAAAATCTGGCAGCTAGTTCATATGAATGCTCATCAATTTTCCTGAAAATTTCAAATTACCCATATGTCCTTGTAAGGAATAATTTTTAATTAAAAAACAATAATTACACAAATTATTAATAGCATATAATAACAATAAAAAATGTCATATTGACAAATATTCAGTCTTGAAAATAGCACTTTTGCTGAAGAAAGGTCATGGTTGCTTTTCTATCATTTATGTACAATTATGACTTACAAAAATTCCTCCTTTTCTTATTGCTAGGGTATTACCCTCTAACATTGTCAAGGCATGTTGAAGTGAAAGATTATGATTTCATAATTTGACTTTCAGAACATGAGCTGAAACTGTGAACACTGTCAGCTGAATGGTGATATTAAATTTTAAAAAAATACTTCCTTTACCTCTTTTTTTTTTTTTTTTTTTAATCTAGTGAGATATAAACAATCCATTGAGTTATAAAAAAACCCAAAAACAAAGCAGAGGAATTCAATCCACGACAACTTGAAAGGTGGTTTCTCTTGATCTCATATTTCTACATCTGTTCTTTCCTGTTTTTATGTTCTGCTCTTTCCTATCCCAGTGTCTTATATTTCTTGATTTTCTTCATATTTTTATTTTTCCTCACTCCTGTTTCTTCTTCCCTGCATCTCTGCTCCCAGATTTTCTTTTTCTCTTTCCCTCCATCTTCCTCAATTAATTCTTATGACCTTTTCAAGTTGCTCATTTACAGTTACTGAGAATATTTTGCTAATTCAAAAAGCAAAGTAAAATTAGCTTCACCAGTGATGTGAATGGAATAACCCTGGTGGAAACTTAGAATAAAACTCAAAGATTCACGATTGCAGTATCAGATGCCAAGACCTTACAACCTCATGTGAGGTCTCAGAAAAGCTTGCAAATAAAAGCAGCTACTCCTGTGGGTGGACAAATTTGCTTAATTTTGTCTGGTGACATATGTAAAGCTGTTCACCTGTGTAAATGTTTGACTGATCAGGATTTAATACATGGCAAGACAACATGGCATATTGACAGGTACAGAAAAAAATAAAAAAAGGACAAAGCATGAAAATTATTGCAGAACCAAGATTATTTAGAGATTGAATTCACATCTGTTCCCACCTTGATGAACTGATTCTTTTGCTTTTTGACATCTATCTTTGCTTTTCACATATATATCTTTGCTTTTGACATGTATCTAAAACACAATACTCATTGGTGGCTTTTACATACCAAAAAAAGAAAACCACCAAAGTTTGTAAAACTTTATTACCCAAATTCTCTTGCATTTTAAAACAATCAGCAGATTGATTTTCTATATGGCTGTAACGTTAGAATTCTTGATTTGACCACTAATGGGGAAGAAGCTCCTTGAAAAAAATGTTTTGACATCATCCTGGTAAACCCTAATAGATAGATCCTGATTCCAGAATCTGCAATGACATAAGTTAGGCACCAAAGACTTTACCTACAAAAGAAAGTGAAGAGAGACAGGACATGGGCTCAAGCACCATCCAACATTTTCCTGTGCTATATGATCATTCACACACTTTCTGATATGCCAAATTTACATTTCCCAGCAATTCCAAACACAGTTTGGGATACAACACATTGAAGGAACTAGTCAGTATGGATAAAATCTGTTTGAACACAAAGCTTACACCTGTCCTGGGAGAAAATGTGGCCCTAAGGAAGCACAGCAATCTGTGCTGAGCACTTCTCAGGCTAGAAAGAACTTTCCAGAAGTACAAGGGTAGAGTTTGGTTCCAGCAAGCAGGCAAGGGAATGCCAGGATGTTGACATGACCCAACGGGATAGGAAGTAAAACCAACCACATTGCTTCATTCTGAACAATATTAAGGTGCAAAATGTTTATGAGTTTGTGACTGCAAGTCACATCTCTATTTTCATGGGAGTGCCTTAGTAATAATCTATAGGTTGTTCCAGAAGTGGAAAAGTGATGGAAAAGATTGCTTTCCCATTATGGATTCACTCTCCATGCTATAATTCAAGATTCCTTGTGCCAGGAACAACAACAAAGGAGAATAACTGCAAAATGCTGGTTAGGACTTTCACATTCAGGGGGAAAAAAACCAGCCATAAATTATAATCCAAACCCAAGCCCTGTCTAAAACAGTCCTTAAACCAATAATTAATATTTCCCTTCCTGCACGTGCCTAGAGCACTGAGCTAAAAAGTGTCATGGTCACAGGGAAAGCTATTCCTTCTATATTTGGATGCCTGCTTTTTGAACTGTAAGCACGTTTTAGCATGTGTATTCACCATACAATCAGATATTAATTTTAATTATTTTCAGCATTAAAGGCCCATGACACTATTAGCTGACCATTAAAAGTCATCTATAGCTCATTATCAGTGATTAATCACCTGCTGTCTAATAATTAATGTTTATTAGGGGAACAGCAGTTTAATAGCTGTTCCATATTTTCTGTGCTAATCAAGGAAACTTAAAAGGCAGTTATAATGGACTCTCAAAAATTTCAAATAGCATTTTTTGACATTGCCTTTTATGTCTGAGGAAGTAAACTGTCACTGAGAGGTAAATTTACCAGCTAAAAATGTGTAGGAAGGAATAACACTACAGACTTATTTTACTGTAGTAGTCACTGAAGTCTTAATGGACTAGTTTCTTTTGTTGAGACTGCCTTAAATTTCCAGAAATTTCCAGACATTTTCAGATATTAGTCTGGCCGTGCCAGGACCATCTTGCCATATTTGGCTAATAGGCCTGTGACCATCTTTCATTTTTGCTACAGTGCAGTATCTCCAGCTTGCAAAACTTAATGAAAATATCCTATGTTTGATACTATAAGGAAAGCAAATAGGAAGTTTAAGTCTTAACCTGATTGATCTCCCCAGAAATTTCTTCTCAATCACTATTAAAACATACAAGAAACTAACCCAAGTGATACTTAACCTAAATATGTTTGTCATCTGTCGATCAAGTCCCCACCTATTTGTTCTCACATCGAGATGAAAATGTCTGTCCCCCAAAGTACACCCAACTTCCTGATGGTCACAAGAAAAAACAAATGCCATCCCTTGCAGCTGTCACCAGCAGCACTGTGGAAGCAGCTTAGATTTTTTTCTTCCATCTCTTCTGTATTTCCTGAACCCCAATGCTTTAATGATCCAGTATCCAAATTCCCATCAGAAATTATTCTGTGCCATTTTAAATGCATTTGTTGTACTGCCAAGACAAAACCAGACAGTTTTCTTTTTTTGTTTTCTTCTTTTTTTCATTCCTTAAGTTTAAATATACTCTTCTAACTATACAGAGCATTTCTCTCCCGTCACAGCCTCCAGTTTATTTGGCTAAAAGAAACAATGCCTTTCACACTCACCAAGTACAATAGGTTCTGTCTCCCTATCATCAGTTTTGCAGCCCTTCTCTGCCCTTATTCCCATTTGAAATCACATTTCCTAAGCAAAGCTATTGCCTTTAAGAGGAGCCTTTGCTGTTCTATTTAGCTATACCCTCACTCTGTTGAAAACATATTTGATAAATTTTGGTTATATATGCAGCTTTTCCATAGCTGCAAACTATTCATGTCTGATGTTATTTCCGGGATTGCCCTGAGGTCCCTCTCTTGCTTAGTAATCTATTGCCTACTTTACGATTAGAGGTTACATTAAGTAACCATACATTCCTGGCCTTGCCTTTTTATGCTATGATACTTTGGGCCGTTTCTATTACTCCAGTCTTCTATGTTACTCATTTAATTTGTGATGTATTCCTTTGAGTTAAAATGATAAAGGATGGCATTATGCTATTAGCAATCTCTATCAGATCTCAGCTTTTGTACAAGGGTTGTGGACTGGAACATTAATTAAAGCTGATTCCAGAGAACTCCATGTGGGCCACTCCCTGGCACAGCAGTTTCCTTTCCTGCGCTGTTCATTTTACCTTGGAAGTCCTAGCCCCCTTCTTCTCTCACTAATCTTCTCTCACTTTTCATGTGACACTGCTAACTTTGAGCAAGCAACTTTAAGCAAGCACTTAAATTACTTAAAATATAATCAACTTAATACAGTTGCAGTATGCACACTTTGAATAGAATTCTCTCATTTGGAGCAGAGCCCAAATTGCTCCATAATGACAGAATTTCCATTGTTTCAGCAGTTTTATGGATAAATCTGTAGGGATCTGTGTTGCAGATTCTCCTAACGATCATGTGCACCATCTTAGCTGCCAAACGTATACTTAACTACAGTCTGCTCTAATGGATTTTTCTCAGTTAAAAGCTCCTTAAGTTAAAGCATTCACTGAGAGAATTCCTCTAGGTCAAAGAACGAAAGATATTAGCTGCTGATTAGATATTACCTGCATTTCAACAGATACACAATTTAAGTAGCAATAGTATTACCTTGCATAGCAGAAAACCCCAACTTGTGTCCTACAAATATGTGCAGAGATAAAATTGAACATTTTTGATCTGGATAGACAATTTTGAAATCGGTGAGTAAGAATGAAATTCTGATGAATTTGTAAAGAATCTATATAACTGCTCTTCTACTTTACATATGAAGTACTAAATTAATCTGAGGAAGTGCATAATCTGAGACTTGTGACTTCTGTTGACTGATATGTACGTAGAGAACTGTATGAAAGTTTGCCTGGAATATGGTCTATCGGTTAAATTGGTGATACTCCTTAATGCAGTACTACATATCTAATAAAAGTCTTCATATTAGTGTGAAGGTCTGGCTCCCACTACATAGCTTGTTAGTAAGGTTATTGTCTCTGGTCACCACCCTTATGATCTCCCCTCCTTTTGATAGCTATCTGCAAGGTATGAAGCCAACTGAAGGTCTTTTCCGAATCAGAGGAGGAATTTCAGCTAGCATAGCAAAAGAGCATGGCATGCCAAGCCCTTTTGGGGCTTCCCTGGATACTGTCAAATGCAGTTTTTCCCTTTCACAGGGAGAAGGCAAACTTAAAGCCCTGTCCTCCCACAAAGCAAAGAAACCTAAAAATAAAAGGTGAAAAAGTCTTGCAGATTTATTGTGATACCTTTCACATTTTTTTCCCCGTTTTCTCTTTGCTTGCACAGAAATGGTCAGATGAATCCAGAAATCTTACTAGGCATCTTAAGTCTTGAGTTAGGAATAAAACTGGGAGACATCTGAGATTTCCAAGTTTTGCCCACTGATATTTTTCTTTGAAATAACCTCAAGGCAGGCTGAGAAAAAGTCAGGTGATTGATAAGGTTATTTTTGCTATGAAATGCTAAACATTGGTTTCTTTCTTCAAAAATTGTTATTGCTTCTATAAGGAGGTTTAATAACAGAAGTAATTAAAAACTGTGCAGACCTATCCATTTGTATGAGGCAATAAACATTCAAATAAGCCAGCACTGCATTGTTTTGCCTGTGGTATTTATCATGTTCGAGTTTCATTTACCTCTAGATAAAAAGGAATTATTAGCCCCAGTAGAAAGGAGATTCTGCTTATTCTTGAGCATAAAGGGACGTCTAGGGGTTTAATGGAGAAAATGGTCTTACTTGGGAGCTGATGCTGCTCCCAAGCCAGTGTTAAGAAAAATTTTACTGTATGAGTTAACCCCATGAAATCTCTGTGCTGACAAACAACCAGAAAGCTTAAGGGAAACTATGGACCTCTACACATTAATTAGAAAAAGAGTTTGAATTTAGCTACCCAGGTATATTTATCAAGCCAGTAAGGCACACTATAATGGCTTCTAAAGTTATAATAGCATGGATTAAGGCCATAATACATTTATTGTACAAACTGCTTTTGATGCTTAATGGCAGGGTGGATGAGAGAGCAATGTATTAGACAGCACAATAACAAGAAAAAAATTCATATTTACTGAAACCTTTAGCTGTTCATAGTCATGTGTGATTACTAGTCAAGTCTTCATTGTAGCAGTTTTGAGGAGGAACAAATAAAGATCATGTCTTTCACTGTAAAAAATATAGAAACTGAGGCAGGGGAATATTATGACCTCTGACTTTTATCAGCACAAGTCTCATTCTACCTCAGTATCCCAGTTAGGGCCCTGTGCGTATCTAAGCATAATTTTCTTTACTCATTTCTATATTAAAATAATGGTTAATGTACTTTGCCTGGCTGTCATACTAAAAGCAATGTCAAGAGGAGGAGCAGAATAAACCCTTCTGCTGTGCTCCGCTCTTCCTGAGGGCCAGTGGGTTGCCTGCGATTCACACAGTTCTGTTACTATCCTGAGGAGACTCTAGGAGCAAAAAGTCAGAGTTGGCTCAAATTTTCCTTGAGGATTTCTCCTGCTCTAATTCAACCTTCTTGTCCACTTTGACCAGCTGTTGAAGATGGTTATTACTAAAATAGTCTCTACACCTTTTTTAGGTGATAGTTTCAGAAACATTTTCACAACAGAAATACAAACAATTCCAAGTGCTTCAAATAAGCTGGTGGTAACTCTCTGTGGTAAAACATGGCTCTCTTTGTTTGTAGAAGAGAATTCCTATTTCAGGAATGGAATTTCCAAAAAATGACAATCGGGATCATTAAAAAAAAATTAAAATCCATCACTTGTTCAAAAAGTCAGATTTTCTTTATCCATATAATTATATTCAGGACCAACTCTGTGTGGAATAAAAAGCCAACAATTAAATTTCTACCCTTCTCATTAATCTTTGTATCAGTCCATCCTTTATTTTGAATTGGACTGAATACATTCTCTATCACAAGTTCACATATTTCCCAGAATAGAAAGAATTAATATATGTAGAATTACTTTTTCATCCTCAACAAGTACCTGCCAGTCATATTTTGTCACACGTTTCTTCTGTTTCTTTTCCAGACAACATAAAATTTTAACACTAAAATATAATAAACAAACTATCACAGGTTCAGTATCAGTATTTATTCTGCCATCTAAATTAGTCTATTTTAAAGGATTTTGAAGATTTTTAAAATCTGTATATTGTGACCTATGAAAATCAAGGTTAACAATGCTAGGCAGGAAACTGGTGCCACCTGACCGGCTGCAACATATTGGAAAGAAAAGTTACTGCATAAATCTATAAATGTTGGCCAATATGATGTCACTATTCCAGTCAGGGAATTTACCAGACAGTGATTGCTTACATTTTTTACAAAAACTTTCTTGAACTTTCTATTATATATTTCTAAATTTAAACTTTTTAAATTTATTTGAGGTTTAAATTCTTTTGCTCTGGAGTAGGTTTTTAAGAAAAAAATTTAAGAACAAGAGAAGGAAAGAATGGGATGTGTTGTTAATGGTAGTAATAAAAACAGCCTGTTAAATTCAATAACAAAATTTAGTTCAAAGCAAAATAGCTAACCAGAATGAATTATCAAGTGGAAAATCTTGGTCATTTTTATAGCAGTACCAAGAGGCACCATAGTATGCAAAGCAAAAGCAGCTATATAACAGTTGCTAGCCCTAGTACATCCATAGGTGAAAATGCCTCACCCTGCTTTTCCATGTCCATGTTGTCCTGCAAATTTATGAACTTTATAACTGACATGAGACTGCTCCAGATTGCCTAAGTGGTCACCAAAATCCAATATATTATCTAATTTTTATTTTTTAATTAAATAATCTTTTGGAAATTGATGACTTTTTATGAAAAATGGTCCATTAAAATGATAGCATTGAAAAGGAATCTGTAAAAGAGACTTGCTCAGGTTTCTATGTGCTCCCCTTGAGATTCATCCTCTTGTACTTAATAAATCTACCACAGGCTGTGTGCATAAGTCCTGTACCCAGCCTGAAGCCTCGTTACCTAAGATTCACTGGGCCTGCACAGCATGAGAAATGATAATTGTTACTAAAGATAAGGCTAATGAGCAATGATTCAGTTGGGGGAACAAAGCAGCTCTGCTGCTGCAAATGTTGCCCTTTGGGTATGATTTAGAGGTTTGCCAGAGCAGTGGAAACAGGAAGAGTCCAGAAATTTTTTGCCACCTTGTCACTTCAAACATCTGCTCTCATTTCAGTGGAATGCCATTTTCAGTTCTAGTTTTCCAGCAACAAAGCCTGGGAACTGGGAAATAGGATGAGACAAGGAAGCACCTCAGAACAGGCACTCTCCTGTTGCACAGTGGGAAACCCAAACTTGTCTGTTTTCACTCCAGCATTTTATGATAGCCACAAGCATAAATATTGATTTGTGATACTCAAAGCTGCTACTCCATTTGCCTTGTGGCTAATGTCAGTCCCTCTCCCTTTCATCCAGTGAAAAAGTTCTTTCATGAAGTATAACAGCTTCCATAGGGAGAAAAGTATATCTGCAATGAAGATACTTTATTAATGCAAAATTATGTTACAATGGCAAATTGCTCTTACTGACCGCATTTTTTTTCAATTTTATTTTGCCTTTCAATGTAAAAAAAAGCTTTTGGTGATATTCAGTTGCTTTTTTATTTCTTGTACAGATGTATTCATGCTGGATCATGCTTTATCTTTCATACTGACTACAGCAAAAATATGTGGCATAGTTGAGACCTAAGAGTCAGTCATTTCAACCTTTAACCTGAGGGTTGAAGCACTGATCTGGGTGAGATGCCCCAGAACCGTGACTGTTTGCAAGGTATCTGGAAGGGAAAATGAGAGTCTGAAATGAACAGCTCTGAAACGTTCACTTCATTCTTCTTGACTTCATGTGAAATTAAACTTCCCAATCAGTTGTTTGGGGTCTCTTGTAAATTTCCTAAACACCAGAAATTTCCTGACAAAATTTTTTACAAACATCATTGCATTCTCCTAATTTTTTTAACTTGCAAGAACCTTTTTTTAAAATGGGTCATTCATAAAAATCTATCATTGTAAATAAAAACTGTTGCACACATATTTTCCTCACATAAAAATTGGAGGTCACTTAACAATAGATTTGAGCTCACACTTATATTTGAAATGTTATGCTGAACTTAAATAATTATTTGCTGGTTTTTAATCTAAATGAAGTCCACAAACATTATCTGTTTTACAATCAATTAAAAGAATAAAATCATGTCCCTAGGCCTCTATTAAGTTGATGGATAGCTCTTTTAGATATGGAGATTTGTTAACTCAGGACTATCTTAAGTCCTTTTTTGTCTGTGTCATTGAAATCTTGAATTTCACATTCTGATACAAGAAGTACTTTATATAAATCTTTACAGATAAAGGGTAGGATTCAGCTCATGAATGAAGACTTAAATTAGGTGCCTACATAAAGGTTCTTGTTTATATCCTATGTTTCCAAGTACCCATTAAACACAGACAGCAAAGCTTACACATCTACTCACATCAACTTACAGCAGACATACATTTTGTCAATGATTGACCACCATTAGGTATAATGATGGTTTAGACAAATGCTTTTTATTTTGACACCTTCTAGAAGATTAATTTGGTCAAACATAGGTATATAGTACCATCAGAGACATCCTGGAGCACCCCTCTTTTATACTAGTCCGGTTCCAGAAAGGTGCAGCTCCCTCATAGCTCTGAACTTGCTGGCAGCAAAATACCTAAATTCAGGGAAATACATTAAATCCTATATGCAGACATTATGACTTGAGTATTTTAATTTGTGCGGTGAAACTCACCTTTATTTAGACTAAATTTCTACTCCTTGAATTGATCTCAATATGCTGTTTTCCTGCAGCTTTCTTCCCTGAAACATTTCTCTACTTTAATAAGCTGGTGAAGTGCTGAAGGCTGACATAAAACATATGAAATATATAGTTGCTAATAATTTTCTCAGCTAGACCAGTGGTGAAATAAGGTTCTTGTCCTCAGCCTGAAAATGTGCATATAAAAAAGCATTAACCTTCTGATGACCATCAGACTCACACATTTGTTTCCCTTTGGTGTTTTCAACGCTGCAATTATACCTGGGGACAGAGGGAGATATTATACCCCTTTGCATTCTTACATGGTCTTCATTTTTTTCTTGTTGACGTAAGTCCTCTGAGTCATTTGAGATAGACCCACGATGTTAGCACAACTGACCATATGGGACTACATCCAGCCTTTTCAAAGAGTTACAAGTAGTAGGAAAACACAGTGTACTTCCTTGGAAGATGAGTGTGTTTCAGTTTTGGGCATATTTTGCTGTGCAGTGTTGTATTTAGGGTATTATAAGTGTGGGTTTTTTAAAAAATTATTTTCTATTTTTCTTGTTTTCTTACATATTGATATGTCATATAATGGTTTGCAACTTTAATATGAGAGCTTGTGGTTTTAACATTTTTTCTGTAATATCACCAATGTTTATTTCTACTGCCTGAAACAAGGTAGAGAGTTCTATGGCTCTGAAATTCCCAGTGGTTTGTACAATGTTATACTTCAAAACTCCATTTAGAGGACAGAAAAACACAGGAAATTAAGAATCCTCTTTACTAGTCCCTAAGTATCTCTTAAGCATTTGTTTTCTAATATGAACAGTACATTCACTTTCTTCTTTTTCCTTTTTTATTTTAAATGGGGGGCTCCTTCACAAAATGCCAAGGTCAGTATTACAGCAATAATAATAAATGAGTTTTACTGCTTCTAACACCGTTTACTTCCTCCTGTACTGCAGAGAATATGACACTATACAAAAAAATAACAAAAAAAATCTCATTCAAACAGGCATTTTCTGCCTTAATGCTTGACTTTCCGTGAATAAGTAACCTTTTACATTGCGAGAAATTTCATAGCAAATTATGTCTGTAAATAGAGTTTATACATACTACATGACATGCTACAAAAGCAAGAGCAAATAAGAGGCAGAGAGATTGCAACCTTTCTTGTAAAGGTTTATCAGTAGGAGGAAAAATTATATATTTGTTATAGCAGTTCATTATCACTGCTGTATTACCAGTGGAGAATGTTGTTATGCATTAAATATTAAAGCCTGGAGATTGTATTTCTATTAATTTAAAATACTGTTGAATTTCTTTCTAAGTGTTAATCTTGCCTTCTCTATCTGGAACATATTATCATATTACTTGAAAGATCAGCAGGTTGGGTTTTCTTTTTGCATATGCCGAGTAGTATCTCATGCTTAGAATCTCCCATGCTTAGGGAGAGGGCTATTGCAGCTTACATACTTTCAAGTCACAGAATACCAGGCTAACATATAATGCACTTGTGGGACACTAACACAAGATAATATCGACAACAAATGCCTAGCATGTTTATAAAGAAAGTTAGAATTTCTCAATTCAAAATGAAACTGAACTTCCAGCTGTGGTAGGGTTTTGAAAGCAGCTCTCCTTATGTGCAGCCTGGCTCTTCAAAGTTTCTTGACACCCCACATCAGAACAATGTCTTAAACTGAGGTAAAACACCAAAGAAAAAAAGGACATGTACAGTCAGACAATAGTTATCCAAGCGCCCCCAGATGAAATCAGATACATACCAGCACATAAGGGGCAACTGACATGGATTGAACATGTGGGAATTACAAATGTAATATAATCAGATAGTTTAAGCATTTAGCTATTAGTCTCACTTTTGTCTAAGTACCTTTAAAAATTAAGTCTTTGAACAACTGTAATCTAAATATGGGTGCGATTGAATATGGGGATCTGTACTCAGAGCAGTTATCAAACCTCAAGTGCTGCTTCTCAGTTACACAAGAACTGAAATTAGATCTAGTTTCAACATCAAAACCACCAGAAATGCCTACAGCCTTCATCCCACATACCTAATATCCTACATACCTGTAGCCAAAAAGCACACTTCCCCTGATTCCCAGAAACGCCATCAAAAGCAAATTGTGTGTTTTAAAAGACAGAGGAATGAAATTCCTCAACAATAAAAAAACCCAGCAATAGCAATATGGGCATAATAATTATTTTTCCCAAGCACATATGGCCAGTGTCCTTAGATAGGATGAGGTAAGTATGAATCCCCTGCCAGTACTTGGCCAATATCTAGACCACCTTTCCTGTGAAAGTGTGGGTAGGATGGTCTTTCAATGTCCTTCCAACTTGAGCTATGCTCTGCTATTTCATTTAATTCTATTTTATTCTATTCTGTAATTGTAGTTCATTACTTTGTGTCAAAAGTTATTTAATAAAATGCAATAGCTGTACTTTTTCTCAGCTGCAGTTTCTGAATTCAGAGAGTACCTACTGAAAATTCTGAATGAGGCCTAGGAGAGAAATGAATAGTAAGATATATTCTTCTCTCTTGGCATCTGTCCCAGTGGGAAGCCCCACAAAACAGGGAGCATTTCTCTTGGATGATTTTTTTCATGCCTTTCTTTGAGACACCTAACCAGGGGAAGCTGTGAAACCTGCAGCTCTCCATCATTAACATCCAGTGTCCTATACTGGCTAGAGTCTGCTGCTCTTAACGACCTCTTTGGCTGAATTCAGACCGGTTTAACTCTTCCCAAACACTGCCTAGGGAACATTTACTCAGCCCGTTAAAGTTTTGTGCAACAGACCTCACCTCAATCACTTAGTCCATGTCTGCTTGGTAAGCTGTGGACCTTCAGCACTGGCTGAATTGCAAATGTTCTGCTCCCAGAGCTGACAGACTGTGAAATGGCTCAGTGCATGTAGCCCAACGTGCAGTTTTCTTTTGACACACAGGTGCACCAGAGGGTGCCTGTACAGAGCCAAGCCTCACAGGGGCCCTGAGCTGTTCTCACATTTCATACTTAGACCCAGCCTTAGACATCAAGAAAGCATTGGCCATCGGGATCCAGTTCATGTCCTTTCCTTTATTTAACCACCATTCATTTCCTCCAAGAACAAGCCAAAGCTATGACTTATTCTTGGATAACAATGCCTCATATCTTATGCTAAGTCTCTTGGCAAAATACTTGTGAAAGTTATGGCAACAGACCCTGAAGCCTGAGGAATTGGAACTGTAAACAACCAATAATAAAAAATGACACAACTGCTGTTTCTAAAATATAAGAACAGAACCTGAAGTATCTTAAACCTAAGAAAATTGTTTCAGGTATTGTTCCTTTTATATTTTACAGTATCATTTAAATGGCAAGAAACTTCTTTCTAGAAAACGTGGTGTTTTTTCCTGCAGAGTGCATTTCAACGTCCAAGAAATCTCAAAGAGCTTCAAGTTTTGAATTCCTATTCATTGAATCCAATATTTTTCAAGTATAACCGTAATAAGAGCTCAGATTATGATGAAGGCGATAGTATGCTGTGATGCTGGGAACATAATTATAAAAGGACAAGTACACTCCCTGTCTGGGTCTGAATTTCCATAAATGATTTCAAGATCAAAACAAAACCATATTCATTTCCATGATTGACATTTTCCTTTCTCTACTTTAAACTTCTACTTTTACTTCCTTTCTCTACTTTCCTCCTACTTTAAACTACTTTAGAACTGAGCTATTAAATAAATCAGTTTATTGAAATACTGATCTTACCCTACATAAAGCTAAAAAATATTAATTGCTGCCAAACTAAGTCAAGTATTTTATAAAGTCTTGTTTCCTTATAAACAGATTTCTAATAAATTTAACAGACTACTTAATTCTCAACACAAGATCACACTAGAGAAGGAAAAGAGTGACAAAATAAAGGTGATTTTTACTGGGTTTTTAGCTAGCTCTAAAATTATACTATTACCTCTCTATTAATACACAGGGCAGTAAGCAGCTTCCACTATTTTTCTAAGTGAGAGCAAACATTTTTTACAACAGCCATTACCAACAAAATGTAGAAGAGTATAGTGGCACACTAGAATTAACATGGATTTCTTCTTAACATTTTATCTCATGCATAGAAATTTAAGTCACAAAGATTGAAAATCTGCACTAATATAAAATTATAGGCTGTGTTTGTGCAATTTTTCAGCTGAATTCTGAATGTATTTATTCATGTGTCTAAATTCTAAAAAGCTACTAGAGTGCTCTTGAAAATTAAGCACAAAACCAATCCTACTCATCAGTAAAGTGTGTTCAAAGTTCAGTACCTGAATATAGTTTTGTGCACAAAACTCCTACAGAATATAAAAATATTTTTGTAGATTTGGAATCAAACTTTCTCACAGATTCATAGGTCTGTGAATATAGTATAATTTAGTGTAACTCTATGCAAATTCACAGGAACTATTTGTTGTCTTTCAGGTAAGCATTCTTACTTTGATCCTTTATTGCAGACTTATTTTTATTAATTAGATCTTGTTGAAGTAAATGGTCTTCATTGCTGTGCTATTTTTAAGTCATACTGTTACGTATCATCACTACTTCTATGAAAATTATCAATAAACAAGTACTTTTTAATTGGTGACCACTCCTATTTTTAAAATAATATTGTAAAGATGACATAATGGTGAAATTGTATTGCCTAAATGTGCTAAATTTCTTTACACAAAAATAATAATTAGAGAGTCTGATACATGTTCAGTAGATATAAGTCTCTTTGATGGTATTCAACCATTGAAAATAAGTCTGTGCTATTAATTAAAACTTAATGACCTGAATCTATATGTTATTGATAAAATGTTGTTTATAATTGCACAAGAAGTAAAGAAGCATGGCTAAAATAATGCTGAAAGGGCAAAACCTAAAGAGTTTTCCTACTCACAGAATGAATTAAGATTTCATAACTGAGCTTGTCCTTTTAATTGATAGCAAACCTGCTAAGTTTTCTCTTTGCTTCATCAAGTTGATCACTTCAGATATTTTTGTAAATCAATCCACCACAAATATTCTATGGAATTTTGGTATATACATTGCAGGTACAATGGAAAGTGCTTTATAAGTCAGTGATGAAGTGGTCACCAGGTCATAAACTTCATCCTGATTAGCTTTTTAATCTAACATATTAAGTCTTGCAGGTCTAGTCTTGATGTCCAGAACATAATTCTTTTACACATTAATTATATTGTTTCTATTAGAGAAAACCAGGAGACATTGCCCTTGAAAACAGCTATTTGCCATTACTATAGGTGGTAGTATAATGCTTAAGTCAACCTTTTCTTCTGAGACAAAATTGTTTCCACTGGGTCCTGCATTTTCACTCCAAAACACCTTCAGGATCTGTCCCTATGATGTGTGAGGAACTGAATTGAGATGGCACTCAGGGCTCCTTCAACACATCTTAGCTCTGTAACAAAGTGTTGTCCTTCCCATCTTCCAGATGCTCCTCTCCCACAGCAAAGCCAGGGAAGCTGGTAAGGCTTTCTCACAGCAGGGCAGGGCTGGGAGGCTCTACCGGCTCCATCCTCTGAGCTTTCCAAGCAGCAGCTTGGAACAGCCCTGAGCAGCCTGAGCCAAGCTCCAAAAAACAGTTTGGATTAAGTGATTTGCTGAGCTCTTTTCTCGGTCTCTAGAAATAGAGACCAAATGGTGCAAATTGGTTCCATTTTCTCCCACTGTGGTTTGTTTGGGGGGTTTTGTTTGCTTGTTTGTTTCAATTGTTGTTTGTTTTTAAAAGTATGCACCATAATACTCTCCAAACTTTCCTGTATTTTTTCCCCTCTATTCGTCCTTCAGTTTCAAATGAATATATGTAAATGAAAAACATTTTATCTTATTTACTAGAAAAATGCAAACCAATTTAAAAATAGCAAAATTTCACCAAACAAATACATTATAATTATGAGAAAATAATCATGAGTTCTGAGGGGTTTTGCTGCTTAAAGCTATGAAAATAGAGGGATTGAACATCTTGATTTTATTCTGGTTTTGTAAGTAATTAAATTAATAATAGCTGATTTTAATTAAAAAACCCCAAAACTAAATAAAAGGGTGTTTAGCCACAACTGTAACAATCGAGATCAAATTCTGTTATAAACTGATTGATTTTAAATTGTGTATACAAATGGAGACATACATATATATATATGAGACAGTGATTATAAGAAAATGACAAATGCAATCATCTTTTAAAACCTAAGTTTCAGGAAAGAAGATTTCCTAGAGCTAGGAACAACATCTTGATTAACTTTTAGCAAGATTGTCAGTACTAAAGAAATAAATACTGCTTAATTTATTGCAAAGGTTTCACCATCCTAAACCAAGTTTTCCTGTGCAAATTGCAGTCCTGGTGTTAATACTTGGTCTGCAGTGACTTCTGCAGCTGGGCATGATACCTTTTCGTCCTGTTAGAGACTTTTTGTTCAGCGTTGACTCAAACAGGTTATTTGGAGATACGTGAGATTTAGGTGCACATCTATGATTGTGAAATCATTCTTGCTTGTGATACATGCCATTTAAAATATTTCTGGTGAAAGCAGTGTGGCAATATCAAACACTATTTTAGGGCTAGATTCCTGTGACAGCCCCACTCTTGAGGGAAAACTGGCTGACGGGGTTAGGTGACTCCAGCTGGCTCTTGACTTATTTCTTCACCTTCTACACTTCTAGGTTTAACAAAATTAGCCTGATTTATTACTTATGTTGATTAAAAATAAAATCCATACAACTCCTCAGGTCCTACAGAACACGAAGACCCAAGAAAGTTTGTAAAAAATTCCATCAAGGCCAAAACTGTACTCGCAAGTTTCGGCACAAGAAACAATGAAAAGAAAAAAATTCTAACAGTAACAAGAACAATGATCAAAAGATCCATTAGAAGATAAACTTTTTAGGCAGTCAACAGAAAAAGCTGTAAAATTGTTACAAATTTATTTTTGGTCCACTAAATATGTCCAAGAAATTCCATTATATGGGTACTTTAATTTATGGTGTTTTGTTTATTACATTTTTGCTGATCTTCTAGAAAACAATCACTTGAAAATTTGTACCACCAATCCAGTTTTATAAAATAGGGGTTTTCTTCCATTCACTTCAATAGTGAAATTAAGAAGATGATGAAAAACACACTCACATTAAAACTGTTCCTTCATCTTTATTAGAAATATAAAATTCCGTCATTGTTCATTGCTCTAAGTCAATAGACAATTCTATTAGGTATTGGTGCTTTATGCCAACATAATATAAATTATTATAGAATAATTTTAAGAGGAGACAATGCATCTCTAAGGGTATATGGGAAAAATACTATTAACATGTTAATGACTAAGCACCCTCACTAAAATTATACACAGTGGGAGCAAAAATAAAGCTACTGTAAATATCAAATTATTTTATTTCTAACGTCAGCATTTTCCAGTTATCCTGTTAGAAGGTATTCCCTCAAGACATTCAACAAATGCAAAAGTATTTGTACAATAGCACCACTGTACACCTGCCAGTTTTAATCCTAAAATGTTTTTGTTATAACCCATACAGTGTAAGTAATTTCTTGTTAAGTAAATATAAAATTAAAAAGAACATTTTCCATTGTATAATCTAATCAGTCATATTTGACCTTGAAACGTTACTCAGCTTCTTATTAAATCTTATAAAAATATTGATCCCTAGTTTCAAGCTCCTTTCCTTAAAACATATTAGAAATTTGAGTATGGAGGGATGGTGGAGCATTCCTAATACTTTAGGAGTATTAAACATTTCCAAGTCATTAAATGAAAGTAATGAATCAATACATGTTCTGGCATTGCTCATTAACACATCACTGAAGCTGAGATTTATCCTATGTTGTACGACCTAGAATAGAAATATCCTTCATAAATAATTAATTGAAAGACATATGATACTGGATTGCTAATCTGCAAGTTACAGTTATTCTCAGCAAAGTATTTTTTAATCAGGTCAGAAATGAAAACTGAACCTGCTGGCCAAAGTGACCTATTTCTCCCTGTAACCACTATGGAGTTACTTTCTTTTTTTGGCATGTAGTCTCAATTAATTGTTTTAATGACATAGTTAATTTTGCTTCTATCTGCATGCATATTCATGTGATGAAAAAATGAGATGCCGGAACAGAAGAGAGGCTACTTACTCTCTCTGTAGGTCTGGACATTTGAAATCATTCCTATAGCAGGTAGCTCCAGGAATTTTAGCACAGAGCAAGGGTCATCCTTGGGTCTTTTTAAAAAATTTTCAGCATCTATTAAGTCTTTTAAATTAAAAATCCAGACTGCTGACAGGAAGCTCAAAATGTGCAAAAATCTAGGTAAGGTATTCAGCTTAGTGATGCTAATTTTCTCCCTCCCAGAGGCTCAGAGGAAGAAATTGCCACTGAGTGGCATTATCTACTAGCTGTGGAAGGTGAGTTTACACCTTTACACTGTTTTTAAAGATTTTTTTGTTATTTTTATACCAAGCATTTAATTGACTTCAACTGCTTATGAAAATCCCATTGGGAGAAATCTCTGCTACAAAGAGAAATATTTCAAGTAGTTATGACATTTCCCAGTTAATTTTGTAGTTCAAATGTGAGATGAAATTTGGCATTAACACCAGGAAGAAGTGTAGTCAGAGCTCATTACAAACAAGACACATCCAAAAGTCTTCCATAAAGGTGCGGGGTCCTTTTAAAATAGTTTAAACTGGGGCCATGGAACAGGTCAAAAACTAATCTTGGGGGCACTCATTATCAATCAATTGCAGTTGACTTTGCTAGAACTCTGGTTTATGTCTCAGAAAGTTGGCAAGGCTCAGAGACACCACTGCTCCATTACAGGAATCCATAGCAGGCTTCAGAAAACTTGGTTTGGGTACACAATCACTGACTGTATGGATGATTATATATGCTTATTTCCACATCACCAAGGGAAGGAAAATTGTGTTCTGCAGTTATCAGTTTAAGATTGGACAGAACACATCAGATGGAGAAGAATTCATTAAATTTCAGAGGTGCCCTCTATAACGAAATCAAACTGCTCTGTACTGTCAGATCTACTGTACTGAAATAACTCTGCTTTGTCACCCCCTTTACCATGTTTCCTGCCAAATAAAACCAGTAAACCAGTAAAATATGATTCAAATTTATTATCCAATTCTCAAGCAAAAATGTCAACTATAGAAAGTAAAAAAGCATTGAAATTTGCTAAGAACAAAGTGAGTTACACATTTACGACTGTCGTATGCAAGCAACATCTTGGCTAGTGGGTATACATGAATTTGAAGAGTTCAATGCCCAAAATATCAAATGTTTCTTCCTGGCTTGCTAAAAAGGACATTTCATTCACTCTCAGCTCTGTAAAAAGAGAGGATGTTAATATTATGGCTTTGAGTCTCTTTCTTTCACATCTAATTCCAATTCGTAATTTCCATACTGACCCCCTCGGAAAATGGATGGTGACTTCCAAGAAACACAAAGCGTTCTTTACTTGCAGCAATTTTCATGTTATTCTTTGAGAGAAATTTAGGGAAATCAGAGATAGAACCTATTTTTTATCACCAACTTTTTTGTTAAATCTTTAGAAAAATCCCACTCTAGCTGATTTTTCCTAGAGCAGTAGCTGTATCTCTTGAATATTTATTTCAAAACAATCAGGTTTTACTCATCCAAAATAAGCTTCTCATTTTATGCAAAATTCTTAAAAATTGAATATAAATTATTGTATAAAAATATCCAATTACTTTGAGAAATATAGTTTTGAGACATATAATTGTCCAAGTGGTGACAGTTATGTTAATTTTAATTCTGTTCCTCCTGATTATTCCTGCCCATTTCTGAGCTCATTCTTTCTCCCCTCCTACATGATCCATTGTGGTTTTCCTTCTTAGCCCTGATAGACAGCAGAAAAGGAGTTCTAAGGCAGTACAATTTGTTGTTGAGCTAGAGAGGGTGGGGTTGTTTTCAGATACACTACCTATGTGTCTGTCTAAGAGCCACAGGAAAACCACATCTGACATCATCACGCACTGCCTTCTTGAACTACAGATCACCTCATGAAAGATGGCATGATCCAAAAATATGCTATAGAATATATATTAAGTTCTACGATTCATGAGGCTTTCAGAACTGATAGTTTTCTTCTTCCAGAGAAATAACCTGGGGGACCTTCTTTAAAACTGGCTAGGTTGTCCTGTTCATTTTGTCGTTTCTTTATCACTTCAATGAGTCACTCTTCACCTCACCAGCAGCTTTGCAAATTCTTTATCTAATATTTTGTTAAACGGATCTCACCTGGCAAAAAAGATTTTTCTTTCTCTTGCAGTGTGAGATGCTTTCTTTTGTGTGAACATGAAGAATACATCTGTTAAGGATCAAAAACAATAGGAAGGTTTTGGGGCCAAAGGCCTGTGAACTCTTTCAGTATAAATACTATTTAGATCAGTCATTGTGCATTAACAACCTCAGTATAAGCTTCAGAGTTTTCCCTAGTTCTACACCTTCAGTATTAAAGTCTTGTAATGTGCCTTTATAATGGGCCAAATGAGATTAAATTTATTAGTATGCCCAGGAACCTGCTGTCTTTGGGCAGGTGTGACCTGAGCTTCATCCTCTCATGGAGAAACAAATCTGTGTTACCATCAGTGGGTGCAAGAAGACTCCAAATGCAGCATCTATTTGGAGGTCACTATAGATTTCGCTGTGGAGAGATCTGTAGCACTCTTTTTGAGGTAAGTCAACACCTGGGACTTGTCCTGCATGATCAGCTCTATGGGGGAAAGACATCTGCAACTCACCTGCACTTGCAATCACATTGATACCAAAGATTTAAAAAATATAAATAATAAATTTATAGTATTTCTGAGCTATTCAAGAATTCAATGGACTCTCTTGTCTCTCTCCAGGCAGGAGATTCCTTAGGCATTCCTTATCCTTATTCTTTACACAATATGCATCTCGGGCGATAAAAAAGCAAATTCAAATGAATTAAACATTGCAACAGAAAGAATTTGGAAGCTACTACTATTCAAAAATTCTGCCCTTCTATAAAATGTTAAAAATCTCAGTTACTAATACAATAAATGGGAATTAATTCTGATCTGGTTCCACACTGAAGGTATTTAACATGACTTCATGTTATTTTAGCATATGCTCAGGCATATGAGACGTATTAAATTCACACATATTTGTCCTTCATCTTAATTTACCTCTTCGAAAATAATACCAGTGTCACTTTCATTTTCAGAGTTTTAGACAGTTGTACTAGAGAGGTAGGAAAAATATGTTATTTTTGCATGCATATTAAAACTAGGAATGACACAAGTTGATGTCAAGAAGACAGAATGCAACTATTTAAAGATGCTTGTAGGAAGAAGTGTTGTCAGTTTTGTATTCTTTCATTGTCACAGCCACAACAATTTTACTATGTAACAAGCTATCAGAAGGGTTACTTTACTATAAACTCATATAACCTTAATTTTGTTAATGTGGATGGCTGTAATATATATGCTGATTTTGCTAAAAATGTTGATTTACTTGACTTTTGGTAAGGACACTGATTTCTACAAAGGGTTTCATTGTGCGATGATGGTTTTATCATCATAGAGCAAATTATTTTCAATTAAATACTTGCTGCAGGTGGGAACAGACAGCATTACAATCCCTGCTAAGACTGCAATGGTTTAACTTTGAGTTAGGCATTTTTGAGTAGACATTTTTGCAAAATAACTTTCCCACCAACGTGCAATGGAGCACTCGGGGACATATTCCAGTGCCTGTGTGTTGATGCCTTCTAGAAGAGGGCTTAAGACTTATTCAGCTAAAAGTAACCTAACACACAAGATCTTGGCATGATCTTCACAAAAATTTCCTGTGCAGAAACACAGCTGTCTGGGAGAGATTTCCCATAGCATCACACACATTATGCTTTCCACTACATGTCTCTTCCTCCTCTCCTTCCCAACAGAAATGGACCAGCAGGTGCTGTTACATAATGAACAACAATCGTCTTCCATTGTTGAGGATGGCCCGGATCTCTAACAACAGAGCTCAAAACATGTTAGTATAATGTGTTTTCAGTGCTTTGGTAATTTTAATGTCTTTTATGAAGTCAGTGAAATGCTCATAATCTGGGTAGTTCTCTATTTACACTACATGTATATAACTGAATATAATCCTTCTTTGTAGTACCTTAATTGCACAGTAATAGAGATACAGAATTGTTTATCACTAAATTTCTCTGCTAGTGCCTTATAAAATAATATTTAAAAAAAAATAAATCTGAGGCAGAAAACAAAGCATAATGCTGTACTTGATCAATGACATTTATCAAAACCCATTAAGCAACAAGGTAGGCATATAATTTTATTTTCACACACAGATCTTCAGATGCGAGCAAGAAAAAGGCTCGCTGCGAAAACCAGTTACTGAAAACCAGTTGGAAGTCTTTAATCCCCACCACCACAAAGCAGACCTGAGTTTCCAGTCCCAACAAAGGATGTGACAAGGGCAGAGGAGAAAACCTTTTGCCCTGTAAAGATCCAGGGGTGAATCAAGATGAGAGATAGAAAATAGCATGTGGTGGTGGTGGTTGTGGTAGAGTGAAGGACTGGATCAAAATAAACACATGCCTGGAGTGATAATTCAGGTTGCCTGAGTAACCTTAATTTTCAGGTGTTACATAATTTCTGTGTCCTTCAGTTGCAGCCTTAGGGTTCTTTTGGCACAGTTCAGAGGCAGTGCAATAATAAGGCTTTACAGAAAACAATTAACCATATAGCACTGTTGAAAGAAGACGACCCCTTTGTGCTCTCAGCAAGGATGTTCATGCTAAACCAGTGACAATACTCATAACACTGTTAGCCTCCAGCTGGTCCTACCCTTCAGGGAATGAAGGCATACTTAAATTTCTCTGCTATTTTATAAATAAGGGAAAGTAGATACACATGAATAATGTAATTAATTTTGATATCTTAAGGAAAAAAAAATGTTTTGTGGTTTTTAAACATTCTGCACCAAGGTCCCTGTCAATCTTTCCTTTAGCCTGACTTCCTATGTAGTTCCTCTCCCACTGTAGCTCCTAAATTGACATTCCCTCTGCTGACTCCTGTCTGCTTTTTCCTACCCATACCTTTGCTCCTCTCTCTTATGCCACACAAGGCCATATTCATCCCCCTAAAATAACTGCCACTATTCCTCCCCTGCTCCTATTCAATCTGTTCTATCTACTTTGTGGATATTTATTTCATTTCTATCTATTTCCTTCTCCTCAATGTTTTTCTTTATCACAGTTCCTCTTGCTCCTGTCCTGTCCAGCCATTTCTTTTCTCCCCCTTCTCCCCTTCATCTCTCCTACATGGCAGGAGGATGCAACGCAGAGGGAAGAGGTAGGGGCTGGGGGAATGGTGGGGAGAACAGAATTTGTATTCTTAAGCTTTCTTGAGGAAGAGTTTATTTTAACCAAAATTTTAACAAAATATCTGAGGGATATATTCAGCAGAGAGTATTAGAGCCACAATGGTTTATATTTGGCAGTGCTATCAGCAACTGAAAACAGATACTTATGATTGAAAGCTTCTGGCAACCTCACTCATTGGCATCAGAACTCTGCCACCTAATACAACATGCTGTTTATTTAACAGTTTCTTTTAAATTAAATTTCTTCTCTTTAATCAAGGCAGATATATTTATATCTATTTTAAATAGCCCTCCAAACATTTCTTTTAATTCTTGCACATAAATTCTAGTATAAGGAGGTAATGGTGCTGCATTTTCACGAGTGTAATAAACCTCTTACAGGTTGGCCCAAGTTGAATCTATGATGGAAGAGAAAAAGGCAAGGGGGAGTTCATATAATCAGAAATCAAGCCACATTTAAAATGCTGAGTTTTAGAAAGTACTGAGGAACTCCACAGTGTATGGAGCATGATAATGACAAGGAAAAGAATAGTACCTTCATTTGTACAAATATTAAAAGATAGGCTTTAATTTAGTCTGATTCTACTGTTATTTATCATATTTAAATATTTTTGTACTCTCCATGTAGAAGAAATAGTGATCTCAATGAAATCAGTGGAGAAAAACAGAAGTAAAACTAAAATCAGACTCCCAGAAATGTAAATGGACAGCACAGAAAAAGAAAGATGATCTTTGGGACGGTGCTCTGGTTCTTATATATGAAATATCCCACCATGAAAAGTTAACAATGTTTAAGGATTTTAAAACTAGAAGGGTAAAATACCTAATGTAATAATTGAGACAAAGATGGTTGAAAAATGGCACATGTTTATGTACAGCAATACTTTCATATCTTAAACATGATTCTACCGAAAAAAAGAAAAGTAACATTTGGCTGGAAGAGCACTTCAATTGACTAGTATTGAGACACCATCTACATTTTATCCAACTTCTTTTTCTGATTTCAAATACAGTGTAACTATCGTCCCCACTGTTGGCACAAATGTAATGATTCACAGAAACATAAGGAGTATGAAGGAAGACTAAAAGCAAAAAAAGGTTAATTATACAACCTTGCATAAACTTCCAAATATTTGTAGGGTTTTTTTATTAGGTGCATAACATGGCACAGTATAAAATGTTTTTTTCTTTATGCTCTTACCAATGTTGTTTGTGTAAATGTGAAGATTTCACAGGCTGAATCCTACTGAAAATCAGTTTAATAGCTCACTGTATAGCTTCTTCTTCCTAAAATGATTTTCACCACAAATTTATGGGGTTTTCAATACATAAAGACTCTCATCTTTATTGTTCTTTAAATAAAGATTACAAATCAAATTAAGTGCTGAAAAATTAAAAGGAGAGCAATCATTTTCCAAAACATGTTTTTAGGAAGTTTTACTCCACTGACCAAAAAGTCATGATGCTTGGAATTGAATTATCCAGTAACTTTAGGGTGAAAAACACAAAACTGCAGGTCAGTGTGTGTTTAAAAATTGTTTCCTAACAGTGCAATATACCTTCTACTTTTCTTTCTCCTTCCCATCAAGAAGACCAATGCAAGTCTTACACAAGATCACAGCAGTGATTTACTTCCATCTGAATCCCAGCAGAAAGCTTTAGGCTATGAGCAACATCAGCCCAGCACCAGCCATGAGTACCAAATGAAGCAAAGCTTCTGCCCCTCTGCCTCGCCATGGGGTCTGCTCACTTTTCCAGGAGAAATTACAGTGTTTTCTTTGTAAGTCTGCATATAGGCCAAAAAAGAGGCATTATTCTAGCTGATCTACAGGGCAGACTGCTTTAGAGAGTCTGCTCCATCACATGATAGACCCTTGACTTCTGCAGTACAGGAAATACTAGATTTATTTGAAGTGCAAAACGGCTCTACATGAGCTTTTCAAGAAGACATAGCAGAGAATCTCTATCTAGATGAGACTAATAATTAGAGCTAATATGTCTAATATATTAGAGAAAAAGTTCTTTGAGTGCATTACAAAGAATAGTTATTCTCCACTTTCTAAGTAAGGCATTACCAGTAAAATGAAAGCAACTTGCCACAGTCGTTTTATGCTCATTTAAAATCTTTCTTGCAATTATCCTGCTTGATACTTCCATTGCTTATAAGTGATTTTCTTAAAAAATCCAGGCTTTTCTCTTTCAAAAGGAATTATTTATCATGCTAGAGATGCACTGAATATAGATCTAGGCTGATAACTAACACAGCAGTGCTGCTGCAAGCTTTCTGTCAAGCATACCTAACATCAGCAATTATTTCTACAGATGGGCTAATTCAGTGATGCTGAGGTGCTATTTCCTTATATTTTATCCCCATCCTATTCCTGTATTGTTCCAAAAGTAGCTCTCTGCCAAAGACATTAAGCTAATTAAAATAATACAGTCCCATTCAGCTGAAACAAAGACAGTACTGAAAATTCTCAAGAGCAAAGGCAAATGAGCTCACTTAAAGATGTTCTGCCTTACCTATCATTTTCCTTGTACATTTTTAGTTGGAATGTCATAGTCTCCCGTGTAGTCCACTGAAACTTGTGACTTATAGTATACTCCATTATGTCCACTAACATTGCCAAATGCAGTCTTTTTTAACATTCTGGATTTTTTCTCTACCATGATTAACAAAATATTAAAAAAAAGAAAAAAAGAAAAATAAGGTATTTCCTCACAATATATGATCAACTACTTGATTAAAAACAAGCATCCTTTAACTGAAATCTTAATAGCTGAAGCTTTAAATGAAACTTACTTAATTTGATGGCACCGTTAGATAGTAAGTGACATGCATTTGTATCACAGGCACCCTAGATAGCTTACTCTTCTGAGACACTCATCCAACAGTCAAGAGCTGACTGCAGATTAGGCCAAATCTATCCTCTATGCGCTGTTTCCCAAACAGCAGATGTGCTGGGAGACACTTGTAACCCACAGACATTTTGTAAATAAACTGGAAACTTAAGTATTCTTAGCATATGTCAGAGTTTAAATAACATGTTAGTTGAAAATACTTCAAGGAAAACAAAAGCCCGATAAACTCATAGTCAAATTTAATTTTAAGGAAAATTTTCTGGTTGAAGAAAACAAAACAAAGCTCTATTCAAATATATATACTTCTTACAAAAAGATGGCTTTGGACATGAAACAATTTCCATTTTTGTAAATTAGGATCATAAATGACAATGAAATATCCACTAGCCAGAGATGCAACACAGTCTAGGGAAATGAGATTTGCAAAAAAGCAAGGGAACAAAATCTAAATAGATTCTTTTTCATTTGTTTGTACAGCCATTTTTCCCAACACCCACAAGAATATCCTTTTTTTTCAGTAGCACAACTGAAATGGTTAGGATACACGGAAATATCACACCCCACTTTACTTTCTCACCCACAAAGTATAAAAGATATGGCACTAAGTTGCATTAATAAAGAGGTAAAAAAATCTATTTTAACGGGTAGGCTTTAGGCTATCTTAACAACAGTCAATGAGGCAAAATCTCTCAAAATAAGCACCTCAGCTAACAGTCTTTTCATTATATAAGCCCTGTGACCTTAGTAGTGCTCAGTAGTGCTCAGATGGATGCTCAGAGATCCTGAATGAAGTTCATTGGCAAAGCAGCAATGCAACCTGATAATCTGAGTATAAAAATGAAGGATGGAAAGTAGACTAAGTCTTACAGATATATCGACCGAGGATGGAATTATTATTTCCTGAAGAACCAAACCAAACCAAAATAATACATTAATTGTTAAAATAAAAGGTCTATTTTAAGAAGAGATGAGGATAAAAGATAAAACACAGTAATTGGGGGATTGATTGTTATAATACAACATTTATATAATGATATAAATATCATTTCTGTCCGTTAAAATCTCTCTTGCAGACCTGAACTAGGCTGTGCTAAATTCTCTATGCTGTATTTTCCATATTCCTGCATATGGTAGAGATACCAGGCCCTTCTCTTGATTTTTCCTCTTTAAGGAAGGGCTATATTTGCTCATGGCTTGGACAGGTGCACCCTTTCCTGGGTAAAAAAATGGCTGGATGGACAGTCCCAGGTATTGGTGCTGACTGGCTGGCGGCCAGTCACAAGGCTCAGATTTTATTTAATATCTTTATTGATGACCTGGATGAGGAGATTGAGATCACCCTCAGTCAGCTTGCAGATTTAGTGGAAGTGTTGCACTGCTGGAGGATCATACAGTTTGGCAGAGGGATCTGCATAGGCTGGATCAACGAGCTGAGGCCAATCAATCACATGAGGTTCAACAAGCCAAAGTTCCAGGTCTGCACTTGGAACACAATGACTCCATGCAGCACTACAGGGTTAGGGAAGACTTTCCAGAAAGCTGCCTGGAGGAAAAGGACCTGGTGCTGGTCAACAGCAGCTGAGCATGAGCCAGGGTGTGCCCACATGGCCAAGAAGGCCAACGACATCCTGGCTTGTATCAGCAACAGTGTGGCCAGCAGGACCAGGGCAGTGGTTGTCCCCCTGTACTGGGCACTGGTGAGGCCACACTTTGAGTATTTTGTCCAGTTCCAGACCCCTCACTAAAAAAAGACCTTGAGATGCTGGAGGGGGTCCAGAAAACAGTAATGAAACTGATAAGTTTCCCTCTAGCTGCTTAGCTGAAATAGTTGATACCTAAACTTCTTTTTTTTCCTTCTGTCACGGTTTAAGCTCAGCTGGCAACTAAGTACCATGTAGCTGCTCACTCACTTCCCCCATTCCTAGTGGGATGGGGAGGAGAATCAAAAAAGAAGTAAAACTCGTGGGTTAAGATAAGAGTACTTAATAATTTGAACAAAGTAGAATAATAAATAATAATAATAATAATAATTATGGTAATTAAAAGGAGAGGGCGTGAGACAAAACCCAAGAAAAACAAGTGTTGCACAACACAAACGCTCACCACCTGCTGACCAATGCCCAGCCTCCAAGCAGAGAACAATCTCCTTCCACCCAACCCATGGTTTATATACTGAGCCTGATGCTTTGGCTAGCTTGGGTCAGCTGTCTTGGTTGTGCCCCCTTCTAATTTTGGATACTCCTCCTCACTGACAGAGCATGAGACACTGGAAAGTCCTTGACCTAGTGTAAGTACCGCTCAGCAACAACCGAAACATCAGTGTGTTATCAACATTATTCTCACCCTAAATCCAAAACACAGCACTGTACCAGCTACTAAGAAGAAAATTAACTCTACTCCAGCTTGTACCAGGATACCTTCCATAGATCTGCTGGCATGGGTTTTGTTTGTTTTTTCCTGTAGTGACTTTCAAAAATATAGCAGATAAACCAAACAGCAAGCAAAAATGTAATCAACAGTATTATTGTTAGTATTTGACATGCAGATTTTTATATCCATGGCTTTTTAACTCTCTGCAAGTGGATTTAGAGTGTGCTTCTATAGGAGGAGACATAGGTGCTAGAAAATATTCCACCAGCACTTTTCCATGCCTGAAAAAGAGTGGACTAGAGTTTGGTTAATAATGCCAGCTCCTAGGCAAGCTGTGGATATGGACTGCATACAAAGCACTACTTT
The DNA here is from genome assembly GCF_009650955.1 of Corvus moneduloides. Classification (NCBI taxonomy): domain Eukaryota; kingdom Metazoa; phylum Chordata; class Aves; order Passeriformes; family Corvidae; genus Corvus; species Corvus moneduloides. The sequence continues at coordinate 136,409,509 of NC_045476.1, read as the reverse complement.
CTTTCAGAGCCAATGAGAAAGCTGACTTTTAACTGGACTAAATTAGCTCTTTCATGGGAGAGCAACAAACCAGAGAAAATTGCTCAACAGTAACCCTCTTAAAATGTCAAAAGTATTTTGTCAAGCAGAATCATTACTTATATCATACAGACTTCCTGCATCTGCTTTTACTCTTATCATGGCCCAAACCAGAAGTATTCACAGAGAGTATCACCTACAAAGAAATAAAGAGAAATGGTGTAGTCCAGAAAACAGAACATCATACCATCAGAAACGTATTTTGCAGAGCTCTCGATTTTACTTGTTTCAGATTTCTTGCTATCTGTTAAAAATTAAACATCTAGAGAGCTACTGAATCTTTTCTGTGGAGGTAAAAATTTTCTTCTATTTTATCTAAGACAGTGCAATAGTAAGGAGAAATAATTATTAAAAATCCATAGGGCCACTATTTTTTCAGATATTCTCACTATTTCTAAATCTGCTTTTATTCTGCATGAGTACCCTTTCACATTTCAAAGAAGATTAAATGTTGGAGGAGAGGGGAGGAAGTGCTTTTCTTTTCCTGTTTGTCTATTTAGGTCTGAATTTGTGCTTGTGTAAATCAACATAATTACACTGATTTCAACAGAACTTCAATAATTATGCTGTTTGAAAACATAAACCTTTTTGAAAACAAAAAAATTTTCATAGTTAACCCCATTATCTAGGAAATCTGGATGCTTTAATTTTACGTTTACTGTACAATTTGTCCATGTGGATACACCACCTTGCTTTTCAATTACTTCATCTGTCCATCATGCTCTCGTATCTCTTGATCTTCCATGATGCTGAGAAATGTAGTGTATGTTGTAGTAAATGTGTGATAAAATGCTCCAATATCCTTGATCACAATCAGCTCCTCAGTTGTCTAATTAACATTCTATTTCCACTGAGGCTGGGCAGTGCAATGGAGGCGGCAGGAGGAGGCATTAGTAGAGGTCTCATTAGTCCCCATTTCCTCATTCGTCCCCAGATGTAATGCTGGCAATCAGTCCTGCCTACAACTGTGCTGTACTCAGGCCTTCCTTATGGTGCTCCTGTCAGGCATAATTAATCAGCCCTTTTATTGATTGCATTTTGTGTATTGGCTTTTAGACCAGGAAAAATGCAGTGAATAAGCATCTCTCCTGAATTTTGCCCTGCACCAGGACTTCATCACCTGATCCAACACAAAGGCCATTCCCACTGCTTTACAAAGGTAAGATATTCTAGATGTTAAGCATATCATGCTTCCACGGCTGGTCAGGCTGTTCTCTCACCCCCACTTTGCAACTGCAAGGCTGTACGTGCTCTACTCAGACTCAGAGCTCTTTGTCCTGTGTCAAACTCTACAAATGGAAATAGTAACAGGACTGATCTCAAAACTTACCACTAATTGCCTTCTGAAGAAAGGGGACTTCTTACAAGAACTTACTTCATCCCAATTCAAGAATTATTTTAAAAACAACTCTTGGATAGCAAAAGATAAAAAAAATACTTCTGAATTTTCTTCTGGGCTTAAAGCTAGCTGCTTCTGTACTCTGAAATCCATGTTTACCCAGCTTGTCCTATAATTTGGTGTTCTTCAAAAAGTACTCCATACTGCTGAGGTTCTCTGCTTTTAGTCATCTTAGTTTGATACACAGTTTTTACAAGTAATCTTACTATTAACACATTCACCTATATTTTCCACAGGCATACAATTCAAGCCATAATTCTTACTGTATTAAAAAATTTCTTAACTGTCTTTAACTTCTATAATTACTCCACAGCATGCCCTTTTACTGAGAATTGGAGGGAGAGGGGGGGAGTGTTGTGGTTGTTGTTGGGTTTGTTTTGGGGTGATGGGGGGCAGTGCAGTGGAAGAGTAAAATTTAAAAGCAAAGTGACTTATTGTGCTGGATCTGCTGTCTGTGGTGGAAGACAAGGCAAAAGGAATGAGAGGACAAGGAGCAGACTTTTTACTTGCAGCTTGGTTCTTAAGGCATAATGGTTTAATTTGATGAAAATGAGAAAAAATGAAGGGGATATAGTAACAGAACAGTCAAAGGATGCCTAGAAGAAGCATAAAAAGAAGAATCACACAACTCAGACTGGTAGGAAAGAGCATGTATAAACACTTAAGATATTCTGTTCTTTTTCTTTTTGGTCTGTCATAGATCGCTTGTTCCAACACATTGCTGGAGTATGATTTAAGAAAGGGAAAAAGCATTTAAAAATATCATAACATCTCTGCCTTTGACTAATTATGGGCATGCCTCAACTTCAGTCTTATCTGATAAGTATAACCTCATAAATCCTTGCCCATGAATGTGATGCTACACTGACTGGTTGAAAATTTTACAAATTTAAAGCATCAGCCAAATAAAAACTTTTTAAAAACACAGTGGATGGAGCTGATGATCAGCCGTAACTCTGCTCATAGTGCCTCATGCCACATGCCCGTGTGGCACATGTATCCCTACTTCATACCAAAATCAGTATCCTCTAGTTGCCTGCTACCCATCTCAGGGATGAAGGGTAAGCACTGTACCTTGGTATGCACCCAAACTCCACTTTCCTCATTTTCCACGTTTCTGTTTTTATAAAATGCATATTCAGAAAGATACAGTGTAAGGCTATTTTCTTCTGTAGGAGGAAACAAATGACCCTTTCCAGTCGTGTTGTGGGGTTGAAAAATTTTTTTGGCCTCTCAACCCAGATTCCCAATGCTGCTGCTCATGTTCATTGAATACAGCAGGAGAAGATAGCTGTCCCCAGTGGTTCAATGAGTCAATGCCACCAATGCGATGTGACAGGCCAGGTACCACATGATGAGCGATACTCCTGGATCCTTCCCACTGCTCCCATGCTTAACCCTGGGAGAATGGTCACATGAGTGACAATTTCTAGCTAGCCCTATTAAAGAGCTGGTCCAAGACAGATGAAAAAGAACTAGGCAGGCAAACTGACTCACAGGCAAAATGGAAACTGTGCCCTAACCCCACATGTGAAGAACCTACTTAAAATGATATACAGACAGTAATGATGTTCCCAGTTATCATAATTTGTCACTGAACAGTTCTCAAAGAAAAAGTTTCTTTTCCTTTTAAGTTCTTAAATTAAAAATTAAGCTGTGAGTTGTAGCTTGTTTTAAAGATTTAAATAAATTGTTGTTATATAGAATTCTATATTATAGAACGTTATATGGGGACTTACAGGTAGCAATCAGATTTTTCATTTGATTAGTCACTCAATATTATAACATGAGAATGATAACAAGCTACTATAGAGTCCGTCACAGGTAAGGATATGAACCTCTAAGGCAATAGCTTTTGTTTTAAAAGATTATTCTTTTGTTCAGATGTACAAATTTCTACAAACAAAAATAAGACAAGAAATTATTTTTTATTTATTGGCTAGAATCCCTAATGCACAGGTTCACTAAAGTCTAACTGTACACTATAATGAAACTGTCTAAGTTTTTCTATTAAATAATTAAAGAAAGTAACAAACCCAGCATTAATAAATTGGGTGTATCGTGTCTCTTCCTGGGCAATTTGACTGTGGAGGCTTTGAACCATGTTTCTAATTTCTCATACTCAATGAACTGGGTTTGCTTCTCATCCAGTCATCAGATGAATTAATATTAATAGACAGTGCAGATGGTAAACTACTTACACATATATATTATTATGACTCCACAGCTATTGTGAGTCATTACAATAATCTGACAACACTTCTGACCTGCTCCACATATTAGCATTAAGGGTTCAATACAAATCGAATTTATCAGTAGATCCAGTGTTTTTTCAGTTCAACATATCACCATACTATGTTAACTGAAAATATATGAGCAGTCTGAGTCAAAAAATTATAACTGCTATTGCAAAGAGTAAAACAGAAATTATGGAAATATGATCACAAAGTCAACGCTTTGAGAGCAATTTTCGATTTCTAAAGTAGATATTACCATTTTTGTATAATACATCACTGCTTTTCATGAAGTGAGAGGTCTAAGAGGAGCAATGACACTGGAAAAAAACAAATTAAAAAAACCCAAAACAAAACAGAAAAAACAAAACCCAAAAATAAATCCCATTTTTAAACCCACAGATTACAAACTGTATTTTGTCTATTAAAAAAATTAAGATGGTCATTTCATCTGCAAGCATTAAACACATCCTGATGGAAATGTTTCCACTGCACATGATGTTTTTCTGGAGTAAATCATGCCAACCACGAGAGGAAGGCAACTAGTGACAAGAGGAAACAGTCTTAAGCTGCACCAGCAGAGGCTTAGGTTGAACATTAGGAGGAATTTTTTCACAGAAAGGGTGATTAGACATGGGAATGGACTGTCCAAGGAGGTGAAAGATGATGAAAGACTGGATGTGGCACTGGGTGCCATGGTCTTGTTGACATTGTGGTGTTAGATCACAGGTTGGACTTGATGAGCTCAGAGGTCTTTTCCAACCTAATTGATTCTGTGAAGGAGTGGAACCATGGAGCTGCTCTTGGGAACAACCTCATGCCCTGGATCTCCTGCTAAGTGAGCACATTCAGCCTGGGTGATGACAGCTGTAGTATCAGTTCCTGGGCCTGAGTGGCAGCTCTTGCTGGGCTGCTTCCACTAGAACAGGACTTTGCTGCCATAGTGCACCACTGTTCACAGCATAACCACATCAGGGACACACAGAGAGCAAAGGAGAGTCTGGGTAGCTGGTGTGAGCCTGCTTTAATGCCAACCCTGGGTGATGATTTAAGCCTCTAGGCCATACAGCGTTACGTGAGCTCCTATGGGACACTGAACTGTTGCAATTTCTATTGTTACCCAGTACAAAATCTCAAAGCAGAACATTTAATGAAATTTCAACAAACAGAACTCTGCTTCTGTCCTTGAACAACTTGATCGATACCCTGGACCTACGATGACAGAAGTAAACTTATATATTGGAGTCATACCACAAATTACTAATTAGTTAATCACAGAAATGTCTATCTACTAAGATGAAAAATAGCTCATCATGTCTGACTTGTATAACCAAAAAGTTATAATTAGTAAAGAAGACTTTTCCATTTAAAACTCTGCATTTCCTTGCCCAGATCAGTGAAATATTAGGATTTGCACCGACTCCACAAAGAGGCTACACAGTATCTTACAGTGCTCAGGGGATTAATAAAGCTATTTCTGCAGATTGTGTGGAGGATTCTACTTAATTAATTAACTTAAATAATAATGCTAGATGAAGACTTTTAGAGAGAACACACACTCTGGTTAATTTCTTAGCACAGATAAAGTTGCGAATCTGCAAGAAATCCTACTGAAAGCAGTTCTTAGGAAAAGAGCAGCACTGATAATGATACCTTATTTTGCCAGCTTGAACTGATCTGAAATTTGAGATCTGCCCAGCTCCTGTCTTTAGCCTGTGTGAGTGTAAAAGAGCCATCTGACTTCCCGACTCGTTTCTGCTACCTCCATTAAAATTTAGGTATGACTGAAATCTTAACAGCATTAAAGTAAATTTCCCAGCATTGTCCTGGGAGTCAAACATGTTGTGTTGAAACAAACACTATCAGCACACAGATTAGTTTTGAACCAAAGCAACAGCTAAACTCAGTTTAGTGTCATGCTAGAGAAGACATCCCACGTAACAGGTCTTCTAGCATTATCAGGCCTGTTACAGAACAGGCACCCATGCCAAGCATTTTCAGCTTCCTGAGATCAAAACATTATGCAATACTTTAGGCAATATTTCATGCTTTCCCTCATGTACTCATAATATCAAAAAGCTCACATGCACAGATATGCATTTTTATAACTGACTATGCTACAATAGTACAAACAAATTGGTAAGAAAGTTAGGTCTCAAGCAGAGCCCTAAAGATCCATGATATATTTTAAATATGTCTAGATGTAAGATGTCACTTCATCATTTTTAAGACAGTTATCTATATAGGAATTAAGAAAACATTATCTTTTTATTTTCTGATGGATTCTAAAATACATTTAAAATGGTTTGGAAATATGAAAATGTAATATGCTAATCACTGTGATATTATTATACTAATATAATACTAATTACTGCATTTGGGAGATACACAGATATATGTATCCTTTCCTTGCATAGGATTTCTAGTATTATTACTTGCATTTTAATATAAATGTTATAATAGATTGCATTATACTTCCCCAACAAGATTAATTTATGAAACCATATTGTGGTTGATGATGGCAGCTGAACCCCTCAATGGAATTAATTAAAGGATAATCTCCATTGCTTTGCAGCATACAAACCAATAAATGGCTGCTGAGATTAATAGCTGAAGCGAAGCTAAAGTGTTTAAGGAATTTCAAACCCCATTTATTACACACACCCTACAAAGCAGGAGAGATTATAGCTTTACAGCAAACATCAAAAAATCCAAAAACAAAACCAAAAAAGAAGCCCGCACAAGGAAAGCAACATTTCCGTCCCTTGTGAATATTTGAAAATGATGCTTCTTTGTTCAACAGTTTTGTGTCATAGAGATGAACTTGGCTAGAATGAAAAAGAATGAAGCTAAAAATACGTGACAGGTCTTTTGATTGTTCATCTAAAACAAGGAGTACACAGGGAAAACACTTCAAACAAATTAGACCAGGACATTACTTATGAAAATATAAGTAGGTTTTTTTAAGAGAATTTGTTTGAGAAAGTTTAAATTTTTATATTCAAGTCAACATTTCCAAAACAGAAACTGGAAAATAATAGGGCTTGCAAGGCTTTTGGCGAACGTTTTCTTTAGCGCAGAAGCTGTGGTATCCTTCAGATAAAATTCCTCCTGTATCTTCACATAATACCTTTAGCTGACAGAAATGAGATTAATGTGATTTTCAGGTCTCCTCCTGGGTTTGGTAGGAAAAAATGGGGCACAGGTGTGTGTTGCAGCAGAAAGGATGTTGTGCTTTGAAGCTTTGTCCAAGTGACAATTTTTCAATGCTGTTTTCAAAGGAGTTGTATAAACCCTCTTTGGCAACAACCAGTTTATTCTGGTTTTTATTAAGTAAATTGAAAAGTCTTTTTAAGTGCCAAAACCTGCTACTTTGTCTCATTCCTTTTGCATCAGATATTATCCTTAGCTTTGATTTCTTCCAGTATATAAGTAATTCAAATGAACATTCCCCATAAGCATTTTAATTCTTCTTTTCATTTTATTCTTCCACAAAAATGACAAGCAAATTCAAAAATTTCTGTTTTAAAAGGGGTTTTCACTTTTTCTTCCCTATCTATAGAAAATTAATGAAGATTAAAATTAAATATGTATGAAGAGTGAGTTAAACTCACCCTACCCACTGTGCATCTTTGAAGATGATGAGGGCTCAGCTTGCTAGATAGAAGATATTATTTGTCATCTGAAGACAAAGAGATTTGTTTCAGGATAAAAAATTTATTTAAAATAAAGGAATAATAATAAAAAAAGTATATGCATCACAGTCTGGTTACTAACAGCTGCCCTGGTCTCATGTCTGCTGGAGAAACCTGACTCAAGAGCAGCTCTCTCTCAATCATCTATTGAGACAGAAAGGGAAAGAAACAGAAATCTGCCAGGATGTGTGGTCCTTCTGAGCTTAACCCTTTGGAGAGGAATAAGAAAAAAAGAAGTCTGGAATGGAAGAAGCATGTACAAAGAATCTCACTTCTGTTAGTGAGGTTTCGAAGGTAATATACTCACCCTAATCCGCTGAGTCAGAGTTACAACAATAATGTTAAGTCCTTAGATATACTTGTAATAATGAACTGAAAAAGTAATTTGTTTCATTCTCTTGAATATTGCTTTCTCATCGTTAAATTGAGAAGTAAATTTACTTCAGCCTCTTTTTTTTTAGTCCTGAGCTACACATTGAAAATTTTACTGCATTAGTGCAAATTATTCCTAGACCTTCAATAGAAATGTTTCTGTTGGTTTTCCTTTAAATTCCCACAAATCCACATTGCCCTAACCTGATATTATGAGCCTTTTTTCATATGAAAGACTACCATAATGCAAATAGTTTGACAAAAAGGAACATAAGACTAAACCAGCAAACAATATAATGAAAAGTACCAAGCTGCTCAAAGTGCCACAAAAATGTCGAGATTTGGGATGGTTTCTTATTAGCTGGATCCTAAATTAATCTGAACTGTGAAAAAAATCCTCAGCTTCATTTTTTAACAAATCTCTGCTCTATTACTTTATTAACCTGATCTAGTTTTTTCTGGAAATTAATTTTTAAAATTAATAAAATCCTATACTAAAATGAATATTTTTAAAATAGCACCCACCTTGTCAATCTGGAGGCTGAAGATATTTTGACATTTAGAGTTGAATCTGGTGGGACACTTGGAGTTTCCACCTCTTTCAGCATAGCAGAAGCCTCTTTCCTATTTTACTGAAAGAGGTATTTCTCCTTCTAGACAGTATATTTAGTCCATAAATCTCACATAAATTCCAATGTATGCAGTAAAATTGACACTGTCTCATACAAAATGTTTGAGTCTCACCCCCAGTGATAAAATAAGTTTGAAAAACATTTTTAGATAGATCAGTTGAAGTATATCAGTACATGTGAATATGTTTGCTTTCAGCATGACTTTTTCCAGACCCAATACTCAGCCTGGGTTGTGCACTGTTTCTGAGCTGGGTGAGATTCATGCTGGTTTTAGCATTTGTTGGACAAGAGTCTTTATCTTAGCTTAACTGAAACACAAACTTGAGAAAGCCTCATTTTCTCTGAAGAGCTATTGAACATGCCTGAGAAAGGCTTAGAAATGAAGGCAGAGACGCAAGGATTTAAAATAAGATTTGATGAACTAGAACTTTGTGATTCAAACTTGACTTTGTCTTCTGGTGAGCACAGCAGAAAAAAGCCCCTGTAAACAAGCTGCACAGAGCTAACCTGCAAGCAAGATAGTGAGATAGGAGAAATAAATCTCTTCCACAGCAGGGACTTGTGCAACCAGAAGCAGCAGGAGCCCCCAGGGTAGCACACAGTGCTCTGGATGTGCTCCCCCAGTCCCATTCCCCCAGGCCAGTGTATGACAGCTGCCAAGGAACTGCCATCTACCTGGCTGCCATTGAAGAGCACAGACTGATTCCTTCGTACTTATATATTGCTAAAAACAAAGCTTCCACCAACTTCTGTGCATTCTTACACCCCAAATCAAAATCATAGTGATCATTCTGGAAATGGTGGTGCAGAACTTTCTCTTTCTTGATTATTTGGGCTTATAGCTTCTCTTTGACCTATTACTCTTCTCTGTTTCAAACAATTTCACAGTTTGGCACCTGTAATGTACTTCTGTGAATTGTCTTTAGCAAATAAGATTGCTGGTCCCACCTCTGAGTGCTGAACTGAATCAGGTGACTCTCTAATTCTAAAACAATTTCCTATAGTTACCTTTTACTGAGAAGCACCATTCCTGGGAGATTGAGATGTTTCTCAGAAGATCTTCAATAGTGCTGCCCATCCAATCAGATCAAATAATAAGAAAATTGTAGGGAATTCCATGCATTATTTATGTTTGGTGCTTTTATTTTGTAATAGTTACATAAATATGTAGGGCAAATTTCTTGATTATGATAAACTTTGGAAACCCTTGTAGTTCAAAATGCTTATATATTCCATGCAAAATTCCCTTTAGTGGCCAATAAGAAAATAATAAAAACATGGCTTACAGTTTTACAGGACCTTTCATCCAAGAGTCTCCAAAGGGCTGCAGAGATATATGCATAGTAATATTTTCATCTTAGAGCTGAGGAAATCAAAGGCTAGAAAGATTAAAGCCCAAAAACCTTTAAAGATGCCTTTGAAATTAATTGGAGCCTTTGAAAACTTTTCAGGGTCTACATCTATGTGACTTGTCCAAGGATGCCCTCTGCACATAGCTAGAAAATAAAATACAGGTGTATTTAATTCCTTTTTCATTATTTAAAGGCCACCAAAGAGGAATTACACATCTAGAAAAAGAGTAGCTAAATCACTTCATGCATTTCATGGAAGAGAACTTACACCATTAAATATATACAGCATAAGGTGTAACCTACAGACTTGTTCTTCATTGCACTTGGAGAGCCCTCTAAACATGCAGGAATTGCCATCACAGGTCCTGATCATGCAGATAGGTGTGTATGTGCACATGCATTCGGCCCCAGGGACTTATTTGCATAGTGGAAGGGAGTCAGGTTATGAAGATTTTGACCATTAAAGCCTAGAAAACTAACTTTCCTATCTAGGGAGCAGAAAAAGGGCTGCTTATTTAGAAGGCAGAGTCCTGAAAGGAGTTGTCTGAAGACAGATGATATGAATACACCTCTCAAAAGATCCACATCCTGAACCATGTCCAGCTATTTAGAAGCTTTTTTTTATGTTCCATGCTGACACAGGGAATTGTATCAGCAAAAATGGAAGGGAAGCAGAGAGGAATTGGGTTTGAGTCTCAGAAGTTTACAGCTATTTGGAAATCTTCTATACTTCATAACATGCTGACATGGTTTCAGTGACATTGACTAAGGGGGATCCTACTTCTGTTGAAAGCCATTACTATTTTTAATAGTCTAAGACTGAATTTTAAAGGCATTTTTATAATTTTTTTTAACATTCTGGTATTAAATACTCAGCTAATCAAGTCAAACACTTACCAGATTTATGAAATTTATATTCAACATCTATAGTCCTCCTTGTAGCTTTTGTATGGATTTTAGATATATATAAGTATGCGTTGCAAAAGAGAATTTTGCCCTATAGGACTAAGCAAAATTATTTTTATTATTAAATGCCTGTATTTGTTTCAACTTTTAATTTCTGAAATGCTAACATTTCTCATCTTGCTGCTTTGAAGAAAATATTGACCTGAAAGAGAACAGCATACTTTGAAAATTACAGGTATGAAGAAAATTGGAATGAAAAAGAACACTCCTGGGTGAGATTATTCACCAGAAAACACAGAAGAACTAAATAGATCATATTTTTTGAAAGAGGAAGAGCCCTGGAGCAGATGAGATTTGCATACTAATTAAAGACAAAGTTTATTCAGGCTCACAGGCCAATCTATCTTCCATCACAAGACAGCATCTGTTTTAGAAGATTCAGCTCCTTTTAGGTTGGCTGCTGATGTTATAAAAGTTGAAATATTTCTCAGCTTTCATTATAAATTTTTTGCTTTTGGGGGTTTACAATTCAGTGAGTAATACTTTTCACATGTTTAAGGTAATTCTGTTTTGAAGTTATTTTTAGTGAAAAAAAATAATTTCGCCATTTTCCAGTTGTGTTAAAAAACAGTTTGTCTAATGGGTGTGATGTGGAAAATACTTAAAAATTAACCATGGCAAAACAAAATATAGATTATCCAAAATTAATAAAAGCAAAAATATACAGGAATGGAAGAGACCTTACAGTACAAAACTGATGTTAATAAGTGACCCTCACCTAGTATTTAACTGCCTTTTAATTACCACACTCATTATTCACCATCTCCTATATGATGTCCCACTCCTTCTCTGTATTATTGATGTCGTTCTGCCTAAATGAGCAAATTTCACAAGCACACTCACAATATTTACCAATATCAATAGTGAAATTATTATACAAAAAAGTGTCTCAGGACCATTTCCACAAAAGCTTCAGGTGTAAACTCCCTGCAGCGTAATACTTCCCAATTTGACACACCTGTCATGTTCATTTGTTCATTTGCAAATTCCTTGTGCTCTTTATGATTCTTTTTACTATGCCCCATGTTTTTTCCAGCCTGGTACTTAACGTACATATTAGCTTCCATAGCGATTTTATTATTTAAAAATATGCATTAATTTGGACAATCTGCATGTCTGGATACTATCTTGATTTGATTGCAATAAAAATATTAAGATAAAATATGGGTTTAAATGTTTCAAAGCTTGTATGTAGAAAATCTGAGGTATCTAATAACTTGTGAACTCAATTCAAAACTTTTGTGTAGTCTCACAGGAAGAAGTTGTGCCAAAAAATCCAAAACAATTAAAGAAATTATTGTGTCACTTTAATTCATCATTTTAATTCAATTAAAATGAAATACGATGTACAGGAATATTCTGCTGCTGTCATGGATTCTTTTCCCAGACCACAGCTTAGTCACTTATGAGAAAATACTGGCAATTTTTTTTTAGTCATAAAATACCTTTACTGTGAAAATTACTTTTCAGCAGTCACATACACATGTACAAGATTCACCTGAAATAGTTGTCTGATCAGTCCTCCAATTTTAAATAAACATGAGGCCTAGGGCTATCATGCTGCTTCTTTTCCTAGATTGGCTTTCTGTTTCTAGCTGATTTTTTTTTCCCAATGACATTTGAAGGCTATGGTCTTCATTCACTATTTCCATCTGTTCAGTCAAAGACAAATGACAGCTCTAATTTGAGCATATTTGGCAAATTTACTTGACTCCTGCCTACTTTCTCAAAGATGAAATTCACCCTTTTGCACCCAGCCTTGGCAGACATGGGCTTCTTACCTTCTGGGGAGAAGGAAAATCACTTCCCCTTGCCTCCTAAAAAGGGGATTATGGCAGGACTACTGTAATCTATTCAGTTAAAGCATTTGTTGTCTTTACTGGACTTGAATTGTGACCCGGAAAAGCAGTAGTAATAATGGGTTTGGTTATGCCATTCAATCTGCCACCTTACCTTGCCTTCATCAAGTTGACTTTATGGCCAAAACACCCAAACACCCACTGTGCTCTCTGGCCCACTCACTCTTGAAGAGTAGTTTCATCAAATACAGGTTATTCCATGCATCAGTCAAATCTCTATGTAAAGGGAATTTCACTCTAGTAAGGCTTGAGACTCATCTTTCTCAACTACTGAAATGCCATGCTATATTATTGTATGAGTTCTTAGAAGACCATAAGAATGCTGTGCTTCAGAAAACACAGATGTGAGCAAGACAATGCAAATTTTTATTGCTGTAAAGAGAATGGCAATTAGCTCAGTACAGCTCATATGAAAAAATGTTCCTTCTTTACAAAGTCACGTTTTGAGACAGCTGTACCAATTCATCTTGAGCCATGATGCCATTCCCAAAATTCTGCTTTGTAAGAATTATGGCCATTCTTGTTTACTTTCGTTTGGCATAAGCAAAATAAATTTGGCCAATGCATCTCTTGCTACATTTACTGATCCTGGTATAAGTCTGTCTAGAAAAGAAGCAGCTTCAGGCAGGATGATCATTGCAATGTAGCCAAGACAAAACCATGGTCTCTCAGATGTCAACAAACAGCTTTCCCTTAACTAACCCAGAATGAGGATTTTGCTCTCTCTCTCTCCCATGTCTAACACTTGTCTTTACAAGGCTTATTTTACAGCTGTGAATAAATGTTCACCTATATCCAACAGACAGGCTTCAGAGCACTGCAGTTGCTTCACAGCATGCCAACAGCAGAAAGCAGGATGCAGGGGTGATGAGCACAGCATGGAGAGAACCCGCAGTGATGCTGAGCCGGTGCAGTGGGGGACACAATTTCCCTTTCTCACAAGTAGTACAAAGAATGGCCAGGGGAAATAGGACAGGACCCAGCTTTCCTGGCAGTTTCCAAATGTGGTAATAACTCCTTGGCTACATGCAGCAAAAGGAATTTTTGAGCAGTCCTTTGGCACAGAGAACCACTTCAAGGAGTGTGAAGATAACCATAAGCCCTTTTACACAAATAATGTCACACACAGCTGTTGTGAATGAATGCCAGGTATGAAGCAAACGTTTTCTTATGACTGGTGTTACATTTCTTCCTCAGTTTTCAAAGTGGTCCCTGCATATTCTCCATTTTTAAAGGTATTTTCCAGTCACTGTACAATCTTCATTAGATAACCATAAAGAAACTATTTCCCCTATAATGAATCCAAGCATAATATTAATGAATGAAGTTCCATTACTTCAAATGGAACAAAAATCCCTATAACTCCACTCCAAGTTTTAAATATAAATAACAACAAAATACCTGTCCATGATATTTATTTGTTTATTTTATAACACTGTAATGCCGTTCAAAAGCAGAACAGAATTAGACATTGCCATGAATGCTAAACTTCTGGATAACAGAGTTTCAGTACTTATTAATCACAAATTAATTTTTCCTTGCTGAGGAATACTCATCTTCTTGATGGCAGAATTTAATTAATATTGTCTTAAATTTCTAAATGAGATATTGGTTGGTATTGTTGCTGTTATGAAGTGAAACAACTAACATGGATAACATTCTGTATTTCCAATCTTTTGTAAAAGTGTGCAATTCCAAAAGGACAGAAAGGAAAAACTGTGTGGACAAATATATAACAGATAAAATATAAACTAGTCATATAGTGTTAAATTTTAAAGGTGCTGCCTCTAATATTTCACAAACCTGAAAATGCATTGTATTCTTCATTACCTAAATTTAATTACAGAATTATGAAAATAAATCAGAAGAGACCTCAAAAAGACTATGCCTTAACATGTGATGGCTGGTCCTGGTATTAGTCTCATTACGTAATCAATGAGCTTTGCAAATGGAAGAATAGACACAATTTTCCTTACAGTACTAACAAATTTTTTTTCTTAAAAGTATGACAAAAACCACCATAGGACAACTTCATATTTTAAGAATGGAAATCCACATTAACTACTTGTGGACAAACAGCAGCTGGCAATGATTCATGACTCCTTTTTATGCAGGACAAATTACCTTGCTACAGCTTTCTCATCCAATGGTATTAACTGCTGTATGACCTAATTAATATATTCTGTACAAAAACAGACCTAGTTATTAAATACAGGCTATGGCAATGTATAAAAAATGAGGTGTCACAGATAGAAAGCAAATTAAAGGAAGTATTAGTTATTAACCAGAGGACACAGTATAACAATTAAAGAGATGGCAAAAGTCAGGTTACTTACCTTAAAAACGTACAGTCCTCCAAAAAGGAAAAAAGGTTTACACGATACAGTCTGCATTTTTTTAGTTGGCTGAAAATCACTACTTAGCTAAATGGATATTTTTCATGAGGATTGGGCTGACTGATATTAAATGAGAGGAATTAGCTTCATAAAGTATTAAGTAAAGGTTTTCAAATGTATGATCTCAGGAACTAAGAGAGTACAACAATACTAACACAATACTACTAACATGATTGATTTTGTAAGGTAACATATTGTAACTTCCACTTGAGTTATTTCCTGATTTGTTTAGTGATGATGAGCACTATCAGCAGCAAATCAATGATATCATAGTTATCATTTCTGAAAGTCCAACTCTTCACCTATACCAGAAAATTTACTCTGTGGTTCATTCCACACCCAGCACTGCAATGGACAGCACTTGCACCACCTGATAATCCCAGTACTGCAATAGTATGGATCATAACCACAAGACACACCAAATTAAGTTTAAGAAACTGTTTCTAAACAGCCTACGCTATTTATTGTCAATATTTCAATAGCAAAGAGAAGTAGTGGTGTCTACTATTAGTTCTGTACTTTCCTAATATATCCTCATAAAATATTTAAAGCATGATACTAAGTGGTTTATCGGAGTTTAATAAATCTAAACAACTTAAATCAACAGAGAAATAAAATTTCTGAAAGTTCATACTTGCTGTAAATTTTATTAAGAATTCCTAATTCACAAACGTATCCTAATCATTCATTCAAATTACTAGTTATAATCAGCAGTGTAAGTTAAGCAATGAACTTCTTTTATAAATTACACAAAATGAAATGGAAAACTCAATCCTGAGCTTATAAATTCAAGTGTAATTTTTCTCGGTGTCAGACACAACTACAGATTCTGTGTATGTAAAGAATTTGCCACAAACATAATCCACTTTTGTTGTGGTGTAAAACGCAATGATGTTCAGTACTAATAAATAAATACATTAAAAGATATAGTTATATAAAATTTAGTTTCCACAGTGGGCCAGATCTAGCTCACGAGTAAATCAATAGAACTCTATAGAAGCTAAGCTATTTCTGAAAATTTGCTCTGGATCTGGCTCTTGAAATAATTTTTTTAAATGATTAAGTAAAGTATTGCACATATAAGACATTGATTTTTGTCATTGATTTTGTGCTGGCATTTGAGCCATGCCTCAAAAAGCTTGAACATTTTATGTATTTACAGCTGTCTGCTGGCAAGCAATAATTCATTCATTCCAAATGAAACATGTTCCTGAAGCTTATAAAACCAGCATTTTTCTAGACTAGATTTACAAACAGATTCTTCAAATAAGAAGTTAGAAAATGTGCTTTAAATCATTGAAACAAAAGCTGGTCTGTTTCTTGATTTTTTTTTTTGGCTTGTCAAACAGATGAGGAAAATATTGATTATATTTGCCTCCCAAGAGACCTGTTCCATCAGCAGAGAGCAAAGATCAATGATGAACCATCATCTCGTAACAAAATATTTCCAGTGACAAAATGAAGCTTATTGTTTAGTATTTTTGGTTAAATATGTATGTAGGAAAATTTTGGTTTCTTGTCATGGTGTTTTTTCCTAACTAGACCAATCCAACCATCCTTACACAGGGAGAGCAGTCTCCCTTTTGGCTGATCTGAGGCAACTTCAGACACAGGCCCAGCATGAGCAGAATCTACCTTTAATTCATTTCAAAGTCTCTCTTTTGTCACATTCTAACAACAAAAAGCTCTTACTTGTACATAAGAGAATATCATCCTTACAGAGACCACTACTTATTTATTTAAACCACTCAGATGCCCCAAGTCTCAACTGGTTAATGTGTTATTCCAGAAGAAAAAGCTTCTTTCCCCTCTCTTTCAGAACACATGTTCACCAACGCAAAAGTAGGCAATATTGCTACCTACAATATATTTCTTTGCCAAAAATGAAACACAGAGTGGAGAAGTCAATTATTTCACAGGTTCCAACCTTTTATTTTCTCTTCCTACCAGTTTGAGTGACTTTTGGCTGAGCGCAACATCCAGAATAGATAGTAGGTTTACTAGTATTGGAGGCTACCTTTTCAACATATCCATAGACAACTCTGTGGCAGTGGTTGAAAGCACAGATGCTAAAACATTTGCTTTTCAATCTTAGAATGATGGGTAACACTGTATGAATCACAAGCAAGAATTTTGATGATGGAGGGCTTTACTGGAGGCTCACTCCCATTTCAGGCATGGAAAAAAATCAAGGCAGAGAAGGGCACAGATAAAAAGCATTAGAAAACCAGGAGAGTCGATAAATGTAGACTGAATTGCAAACCTAGCTCTGTCCCCAGTGAAAAGGTTATTTAGTAAACACAGAATGGAGTTTGCATTCAAGCTTTAGATTGATTGAAAACTCCACCAAATCAGCTTTAAAGGCACTGTTTGCAGAAAATCTCATGACAAAACCAGTGAATCCAAATCTTGGATCCTCTGCTAGGCGTCTCTTCATTGGTGAGGCAATTAAGGAGTAGTCGTTGAAAGCACATGACATGGACCTCTTGTGAACCTTTTCATAAAAATTTAAGAGAACAACAGGGAATGTCTATACCCCATTTCTGTCACCCATAGGTGATTTTAGGATTTTATTAATCCCATACTAACATTATAATTCGGTAGCCTGACTGTACATCAGTCAGTTTTTTCTGAATCACCACACAGAGGCAGATTCTTTCAGTGTAACACTGATATTAAGAGCTCAAAGATATTCAAAGACTGACTAACAGCCACATTCTGGAAACAAACATGCCTTTTTCTAGCACTGAAGAGAGTTCAGGAAAAGCTGCCTTTTAAAACACTTAAGGATCCCGTCAATATAGGAGAATTAACAGCAGCTACCAGCAGCTATCTTAATCCTCCACCCAATGGTACATGCCAGAACACTGAACAATCACAATCAGAATGTCCTGTACTTTGAGAATTCCTGGCTAAAAAAAAAATTTTAGGAGCCATTAGCACAAATCAAAACAGCTGCTAATCTGAGGAATTACAAGAGTGAGAAGCAAGTTGACATATCCCTCTGATTCCACTCTCCAAGCTCTTAGGTCCTTCACTAAGTGCAGCTTCCTCAGGCCTCAGAAATGCATTCAAATCAAGCTGAATAAAACTTGGCGTGAAAATGTTTAGCCATTATATTTTCTTATTCACACATTCACAAAGCTTCTTCACAGTAGTTATTCAAATTCAAATTTTTTTCCTTTGTATAATTGTTTTCAGAGATATTACAGTATCGTCTCAAATATCCATAGTTATCAGTCTTGAAAGAGCTGCCAGCAGTGTAGGCATTCCCTAACAAGGTACACGGAACCTGTCTTATTAACATTTCTTGCTGCACAGCTACTCTTTTTTAATTGCAGTTTCATTGCGATACCATACCTCAGCAAGAGTGTCTGTAGTTCCAGCTAGCCGAATAAATAAAATAACTAGAATAAAGAGGCAGAAACACTATGGGGTATACTCACACCACAAGGTCAAAAGGAAAACAATATCTGCCTACTTTCTAATCTTATACTCCATCCATGAGGTGATAGCTGAGGCTCAGGTATCTTAAATATAAATATAGAAGGGGTAAAATCTGGAAATATATGTCAGTTCTCCTCCTGCCCCCTTTCTTTCATACTGAAAAGCTGAGTTTCAAAGATATTAACTTCAGTACCTATATTAGCTATGGCTCATTACACATACCAATGGAAAAAATAATATTGGTTCTAAAACACAAAAGAGAAAAAGAAGTGTTACAATAATGGCTTTTTAACCTATGGATATTTTCCTCTTTATCAACAGAGAAAGACCCCATATTTTTTTCTCAAAAGATCTGATCCTAGAGTTAAAATTATGTCTCTCATGGCATGATCCTTTAACCCCTCTCAGACATGATGTCTCCAAAGTGTACTTTCCAAAACAAATCACAATTCTTGACCCAAAGCAAAACAGTAGGAAAAATGGTGTTTTGATAGCTGAACATCTGATGACTGTATCACTTAAACCCTTCTGTAATTTAACCCTTCTCAAGATTTAACATAATAAAATGCTCCATTTTATCTCTACTAATCAGTCAAAAAATTGGGGTATTGAATGATACCCCATTTAGCCTTTACATTTAAGACCTCAGGAGGCCTAATTAATGTCAAAATTTCTAGGATTCATTAATACACTCTCTTTGTCAATATAGTTTTTGCTAAGTAGGGCATACCTTAGTCTATTTAAAATGTCTGATTGATTACAATCAATACAGTATTCAAGGCACAAGACAGATTTTTCTGCAGCAGTAACATGAAAGGCTAAAAAATATGCAAGCTTGTGTCCACCACCTTCCGTCAGAAACAACTGACTTTCTGTTGTTTCGCTATGAATAATGCATTCTTCTAAATCCACTCAAAATGCAAAAGAGAGGCTCTAGATCTAAACAGCTTTCACTGAAAAGATAGTTTCATCATTTCTGTGCTTGGGTTTCATGTGCGTAGCATTTTCTCCCACCATCTGTATAAAGCACACACATGCATTACTTCAACATTTTCAAAACTCCATTAGTTATTCTGAAATAAGACTGAAATGACCTTCCCAGTATAGAACTAACCATCCTATTTTACACAATTTACCACTGGAAGGGAGTAAATCCCATCACACTTGCTCTGAAAAAGTTATGAGGGTACAAGCAGATAAACAATTCTCCTTTGATTTAGTGGAGACATCCTACCAATTTATACGAGCTGCAAATATTGGTCACTATGTCCAGAAATGTCCAAGCCACAGGTTTTTGTTAAATTTTACCTTAACTTCAAATAAGCATTAGCTTTTGGTAGACTTCTTGCCTTTTATTATTTGCTTATGGAAATATTTGTACTTTATTTAAAGTGTTCAAAGAACTTGTGGATGAGGCACTTGGTGGTATGGTTTAGTGGTGAACACAGTAGTGCTGGGTTAAGGGTTGGACTTGAAGATCTTAAAGGTCTTTTCCAACCTTAACCATTATATAATTATAAAGGATCAGTGAAAATTTTTCAGATATGTTAGTAGCTATGTAGAGGGACACACATGGCTGATAGAAGGAGGTTTGCATGTGAAAGTGAAATCTTAAAGAGAGAAAAGAAGGACAGTAGAAGGGAATTTTAGTGAAGGTCAAGGCACCAGTTCTTTCTGTTAGTAATACGCATCCTGCCATTAGGTACTATGCTCCTTTAACTTGCCAGTCCCATTGCAGTTTCTACAAGGTTTTTTTTTTCTTACACCATTCTTCTACATATTTGCAGGAGGGAAGACTCCTCAGTGTGTTCCATAAGGTGTGACTATACTCTCATCAGCAGTCAAAGGTTGAAGTCCATGAGTAAAATTAACTAGATTATTGCATTTAACTCGAAGAAGGTTAACTGTATTGCATATATGTAGAAGAAATAAGCCATAATAAATGGGCAATTTACATCAACAGGAAAATTATTTTCATATTCTCAGCTTTCTCTGAAGGAAATATGATAACCCTTATCTGCACTTCAGTGTTTGGGTTTATTTTGTTTTTGTGCTTTAAAACAAATATGAAAGTAAGTAATTCTAGTGCATATTTGCAAAGTAAAGTCAGTATCACATTCATCCCTAATGGTCATGGGAAAGACACTAATAGGAAAGTCCCCACCAGATGAATTAATTAATATGTGTTTAGTAGGAGATACAGGCATTGCTGGACCAGTCTCCTGTTTTCTAGCAAATGCCCTTCGTTCCAGTTCAATGCAACAGGATATTCTTTCTCTATGCTGTAACTTCCCACTGAAGAAATTGTGCCCACAGCCCAAAAGACTGATCATCTGAAAGGGGTTTAGGGAGCACTTGTTTAGACAGAAGGTTTTGCAGAGGAGTGAACAGGAAAGAGAACTTTCAGCTCTGGGTTTGAGACCACACTAGCCGAGCACTGAGTTTGATGTAATTAAGCATACCCAGAGTCTTCTGAAAGTCATATCAACTCTACAAGATCTTAGAGACATGGAAGCTGGGGGAGGCAGAGGGATTGCATGTGTCGACACTGTATATGTGTCCTCAAAAGAAAAAAAAAGAAAAAAAGAAAAAAGGCTGAGAAAATATTTTGGGGAAAAATGTCGCCTAAATGGAGCCTAGAAACTGAATGACAAAGTTCTCCTCCATTGTCTGCCTTCTGTTGAGTACAAGGAAACTTCTCATTATTAATTTTTCTAAATAAATATGAAAATGTAAAAATTCCATTAAGACTATTATCTAAAATAAAAAAGAACCAATGTAACCCCAAATATTCAAATGAATTTTGTTTTGGTAACATTTTTTTAAATTACTGGTTTGGATTAGGATCCTTTTTATTACACTAGATGAACAATATCACCACAATCCAAAACACGCTAATTTATAAGCAGTTTTAATAGTAAGACGGGGAAAATGCCTTGTGTTGGGATTTGGCAAAGCACAAGTGGATAAATCAGTAAAAATCTAGATGATGGCAAGATTCCTCCAAGTGTTTATGGAAAAGAAATTTACAGAATTCTGGCTTAATTTATGTTGTAACAAGTTGTTTTTTTTAACTGCCCTCTAAACGTGATAAAATTTTGGCTATGCTTGTCATATAATTATGGATGCCATAGAATGGCAATTGTAGATGTCCTTCTATAGCAGCCAGTTGAACTGAGACTCTCAAAATATATTACTAGCTAGTTAAGTTTGACTTTAGTAATTGGATGAGAATCTGACCACAGAAAACATCAATACTGATTTTCAAGAAATCACACTTTATCTTATCTGGTACTATAGCATTTTTCAATATACTATTGCAGAATAAAGTAAAAAGGGTATTTTCCCCCAAGATGAAACACTTGAATTTCGACTCCACAGTAATTTTTTGCCCACAAAATATCTATTATTCTGACTCGAAGTGAATTGTAGGATTTGACTTAATTTTGTGATCATATAAAGTATAAACTTACAATTAGAGACCTTGAAAAGATGTGCATTTTGGAGGTCAACGGGTCCTGCACAACCAAGAAGGATCTTAACCAAAGCCAAAAGCCATATCACTCACTACCCCACCACAGACCTTGTATCTTTGTATCTGCTAGGTTGAGACTAAATATGCAAATGAAACTATGTACTTAAGCCACACAAGCTTAAGCAATATTTTTCCATTCATTTATATCAACTAACATTTGGCTTCTCTGAAAGAAATTTTTTGGTTGTTTTACTTTGGCTTCTGAAAACAACAATCTTCATTTTCAGTGATTCAGTTCTAGTCTAAGTTTGTTAAAAAAACAAAATTACTTTCTCTGTCTTAAGCAGAAATTTATATCTTATCTGGCACTATATATCATAAAAGATATGGTCATGTAATATATAGGACATCATATATATAGGATATCATGGGTATATAGATATAAAATATAGTATATGAAGGAATTAATTCAGCAGTTTCTCATAGATTTTCTTTAACTCCTGGAACATAATTACTTCCATGAAAGCTTATTTTAAAATCAAAATTATCTGCATGTGTTTTTAAATTTTTGCCTACAAAATGACTGTAGAAGTTTCCTGAAGACTTCACTATGATAAGTTCACTATTTGTTAACTCGGCTTTGATGTCTCTTTCTACTCTACCTGCTCTGAAGTATGCTCTTATTTTTCTATTAATAAAGACCCCTTTTTTCTCCTTTTTTTCTTTTTTTTACTCCTTTTTAGGTTGAGATTTGTTAAAAGGTGTTGAAGAAGATAGATACATTAAAAAATGCTCCAAGATAAAGGGGTCTTACAAAAGGAATACCAGGACAATGATACCATATCTCAAGTATAACCGAAGTCATAAGACATACCACATATTTAGAATGAGACAAAAAATTTTTAATAGTAAGAAAGAATATTTTTAAATGCATCATCTTTTCACTGATTATATTTTCAATATACTGCTGGTGATAGGATCTGACTGAATGAGTTCATCGGGTAATGCATGCAAATACTTTAGATGAGTTCGCATTGAAAAGAATTTAAATATTTACATCGCGTGTATTGTTTTGAAATAAAATAATTGTTACTAATGAATACATACCCTACTGCAGAATCTTGAACACTCATGGTGGTTGAAATCTGCATATAAATCATGTGGGTTTGAGGTTGGAGCTCATCTGCTTTGGTTTTAATAAACTGTTAATCTCACTTCCATTGCTGGAGTCCTCTGCACTTTGGCAACACAAACCAATAAAGTTTTCCTATATTATCATTACTTAAATGATAAGTATTTATAAGGTTTTAAAAATCTTGGATGAAATTTGACTAATATAATAAGTCCTTATAGAAAAGTTATTGCTCTAAATGAAATACATGTATCTATATATAGGAAGGTGAAGGTCACAAAAAGCAGAGGACTTCCTTCCTGAGCTTCTTCTGGGATACAGATATGACCAAGCTTGAGTGATGTGTTTTGTTCATTAAAGCATGCTTCTACTTTAAAATCTTACTCTTATACTTCCTCATGCATTGGTGCAAATAGAAAACACGGTTCAAATTTATAGCTTCAATAAGAAGTTACAAGGCAATGCACCAAAACCAATTTTCATAAATAGCTGTATTTTTATGCTACCATTGTTACATATTTCATAATGAAACTTCAAATATATATGTCTAGACATGTAATCTCCCTCAACAGAACAAATATAGACTGTACACATACACATTCAAAAAACAATATATTAGAAAAAGATAAGTCAGCAAAGTCAAGGAATACGAAGTTAGGAAATGCCAGAATTTATAAGCTCCTATCATTTGAAATTATTTCAGGAGTTTGATATGAGGTGCAATATTGATCTAATAATGTATTCCTTCTTCACCTTCTTGCAAGTATATTGCAATTTTTTATTTTCATTTTAATAAATGAGTTCCTGCTTTAAGCATATTTCCTACAGTATTTATTAAGATTTTGTTTTCCTACAGAATATAAAATTGCTGTTAGTTGATATGATCATTAATAGATATTGGTATGACAATGTGATCTGCCCTGATAGCTGTCTAATTGTACAAGGCATCATTTCCTGCATTGACTTATTAATATTGATAAACTATAAAATAAACTATAAATTAATTATAACCAGTTTAATTTACTCTTGCATTATTATTCTACTATTCTATGTATTCTACTGTAAATAATCTTCTGGAAATAACTTTTTCTTATTTTTTACTACCAGCAGAAACAGAATGAGCTGTTTTGCTTTTGAACCACTAAATCAGTGCTTTTTCACTTTTAGTGTACCAGAAAAACCATATACCAACACATTTCATAGGAAAAATAGCATTGAACTTTTTATATTAAATCCAATCTTTCTAATGTCATTAGATTCAACAGGTACCAGAGTGTCTACTCTATTGCATTAATACCCTGTTCCGCATTTAAGAAACAAATCCTACTCTATCCCTACTGTATTGAAAACAGAAGGCTGATCTTTCTTCCAATGAATTCAATAACAAAGTTGTTATAGGCCTAATTACAAGACTAGGAGTATCTATGGATATAGCTACACAGGAGCACCTTCTACATATGGTATGTGCTGTACTACTCAAAATACATGAGATTAAGAAAGATAATTTCACGAGAAAACACTTTTTACAATATCTCATCTTCAAGAAATTAAGTCCTCAGACGAAAAACTCTCTCATGTCACAATCCAAGTGGACTAATGTTCAAAGTGTTGCACAACTTCTAGCGAGAGAAATGCCTGACTCCCAGTTTGTCTAAGTTGCTACAAGCCACACATTATATGTTCAAAGAGTACCTGGTATGCCTTGGCCTCAGTATATTTACCTACAGTATCTTTTGTATGTGAAATACCCTTTTGATGATGATGGCATCATTCAGCCTTGTTTTCACCACAGTTCAGTTTTCTAGGACAAATAGAGATTGCCAACTGTTTTAGGTTACAATGTAAGATGTAACCAAAAGTATGTATTCTATCACCATCTTCATAAGCTGTTAAAACCAGGTGGGACAGTGTTCTTTATCTCTTCCATGACACATCCCTGATAACTCCCTCCAGAGGAATATCTTCTGTTAATGGGCTATGCAGCCCCACTGCATGACTCATAAAATTACATCATCCCATTGTGAGATGCTCCGCCCAGGGGGAGGAACCAAGCATTCCTACCTGGATATGGTCTGAGGTTTGGAACACCACACTCAGCCCTTACCTACAGGTTTCCCAGAGGACAAGAGCTACACAACCACCACTGGACCTTCAGGTGAAGACCAGACCCTTCTACAGGATCACCACTTCAACAGAACCACATCTATCACCTCAACAGGACTGCAGCCACCATTTCATCGGACTGCTACTGCCACCCTGACCGACAGGGTGTCAGGTTGTACTCTGACTCTGTCAGTGTTTCTGTACTATTGCATTTATTTTAATTTTCCTATTAAATTGTAGTTCTCACTTGGAGTCTCTCACTGGTTTGCTTTCAAACTAGTACACCAACATATATACTATTTACTATAGATATACAGATGACTGTCTAAGCCATCATATACAGTAATCTACATTCCACACACAATAAAACTTTCACAAAGTACTGAACTCAGGCCTTTAACTCTGTATTTACTAGATTGCCAAAATTCTCTTGACTTTAAAAATTTTCACAATTTTCTCAGCTTTCAAAAGTTGAGAGAACTTCTTGTCGCTCTGTGTGAGCAGCAGTTGAGAGGCAAGTATCACAACTTGGAAATCTTTCTTTGAATTTCAGGGGTGAAGTCTAATGTCAGGAGACTAAAGAAGTTTATTTCAAAACATACATGTTACATGAAGCAACCAATACCATGAGATACATTTTATATTACTTTCCAGAGGTCATGAAGTATTTAATTTGAAGAGATAGTTTATAAACATATGTAAGTAGCACTATCCTTTCAGGAAAGGATCCAAGCTTTTGAAGTTTTCATTATGAAGTTCCAAGAATCAAAGGCGCCAACTCTATTGCTCTACTTCTATAAAGATACTTTACTGATGCACTCAAAGGCTGTAAAATATAACAGTAAAGAGCTGGTCATAAAAGAAATTGATGATTATGGATTATACAGTAGTTACATTTCAAAGTTAAATGGTAATTGCAATATGAAATTATTTTGTTGCACTGTGAAGATAAGTGTTCCAAAGCAAACTACAAAGTTAAAATATCTAATATTTGCGGCAGAGATGATCGAATGGTAGGACTGAGAATAGGCAAAATATTTGAGTCAGTGAGAAAGATATCACTTCACCTGTGTTCTGCAAAATATTTGCTTCAGATTTGTTTGCACAGCTCCTTTATCTTGCTTTTTGTGGGCAGTCTTACTGAGCTCACCAACACCAGTGTTTTCAAAATGTCTACTCAAAGGAGCTAGAAAGTCAGATTTTTCCCTTTTGCAAATGGCTCTAAATTCTGAAGCATGGGATATATCACATTTCAACAGCAGTTGAGGACAAGTGTCAAATTGCATGACTTCTCTTGTACAGTCAGTGAAGTTACCTAAAGTTAAGGAAGGCTTCCCTTAACTGGCCTCAAATAACAACGCTAAAAACCATGACCTGAACCTCCAAGAGGTATGCAGACTGCCTGCACCAGTGATAACTGCCTTTAAAAATTAGGCTGCACCTCACACTATAAACTTTGTGAAGGCCCAGGAAAGTTTTCTACAAACCTTCTCACTTTAAAAAATCCCAGGAAACAAATGTGCCGAAAGCAGTTCCCTGGTTCTAGCAGGGAGATGGACGTGGTCTCTGCCAAGCATGTCCCGGGGCATGCAGGAACTCCTGTTTGTCCTGTGGCACAGTCACAGCTCTCAGTACAGTCCTCTGGGGGATCTGGGTATCTCACCAAGTTGTTCCAAAGGGCCCCCACTTGTCATAGAGCCTGCCCAGAGACCTGAAGTACCAAGTTCAGAGGCTCTGAGTACCCTGTTGACATCAGAAAACTGCTATTCAAGGGTATGGCTCAAGTAAATTGAGCACAAATAATCAAATTCTAAACACGTAAAAGCAATACATCAGGCAGACTTCAAGAGCAACAAAATTTAAAGATTCCTGTCACGTAATGAGGCAATAGTCAGCTGCATCAATTTGTAGTGCATCTTTTAAGAAAATGTAAAATGAAGTTCTACTAAATGTTAATAAAATTTAACATATCCTTAAACATAAAATCCCTGAAAGAAGTAACAGTTTTCTTGCAGGTTTACGTAATTTTTATTTATTCACTTATTAATAGCACATTTGCATTTGACCTATAGTATTTAGAATTTTTTCTAAAAGTCTTTTTAGGATATAAAATTTATTTCAGCCTTTTGGACCCAGTTGTTCTGCTCTGGACCTGTTCCACCAGCATCTGTAATAAATACTATTCCATCCAAAATATTTTGAAATCTAACACCTTTCTTCACTCAATTTCTATAATTGATTATAGTATTTAAAAAGCAATTGGGAATTCTTGGGATTTTCTATTTCAAGAATTAAGTCTTCAAATTTACAACTGAGTCTTGTTTTGTACCGACTCAGTAGCTAACCTTTGGCTTTTTTCTATCAGGCAGATCGGTACAGGGGAGCCAGAGGACCAATTTAAGCTCTACATTTAGGAAATACTTTCTTAGGAAGACCAGTTACTTGATCTACTCTTTCTATTAACATTCCCAAAGCCACCTTGTCAGGTGTAAGGGATTCCTGGTGGGAACAGCTGAGAGGAAGCAAGTACCCATAAGGACTGAAAAGAGGCTTAGCTGAAGTGTCCTTTTAGTCCTCCACCTTCACAGTGGCCTTCCTTCCAGCTGCGAAGAAAGACACAAACACTAGGACCAAGCCAAGAGCCAGACCAGCACTGAGTCATGAGGTCCCTGAGTCTTCTTTCTCTGAGTCACACTGCACAACAAAATATCAGACTGCATTCTTTACTCTGGTGGGAGTATTTGCACTACAAAGCTGAATAATACATTTCAAAATTCAAACTAAATTAAAGAATAGGAATAGTTTTTAATTTATACTAAGAGGATAAGGAGGAAGGAGGACCGCTGGAAGCAAAGTTTTGAAGGAAGGGGCAGTAGAAAATAAGTAAATAAAGACCAGTAGAAAGTCTGCTTTTGGCTCCAGAAGAATAAAACTGAAACACAGAGACATGTGCAAACTGATTTAAAGGGTGCAAGTTGGGTATAAAAGAAAGAAGAAACCTAAGATTTGTCTCCCTCATAAACTATGAAACCATTTCATACTTTCATAGTTAAAGATGTAAGACTACTAGGAGAAAAATAATCCTACTTCAAGAACCATTTACATGAATTATGTCATGTTATATTTTGTGAGAAGATGGGTATATTTTGTTGTTTGCAACACTTTATTTGTTGCGGCTTCATTCTTTAATTTAAAAAAAAATTGAAATTCATGAAATCTCTGTAGTGGTGATGAAAGCTAAAGTAGAGAGGGAGAGCTGCCTGAGCTAGAGGGGAAGGTAGGGAAGAGTGGGGATTGAAAACATCCCCATTGTCTGGAGCCTTAGCTGAATTGCTGGGGATTGTTTCTCCATTTTTATTTCTGCCCCTCCTCCTCTTTCTACTCCTCTCCCCTCTTCCATCCCTCTCCTATTGCTTCCTTTTCATTCATCCTTCTGAGTTGTGCCGACGCCAGGGAAAAGGTCCAGAGCAGGAGGGAAGGTCCAACAAGTCTGAAATAAAAAAAAAAAATTACAAATAAAAGATAAAAAGGATCCAGAAATTCAAATGAACACATGCAACATTTTAAAATATACTTTCCTCTGTCAATGCAGATCAGTGTGACGCAGGTCTCTATAGCTGGGTTGACTTTGATCTTAAAAGGTCTGAGAGTGTAAAGTAGTCAGTCCTATTCTGATTATGACAGATATTTACAACATTCATTAATATTTGTGACCAAGTATCATGAATTTCTCAACCCATTTTAAAATTTCTGAGATGAAATGTCACACTATATATGACATTAACTTGTACACCAACTTAAAAATAAATAAATGTGGCATCCCTAAAATAATTTCCTTAAACTGAACTGTAATTATTTTTCTTGTAATCTTGCCTTCCACAAGCCTGTCCCCAAATGTGTAATCCTCAGTCAAATCCCTAGACTACCTACTCACCCAGAGCAGCGGGCAGAGAGAGACCAGAGACACTGAATTTGTGTCTGGCTTACGTGCCCTACTCTCACTGAGAAATTCAGTTGGGCCCATCTGTGTTCTGACAATCTACGGTCATGAGACCTTTAAATTCCCATAACAACACTGTGCTCCTAACTCTGAGTGGAGACACAGGAGAGAAAAAGGAAATGTTATGGTGCACAAATGAAAGAGGGAAAAGAGACGAAAACTTCATGAAGTCAGCAAAGGGTTTTATCCTTGTAAATCTGCTTTATGTGTACACTGCTCAGACAATGCATTTTTGAGGGACAGTACAAAAACCTAAGTTCAAAATATAAATAGAATGTGAAGAACAAAGAGGTGGTGAAGTGTGTAACGTGACACGGCAGCTGCAGCTAACAGTTTATAGTCCCCAGAGAATATTACTGCGCTTATTTGAAGCAGTTATTTCAAAGTGCTGAGAACTCCAACTTTTTAACTTCCCTTTTCAATTCTGACAAGTCTGTAAGATTTCTGACTCTGTACAAACCATTATATTACAGCTGTTAGAGCTTACATTTGCAGCTTACTTTATCATGGTAGTAATACTGTGGTATTTGGGCAATTAACTCTCACTACGCTGAGTTTTGTGCTTACTCCTATAATACCAAATGGCTCATTTCTAATTTGGATTCAGCTTTGTTTGGTTTCATACTATGCTGTTAGTGAAAAACATGGCCTATGTGAGCAGTTTAATGATGTCTGCACAGGCACCTAGGTAGTGCCGGGCCAAGAATAAGACAAAACCCACGGTAGAAACATGTACACTACTTTCATATCATTCAGTATTTGTAGAAAATCTTACAGAAAGCCCAAACATCTATTGAATGAAATAGCAGAATTCATAATTTATGGAAAAAGAGGAACACATATTGTTCACTGATATCACAACATATTGTGTGGTGTCACAAGTCAACCGTTGCTTGGCATCCTGCTACACACAATGACTTGGGAAAGATCTAAAGCAAGGCACTGAAGTAAACTTTATTGAAGAGCTGATTTTACAGACATTAACAGAATTATAAAATTCCAACCTTCTCTAAAAGATTACCTGAGACAGGGAAAACTAAAATCTATCTGGTATTCAAAAGTACAGGTTTTACTGGAGTATTTAAAAACAAGCACTTACATGAGGATATTAGCAGCATGCTATCAATAGCTCAATATTTCCCCTACATTGCCTGGGTGACCTCAGCTCACAAACTAAAAAGCCTATTTTAGTTTTAAAATCCCACTTCAGAGACATCCAGAACTTTCAAATTCAGGTCTTCTGCTGTTGATCTACTAATGGTTTTTTAACTGCAACTACATATATATATATATATACTACATTAATTCATATATACAGTACAATTAGCTGATTCCATTGCCACCCACATAACCCTTATGTTTCAATACTTTTCAAAGGTTTTAAAATTAGGTCCATGATTGTACCCAATAGCTAAAGTCCCTTTTTAGGAAAGGACTCTGTGAGGAGAACTCATTGAAGAATCGATTTTTGTTGGATCACATTATAAAAGGAGAGAAACCTGGGTGAAGCAGTAGAAAGAAGCTGTGAAATCTTGGCCTCATCAAACATCCCTGGGAATTTTGTCATAGCCCAGAATGGATTCAAAATATTTAGAAACACATTTGCACTTCTGTGAAAAGAATTGCTGGAGAAGTTGAAAATAAATTGAAGTAAAAACTTAAAGCCATGAAGATTCTAGTGGCCAAAAAACAATTTTTCAACCAAGTATTTAATTGTGAAATTAGGATTTCAAGAAGTGGAGGGTTGGGGAGCATGCAATTCATCTCCTTTAACTTCACCCATAAAAGAAGTTAGGAATCTATTTTAAATGGGCCCTCTAGGTTCTCTCTCATCAATGAAAAGAGAGAGGAGTTTTAGGAAGGTTGTTCATCTCAGCTGTCCATAGATGCCTCTGTTGGGATGTAATCTGTAGTTCTCTGGTGGAAGAGAATATTTATCTCCATTGACTACGAAGCCTTGAGCAACTGTGTTAGACTTCAATGACTAACTTTTAGATGGCTAAAATGATGACTAGCTTAGTTCTAAAAACCTATTTTTTAAACAGCAAGGTTAAGTGAGATGAATGGAGCCTTTTATGTGAACCACTTTATCAAAAATCTACAGAAAAAAAATGTTTTGACATGAAATTCTGACCAGCATATGTATCACTGATTTTAATAGCACCAGGGCCTAATTCTGCACCTTTCTATTTCTACATCACCTACTGGAGCAGGGCACCTGCTGATGAATGGTAACCCTGTATGCTTTTCTCATAAAATAATAAAATAAGCATCAGTGTCCTGATAAACTACCCCCGTAAAGCAAAAGTGGCATAAATGCAGTTTCTCTTTTCATTATTCATAATGTACATTAATTGGTTACAACTTACAAATGCCCAAGTAGAAGATGGTAACCTCTCCAGAGCCAATCTTCTAACTGTATCATTTACAGAACTCCCAGTTAACTGGAAGCTGTATAAGCAGGAAAACTTACTTATATCCTTCTTCTGCAGTTTGGGAAAAAGAAAACAGAGTGGATGTGAATTTATGCAGTAGAGAGCACATTAGAAAACTGACCTACCCTGCAATACCTCAAGTGTAGGGTTTTATCCTGTGAAATCAGTAGCAAATTCTAAACGAGAACTGGGTAGCACTGATTGTGTGTGTGTGTCTTACTTAGAAAACAGTAGAGATAATTCCTTTTAAAGGTACCCAAAGATGAAGTTTTGTTTTAATGATACCTTCAGGGGGGCTGTTTCATAGAAACTGCATGCCAGTTTTCACAGCACATTTTTAAATCTTATATTACTTCTATTCTAGTATTTATTGTGTGAGGGATCTTTTGATAAAATATTTTAACTAGGCAGAATGACTTTTCTTTTATAAACAGTAACTCTTCATTACAGATCAAGCTCAGAAGTATGTTGTTGCAATTACTAAAAGAACAGTGTTTCACTGTAAGAATCAGTGAGTTATTACTGTAACTCCCTGTACCCACAAGAAGAGCTGCTAGCATGCAGTAAACCTTGAGAGCAGGCCTGGTGTGCAAAAATTCACAAGGGTATCTTTGTTACTTTCATTTGTATTGTTCTAATAAAGAACATGTCTAGGATAATGCAAACATTTTAGTGCTTTTGCACTCCATTATAACACAACAAAACAGAAAGAAAAGCTAGCATTGTCAACACCATGCAAATAGAATTGAGACAGAAACTCCAATTCTTCAGTCAGTCTAAAAATACTGCAATGCAAGGTATACATGTGCAGTGCCTCCTACAAATCGTAAAGTTACCCTATTTTAACAAGATGTGTCATATCTCTTTGACAATAGGTACTGTTCAGCTTCTACGCACAACTCTGAGCAGAAACAGAGACACCTTTTTACTGAATGAACTGTGCTAAAGTGATGCTTTACTAAAGAACATACTTAGCCTTGTTTCAGTCAGATGAAGAATCTCATTAATACTTGATTTGTGCCAGATATCCCCTTTTTGTTGACCCTGAACAACACAAAGCACATGACTGACTCAAGGGATGATCTTGAAGAAGGTAACCAATGGGACTGAACAGGCTGAAATAAAGTCTGTTGATATGGGGCACAGTGGGAAGATGGGGACCTGAGTTTCACCAGGTCATTCAATAATCACCAAGGTCCAAGAGTTATCATTGTACCCTTTATGGTCTCTTGCTCTTTAAATAATAATAATAATAATGTCCTGTACTGCCTTTAATAAGCTATTGCCTGAATAACTGCAAGTTATTCTCAGAGGATCATAAAATTAACCATAGGAGGCATCAGCTGTTTCCAGAGCTCCATGTTGACTTGGTTGCTCAGACTGCACATCAGTAGAGGCAATCACTGACTTCAGGACGAGGCCATCTGGGAAGGACCACTGATGTAAACCAAGTTCAATCAGACCTTTGGGTATTTTAGGAGAAAGACTTGTGAATGTGCAAAGAAAAAATAAAGAACCTGGGGAGTGTCGCTGATACCACATTTTGACACACTCTGACACTGCTGGTCATCACTCATCAGAAATTCACCTCTGCTTTTTCAAACCTCTAGCAGTCAAGTCAGAGTAGAAATTATTATGCTTACTACCATAACCATGAGGGAACTACATGAGAGAAAAAAAAAACAACAACAAAACCCTCTGTTCCTGAAAATGAAATGCAACTGCAGAATGGTTGAGCCCCAACAGGACACAAGGAGCCAGGAGACACACAGCAATGTACCAGAGAGGCAATTTATTAACTCTATAGCTTTTGTCAAGTGGCAGCAGATAATACGGGTTTGTATAAATCTAATACTGAGAAAGTTAAACTGTTAGTTATTAAACAGAAGTGTTGGTTAGGCCCTGAAGGATAATTAATGTAACATTTTTGTTAATTCTCTATCACACTAAAAACATCTTTAAAAATGATTCTGTCTATTCATCTACATATCTATATTTTTGTTCCAGAATACCACAGTGATAAAAACATATTAATTTTATTCACACTAAGCAACCTGAGATTTACTTAGTAATTTGAAGGTCTACTTGATTATTTTTTTAAATTGTTGGCAGATGATTCACTGAGATAAAAAAAACATACTCCATTGTACGAAAATAAACTTTCTCAGAAAATACTTCCAAAGCTGAAGTATAAATGCTTTTGAACGATTAAGTACATTATAGAGGGTAGAGTGTCATTTTGAAATAGAAAAAAAACAGTGCAAAAAAAGGTACAAATTATTCTAATGTGTGTATATGCAAAACAATAATCTTCAAGACATTTTACTCCTGTAATTGCTTAAAGATCATAAAATAAGATTGATACCTTAACAAAGGTCAAAATGTTGCATTTCAATCTTCATATCACTTAAAAGCAGCACTTTGTTTTCTTCTGTTAATCTGTATCTCAGTTTAAGGGAGCTACAAACTGGATAACTATGTAGACAGTGTCACAGATTACATAATTTTTTATCAGGAAATACTCAACTTTAGCTTTCTATTCAGCTATTCTGTAAGCACTTAAAACATACAGAATTTGGCTTCAGAATTTGACAGAGCACCACATCCTCTAAGACCAAGGGAAGTTAAAATATTCATCTGAGGGCAGACCTAACAGTCTTTATAATCCTACACTATTAAGCTTTTTTATCTTTTTATCTTTTAAAACCCAAAATGCAGGGAAGGAAGAAAACAGGAAAAATTACACTATAAAAGAGAAACTGGTTATAGAACAATGCTTTAGAAGACTAGAGCTAAGATATAAGCAACCTGCAAAGACTCTAATAAGGTAAAAATTTTAAAGAACGCTATAGACATCTTTCATGTTTATTCCTGATAGAAGATAGTCCATGATGCAGCATTTTCTCACACCTGTTCACTTTCCCTTCACTGATATGAATACAAAATACTAAGACAATATGTAGAAAACTCTTGAGAGTTTAAAAATCAGTGTTGCAGAAGAAATTCCCAAGAGTTTCTTCCTGTTGCACTATACCCAAAGAAATTCAGGTTGGTTAGGCAGAGTGAAGGGAAGGTCCACATGGCACAAACCCCATTTCACCAGAAGAAGGCATGTCTGTGTGTGCGGCTTCAGGTGGAAGTGTTTGGGCTGATGTGAGAGCCAGAAACCAAACTGCCATATTTTCAGCTGAAAGCAGAACAGACCACTTTGGGCAGAAGAAGATTCGAATGCAGCTTCCCTGTTTCTGCTGCAGCATGATTTTGGTCAGAGCCAGTCTCAACATCCCCTCCCAGTGCCAGCCACACTGTTGGGAACCTCTCCCAGTTAAGCCCAGATATCACAAGGGAAAAGGAACTGCAATTACTCTCTAAAAATCTACTATACTCTGAAGAGAAGAGACATGGATAAGGAGCCTTACTGTTTAAGGTCAGCAGTGGCACAAAAAATAAAGAAGAATAAGCTGTCTGAAAATAAATTTAGGACAGAAATTGTGTTTCTAAAACCATGGAAAGTGAGGCTCTGCACTGCCTTCAAGAGGTGCAGTGAGAAAGATACCCCAGCTAAACTGAAACCAGAGCTTTTTGAATCTGAACAAAATAAGACCAGCCTAGTATCACAGCAAACAGACTTCATGACTCCACAGGCCACTTTAATTCTATCTCCCATGTTGAAAAATGTAAGAAGATATTCTTCTTTTACCAATTCAGGCCACTAGAGCAGCTAAAAACCATGTATTCATGAGTCAGCACACTGAACACTCGACAGTTTTTCACATCTGTTCACCTGCTCTTTTTCATTTGCAAGTAAATATTGATAATAACAGTTAGTTATGGAGGAAGAAAAGAAAAATTGCTTTCCAAAGATTTCGGTTTACAACCTTTTATAAAGGTATGTTAAATTCCTATGCTGCCCTGAATACCAAAACAGATATACAGAAAAACAGAAGATGTCATTTCAGTCTGGACACTCATCACTTTCAGGAGCTAGGGCAGTATGATTATATCTCATACTATATAAGGATATAATGATAACATCACTTGAGAGACAAAGCTGCAATTTGTAGGCAAAATTTTTATTCATCTCAAAAGCACAAAAGGACAATTGTCTTTGACACTAACTATGGCTTTCTAAAGCATGCTTTCAACATTAGTCATAGCTTAACTACAGAAGCACCAAGCCAGAACCAATTCCACCAACCCAAATCCTGCTGTGCCCACATACTGCACAGAGGTAGAAGGATCCTCTTTCAAAATTGGCTCCTTTATTCCTATTTTAAAGTCCCAAGGCTGTTTGATATATATGAACTCCTACAACTTCAGACTGCTGCAAATGAAATGTATGTATATTAATTACCATACTACTCAGACAACAGGTGCTTTGCAGATGAAATATGGATGCTAAATATAAAGTTTTAGGAATGCACTTTCTCAGACTTCAAGATGAGGCTAGGTGAGCAGGATTAGCTCTTCAGTCAGCAACTATCTGTACAAAATTACTCACACAACACACCTGCAATATTAAAACAAAGGACAAAAGGATCATTCTGGAAACTGCTAACCTAGTTACTTTATTTCAGTGCTTTAGCAGTATCAAGATATTTTGCTCACTGGGAGTTGCACATGATTAAAAGAAAAACCTTCATTTAAATATAAGGAGGGATGGAAATAAATAGAGGGGTGGAGAACAAAGTTTCAATATCTCTTGTTTTTAATGGCTTGCTTTCAAATTAAATAATGAAAAAATAAGCAAGCTGAGTCTTCTTAAAATGTGGAGTAATGACCGAACACATCGTAACTATTTTAGAAAAGTCATCATAATCTATCATGCAAATATCTTGACTGGTTTTTAGACACATGAATTATTGACCTTGTTATGCTGCCAAAAGTATTTTAACATGTCAGAGCAGAAGCCATGCATAAATATGTGCGAAATATTTTTATTACAGTTAAACTGGAAAAACCCAGTGTAAATACATAATAGTTATGTTTCTACAAAGATAAATGAATTTATTTATTATTCAAAGTGACTAATTACATTATTTATACACTTCTTATACTTTCTACTTTAAAGAAAGCTGTTACACTGCAAAAATTTAAACATAAGCATTAGAAGCCTCAAATTTCCAAATGCATTGGTAATTCTACGAATTATATTTGCTTACATGACAGTGACAAAAGAAATATACCCCCTGTAACTTACTTTAGTTTCCACATTTGAATACACGGCATATCTTTATAGTCAGCTATAGATCCATAAATGCTCTTTATATAAAATACAGTAAGCAATCCCATCACAATAAAGTAAACAACAGAGAACACCACAGAACATTTAGCACTTGAACTTTAGCATAATATTGCACCATATTTCTTTCCGGAGGAAAAAAAAAACAACACAACAACAACAAAAAATCAAACCCAAAACCAAACCATCCTGTCATCTGGAAAAATCTTTCCAAATTGTATTTTACAGAACCAATATCCTGTCTGTACATCAGGGGCAGCCTCTGTTAAGCATTTAAGCGCTTTCATTGAAAAGTAACAGTTTCTCCTCCAATCCTGAACTCTCAGTAACCATCACAGAAAGTAACCGTTTCCTATTCCCTGTCAACCAGTGGCACTATTAATAACCAAAACAAAACGTAACACCTTCAAGCAAATATCAGCTTCTGATTAATCTCCATCCCAATGAATTAGAGTCATAAGAGGCAACCTGCTGCCTTGTTTACGCCTTTTTAATATGAGGAGCAGAAGTTGGATATAAGGGTTTTCTGCCCTTAGGGCTACAAAATATGCCTCATGTGGCTGTGAGCCAGCTCTCTGAGGGAGCCTCCTTTGCTGTTTCACAGCTATTTCCTAATGGATAAATTTAAACAGACACACACAAACACACAAGTCACCAGAATACAGGGCTGGAGCTATTGTTTTTGTCTAAAGTCCTGTGAGCATCTGTACTCGTAATGAGGATCTCAAGGTTCCATCCAGTTTCGGTTTGGGCTTTACTTTTGATCGTTTTGTTTGTTTGGGTTTTGTTAAACGCAAGGAGGAGAGGAGGGGTGTCTGGATTTTTTTTTTCCCCATCTGCCTTCCCCTCCATACAGCACAGCACATAAAACACCTCTCTTCAGCTTTAACCGACCTAGGCTCAAATTAGTGCAACATTTTGCACACATCCAAGCAATCAGAAGGCAGAGATATTTAGTCCAGTCCTCGTGTATTGCACAGACACCTTTAGAAAGGGGTGGAAGGAGATTTCTTAAAAAAAAAAAAAATCTCACAATGTAATTTACACAGTGTGGAAACGCCTACAAGGAGATGAAGTACCTGCACTGGGGAGATGTTCAGTTGTTCACTTCATCTTCCGTTGACAAGGAAACCAAACCGCACTTCATTCTCCAGGAAAACCTTCCACTGCCATCATTTGAAAATGTATTTATTTGTATATATGTATATATCTATCATCATCATCATCATGATAACAATAACCATCATAAAACATTGCTGGCAAAAGAATAAAAAGTGAAGGTGCAAAATGTGCAAAAGTAAGGATCATCTCTTTGGCTTTCTGTTTTGCTTTGTTATCTTTAGGGAGGAAAAAAAAGTATTTAAAAACGATAACTGCAACATGCTGCAAGAAAAGTTTCACATTATAAACAGGCATCAAAAACTGAAGAAGAGGAAAAACAAAAAACCCTGCTGGTAGCACTGTTAAAAAAAAAAAAAAAAAGAAAAAAAAAGAAACAGTAACAAAAAAAATAAAATTAACATCTTGCTCTGTGGCTTCCACCAGTATTGCAAGATTATAAACTCTGTGTAAACACTGCTGTAAAATGCATTTGCAATTCCCATCTCTTTATGGAAAAAAAAGCCCTTAAAAAAACACCCAAAAATAAAAATAAAACAACACCAGAAAAAATCCTCTGCAAAAAGAGTTAGAAACATGCCTTTTCTCTTATCTTTAAAAAATAAGCATCATATTTCACATCGCTTTTCCGTGCCACAACAAAACCAGTTGCATATATAGATATATATAGCTACTAAATGTATATCAGTTGTTGCTGGACTGGCAAGTCTGTGTTATTAATATTATCATTTTTCATTCCCAGTGACTCCCGGCCCCAGCAGCACCTTTTGCTCACAGTTTAGTAACCATCGCATGCTAGGAAAAAAACTTGTCATCAGCAAAAGATCAAATCCATTTAAACAATAATCAAAGAGGAAGAAAAAAAAAGAACAAAAAAAAAACAAACCAAAAAAAAAAAAAACAAAAGGAAGAAAAAAAAAACAGGACAAAAAAAGGAGGACAAGAATGTCAGCGGAAAGGTACTCACCGAGCGGGAGTAAAAGGGAGGAATAAAAATGAGAGTTACTATAAAATACAGTATGGCGGTGGAAGAAGGAATGAGGCGCTTTTTTTTTCTCTCCTCTCTAGTCTCTGCCTCCGGCAACCGCCACGTGATCCGGAGCCGGGCGGACTC
Organism: Corvus moneduloides; assembly: GCF_009650955.1. Taxonomy (NCBI): domain Eukaryota; kingdom Metazoa; phylum Chordata; class Aves; order Passeriformes; family Corvidae; genus Corvus; species Corvus moneduloides. Next base: position 136,370,459 of record NC_045476.1, on the reverse strand, counting down.
GCAGCCGGGAGGGCGCAGCGGCGGCGCCGGGCGCGGACCCAGCCCGAGCCCAGCCCGCTCCGCTCCGCGCCCGCCGCAGCCGCCCGGCTTCGCCGCCGCCCAGCGCTCCGCACCGTGCCGCGGCAGCCGCCGCTGGCCTCGGCAGGTGCCGCTCGCCCCCGCGCTCACACACGCTCCTCTCCGCTCACTCACTGCTGCCGAGCGCGGGCACGCAGCCGGCCGCGCGGGCGGGGTGCGGAGGCGGGCGCGTCCTGCGCGGCAGCGCAACTTGCTCGCCGGTGCTGCGCGAAGTTATCGCCTGACACCGCCTGCCCGCCCGCCTGTTGCCCTCCGGCCGCGGCGCCGCCGGCCCCACCGCTGCAGTGCCTCTCGCCCTCGGGAGTGGGGCTGGCGGCGGGCCGAGCGGAGCGCAGGGGCGCCGGGGTTTGCTCGGGTGAGGGGTGCGGTGCCCCCGGTGGCGGCCCCGGTGCAGCGCCGGGCTCCGAGGCGTGTGCGCCCCCGTTACCCCTCCCGCCGATCCGGCGGGGGATGGGGGAACTGTGCGCGGGGGTACCGCGTGTGCGCGCACGGCAGGAGTAGCCCGCCGCCCTGCTCGCCGTCTGCACGGGATGCCAGCCCTGATTCCCCTCCGTGTGCGGGGGTGCCCCTCCCGCAGCTCCGGCTCAGTGCGGGTGCGCGGAGTACCCCGGCAGGCAGACAAGGCAGGCAGGGGCATCCCCTCTTGTCACGCCAGCTTCAGGGCACCCCTGCTGCCGGAGCAACAGGGGGGTGGGGGGGTTCCCCTGTGCCACTCGTGCTCCGGTGTGTGCGCAGCTCGGGGTGCTTCCGTGCCGAGCGCCGCGGTTGCAGTCGCTGTGCGCCCAAGTCGTGTCTGAGCAGCGCTGCTCCGGCTTCCTCCGGAGAGCGGTTCACGTGTGTGGCAGGGGAGAGGACAGGTACCACCGGTCCCATCCGTTACTGCTTCTGTTTCCGGGCCTCTGCCCAGCTACACGGCTCTCCCTCCTCCCGTCCTTCCAGCGGCAGGGCTGATGCTTCTCATCACAAAGTTACTGGCCCAGGTGGGAATTGTATTTTCGGAGGGAGTCACTCATCGCTGGATCCGCTCCCGAGAGCAGCCCGCAGGCGCGGGCAGCGTGGCGCAGGGCAGTGGGCTCCGGCCGGGGTGACCCCGGGTGTGCAGCCTCGCACGGCACCACAGCCCGCAGCTGCCCGCAGTGCTGGAAGTGTCTGGGGTCGAGCCCCTCCGCACTCAGGTGCGGCCCTGAAGCAGCTCCGTGGCTGGCCGGATGGCAGCTCTCTCTAACATACAAGAAATACACTGGAGCAGACCGTGTGCTACTGTTGCTGAGAGTTCCCTCAAGACGCTTGCTTTTCCCTTTTTAGCTCTCCTCGCTTGTCTCCTTATTAACAAACACAGCAGTCGCAGGAAGCGGCGGCTGGGGCTGAGAGCAGCTTTGCTCCGGCTCCAGCTGAAGCAAAACCTGCTCGGCATTGCCAGGCCACAACCCGCCACCTCGGCTGTGTCCTCACTTCACTGGCCCCCAAAACGTTCACAGCTAACAATCACCCACAAACTTACTTATTTACTGCTTCAGCAGTAGAAGAAAGAGCCACAAGAGGTAAATTAACAGAGGAATAGAAGTGTGCATCTGTAAACCAGGCACTGTGATGGAGCAGTCCAGCCAGTATTTTCCAATACTACCCTGCTCCCTTCTCCTCACTTCTTCACGCACGTTTTGTTTTTTTCTTTTTTTTTTAGAGCCTGTCTCCTTTCATCCAGGTCAGAAGGCAGGAGATACAGTCAGGTTATTACTCTACAAAAATTACTCTGACCAGTCAGAGGATGCCCTGCTATATAAAAGACTGGTGAGGGCACCAGCCTGCCTTCTTCACATCCTCACACAAAGATTTTTCCCTTGCCCTGACCATTTCTTTCTTTCTTTCCTGTTCTGTATCTCTTCCCCAGTGTTTCCAGAAAATGAAAAGAAATGCTCCCCTTCTTCTTTGCTCTCAACTTCCTTTATGAAGTATAAAAAGAACACTGGCCAAAGTCTAAAAATATATATAACCAGTTATGGTTTCTTGCTTGCTTTTTATTTTGGCACTTGGGCTTGTTTTAGCATTTCATAATTTTCTCCCCCTGCTATGTTTGGCTCTCAGGAGTAGAGCTGTACACCGGAGAAGGTTTAAAACAAACAGAAAAGCAAACTAAAGGAAGTCCTTAAAGATACAAAAATTTACAAGAAATTGGAACTTTTAGTGTGAAAATTACCCCACTAAACTATACAATGTTGCACGTACATATGACAATAAACTCAATCATATTGTCATCATAGTATCACAAACTATCATGTCTTGAGATTTCAGGTGGGGGAGCTGTATTTCCTTGGATGGTGCACTTCAATTTTGTGTAGCTCTAGGTACTGCATGCATAAATACAGTTGAATGACTAAGGTTTTTTTTTCATGATATTTAACACCAAAACAAGTTTGCAGAATCAAGGCCTAAATAACAATCCTATTTTGTTGTTGCTTTTCAGTTTCCACTCCTGTTTACGTACTTTTGAGCACATATGTCTTCCTAAAATAACAACAACAAAAGTTAAAGGATGGTGTTTTAATACTCCAAAGTTGTACAATAGTTCTGACTTGTAAATTATTTGTTAACACTTATATAAGGACCAGAACATGTACATTTTGGACAATATATTTTATGTATTATTTATTTAGTAGACTCTAAGATCGAGGAATAAGGTAAACTTGCAAATATGCATGTTCTTCTTTTCAATGTGTATGTATTGATTGGTTATTCTGTAAGGGAATTAAAAAGTCATTACAATACACTTGGCAAATTTGGATGTAAATACTGAAAGGTGCAAGACTTAGGGGCAGCTTCCAGACCAGGTCTAGAACAGTGCTGAGGGAATCAGAAAATGTAAAAAAATTACTTCCTCCTATAGTGAGCATTGTAAATATTGTAAAAATTAGCTGGCTCATAAGAACTTAGCTTTACCTAAAGCATCATCAAAGTATGCTTCTGTCACTTTTCTCCTTGCAATCCATTAAGGTGAAGTAAGCATTAGGGGGTAAGAGGTACAAGAGGTTTGGCAGGAATACATGTTTGGACTAAGTTACAAGCAAGAAAGAGCTGGAATAATGCTGTTTTCACATTCCAGGAAGTGTTTATTCATCAGTCTCTACCTTCTGGCCACTCCTGCTGGAAGCTTCCTCCCAAAGCAGTTGAATACTCAATGCTAGACCAAAAGGAGGGAAAGTTCAGCACATTGCACTCATTGTAGCTTATTTAAAAAATGTTCAACAAAGTATACAGTAAAAGAATGCAGTTCAAAAAGAAGGAAAAGTAGGATCACTTAGATAATTTTGAGAGAAATCCAATGCATCCGAATAAGCTGTCTGCTGGCATTTTTTAGGCTTTCCACTTTTTCTTCTGCAGAACGGCAACCGAGCTCCACTGCAACATGATTAAGAGTTATCCTTAAAAGTAGAAAAGAATTCTGAGCAGAACATATGTGAACCAACAATTCTACTCTTCTGCTTAGCTACCAGCAGAGAGTTGCTTCCTAAGGTTCCCAAAATATTGTACTACACAGCCAGTGTTCTGTGACTTACACTGCGCTTGCTAGTCTTTAGTCATGCCATGCAATCCCAATATTTCATATCCCTTTCCTGTACCTTTGCAGTACCATTCCCTTCCTCCCTTCCACCTCCTCAAAAGAGCAGAAATAAATATATTCTCAGATTTCCCTATTGCCTATAATCTGTTTTTCTTGATTGCATTAAATTTCTGGGCTCTCAGCGCAGTGGTGCTGCTGTATATATATGTTGCTTACACAATTTTCTTCCCTTTCTACTAGAGCTGGTATTGGAGAAACATACAGCTGGTTTTTTAATATCACTTTCAGTACACTTACACTTTCCTAAAATAAAGAAACTTCTCTTTGCAGGTACTAAGCAAATACTCGGAGTCCAGCACTAAGGTACTGACTTTGCACAGATCCATCACTATGACTCAGCAGCCTCAAAGCCCAAGCTCAAGTTGCAAACAGATGCAAACAGTTGTTGGAATCTCCTATTGCACTGTCAGAAGTCACCTAAAACAATACCAGATGCAAAAAATAGCAACAGTAATAATAATAAAAAAAAGATAAAATAATTAGTGGTCCTTTTTTGAAGATACAGCTGCCTGAGCCTGATTTAATGGCTAATTTGTCTGTAATCCCTTTTAGACCATCCAGTATAATTATAGGTTTATAAGGTTGAGATGGGTGTCTTTGTTTGTTTGTACATGTTGTTTATGTCTACCATGAAAAGAGTGAAGGGAAAATTAGTTGACTGGCAATAACTGCTAAATGAAAGAATTACTTGAAGTTAGCCAAGCTATTACATTGTTAAACTGCTAAAGAAAGAAAACTGCAATTCTCAAACTTTCAAATTACTATAGATTTAACTATCATCATTTAAATCCATTTATATATTGGCTTTTTTTTTTATTAAATTGCTACACCTTAGACAATATCAAGTTGAATTACTCCACATTTTTAAAGTACACTCCAGTTCTTGTGATAAATATGAGACATTATTTTAGAAAGAAGTTTCATTCATCTGTTTTTCTCTGCATGCTATCACTGTGTTTCTTGCTTTTTTTCTACAGATGTTTTGTTAATTTTAACAAAATTCTGCACTTTTTCTTCTACTTCTCTTACGGTGCTTTTAAGTCACTGTATTTATCTATACAGTGAAGCTAACTCAATTCTTCTTTAACCACCTTTTAATCTGAAATTTCCAAGTGTCTGAGCAGAATGCAGGTTAAAAAGTTCAGTAATAAATGACAGAAGGAATAATAGCAAAGCAGCTCTGTTTAAAGGAGAGCAGATAAAGTAGCTGAATGATACACCCACTATGTAGGGAAATGGAATGAAAAATAGGAAACACTTTCAAGGAGCCCTTTTTACCTGCTTTTGTTAGATGAGAGAGTTTTCAAAAGGGAGTTTTTAACTACTGAATGCTTTGTTCTGTGTAAAGTTCAGTCTTTCAGCCTGTGTATACTGTGCATTTTGAAACAATCCCGATCTGAGAACACAGCAAACAACAAGCTTTTTGTCCTTAAGCTACTATTTTCATACGCTATTTTATATACGTAAATGAAAAGTGACATCTACATTGAAAATCAGTAAAAATCTCATGTATCCCAAACATGTTTCCTAATTTCAAATTTTTTGCCTTTTGCTCTTTTAATGTGTTATTTTCCTGAAAGGGTTGATTAAAGAGTAGGACTTACAATAAGCATGTCTTGATTTGTGAGTTTTGCAGTAAGTCTGGGAACTGTGCGAGATAAGGCAGTTTATGACCAAATTCACTGGTCTGCACCATCTGGTCTTGTTCATTCATTGTCTATATGACAATCATCTTTCAGCCTTTCCATTGAAAGAGAATTCAAAAAATACTTTCAGAGGGTTTGTGTGTTTTTGTTTTTGTTTTTTTTTTTAATGTGTGGGTATTGTTTGTTTGTTTCAATTGTGTTGTATCACCAGAATTAAATAATGGCTGACAGCTGGCACTTCTGGTTGAACATGATGGCACTGAAAGCTGAGAGGACATTTATAGGGTTACTCAGACCCAGCACTGGAAAATATGCCCTTGCCTGAACAAGTAGTGACTCAAGAAGAAAAGAACATGTGATACAGAAGATTGAAAGGTGAGAGAAAAAAAGAATGTAATGAATTTCTGGCAATTTGAAATAGAGTTGGTGACACTTTTAAAAATTAATCTAAACTGAAAAATCCGTCTTTGGTAGGAGCAATGGGAGAGAGGAGCTTTGTCTTCTGTGAATCAGATCCCATGTGACAAACTGGGCACATAAAATGAACAAACATATATTAATCTTTTAAAGTTTAGTTTAAGTGATTCAGCAACCATAATGTGCCTTTGTGTGAGTCAGAACTCAGTTTACCACCCAAGTGCTCATCTCCCTAAACTTAACAACAGTCCTTGCTCTTCTTGCCTTCAGCTGCTTAAGTTTTCAGAGATGTGAATGAGACATGAGCTACACACAATGTCCTTCTTTACTACAGGGCATTGTTTTGCATTCTGAGTACCATTTGTGTGTTGCATAAGGCAAAGACAGATGAAGAAATAAATATATGACAATACAGCTGGACTTTATCATAATGGTTGTTCACTAAGAGGTGAAATAAGGTTGCATACACAATTTTAATCCAGGATTTTCCTGAAGAAAACAAATTGTGGTAGGCATTCAACTGTTCATAAACAATGTTTGCATGCAGGAAATGCACATATATCCATATGTGAATATAGGTACACCTGCATCACATATCCTGTTTCTTTTTTTGACTATGCATTCTAGTTATGAACAAGAGCTAATTTTAGCTAGTTAATGAGATCTGACATGATTGCAGTCCATAGCAGTACGGCTGGAGGGTAGAGATTTTTATATATGTTGTTTTATTCATGTGTTGTCCTGGAGAGGATTGGAAACATTATGTAAGAGTGTTAAGCCTTCAGTGTCAGGCTCTAGGCAAAATACAGGTAAAAAACTCCTTCAAAATAAACTTATATACATTTTAACTTTTTCTTTTTTAATGGAAAGACAATTTGTAATAGAGCATGTCTGACTCTAACCTCTGCCATCCCATCTGCCCTTCATAAATGCAGAGAATTTCTAGACAAGAGAAGATTTACTCTATAATTACATCAGGTAACTTGAGGCCAGTCATTTTGAAAAAAAATATATTGGCATTCTGAATAACATTTATTACTTTATCTTCTCTTATTTTTGTCCTTACACAAGCTCTTTTTCACAATCACAATTTATTTTCTTCATCTCCTATTTGTCAAGTGTTATATTCTAGGACAGCATCCCATTGCTCCCCTTTGAGGTAAATCACCTTGTGAGACCATCTAGACAGTCGATTTCCCTTTTTCCACCTTTCTCACTGCAGCTGCACTAAGATTGTTGGGCTTTTGTGTTTGGCTCTTTCAAACAGCTAAATCTCTGCACTGGTGCAGCTCTCTGAGCACCTTACATCTTATAAATGACTCAGGCAGCACACTCCCCTCTAGCCAAAAGGGAGAAAGCCTGGGAAACTGTTCTTGGGAATGATCCTCCTTCTGGTTTACATCACTAATTACTTCCATTACAGGATAATGCCCAAAGGCACAATCCAGCCTGAAATACAGTCATCATGAAACATAAAAATGCAATTGCTCTTAACAGAAATTATATAACTAGAACCATTTACAATTCTAAAGCTAAATGTCTTTGAAGTGTATGTTTCCAAATTTTAAATTTTTTAAAATCTTTTTTTTGGCAGTTGCCAATAACTCTCATTTATTGTGTTGGATGTGAATTGAGTATGTTACAAGCAAATGGAGACAAGATGTACAAAGCCATCCAAATAAATCCTATTCTTTTCTTTGGGATTAAAGCAGCAGTCAGAGCATGAATAAATCTTAGGAAAAATCAAGATTCTGCAAATCTGCTTGCTCTTTTAGATACGTAATTGCTGCAAAGACCACTGATACTCAAATCAATCTATATTCTGTTTGCCAGCTATTACCCAAACACCATCTCCCTCAAAAGAATGAAGACTGCAAATTTTCAGTGTGTGTTCCAGTTAAGATTAATAAAAAAAAATAGAAAACAAATTGCAAATTGTCCATGAAAACACCGTTTATGTAAGAAACTAGTATAGTCTGATCTTTAGAAACTCCATGTGATCACAAAATTTTCTTTTAAGTTCCCAACCCTTCTGACAGTCAAGCCCATGCTGTTCAAGGAATTAACAATTTAGGTATCACGAAAACTTCTGCTTCTCTGTTAAAATACACCTTTTATCTGAAAGAGGGACAAGTTTGTGCTCACTCTGTAATGGGTAACTTTGCTATTGTAACAACAGTCAAAGAAACAAGCACTTCATTGCTAATTGTATTCAAGTATGCTTACTTTGATATATGCAGTGTTTCCACGCCAGATAACAAAATTTCTTATGCAAGCTGTAGCATAACTGTTAAAAAAACCATACTAGGTAGAAGCAATGGGAGCTAGGGTAGCTCACACTTGCCTTAAAATTTCACTTTTCGCCACCAACCCAGCAGCTTTAGTATCTGTTTCTTTTTTTTCCACTGACTAAACCACTTCTCCATTTTCACACAGCAAATGAAAACATTTTGAACTGTATAATCTTAAAGCAAACTCCAGAAATATGTTAAGTAAAATGCCTAATCACACCAAAGAAGTAATACAAAATAAGAGAGTCAACTATTTAAGTGAATGCTGCCTGCTAGTAAATTTTGCAGGCCATATTTTCCTAGTCTAACTGGGAAATGCCTTGCAACTTTAATGGAAAATTTTAGATAACTTTCATTTCTTTTAGACCACAAAACAGAACATGATTACAAAGGGAGAAACATCACAGGTTGTTTCTAGACGAGATACCATTTTTCACTAGTACTTCATTTAAGAAAAAATCCTCCTTCTGTGACTTACAACTCTCAACATGGAACATTTTTTCTCAGTAGCAGACTTGCTCAAGTACAGAGGAATCGTTATCAGAGAACTTTGGATTTTGTCACTAGAACTTTTTCTTCATTTCTGAAAGGTACATGTGAGAAATACAACTACAAGCACCAAGGAGACTTTGGAGAAAAGAATTATTGATAGTCCTCTGTTGCTGCCTGTTCTGAGCTTCCCCTCCTCAAGACACTTGCCTCTGCCATGTGCTCTGAACTCCTTTGTTCCAAAGCAGGGGCAAAACCAAATGTAACTCAAACTCTTTAGCAGTGTCTGACTGGCCGGTCACCCTGGGTCTGCCCCCCAGTCCTCCCCTTTCCCCTTCTTCAAATAAAAGAGAAGACGAAAGGAGGCCCCACCTCTCTGGCTTTGCAACTCTTTCTGCGAACATCTCTTGTCGTCTGTTTCTTTTTGAAAGCTTCTAACTGCGGGAAATTAGGCGAGACCAGAGCTGTATTTCTCCCTCTTTGCTTCTGCTGGTGGTATTTGCTTTGCAGCTGATACAGTTTAGAGTTACTAAAATGCTGGATTGCTCGTGCTACCTCTCTAGGTTGCTCGAGGTTTTCTAAGGCATTGAACTACAAGCGCTAGCCGGTAAAAAGCTGAAAAGATACCCCCTCAGTCCTCTTTTTAGAGGTTTTTAAGAGGAACAATTATCAATTTCTCAAGATAGAATTATAGGTATTTACAGGAATGCTAGCTCTTAGCCAACACCTAGAAAGTAACCTGCAGTGCAATTGGTAGGAACAATAATTTAGCAATACCGGGATGAGCTTTGAATCAGCATGAAGGAAATGGTAATTAGGTGATTAGCTATATCAAGGGAAGGTAAAAGTAAATAAGTAGCCCAGTAATACTTTCTTCTAACCTTTCTCAAACTTGCCTAATATTTTTTCTCTTCTGTATTCCACAACATGACTGCAAGTTGGAATAAAATGCATTTCTATTCATATATTCCCCTTATCTACAGCCTATCTTACTTAATCATTCAAAAAGCAAGTATATATTCTCGGTTTATAGCAATGCTGATAGAGAGTTGCATTACAGCTTAGAAAGAATAATATAAACCCAGGAGAAACCAGTGGGTTCTGGTGACCATTTTTATGATTGAGAATGAGAGGGAGGAGAGAAGGAGGAAGTTATGAAAAAATGAACCGGTCTGCTAAAGTTAATAATGTTGATAATGTAAGCAATCTGCTGGAAATACTAATTGTTGATGGTTTGTAGAATCATAAATAGAATATAACCATTCATACATATAATTTGTAGGAATAAATAAATCCCTGCCCAGTAAATGTGATGTTCATTTATCACAACAAATTAATATTTTCACCTTCTGTCTAAACATAATCATCTGCATGTAAGAAGCATATTCTGTGATTGATATCTGATATTAAAAAAATTCAATTATAAAAAACCCTAAATCAATCTGAAAAGCAGTTCAACTTTTGATATAAGCAACATACATTTCTTACATGTCCATTTCCTTTTCAGAATGTACACACACATAATACACACAGAGAAGCATAACATACCATTCAAATAATTTAAGTCTGTAGGAAACCACCATTCTTAAAAATAACAGGAGTCTCTATATTGCAAGCATTCATTTGAGTGATCTTTTTACAAGTAGAGTATTGACTTAAAATGAATGCTTTTGTGAGTAAGCATTACTTACAATTACATTATTAAAAATTTGCAGGAAAGGCTTCCAACTCAGTGAAGATCCCTTTTGGCTCCCCACTGCTGCGAGCTCTGTGAGGAATTCTTACAATGTGGATTGTCATTAGCCTTTTAAAGCTGAAAACACTTCTGTAGCTTCATCAATATGTAAGAAAAGATCTCTGCTTTAAAAAGAGTTTGAAGTTTCAGGAAGAAAGAGTAATGGAGTAGATGGATAAAGAAATGAGCAAAGGCTTTATTGTGATACATTTAGCTTATTTGTCCCTTTTTAATTCAGTTTTGTTTCTTTGAGTGTGAGACTGGGAGTTAAACAATTAGGCTACCAGCAGGCATTCCACTCTGACTGCAGCCTAGACAGGGTAACCCGCCCTATTCTTGTGGATACTTGTCTCTGCATCCCCATCTTTCTCCTGCTAGAGGTTCTTCATCTTCAGCGACACAGTTGGATATCCAGTTGACCTGGTTTTGTCAAAATGATCCAATTTTTTTTTTTTTTTAATCCACAAGTGTTTATGCAGGTAAGGATCACTAAATGTGATTTATGCATGGAATTATCCGGGAAATCTGAAGTAATGGTATCAGCTGGAAATGTTTAGTGGTGACAAGTAATCATCTTGTAGATGGCAGACTTCTCATTGTGTAACCAGATCAGCATATTTAAGTTCACATTATTTAAAAAAAAAAAAAAAAAATCCCAAACCATAATGGAAGATATAGACTCAAGAAATTCTAATGAAATTTGGAGAAGCTGAAGAGGAGGTTTGAATTTGGATAATAAGCCAGCAAATAACCTGCAGAGTGGTTTAGAAGATAAGTAAGGTGCATTTTTTTCAACATCTTTTTGAGCATTTTTGAGAGAGGGAGAGAAAATACGCCATGTAATAGAGGTTAGGGAGAAGCTGCAGGAGATATAGGTGAAATCTGTAAGAATTGGAGGAAAAAGGATAGAGAATTAAAGCTAACAGGAAGTCATGAATGCATATATGGAAGAAGCACTTGAGGATGTAAAGAGTAAAAAAAATTAGTGTTGGATTTTATATTGCTTGAAGTAGGAGAAGAGGAACATTTTAGGTCAGGCCATAGGCATTTCTAGTAAAGAGAGTATGGAAAGGAATTTTTGAATTCAAAATTGCAGAAATGTAAAAAGAGTTGGTAATCACAGAAACCAGTTGAAAGTTTTAAGATAAGAAGGGATGTGCAGGATATTGACCTGATAATAAAAGTGGAGTGTGCGTTAGAGTAGTAATATCCCTCTTGATAATTTCCCAGAGATTGCCTGTTGGCATTTTTCGAAAGTTAAAGTAGAAAATCATGGTTTGTGAGGTATTCATCTGTGTCTGCTGAGATTTTATTCAGTCTCAGAGCATGCAGAGTGCTTAATAGACTTGGTCAGGAGACAGGACAATTGGCTACAGGATAGGAGTAAGGAACACAAGTTACCGCAGTAATGTCTGTTTTGTGTAGCTATGTCATTGAATTGGCAAATGGAAGAGTAAAAGGAATTTCATTTTATTTGATTCATGAATTGGTAACTCCTTACCACGGCAGCTGAATCTCTTAAAATATTTAGATTTGCTTTTGTAATCTGTTCAAAGACTAAAGCACTCTATTGTCTCCCCTTTTCCAAAGACAGGGAACAATCATAAAGTATGTCTCAGGAGTATCTCTAATTCCCAGAGTCTGAGCCTGCATAAATGAGAGTAAAAAGCTTTCTTCAGTCCCATAGAATCCCCTCTGAATCAGTGGCTGAATACAAAATAAGTGTGCATGGAGAAAGGAACACTCTTTAACTGTCTTTTCAGCAAGGATTGGGTTCTGGCTCACACATGGTTGACTTCACAAGTAATTTTAGCTATTTATGCATAGATGGATACATCTTTACAGAGAAACAGAATTTTACAGTGCATGTGTTTGCAGCACATGTCCTCTGTGTGTGAACAAATTCAGTAACTTCTTTTTGTTATTGTGTAATTCTTTGTCTACTGTAATTAGTCCTATGCAAATCTTCATTGCACAAAGAAGCATGCAACACATTTATGTACCCTCTCAATGCATTGTAACAAATGTTAGAGGGACTGGAAGATTACTAGACCATTAGAACAGGATGAAGAACAGAGCATGGAGCTGATGTTCAGGTTCTTCTCTGTTTCCACAAAATTCTCTCTGTTTTCACTAAATTTCCTTACTCAAATGAGACATAATCTCTCCTGTAAGAGACATACAATGTGGTTGCAACAAATTTCTGTAAGACATCTTCAGTGTCTTCTACTTAGACTAGCACAGATTTGTCACAATGAAAATACTTTCCTATTTGGGGTTTTCCTAAGTGGAGAGGAATCACATGTGGTAATACACACTAACAGAAAACAGTGTATATATAGCCCAGGAAAACATTTACTTCCTTGGGGATAATCAAGGGACCTTGGGACTAGTAGCTTTTGTGTTTGTAAATAGGACTCTTCAATATCTACATATGAGATCTACAGATAATATGGTGATTTTTCTCATGGACAGGAACACCGTGTTTTCTAATTTTGAAATATTGAAAGTACTTCTGCTATACACTCTTTATCTGTAAATGGATCCTCTGAAACAGGTAATAATACAATAATACAAAATACCCTAATGTTCCTTGCTTTGTCACGAACACTGCCTAGGGACTTTCAAGGATTATAGAAAATATAGCCTCTAGTTAAGATTGTGCATAAATAAACTATTCACAGAACTGAAAGACACTAAATACATACAGTGACTATCAATATTATGCCTTAAAGTATTTTCTGCACTGACAGTGCACTAGTTTCTCTTTATGGAAAATTGTGTTAAAGTAACCTGGAGACAAAGGGAGTTTGAGAGAAGCCAGGACAAATCCCATGTCTTCCCTCCAGAAAGAGGATGTGACAAACAAGCAGCACTCTACTCTGTATTCCCCTTCCTTGAAAAGCAGAGGAAATAAAAGGTTATGAACTCTTAGATGCCTGAGAAACCCCACCATGATCCTTTGTTTTAGCAAGAAAAGGTAAAACTGCATATGTGGGGTAGTCAGCATCTTTAAGGACAGATATCCTTGGAATGCTGGTCTTATTAAAGGAAAAGCATACCCAGGTAAACCTTGTACAACTGCAAGGGTGTATAAAGGGAATAGACTTTTCAATCAGACTTGTAATTCTTTCTGAAATCTTGCTCGGGCTTTTTTGTTTGGTTGGTTGGTTGGTTGTTTTTTGTAGACCTGTGTAGTTCATCAATTTTGTATAGAACAACAGCAATTTTTTTTCTTTACTTTTCATCAGTGACGGAGGTGCTGTCTGCCTTTGGGAGCCTTCCCTGTATGTGCTAATGTTCCAGGCTTGCTTTTATGTGAAATCGTTCAGCTGAGCCAACATAATGACAGTTTCTACAGAACGGAAGAGGGGAAGGTGTCACATCTGACTCAACCAAAGGTGCTGTCAAAGCTTGGAATTTAATCTTTGAGATTATTGCTAAAACTCAGAGCTCTAGGGTCAGGATTTATGCTTCATAAAAGTCAAGTTACATAATTATTTAAAAGCTCAGTGGTCAAAACCAAAAATTTCAAACTTCATCTGAGCACAGCTTTTAATAATGTTAGTCATTTTCATAAATGCACAGTAAAATATATAGAGTATGGTTACTGACTGAATGGGTATATTTTCCTGATGATAAGAACTGGTAAGTCAGTTAAATGCATTAGAGTGGTATATAAAACTTTTGAATGATGTTATTCATGAGGCAACTGCCTAGTCTCTGTGTGCAGAATAAGCTTGTGACAAGAAGGCATGATCAAAGACAGCTTAGATATGTATAGATCAATGCTTAAACTCCCAACTATAGTGAATGGTCCCTGAGAAACTGAGCACTGTGGAGGAAAACAAATGAGTTCAAGATTATTTATGTACATTTGAGTTTCTAAATGTTTTAACGAAACATGGGGTTTTTAAAATTCCTTTATTATTTAAATTTTATTAGGAGTTTTAATACACACATATTTGTTCTTCTTTTTGGAAAAGAAGCAACAGCTTGTGCTCTTTGATTGTCGTACTTTTTAAGATGGAATGTCAAAATTGGATAGTTTCTCTAAATGTGTTTATCAGGTCTTTACAGATGCTTTTTTCAGGCAGCCTGTAGTGTGAAAATAAATCTGGATGTTTGAAAGTATCATTAAACCTCTGCTTCTTGTGGGACAGTTTCATATTGCTGGAAATTTGCTGCCTGACTTTTGTTGAATCAGTGATGAATGACATATGTATTCAAACATCTGAAGTTGAATGTTTTGAAAAATACCATTTTGTAAAAACACTAGACCATATGAATAAATAGTTTGAATTGTTTTTCAGTACATTTACTTTTATGAAATTTTACAACCATTGATCAGGTCTTAAATCCAAGAAATAAAGATTTATTTTGTTTATTCTATACAGTCACTTGTTTCCTTATACCAGTTTTTTAATTCCCCTTATTTTAACTGTCTGTATGAGATAGGGACTGATTCATAAAACACCATGTGTATAGACTTTGTCTTTGGTTTTATCATAGAACCATAAAATAGTTTGGGTTAGAAGGGACCTTTAAGATCATGTACTTCCAAAACTCTGGCCACGGACACAGGAACCTTCCACTAGACCAGGCTGCTCAAAACCCCTATCCAACCGGCCTTGGACACTTTCAAGGATGGGACATCCACAACTTCTCTGGATAACCTGTTCAAGGGCCTCACTACCTTCACAGTAACAAATTTTTTCCTAATATCTAAATCTAGACCCACTCTCTTTCAGTGTGAACCACTTCACCCTTGTCCTGTCACTACATGCCCCTTTAAAAAGTCATTTCCAGCTTTCTTGTAGACTCCCTTCACATACTGATATAAATATAATATAATATAATATAAGTCTTCCTGGAGCCTTCTCTTCTCCAGAATCTTCAATTGCAACTCTCTCAATCTTTCCTCATATAAGAGGTGCTCCATTCCTCTAATCATCTCCATGGCCCACCTCTGGACCCGCTCTGGCAGGTCCATGTCTTTCTTGTGCTGGGGACTCCAGAGCTGGACACAATACTCCAGGTGCGGTCTCATGACAATAAAATCTTTCTACAAAACATGATCTTGAATATTTTTCTATACTGCATTTTGATAAATAGTAGAGAAACATCTTTCCATAATAATTGAAATTGTATTTGGTCTTGTGCAAATCAAAGCAGTATCTGGGTGGTTTCACTAAAAACCTTGTTTTCTAGTGCTATACTGAACTTTCAAATCTATGAAAATTATTTACTCTCTTCTATAATTGAGGTCACTTTCACAAATTATTAGTTTCTAGCACACAACTAATTCTTACATCTTGTCATTTATAGCATCATTTTTGTATTAAAGAGAGGAAATTATTAGGAGAGAAGGAGATGAACCATGAGGTTTCCATCATGTGGAAAACATTACCTCTGTTTTCCATTCCTTCTTTTTTAGATGTGGGGCTGATGTGTCTCATTAAAGCTACACCAATATATTTTAAAATCTTATATATTAAACTTCCCACATGCATCGTTATATGCTTGAATAGGAATTCAGGATTTAGTTCATGCGGTGTTATTTCTTTAATAACTCATTTTAATCTTCTACTAAAGGTCTGAATCACAATAGAGAAATTCTAACTTGAATGAGGAAGATTCATTGCATCACCTCATTATCTTCTTATCATGGTACCTCTTGTTTGTTAATGTAAGTTAATGGTAACTTTAATGATATGTTAATGTCTATAAGATCACACAGATGGTGATCAAAAACAGTTAAGGTTTTTGTCTTTAGCTGTTGGAGTTGGATTTAGGTTCTTTGTAACTACTGTGATAGATTGTCTAGTTCATCAATACTCAAACACTAGAGAAGTAAAAGAGAATAGATTAAAACAGAACAAGTTGCTAGAACACTGAAAAAAGAAGTTGGAGAGGATTCTTTAGAAGTGGAGTCTTTTTTTGAGCTGGAAGTTAAAACACAAGTGCTCACATTGCTGAAGGCAAGACAGGATGTATTACAGCCCTCTTAAGTATTTTTCCAGAACAAAGTATCTTTAAATAGTTGTCATTAAAAATCACTATTTATTACATATGATTTCTGCATGAAACTGTTCTTAACATAAAGTGATTGAGAAAAACAGTATTTTTCAAATGCTGTGGCTTAGAAGATGCTGCAAAGAACGTTTGAGAGGAATGAGTTCTGAATTTTCAAAAGAAAACTATAGACGAGATGATGATGATTATAGCAGATTCTTTTAAAAAAAAACATATTAACATGGTTTTCTTAATGACATGAATTTGACAGTGTTTCCATAAAGTCAATGACACATCTAGAAAGGAGAGACCTATCATAAAAAAGGTAATTAACATGGAAATTCTTTTGGACAGGAAACTTAATGGAATAGTATTTGAACAACTTTTTCTCTTTTACACCCACTCATTCTGTTGGGAAAAAATCCATACTTCTTACTTTCCAGCTAGCCAGTCCCTGCCAAATCCCTGTAGAGGAGTGGCAATATTCATGCTTTTCTGAAAGAGACTTGATTGCCTTATTCCTGACAGATCTTGACATATTCCCACATTGACTTCTAAATGTGAATAGATTCCGACAGTTAAAAGTGGGAGACAAAATAAGATTTTAAAAGATAGTTAAGCAAATACAGCAGAAATAAAGCTCATTCTCATGATGGGTACCATATAAAGATTTAATCCCTCACTTTTGTATTTTACTCCATGTTGAATCCTGACCATAACAGAGCACTCATAACAGAGAAGTAATGCAACCAGGCAAAAAGATTTGTGATGAACACTCATTTTGAAGGGAGAAGGTGAAACTGGTTTGAATTATTGAGAAGGGAAGAATTATCGAATACAGTTTTTCTAAGGAACTCCTATCACTTTTGTTCTACTTTCAGAGTCAGAGTCTCATTTTATTTCATCATGAATACTTTTCATTTATAAAGTTCCTACCACTGTAGTATGTGAAGCCATGAAAATAGCTAGTGGATTAAAACTGTGAAAGATGCAGGCAAATCAAAGAGTTTAAGTTACATGATTCATACACCCAGACTCAAAAGACTGTCTCTCAGGGAATTACATTATTCAGCTACTGAATTATTGTGTAAGTTCTCTTTACTTCTGAATTTCACCTATGTGTCCTGGGGCTGTTTGAAGCCGTAGAGGATTAGATAAAGACATCAGGTGACTTTACTCTTGTTGTAGACACTGCCGTGGTCTGCTAGGTTTTGGGAGGTTTCTGTCTTCTGCCTCCCGCACCTCCATTTTTCTTCAGCTCTGTGGCACAAGTCCTCTCACAATCCTCTCCTTTGGCAACTCACTGCTCACTGCTAAGTGCCCCATGTCAACACAATTTTTTCAACCACACCTCTGCCCACTACCTAGAGTCAGACACAGTCGAAACACTGATGCCCTAATTCCTCTGTATGGTATGAATGGAGGAGAAGGTTCAGTGGGTTGTGTGGGGAATAGAAAATAAATCTGTTTTTTTGCTTTAATTTTGACCAGGGGTTGACAGTTTTACTGAGAGAAAAACTAGCATTGAAGAAAGATAAAAAAATCTGTATGCTCAGTCATAGCTCACACAGCTTCACCAAGCCCTCACCATTGGGAGAAATACTGATACAATACGAAGATATTTTATGATATTGTACTGTTGGGTATCAGCATCTTGAAAGATTCAAACAAAAACATCCAGAACTGCTGACAATAAAAATGCTTATGAATCTAGTTCATTTGGCCTTGGAAAAAAGATGTGTGGGAACATTTATGGCATTGATTCCCAAAACAAAGTCATCTCAGCTACTGGCTACAGTTTCACCTTCCTCGTTGTAGAAGTGGGTACTCAGAGACCTCTGAAGAGCAACTTCTTCAGTGCAGCTACAGGTCAGTGCAATGTTATTCTTTTCTAGTTATTCAATTCCATGAATAAAATGCAGAATATAAGGAAATAAGGAATTTAAATGAAATTAAGAAATTGAATATATCTTGACCTGTTTTTTTTTTTTTCCCAAGCAAACTTTACAATAGCTCTTAAATTCATTTGATTAAAAAATCTAGTCAGCGGGAGTAACTGCAAAAAAATTATAGAGCAAAGTTGAATTTTTAGTGTAAGAATGCATTTTATACAAACAGCAATTGCAAATGCAAAATAAACACTGAAATTAATTTGACATAAAAAGTCTATGTTAAACAGGTGTTGGTATATAATCAGGAAACGTGAGAGAAAAAAAGCTGAAAATTAATTTCAACATGCCTAATGAGGCAAAGAGGCTTAGAAGAAATCCCCCCCAACTCACTCACAAAGAACAAAGAAAACAATTGTTCTTTCCAGATATGTCAGCTGGTTTTTGTACACTTGTTAAGTATCTTGTTTTACAAATGCAAAGATTAACAGCTTATTTTTCTAAAGTTCTGACAGATTTCATTATATTTGATGAAATCCTCCTCTGTGTATATAGCTGGAATAATCTCTCCACGTACATTCCTTCTTCACATTCCTTATAAATTTATTTATTTTTGTTGTTTCCAGTTTGAACTCTGGGAAGGGAATTAAGAGCGTAACTCGAAAAGCATCCTTATGTACTGCAGTTTCTACTGTAGGATTTGTGGTTATTTATTGCAGGTAGTGAGGGGAACATAAGGAGATGCTGGAATGCTACAAAAAGCTCCTGTCTTGCAAAACAAAATTTAATTGGAGGCATTAAATTAAATTAAAAATTCTTAGTTTAGGGAAAGTTGTTCTCAGAAATCTCTTGCCTACATTCAGCAGGACTCCAATGGCAGAATACTTTTCTGCTATAATTAATTTCATCTCACTAGATATTCTGTGACAGGCACATTCAGGCTTCCCCACTGGAAATATATTTTCTTGTATACAGGGAGCGTTTCATAATGAATGAAAAAGTAAGGAATTCTTGAATCTAGACATTTCACAAGACTTGATCAGGGTCTTTTAAAGACATCAGCAATAGACATCATCGTGTTAAGAAGTCTTTCTGGAGGAAAGAAGAGGAAATTTCAGTCGAGTTCACTGTTTATAACCAGACTGGGAAATGAAGGTAATTATTCTTAAAATCAATTTCTGCTACAACACTAAAGTACAAAGACAGCTCATTCTGGCTGAAATCTTCACAGTTAGGAGGTAACTTGTATATATATATATATATATATATATATACACATATAATATATATAATATTTAACTTATTTTCTTCAAGCCTACATTACTGAATTATTAGTTTCATCAGTATGATGAAAACACTTCAGACAAAGTGTAGACCAAAATACATTTCTTTCTGTGACTTTCCATAGGAGTCTTTGCTACCTTTTTGTAGGTGAGTTGCATGGTGATATTGACAAATTCAAAAATAATATTATTCTGAAGAAAACTCCCTAAACCAAAACTTTTTCATACCAGTCTGTATGGCTTTGTGGGCAAAAAATGATGAAGACAACAACAAGTTCAGTACAGAATTCTGAATTAGCTTTGATAAAAAGTAAACCTAGAACATCAAAGCATTAAACATTTATTCCAGTATTTTCAGGTTGAAAATACAACTTCACAATGTCTTTGATGTCATGATTTTCCCATTTCACTCATCTGAAGTGAAAGACTATTTTTTTCAGTTTGTTTGTTATTCTGAAAGTTTCTTGTTACCCTTAAATCCTACACTAGACTTTAAGTACAAAAAAGGTAGAGTGACCATGCTGCAACAGATCAAAGGCCTATCTAGAGCTGTATTATTTCTGAAAGTTGTCAAAAACACGTATAAAGGTGAGAGTGTCAGAACATACGACTGAACAAGAATATATGATACTTTCTCTGATGGCACTCTTCTAACCTCTAAGCACTCTCAAGAACTACCAGAGTTAAATATACCTTTTGTCTGTTTATTAGCCCTCATACATGATAAAGTCAGGCCTTGCCTTGAGCTTATGCAACTTTTAACATCTTTTCATAAAATGTTTCATATCTCAGTTACCTTTTGCACATAGAACCACATCCTGGTGTTTGTTTTGAATTTCCTTAGCATTCTAGTAGTGTCATCTAGTCCCCCTTGCAACAGAGTCTTCGGATACCAGATGATGCCTGGGATTTTTGGCAAGATTGCCTCAAAATGTTACATTTCAAATGAAACTGGTGTTGACTGGGGTGCCAGTAATACCATGGAAGTTCACAGTTTACTTCAACCTGCATTTCACAAAACTACTTACAGGGAGAGGTTTGGTAGTTGTTATTTTGGCTACAGAAACTACCTGACAACATCCCAAGAATTCCTTGAGTAGTTGAATTTACTCTGGCATTTTTACCTGTAAATTTATTCTTACTTCCTCCTCCCTTCATACAAAGCTGTGTGTGTACATTGGAGTGCTTCACTGGTGAAGTTTCTAGGTCTTGTCTCCTTTGCCAGACTTATGTCTATCCTTCTAATGCTTTATTCCTCTTATCTGTTTCATCTTGTTATAAGGCCTGGAAGACACTTTTTTAGTTTAGTCCATAGCATTTCTGGCTTTGCTCATATCTGGACCAGCATAGAGTAATTTTTAATATAGGACCCTGAGTGTCTTTCAAAATTAATAATGTCATCATAAGAAGTCTTTGAACAGATCTTAATTCAATAAAATTTAGCAGTATGCATGAAGTCTCCCAATTTGTTCTGAACTTACTCCTTAACTTGGAAGAGAAATCTGTTGGAAATTAACTTTTTTTCCTCTATGTTTTTGGAAAGTATGTGAGAAGAAATTATCTTTGTAGGATGGGGAAAGTTATATTCATTTTCTTATTTGGTTATCTTGTGTTGTAGCAGTAAAAATTAAATTGTTGGTTTTATAATACATGATTACTTGTTAACTATATGGCAAGGCTAAAGCCTAAATCTTGAGATAAGAACTTTTGCATATTATCTACAAATCAAAAGCGAACAATCTAATCAAATGAAACAAGACCAAGGAAATAAAGCCCTTGCAAAGGACTGGAAGCAAAACAAGCCTTATTTCCCCCAAAACTAGCTTCTAGATTATGTGGAAGTTATTTTTTCCTTCTTTTAAGTATGAAACCTGAGGGTTACTAACATGCAAATCAAAATCCAAGAACCAAAGCTAACCTTTTTATTTTAACTTGGGGATGTTTTCAAGATTTCTGTCAGGGAGATTACCTCAGAATATCTGAATGGATTTAATTTATTTAGCTGCTTAGTATTGGTAAGCCACATTGCTCTGATCTGCCATAGTAGAAAGGCAATATACTGGCAGAGCACTGGTACAGCTCCTAACAACACCCCAGGAGATTTTCCTGGTTTCCCCAGTCTGCTGGGAAATGCTGACTCATTCAGGGCAAGCCACTTCTCTAGATATCTCAAGTTTCTCCACCTGTTAGATAGGACTAATAATATCAGAGATGGCAGATCTGTTTAAGAAAAATACTGAATTTACCAGAAATACACAGATTCAGAGAACTGTAACTACTCAGAAGCCATGATATAAACCAGCTGAATCAATTAAAAAATAATAATAAAAATTAAAATAATATAACAACTCACTACTTGATTGCAATCCAAAATAAAGAGGACACAGCATGCCTACATTTACTATTAAAGGGTAATTTTCAGTTTGACATAAAATTTAACTTTGTGTGTTGTGCTTTGTTTTGCTGTTTGAGGTCACTCACCTGCTCACCCTTGATTTGTGGTTCAGCACAAAACAAAAACATCTAGTTTTTTAGAATGTGAGTAGAAAAAGGCATGAAGGGCTTTGAGGACTCCTGAATGCTTCATAGTCAACTCTTTCTTTCCAGGCCTATCATAAAGGATAAAGGATAGGACATCAAGATTTCACAAAGTGCTCCTTCTTTCAAAAAGTCCATAACTAAAAATGTGAAATATTTTTTAATGCGTCAGTGAAAGATCTGTACTTTATTTTACAAAATATTTCTTTCTTCTATATGATATTTTTTCTATTGCCCCTCTGCAACGTGTTATAATTGACACATTAATGTATTTGAACAAACCTTTTGAAATTCAGAGGAAAAGAAAGAGGAATCTCCTAACAACAATAAGCTCTTCCTGAGACAATGGAACACTTATCCATATTTTCTGCAAAATATCAGAAGATTCAAGACTTCCTAACTGAGCAAGTTAAGGAGAGACACTACTCAACAATTAAATATATAAACCATCTCTCTTCTGCAAAGCAGGAAGTTTACCTGTGACTAAATTCATCACACAATTAGCAAAGTTAAGCAATTTTTTTTTAGTATTAATTAAAATTCTAATGGTTTGTAATAGGAGAAACTGAGATTTTCACAGTAATGTGTTGTGCTGGTTTTCAAAGACTCAGCAGGGAGACCAAGTCCCCTTAAACCTCCCCATTCTTGACAGCAGAGATAAAAATACTGAGAGGTTATACATTGAATCACAATTTACTGGAGAACTTGCAATAAACACAATTATAGTAGTAAAAGATTGTACAAAAGAGGGAATGGTTTAAACAACAAAGATACGGTGTCATTGCCCCCACCTCAGAACAACTGAAGAAACAAAACCAGCAGTTGCCAAACTCCTGGGCTGGACTGCAGCTGCAGCAGGGTCCCAGGGAGGCTTTCTCTTTGCTGTGGCAGTGGTGGTGGCAGCGCTGGAAGGCTATGTCTCCCCAAAGTGTTCCAGGTAGTGGATACCTCTCCCGAGAGCCAGGCAAGAGAAGAGGGACGCTCTACTTCAACCCAGGGTTTTTAGAGGGGACAAAACCACTGCCTTCCACAACTGGGGCAAGAAAAAAAGTTCTGCTTCTGGCACCTCGGTTTTCCTTGCCAAAAACTCTTCCCTTCAAGCTCAAAATGAGGTGAACGGTGTAGAATAAACAGCACTAAAAATCCACCTCTTATTTCTGTACGTAACACATATATCTCTTTGTATGGATAACTAGACAATAGAAAAATTGTCAATGTGTACAAATAAAACAATATTACAATATTTTAATTTAGAAGTGCTTCAAATTCAATAATGATCTATGTTTTAATTCTTCATTGTTTGTATCAAGTCTCAGACAACATTTGAAACTTTCAGTTATATGGCAGTAATGACTTCATGTGACTTCAGTTGATGGCTATTAATAGCAAACAAATGGAAACCAGACATAGGGTCTGGTATTTATAACATGAATGGCAATTCATATTGGCTGTAAATATGGAGGTATTTGCACTTAATATTTACAGCAATCTGATGCTAATCAAACAAATTTTGACTATATTGATTAGTCACTGAAAGTTAATATATTTTATCAAAATTATGAAGGCAAATGTTGTTCTTTACTGTTTGTCCAAAGATTTTCTTAATGGTCAGTGTCTTGGTTTGAAAGACAGGTGTCTGCTAAGGAAGGCAGGAGCCTCCCTTGGAATGGCAGATGCGACCCCCCCTTCCCTCCAAGTTATTATAATTTTGAAATCAAGGGGCTTTTAAGCAAAGATGTGGAAAATAGGAATAACAGTTCTTTACTATTATATATCTATATGTGTATAACCAGTCAAACAAACAGCAATAACTCTGGCAGTAACAGCAAACAATCACAAACCCAGTGCCAGCCTTCTCGGCTGTCGGGCCCTTTCCCCTCGGGTGCAGTTCCGCTCGCAGCCGGCAGGGGCGCTGGCGGCTCCCGGTGAGCAGGGCAGGTGCGATGGTTCCCCCGCGGCTGCAGGGGGCGCTCCGGAGCGAGCTCGGGGAGCACGCGGCACCGGTGCCCTGGGATCCCGGGAAGGGATGGGACAAAGGCTTCACAAACCCCTGGGCAGCCGATCCCGGTGTCCGGCCGGACCCTTGGGAACAGCAGGCTGGAACGGCAGGCTGGAACGGCAGGGATGAGCACAAATCCTGGGTGGCAGACCAGATGTATCCAAACGGGGAACCCCCGGAGGCCTGGGCAGCCAGGGCAAGCAGGGCTACAATGTAGCGAAGGCTCGAAGGAACCGCGGGCGCAGGATGGCTACAGCCCAGCTCCCAGCGGGGCAGGGAAGGCGGGCTTTGGGATCCCGGGGCTTTTTCAGCAGAAGGGAAAA
Organism: Corvus moneduloides; assembly: GCF_009650955.1. NCBI lineage: Eukaryota > Metazoa > Chordata > Aves > Passeriformes > Corvidae > Corvus > Corvus moneduloides. The sequence goes on along the minus strand of NC_045476.1, from coordinate 136,346,140 downwards.
AAGCAGCCGAAGAAAAGCAGCCTCCCTCTCTGTCCAAATGCCGGAGACCGACTGCCCACACACCCAGGTGAAACAAAAGAGTAGCCAGATGCCCCCCACGCCATAGACAGCTCTTTTGTTTTTCTGAAGTACCCAGCCATTTGTCCCCCTAGCAACAAGTATGGGAAAATTCCTTTAACAGAAAAAAAAAACAGGAGAGCTCCTAAAACCCCAACAGTCAGACTTGCTCCCAAGTTCTCAGGAAACAAAATTTTTATCAGCCCTACCTGGACACAGTTCCTCCTCTAAAGACAATTGTTAATACTTAAACTGGGATAGGTAAAAAAAGAGTACATAACTTTGCTGTTCAATTTCAGGCTGGTTTAAGATTAGAAGCTGAGGCAAGTTCACAATGTCTCTAAAGTCAATGGAATTTTTTTGTTAATATCTGCGGCTTAGTACTGTGCTCCCTAAGAGACTACTGGTAGAGTTTGGAGAAAAGCCCAGACGATAAGGTAGACGGACTCATCTAACTTTTGAGGTGTGCATGCTAAGGTTATTCTTAAGAGCCAAAGTGGAAATAGGCATAATTTTTCAGTCTTATTTTGAAGGTCATTCAAAAATTTTATCAATGGTGCGCAAGGCTTTAGTGATTCTTCAGTCAGATTTTTATTAATTACAGAAGGAGTCTATGCTGACTGGCTCAGAATGGGATATTCTTATATTATCAAAGGAATTCCTGTTAGTCTGAGAAATGGGCACAGGATTTTACTGGGAGGTCAAGACTTAGATACTAGTCCTCAGCTTATCTATTACTGTTCCCCTCGCTATGTGACCGCAACCGTAAGTTAACTAGACTGGCTAAAGTGCGTAGTTCTAAAATTGCTCTCTGCTATCATAGAAAAATTATTTCATTGTCTTTTTCAATGTTTTTTTCCACCTGTGTGGAAAAAACCTGCCTTTCTTGCCGACCTGATGATCCATGGTGCAGTTCTTGAATCACAGACGATGTAACTCATTTCTGTTTCAATCTGAAACTGATGATGATTATAAAATACACTCAGTATAGCTGCAGTAAATGTGTTTTACACTTGTGATATTGTCCAACAACACTATTTTTCTTTGTTATCTGACACTGAAGAGCCCATAAATTTACACTATATTAATTTGTCATTGTAGTTAAAAATTGTTATTCTAGCTATTTGAAGTGAGAACCTTCTAAAAAAATTCATGAAACAACCATAGACTTTTATTGATTTATCACCCTTCTTTGATGGAATTCACTTCCACCCTTCAAAAACCTACTGTGCAATGTTATCAATTGATTTGTAATGATTACTCAGAGCTGCTACTACCTTGTAAATATTAAGCAATGCAATAAATGAACTAAAATCCTGACGAAAAGTAGAAAACACCTTCTGCTGTCACATAGAAATATATCTTTATGATTCCAACTTCACTGATAAATTTTAATAGCAAGGAAAGAAGCATACATTAAATCATGCAAGGAGAAAATCAAAGGAACAGAAGTCTGTGAGCAATCATGATCCTTCAAGGAAATGAATAGATATTAATAAGAACATTTTATTTTGTGTAAGAAATACCTTCCATGCTGATAAAAAATAAATAATGGAATGTGGTCAAAGAATTTTGAAATTAAGCTATGTGATAAAAATCAGTTTAACAGTTCAAAGATTCCTAATGAGTAATACATACTCCTAGAACAATAACAACTCCATACTGACTAAAAGCTATTATCAACAGATTGGCAAATCTACTGCTGACGAAGTACAGACACTGTATAAAACTCATGCCAGTGTAGGAGTTCCATCTGCATAAAATGGAATAGTATTTCTGTATTTAATTCATGCAGTATTATTTCTTCCATAATTCATTTTGATCCCTTCAAATGCTACTGCACTGAAACGAATAAATAAGTAGTTACAAAGAAAAAAGCAAAAAAACGAAGACAATATAACAATACATATCAAGTTGTTAATCACTGAAGTCCTTCTTACTTGTGTGGTGGTGCAGGTGGCTCCAGCCACTCTTTTTCCTGATGAGAACTCAGACAACCAGCTGCAGTGGTCAGCAACCCAAGTTTCGCATGTAACTTACAGTCATGGTGAGAACCCATGATTCCTTTGTTTTTTCTTTTGCATGTTTTGTCCTGATTGGTTAATATTTTGTCTTCTTGTTTTATGTATGAAGTTATGTATATTCATTTTCCTTCTTTAATATGTATTAGTTCTGGAAAGTTCCTTGTTCCTCGACGCCCCCATTGGATCCTTCCCTGAGTCCCTCCTATGTATTGTTTCCATTGGTTCTCTTCCTGTCAATCCCACCTGCTTGTCTCTATCCCATTGGCTGAGATTCCTTTCCCCACCTATTCTGTACCCAGTATAAGATCCATGGACCATCCCACCAATTGGCCTCTTCCTCCCTGTCCTTTCACAGAAATAAACATATGTGGAACACATATGGAGAGTCTCCTCTCTTTACTTCTTTACCTTTGCCTGCGTGCCTGCAAAACAGCGAGAGGAAGATAGAGCCCCTTTTGGGTGAGGAGCTCTACCCCTTTTCATTGTGTGTTGGGCACTGAGTGCCACCTTCCAGAAGGGTTTCAGCGTTGACCTCCGGGCTTCCTTGTGTTGTCACGCGAGGGGTAAAACCCCCTTCTGCCAGCTCCCAGTGGCTGAAAACCCCTCCATACTTGGGCTTCTAGTTTCCTGTTACGTATGTTTAATATTTCTCAGCTACAGAGGCCCATACTTCTTGTCTAAGAATATCCTATTTTATCTAAATTTAGTAGCATAACCCTTGAAAATCTGACTTTTTGTCTTATTTGGAGAAAAAAACTGTCACCAAGCCTCCAGAAAACCCAAAACACGAGAAAGACAATCTTTGGAACACATATTTTTCAACCCTTTATCTTAAAATTAAGTGCATAAAACTATAACTAAAGTCTTAAGTATTTCATCTGCTTGGAAGATAATGTTTTTACTTTTGTATAGAAGATGTTGGTTTAAAAAAAGTGAAGCAATAGTGAAAAAGTTTATCTTGCAACTGTTTTTAAACATACATTAAAAAGTATAAAAAAATTTTGAGGAACTCAAAAAGTGGATTCCAGCATTTTTACAGTAAAAATTTAAATGTACTCATAACATGAAAAATTGGAAAGTGAAAAAAAAAAAGTTTCTGTAATGTTATAATAAATTGAAAATAGACACATTGAAAAATTATCACCTTGAACCATACTTCAAATTCTTTATATTTTTCATATTTTCGGTTTGGTTTTCTTACTGAGACTTTGCACAGAATTTAAAAGAGTGATGTTTTATTTAAATTTTCCAGCTTTTAAAAATCAAAAATCAGTTCTGCTATGCTTGCATGAGAGTGCTGAACATAAGTAAAGTATTTGCTAAAGGAAACGAAGCCCATAACACCTACAGACTGAAAGCTGGAAAGTTATTAGAGTTGAATATCAGTCAGGAGGTATTTCTTAAAACGGTAGTTCTGGGAAACAATATTATCAGCTCAAATTCTGAGGAATCATTCTGTCAAATGCTACAGGAGGAGATAAGTTGCTGGGGGAAGGCTTCTGAAGACACAAACAGCTTGAGAACTTCTATATCATAGTAAAGGGGGATGTACTCAGTTATTAGAAGAGCATGAGAATTTAGTGGTTATCTAACATCTCAAGAATCTTTGGAATTCTGGAAGATATTATTTTCTTTCTTAATATTATTTAAATTTCCAGTCTAGCATAGTCGTCTGCACACACATTCAGAAATAAATAGGACAAAAAACAGCAGATAAGTAAAATAGGGCATGGTATTTGGGTTTTCTTCCTTTTTCATTATGTTCTTTGAATTTGGGATAAGGATGGAATATTGCATTTCTTACATTACTTATAACTAGAGAGAGTCCTATATGACAATTCTATGACTTCCCCAAAACTGTAAAATGCTGGACTGAAATAGGAACCTTGTGGCTGTACCTCCGCTACTAATGCATGTCCACTTAGACTTTTATATGCTACCTACCATGTGATGCAGTCTTAAACGACTTCAATATTTTATTTAAATGCATAGGCAGATTGTCATCTTGTTCTGTTTTCCTGCTCTGCTCTTATGGGACTGAACTTCTTTGGGCTTGTTGTTGCTATTCTGGGAAGCCTGTCTGAAGGCATATGCTTTGCCTACTGCTCTGTGCTGCTGCTGCTCACAATCCTGCAGCTCAGAGCCGTACCAGAGACTGTTGAGCATTTCTATGCTGTGCATTTCTAAGCCTGTCTTTGCTACAGAAGCCCCTACGGGATGCTGTGGTATGTAAGAAGGGCTAGACATGGAGAATACTTCAGCCAATCACATTGACGAAAAGAGTAAAATGTTGCAGGAAATTTTTTTCTTTCTCTAACAAGAGGTTAAAGACTAGAGATAGTATTTTTGTTGTTTGATTTATATTCTAATTTACCTGTGGCAAGCAAATCACCTAAATTTTGAAACTTGATTTTTCAACTCATGTGTTAAATTTCCAAATGCAAAAAAAAATTTACATAAATACAAGTAAATATTTGCATAAACTTTTGTTTTGCATTTATGACATGTTGCTCCTTAGGTAATAGATATTTTAGTACAATCTGTAGTTATTTAAATAACCCCATTTACTAAAACTTTATCACATTCTAGAAAGAGTTCCCCCAGACTTTCACACTCCCTGTACATTTCAATATGCATATTGTTGTTTCTTCAGCTCATACTGTCCAATTACTTCCAAGACTCAGATATCCTTCAACATATTAACAATTTTTATCTTAATGGGGATATGAAAATAATATATTAAATAATGATTCAATGTTGATTTTTCAGAAGAGACCATAAGGTGTCTCATATACCTGGGTAAGGCAGCAACTATTAATTTTAAATTCTTTTATTTATCTCAGATAAACATTTATCACCTATTCTAGATTCCTTTTTTTTCTTAAAGATATTGAGGCATACTCTTAAATACTAGGATTCTGCTTTCAAATTAAACAGTTTTAATGACAGATTTAAAACAGTGTTGATAGAGTACAAATGTAGAGCAAGGATGGACAGAAATAGCTTATTAATTATACACACTTTTATCCTTGAACACCTGCATTTCTGTAGTGGATCATTACAAAAACACTGCATAATTTTTTTCTTTTAGAAACAGAGAAAATTCTGTATCAAACACTGCAAAGATCTGAAAGTTGGTAAATTAAATATGTTGAGATCCTAAATACCTAGAAAAGGCAGATAATATATGATCTGATGTGTTTTCATTTTAGGTTTCTCTAAATATCAGTTTTTCATTCTTTCTTATTTGTAGAGGGAGTTTTTTTATATCTATAATGATATGTCTGTTTGAAAATATATTTTTACTATTTTGCATTTCAACCTCAAAGCTTATGCACAACGTATCTTAACTATGACCCAAGTGTCACTGGAGATAATTTGGCTGTATCATTGGAATTAAAACTCCCAGTTAGAAAGCAGTATTTCTAATTGTATAACTGGTTCAGAATTAAGAGTCTGTTTTTATAGAGTGATTTTGCCAATAGAGCGATTGGCTCCATTTAGGAGCCAATGCCTTTTCAGTTTTGGCATGAAATGTATGATGTATCAGCAACAGGTCTGATCTATTTGTCACTGCTGTGCTGAGATCTGATTGTTTCTCTGCCTCAAACTCTCCTGCAGTTACCTTTTACTTCCTCAATTTTCTGCTGCATTTTTTTAGTAAGTACTGTTTTCTTTTGTCAAGGTCTAACCACATGTTCTCTGCAGTGGTGTTTGGGTCTCTGGAATAGTAGGATATTAGAGCAGCAAACAGCAAGGAAATCTCAAAGACTATTCTGCCATCTTGAGCTTCTTAGAATTCAGTATCATTCTTCCCATACGCTATATCTGTTTGTCAAACTAGTTATGGTAGTACAAAGTAACATGCAGATGCCCCAGTAAACATGAGGTTACATGAAAAAAAATTTCATTCTGCTCCTATTTGCCTAAATAGAGAACAATAATAGAAAAAGCCTGAATCTATTATCTGCAGTTTCGTGTAGTTTGTGAATGAATGAATAAATTTTGATTTTTCACTTATTGATCTGTGAGGTTCTACTGGCCATGCTGCACTCAGTTCAATTCATTTGGGATTAGTTTTTAGTCATGTTTTCTTTACTCAATTTGTATAAGAGTAAAGGATCTAAATCACTGTTTTAAATCCAACTCTTAAATGATATTGATATCGATATTCTACCAGGGTTTGGTGTTTTTTTTAAATTATGCTGTTCTATGTCCAATCCTTTTTACTTCTTGGGAATAAAAGCATATTAATCAAAAAAATTTCAGTGAAAAAGAGTAAAATTGCAGCGATATTAACTCTATTAGAAGCACAAGATTTATCTAACCTTGCATTACATTTACCTTACACTTCCTTGGAAAATATGAAGATGTTTGAAAATAGATTTAGTCTCAAGATGTACACAAATTGTGTAATCTATATAATATATTTACAATGAAATTTCTACAGATTAAATCACATGGTAGATTAGTTTTAGGTAATTTTGACTTCTCATTTTATGTAGAATAAAAGAATACACAAGGTGGATGCCATTTAATTGAATTAACTGGTTTTCAACTCATTATTTTGGCCACTAGTCTGAATTAGTAGCCAACTTGGGAAGAAATGAAATACACTCAGATGAAAGTCTTTAGCCATTTTTCCCAACCAGAGTGGTAGCCAATGTACCAAACTTTTTCTACACACATTATCTTCCAGTTGGATAATGTTGGGGTTACAGAATTAGAACAGTTACAAAATACTTGTTACTCTTGTTATTTCAGCACCAGCAGTTTTAAACAACAAGCAACAAATTAAAAGATATAACTCCTAAAAAAGGATGGTCCAAAATGTAATTGCAGTGACATCTTTAAAGCGCCTCTGTCAGAATGACAATTCTATCTTATAAAATCATTTGCAGTTTCAAACCTTTATTTTTTACATGCATGAATATAGAGAAGATTTTTTCCAACTCTTCAAAATATCTAAGTTTTTATATGTAGAAAATGTATGTAAGCCTGCTTTTTAAAAAGAATATATTCAAGACTCTCACACATCTCAATCCATAATTTTTTTTTTGTCTAAGATTTGAATGTCTCACACAGAAAACTGAAACTTTTTCAGAATGATTCATTAACAATACAGCAGAAGATTACTTTTGTCCTAGAATTCTTATTTGGAGTGAAAAAAAGAATAAAACCTTTAGTCATAAAACATTTTAGAATGATTTACTCTTCAGGAGAACACGACCTATGATATTATCATAGATTACTGTTCTGGTTGATACTTTAGAGAAGATGCTAATGAAAGATGTGTTACGGATCATCAGTTTAGAAGACAGAAGAGGATGAGAAGCTCTTTAAGTTTCTGTCCATATTGTATACAGAGTAAGGTATTCTATATTTTAGCCCTGATAGCTCAATTTTTAGCCTCTATTTTTTTAACTATATGTAAATTTTCTAAAAAATAAAACAAGACAATGTAAAAATGTCAATTGAAAATAGTAAGTCTCATCGATTGCCACACAAAAAAATGATGGTTTGCTTGGATACTAGTTTATGTTAAGTGAGAAGTATAGCATAGTTCTAGACTATAAAAAATGTCTTTCTACTCTAAAAGGGTCAGATTACTGATGTTGAAACTTATCAACTACAAAGTTGGGTGGGAAGAATGTTACTGAAACACAGAAAGTGAACACATTTTATCAGACACCACCTATCCCTCACAAAACACATCATTCTGCTTTTGCAGAAGATGTAACTTTCTTTTTAAAGCCATCTGGTAAGATGGCTTTAAAGTGGCCATTAAAAACCTAACAAAAACAACAAATGAGAGAATTGCTGGGAGTGTACGTTAAAAGTGTTCATGAAAACCAATCTGTGGTCAGGATCTATTTCCTTTACTAAGGACGTGGATACAGACATGAGAAGTTCTAACAATTTTATAGCTATTAGCACAAATATAGCGAAAAGTTTACAATGATTCAGAGCAGTCTTAAGAAGTCAAAATAAACTCTGGGAAAGAAGAGCAGATACAGGAGTAACCAAGAAGTTCATGGTAGAGCAACTGCTAAATATTTATAATATACAAGTCAAGGATTACCAGAAATGAAAACTATTGAAATAGCTGTCAGTAAGTCTGAAGAGCTCTCTCAAACCATGAGTACTACTTATTATCATCAAGTAGCTAGCTAGTAAGTTTTCTACAGCGCAGTGCAACAACAACAAAACCCCCCTGTACCTCTTCTTGATGAAAAACACAGATCTGGAAGATGTAATTAACTTTGACTGTTACCAGCAACCAAACAATGCAAAAAGTGGAACAGGATGCAGTAAGTGCAGAATTAAAGGAACAGAACTGAATTGTCTCTAAACTCTATTTTTTATGTCCAATAGGTGAATAATAAACTCAATATATTTTTAAAATGAAATTATGGATGTTGTTGTTAAGTGCATTTAATGGAAGTTTGTAGAGTATTTTCACTGAAAATAGAAACACTATTAAAAAATAAAATGTTTCCTAAATTAAGTTTAAAAACACCAAATAGATTAAAAAATGCTTAGAAATGGGAAAATTACTTGATAGACATAAAGCATGACACATAGTTTTAGCATTGGCCTGAAATATTATAATTTATTGATGATTTGTGGAAAAAATACAACATTTCTGCTTGCAATATTTTCAGGTCATATTTAAATGTGGTGTTTGTGGGCATAAATAGTTTTGGGAACTTGTACTTTATACTGAATAATCAGATTTGAGCCTTTTTTTCTATCCTTCACACTAGCAAAGGACAGTTTCATGGGCACAAGACTTGATGTAATCCTGGAGGACACCTTTAAAATTGAAGCTTATGCACAGTATGTTTGGCTGTTGTCAGTGTAGACAGCCATGCTTGCACTCCTTCTGCGCCATTTTCTCATTATATTCTCATAAAGTTTAAAGTTAAAGTATTCTGCTATAATCAGATTTGCAAGTCATGAGTGATGCAGGCCCAATGCATAGCAGCAATTTAACTCAAGGGCAAATAACGTACATGGTGGGCTCTAAGTAAGGCACTGCATATTTTGCCGAACATTCCAAATAACATAACAGTAACCAAACTGTGACTCAGGGAATCACAGCTTGATGTTTATTTTTCAGAAAGAAAGGAAGTCCTAAAGCTTTTTCTTCCATGCTAGTTAAATTTTGACAGCCACAGCCTGTGATATGAAAATTATTCTCTGCATTTAAAGGCTACGGTAGGAAAGGAGAAGCAACCTAGTAGCATCAGTATTCAACATCTAAAGGAGACTATGAATTATCATCTGTCCATCAGTGAATTTCCATTTATCTGATAGAGTGCTTTGAGAGAAGAAAACATCATGTTCTACAATGAAAAAAAATTACATTTGTTAGAGTGTAAGCTTTGTAATGAAAGAGATTTAAACATACACAACCACTGCTGCAGTTCCTATGTTCAGTCTAGGCCTGTCTCATTGATTTAGCTGCATAAATTTTAAGTATAGGAAACCAAAATATCTGGTATGTCATATCCTCTCTTGAGAGTCAGAAATTCAAGCCCTAATACTTTTTTTCCATTCATATTAGTTTTGATTTCATACTAGTTTTTTATTTCACTAGTTTGATAAACCAGGTCATTTGCCCATATCACTTATTTTCTTATCATACTTCTCTTACCCCAGAACTGTAAAAATATGTTTCTGCACAAACTTTATGACTAAGTTCCAGTTGTTCAAAAGCACTACATATGCTAAAAATTCAGAGGCTTAGAGGAGATGAGATTTTATATTTTTATTTCACCTAAATTTGTTTCTGTGAGTCTGAGTAATGTTAAATTTATCTATCAGTTACTAGTTACCAGTTTTCAGATCTCTGGAAGGCTGTAATGCCACTGAAGTACAGTTCTTAATGTGTTTATGTAGAATTGTCTTCAAATTTATGCCCTATAAACAGGCATAACCATTTCAACTTAACAATTACTTTAATCAGTATTTCAGAATGACAACTTGGAATTATCCTATTAACTTTGTTATTGCAGCATTTATAGCCTTTGCAATAGATAACCGTTTGGATGATATCACTGTATAACTTCATTTGAAGAAAAGAGTGAAAGGAGATAAATGCACAGCTTCAGTTTGTGGTTCAAGAATGTCCTTTTATATCTTACAAATGCCAGTATTTGTAGGTCATTACTTAATAATGCTGCTAGTTGAAAAATAGCATATGATCTACTTGTGTTCTTGAACATATTACTATGCCACTATTAACCATAAAAAGATGGTACTTTTTTCTTGTATTACAATTTTGAATCTTTATTTTTCAACTGCATAAAACATACATATCCAGAAGAAGAGCCAGAAAGATATTTTCCCATTATGTCCTCCTGATGACCTTTACACAGCTATCTCACCAGCTTCACCTGGATACAAAAGCACAGTGTCACAAGGAAACGAGAATATATTGGACTTGTGATACAGCTTATCAAAATGTAAGATAAGAATGTAAAGAGATGACAACTTCTAGACAGATCCTTTAAGTAAATATATTTCATAGCATCTTTAAGTACTGCTTTTCATTGGCTTGTGTCTGAGAAAAGTACGGTAGTTTAAGAATCTGTACACATGGTTGCACTTAGAAAATTCAGCCAAGAGAGAAAATCCCTTTTCAGCTAAAGTGAAATTTAGTTGAACTGCTGCAGACAAATTTAAGACTTGTATTCTTTTCCTCTGCTACCTACCTCACTGTTCTTCCCTTTCATGTGATATACTTAGTAAGAATGTTTTCAATAAATTTGTGATTTCTTAAAAAATATTATTTTTGTCTTTAGCCCCACTTGCACATTAGGAAAGTAAAGAACTGCCAGGGACAACGAAGACCAAGTTATTTACAATAGAGAAAGGAAAAAAGTATATTTCATAGTCAGAGTGGTCTTATCCCTCTGTTACTCTGCCTTCAGGACTCCAGTACATGAGCTGGTGTTAACTTGGCTGTGCTTTAGTTCAGTTCCATCATGCATGTAGACCTCATCTCACACAACTTAATATTTGGAACTTAAGTTGCCTATTCTCCTTTAATTTGGTCCCTTTTTTTCAAATCCATTATGATTCTGTGTAACCACATCCATCACTATCCCGGGCTCTCTGCAGCTTCTGTGCCATGCCATGGGGTACTGCGATCTTCCCAAAAGCACCTCCTTAGCGAAGCCGCTCGGCAGGATCAGCCCCACACTCACACACGTGTGCATGCACAAACACACAGACAGCTTCAGCAATATGGGTCAGTGGCAAAGAGGCAGGAAGGGTCTCTGTACAGCCACACCAAGAAGGGATCCAAGGACAAAGACAAAAGACAATGGAGGGTCCAGGTTTAAGTACGGGAGTGGGGTGAGCACCAGGGGCCAATGCTCTGATGGCACGGGGGCGGTACAAAGGCGGGACTGGGGAATGGGAGCCAATGGGGAAGCTCTGGGGGCGTGGCAAGGGGCAAAGGCCAATGGGGGGAACTTGGCATGGAGCGCTTTCTGGGACAGGGGACATATGAAGTACAGAGGGGGCGGAGAAGCTCACAAGCCAACCAAGGGAGCAGAACTAGGGTACATTAACATAACGGAACAATGCATGCTGGGGAAAGCCTTTTCTGTTCACCCTAACTTGGGGAGGATCTCTGATGCCAGAGATTGCCTCACCAGCAGACTCTCTTTGTCCCTTGTACCACTGCCTCACCAGCCGGTACACACATCATTGACCATTTATTCATATTTATGCTATTTCCTAACTCCTTTTGCCAGGGGTTCACCAAGTTCCCACCTTTCAATCCCATTCTTCATGTAGAGTCAGTACCTCACAATTCTTTTTGCATTCTTCCCCATTACCCTGCCTGCTTCCATTTTGCCTCCCATGTTCTTTTCCCCTCTCTTTCTTTTACCAGATCTGTCAGCTGGTCTTTCATCATTCAGAGCAAATGGAAAGTGAGAGAATTGGAAAGTTCTTGTTTCTGATGATTGGGCCAATATAAATTTGTGTAGGATTCATAAAGGAAAACATGAGTCTGAGACCAAAATACAGTGGAATAGCCTTACTTATGCATGAATCTTCACAAGTGTTAGCTTCAGGATTTTTAAATGTACCAACAGAGATATTTTTTTTACCCCAAATGGAAGTGAATTAATCAAGTTAAGCTGTATTTTTCTGGAAAAAGAAAATAGCAAAATGTTGATACATTACTATCTTGATTGATCATCAGGATGCAATAGTTATGCAAATAAAAGTACAAAGGTACATAAAGAGGATAAGCACAAGAATATGTCATTGGAATTACTGCAGCAGTCATGAAAAATTACTAATTTGATAAACCTGTTGTAGAATTGAACCTATTGTTATTAAAATATGTCAACAGGCAAATTTTGTTCTTTTTACTTTTTAAATCTGGATGAGTCACTCCAGTTTTGGGGTTGCTGCTCTACTGTTTTTTAAATGAAAGCAGAGCCTTCTCCTTTCCCATAAGTTAAGATGAACATGGACCTGGAGAAAGTAAATACTACGTTGTCTAGAAGAACAATCATGCTATGCCAACATATATTATGCCGACTTGTGTTATATTAGGTTTCAAATCCCAGAAGATGAGCACACTTGTTTGGCATGAAACTTATCCACAGATTTTTCATAGCAGATTGCATGAAAGAAATCTTGTAGACAGATAATTAAAATTTTTAATAAAAAAATTATCAAATCCACATAATTATATAAATTATAAAAGAGAAAGACTAGGTAAAATTCTGTCTCTTAACTGAGTCGCTAAACAATGAAAATCACAGTAAGAACAGACAAACAATTTTGAACTTTAAACAGCATGAAGAAAAGGGACGTCTTTAAAGGTAACATAGTCAAGAATTAGGACCATGAATCACATTACCAGACTAATGCATTCACTGGCTGAACACTGGATGCAAGAGATTGTCTAAAGTGTAGTCACTTGCATTGTGTCTGTATCTCTCAAAAAAGGGACTTCAAACTCTGTACTGACAGTTACAATTAGATAATCTAACTTGTTTCTTTTAAAATAAGTAATGGTCTGTATGATCAACATGGGGAATCTCTAGTCTTTCTGCATCAACTAAGAGAAGTCATTATCGTTAAAATTATGACAATTTGGGAATGAAAACAAGAGGAAGGTTATCATATTTATGGGGGTTTTGTGACAGATATGACTCAGTTTTTTACAGCAATACATCTCAGGGTGTAAGTGAAGAATATGGCACATATAGTAAAGGCACCAACACGCCGGCGCAGATCCTGATCCAAAATTTGCTTAAACAGTCTCAGTATATAAAAAAAAACCAAATAAACCTGAATGTTTAATGTATTATCAGCCTGGCAAATGCTGTGCTCATCAGATTTTGGAATTACTGACATTACAGAGAGGCTGCTCTTAAATTTGATTCTTGTTTTCCATTTTAGTGTACTAAAAATGTGAAAGATATCTTCTGAAATTTGAATCCTTAGAGTTCATTTTCCACTCTATCCAAAATAAAGTCTTGATAATACCCATGATAAATCCCCTGCCTACAGACAGTATCTCAAAAACACTTTTAAAGAGACTGTTATTATTTAAATAAATAATAATGATTGAAGGCTTCCAGTTAGATTTCTTTCTAGCTCTTGCTCTGACCTTAAATGATGTAAACTAATAATTTAGAACAATGCAGAATGACTAAATGTCTGAAACACCTGGGGACTGAACTCTGCACAAATTAAGAGTGGTACATACTTAGGTAGGTATGTCCTATACAGTCTAGAAAAAGAGATATGAGCTTCTATGACCATCTAGGAAACTGCTACATTTAACTACCTAATTATATCTAATCAAGGTGAAGCACTGAATACAAGTAATATATATTACTTCATTTTCCATGATGACTTGAAAAACCCACTAAGTCTAATGTGCAAGGAGACTTAAATACAGTTTCTATATCAAGGTTCTAAAATGATGTAGGTATTACTTCATTTTGAAATACAGTTCCTCCATAGTCAGTAGCAGAACACGACTGGTAAATGTAAATAAAAATAAGAGGTTGTCCCTAGGTATCCTGGTTACAGAGAAAGGTGGTAAAGTTTTTAGTCATGTGATTTTAGATGTGTGACCACATTGTTTATTCCATACCACCCATGTTGTCGCTGGGGGCTTGGTTTTGGCAGGAAAAGCTAAGGAGCAGGAGCGAAAGTGCACCATCTTTCCTCACCTGCCAAAGCAAAGTGGACTGTCCTCTTAACAGCCCATTGAACTCTGTTCCTTCTGCTGCCCGCTGGCTGCCCCCTTGATATTTCCTCTGGAGCGTGAGTGTGGACTTACGGTACTGAAGTGGACAGCTCCAAGGCACGGGCTGAGCCATGGAGGCCGGGCAGTGCAGGGTTGTCACCCCGGCAGAGACCTTTTCTTTCCACCCTCTCCTCACCTCCTATGCACAACACAGGGGACAGTTGGAGGCGGCAGAGGAAGCAGTGGGAACTGAGCTTGGCAGTGACTACACAGCCCCTATCTGGATGAACTAGCTTCTGCGGTTGGTTTGTCTCTGTTTTCTGTTGGGTTTGGGCTGGGGGAGGGACTGTTAAACCTCAGGACCTTTCCTCACCAGGTTGCTGCTGTTATTGTGCTTTTAGTAAATTGCTATTTCAACTCATACTCTCTTATATATTGTCCCTTCCTTACTGAAGGGGACAGGGAAAAGGGAGTATCTTATTTGGAGCTTAATTTCCCTGCTGGTGTTAAAACCAGCACACTGGTTTAGTGGGACAGTTACTTCTTTGGGATATATTTTGGCTGTAGCTGATAAGCCTATAACTCTCCCTAGCTGAACTACTTTGCTAGAGCCCTTTTGCAGCCAGTGGAGATGCAGTTATTCACCTATTTATTTCAGACATCACTTTTAACATGAACTGAGCTGCACCCTACAATTGTTGGCTGTAAACCATGAATCCTACTTTGGATGTAATACAGAAATACTTCAGGTAGTTTGTTTGGGTGCTTTTTTAAGGTGAAAAGGAAGCTAAAGAATAGTGTCTTCATCATGGACAGTTCGAAACACAATGAAATATGACTGATAATTACCAAATATAGTCTATGATTTAGTTTCTAGAGTGCTTTCTTTTGAATCAAAACCAAACTTTAAAATATAATCCATTTACCAAGATACTTTATCAGATTGACAGTAGTGGGTTTTACCCTCATAAGCAAGGGAAAAATATTACTCTTACCCTTTTTATCAGTCTTTTTGGTTTAATCTCTCTTACTGCGTTCAATTACCTGCTGTTATCATACTGGTTTTTTTCATACCCTGCAAAGAAATCACACGTCATTTCCAGTTTATGTGGAGGGGATCAAGTCCACCTCTGTTCTCATTTCCATCCTGACTGACTGTCCTATATAATCTTAAAAATAGGACATTGTTGTGAAAAGTAGGAGATGACTTCATATAGTCTCAGAGAGATTAAAACTTTATTTCAAGTTGCCCATATTCTTGGTTTATGGAAGGATTTCTAAACATTAATTTATTAAGTATGTCTTCTCTGTAAATCCACTTTCTTTCCTCCTAATTCATCTCCTTCTTTCTCCTCTCTCTTATTCTCTAAGGGAAATCTAGTTAAAGCAATTTCACTAATCTGGGTCAAATCGAGGTTTTTTTTTTTTTTTTTGACAGCTTGAAAGTGATAGCATAATTTGGTTTCTTATTTATATGTAGGTAAGGGCTGAATTACAATTTCATTTTTAATTTGACGACATGTTATTCTGCCTCTAATTCTTGACAGTATAAATTTATTAAGGCAGATCACCACACTAAGGCGTCTATACTGATTGCAATGCCTAAACTATAATTTTCAAAGATAGCTTGGATTATCTCTCTTGGGCACTCCTTTGTTCCATGTAAAAAAAACCATTTCTCTCAAACCTACCAGACACTGAAGAAATAAAGCTGCTGAATTCTCAAACCAAAATAAAATTATTGTATCTCTTTTGAAGAGTGGCTGAATAGCACGTAAAGTGTTTTTTAAAATAATCATTAATAGTATATTTATTTTTGCATTGATTAAATTGCTGAAACGTATGCTATTAGCATGATTTTCAGCAATTGAGCTGGTGTGAATTGTTAGTAAATCAGGCCTGTAATCTTCAAACATACTCCCTAGGCCCTGAATCTAAAACCATCTGGACAGTGTGACAGTGTTCTATTTATTACATACAACTGCTTGGATACTGCCAATGCATAAACAGTAATTAAGCACACAAGCCAACCATGCATGCCAGATTTGCTAGAACTATCCTTTGAGTATCTTAGAGTTTCCATGCCAGTGAGCTTAGTGAGGCACTGGCTGGTGATTAAACATTAATGATTTATGGTGCAAGCAGGGTTCATTTACTGCTTACTGAAATATGTTTGACAGTAATTTTGTGATTTTTAGAAACAATGCTTTCAAAGATATGTTTCCTGCCTCATTCTCTATACTGTTTTCAATAAGAATGTGATATAAAATCTCAGAGGATAATTGCTGCATGTGTGGTTCTCTTGCTATTCTATACTTTGGGACAGGAAAATGAGTTAAATGTAGCAGGAACTGGAAGCTGTAATAAAATGGTTTTTCCTCAGTTTGAGGGACCTTTCAAAAAATAAATTCCAAAGTCTAATATTGCAGACTCTTAAATTAATTTTGAACAGTGCATCTTAATATAACTGTGAATTTTAATACTTAATTGTGCAATTTAACACTGAACTGTGTATCTATACAGGTGGATTTTTCCACCGGTGCTTTGCTCATCCCAGTTTCAGGTGACTTTCCTAAGATCTTCATTGGGGATTCAAAAAAGATTTCACAGGGACATAAAAAAATTATATTTATTGGTAGTCTGTATAGGGATCATGGGAAAAGCTGACACAAACCAGGGACCAAATGTTCAACTGAGCAGAAGAAAATACTCTGTACTGCAAGGAGGACATAATGAAAAACCATCATTAATGCGCTGTCATTATTCATTATCAAAGACTATTGTCTAATGTATCATATTTTTGTGCACAGCAGAATTCTGGTGATCTCAGCTGTAAGCTTGTCCTTGTGATGTTTGTCTGGAAATCACATGTGGCTTGAAACTTGTTATTGTACAGTTTCAGAGTTTATACCAGTAGATAACCGTTAATGAGTGCCAGTGTCAGAATTGCCCCCTTCACCACATCAATCCTGATTTACTAGTATTTCAAGCTCTCCTAGTGAGCTAGAAAAGCTAATTTCAAATTTGGACACCTAATCATGGAAAGAGAGGTATGATTCACTGTCATCAAGGAGAGCCTGGACATTAAATAAATCCCAAAATCTTCCACTGAACTGAAAATCTCCAGTTTCATACACAATCCTTTAATGCATGTTTTGGTAACTTCTGTGGCTGTATTAATTAAGGTACAGTTTGGTATCAGTTCCTGATGTATTAGTCTCATATTTCAGAATTACCAGTATAGTGAAGCAAGTACTATAAAAATACAAAATACAGAGTTTTGTACAGTTTTTACCTTCTACTAACACCCTACAGTCTGGGTCCAGGCATGGCAACTTTCCATTTGGATTACCTCCAAGTTTCATTATCCATGCAGAAGGTTTACAAGAAAAAGTGAACCCACTAAAAGAGGCATTATGGCAGTTTTTTACAGTGCAGACAGGTTAAGATAGTTAAGAAACTAAGCCCTACACAGGAACAAACCGGTCAAATAAACAATAGGTTGTATTGGCTTTCTTAGACATAAGGTCCCAGATGCAAACTGTTGAAAGACTCCTGAAACAGTTCAGCAACATTGAGCTGAGAAACTGGAAACAATACAACAATGTCATGCCCTACATAATGGTAGAGACACAGGTAAATTAACCTGGAAACAGAATCTAATTAATGTTGTTAATACCACTTGCAGGATGCAAGCACATATTTTCTTTCAGTGCTGCAGTTTGCCACGAATACACAGACATTTTAAGGACTATTGAAGGTAAATTTTATGTGAAACTCTGCACCTCCACTAGCAATACAGGGCTAACCTACTGCCCCAGAGTAGGAGATAAAGAGTGATCTTCCCACATCTTTAGTAATTCTGTCAGTGCCACTACTTTACCTGTGGGTTTCCATACTGAAAAATGTCTTCTTTTTACTGAAACCACTGCCACAGGTGGAACCTGAAAAACTCGCCCCAGACTTTTCTCTTGTAATTAGATTGTTTGATGTAATGTAGTTATTTGAAAAATAAAAGGATACTCTCTGTAACTACACACCAACAGAAATTCTGACACTGCCCCCCTCCCTCCCCCCCCAGCTTCGTTTCAGGACTTGGGAGGAGCTGCCTTGAAAGGTAGGATATAAACTGCTTGCTGCAGTTGGTGAACCCCAAGTCTTATATGCTGACACCACACCAGAGGGCTATAGCTGAAGAGCTAGTCTGTGAAGCACATATTCCACCACAAAAATGTTGTAAGGAATTGTCAGCTTATTTTGCCCTATAGACTTGCAGATAGCCTCTGGCTACCTACCCATTAGCTGCTAGCCATAGGCACAACCTTGGGTGACTATCTTCCTGGGATTTACTTTGCTTTCTATTTGAACTAATTTGAAGTATTGTCCCTCTGTGTTTATTCTATTTAAAGATAATTTTAAACACTGACAAATTTCTTTCAGCTTTTCTATGGTTAATATATTTAAAGAAAAGTATCTGCACATAGCAGAGAGGTGCAGGATCACTAAGCAAATGGAATTCAATTATGCTGATCTCTATTTAACATGGTTCTTTCCTTTCTGCCTACCTCATCCTCTGCTGACAGACTGTTCGGTAAATATTTTCTCTGCAGGTCCATGAGTCATCCTTGTAGTAAGTCACAGCCAGAAACACAGGGATAATTGGTAAGTGGGTCACTGCATGAGTCTTCTCTCTGGGAATCAGGGTTAAAAATTTCACCCAGAGCACAAGTCTAGTAGTCTGTTCTGTTACCATGTGTTTACATCTCTGAGCTGCCTAATCCAAATTTGGAGTTTGATGAGTGTCTCCCTGCACAGCGTATTTAGCTAACTGATACACTAATGTTTTTGGACCGACTGTTTTAGTTCTTAACATGGAAGCCTCAATGTTTGTATAAATAAGATATCTGTAGATTGAGTCTCCTCTGAAGATAGCTGGCTTGACATCCTGATGAAAGTGGTAGAATTACTGACTAACATAAGAGTTATTTCAGGTGGCTTTGGACACTGTCTGGAAACTCTCTGAACCTAGAATGATAGAATCATGGAATTGTTTAGGTTGAAAAAGACCTTTAAGATCATCGAGTCCAACTGTTATCCTAACACTACCAAGTCCATTACTAAACCACGTCCCCAAGTGCCATATGCACACGTTTTTTACAGACCTCCAGGGATGGTGGTGACTCAACCACTTCGCTGGGCAGCCTAACCAATGTTTGACCACCCTTCCAGTGAAGAAATTGTTCCTAATATCGAATCTAAACCTTCCCGATGCAACTTGAGGCTGTTATCTATTGTCCTGTCACTTGTTACCCAGGAGAAAAGAGATCGACCCCCACTTGGCTACAACCTTCTTTCAGGTAGTTGTATAGAGAGCCTCCTTTTCTCCAGGCTAAACAACCCCAGCTCCCTCAGCCATTCCTCATTAGACTTGTGCTCCAGACCCTTCACCAGCTTTGGTTGCCTTCTTTGAACTCAACATGAGACCTCCTCACCTGTGCTGTGTACAGGAGGAAAATTACTATTCTATTTCTGCTGACCACACTATTTCCGATGCAAACCATTGGCCTTCTTGGCCACCTGAGTACATGCTGGGTCACGTTCAGTCATTTGTTTACCAGCACTCTCAATTCTTTTTCTGTTGTGCAGCTTTCCTGTCACTTTACACCCACCACTGCATGGGCTTGTTGTAACACAAGTGCATGCCAAGATGGAGCAACTGTATACTCTCTGAGTGATCTGTTCAATAAATTGGTGATTTTCATTATAGAGAATTTGTTAATTTAATCTAATTGGAGTATCATTTGCTCCAACTTGTGCCCACTGTCCTTTCAATGTGCACCTCTGTCCTGGGTTGCAGTGTATTCTATTACCATCCCCATGAGCTGTTGAAAGCAGGTGGGGCAGTGTTTCCTTGCCTCCTCCCCCCAGACTATCTTGCTGTTAATGGCCCATCATTGTCCTGCCGCATGACTCACAGATAACTCCCTCCGAACTATCTTCTGTTAATGAGCCTAATCAACACTTGGCCTCATGACTCATCACCCCATTGTGAGATGCTCCACCCAGAGGGAGGAACCAAGCATCCCATCGTGGATATAAGCTGAGGCTGAACACCAGAGACACGGGCTTCCCACTGGATTTCCAGAGGACAGGAGCTACACAGCCACCACTGGACTTCCAGAGGAAGAGCAGACTGTTTCACTACAGGATCACTGCTTCAGAGGACTGCAGCCACCATTCTACCAGACTGCTACCACCACCCTGCCTAACAGGGTGTCAGGTTGTACCTTGACTCTGTCAGTTTGATAGTGTTTTCTTTTACCTTTTTTTTTCTCCTTTTCTTTAATTTCCATTAAATTGTTATTCTGACTTGGTGCCTCCCACTGGTTTGTTTTCAAACTAGCACATAATTTGGCGCCCAGTGTGGGGCAGCTCTGAGAGAAAGTCAGAATTACAATTTTGTGTTAACGGAAACCTATTCACCATGGTGCTCAGCTTGTCTATGTGGGTACTGTATCTTGCTCTCTATATTTTTCCTCACATGGGGAACTACCTGCCTGTAGTATTACTCCTGTTAAAACCAGGGAATGGTATGAGAATTGCTTTAATGGTTTATTATGTCTACAGCATAATAACCTGTGAGGCGATGAATACCATTCGGAGTATATACTCAGTTTTGTTCGGCTGTCCTAGTCTGGGCTCCTATGTCTGGGATCTCCTCAACAATCGCACCCAGCCCCTGGTGGGAGGAGTAGAGAGTGGTTTCTTCCAGCCTTTCAGGCCAGGCACAGCAGTTTTTGAAAATATTGAATTCCCTCTGGATGTCAAAGACGGCATAAACTTGCTGTCAGTTCTGCTTTGTCTTCTCTGTACAGCCTGCACCATGTACACCATGCTTAGAATCAGAGCTATGGCACAGCATCCTCAGGATGAGGGAGGGAAAAAGAGCAGAGCAACAAACACCATGCCTACGCAGACTGACACAGAGGAGAAAGGAACCAAATGCAAAGCAACAGCGTCCATGTCTACGCAGACTGTCACCGAGGAGAAAGAACCCAGATGCAAGACAACAGCGTCCATGTCTACGCAGACTGACACAGAGGAGAAAGAAACCAAATGCAAAACAACAGCGTCCATGTCCACGCAGACTGACACAGAGGAGAAAGAACCCAGACACAAGACAACAGCGTCCATGTCCACGCAGACTGACACAGAGGAGAAGGGAACCAAAAGCACTGTCAGCGTCCCCACGCAAACCATCACTGAACCAGAACAGCCTAAACCGATTGCAGTTGCCCCCGTGCAGAAGAAGAAATCAAAAAGCAAATCAGTCCGCATAGTGACTGACGAGGATGCAGCAGGACCTTCGCACCCAGCAGAAGAGGCAGAGCCAGAGATCATCACTCGGTCGCTATCCCTGGGTGAGCTGCGAGACCTGCGGAGGGAATTCACCCGCCAGACGAACGAGTCTATCCTGACCTGGCTGCTCCGCATCTGGGACGCTGCAGCCAATGACACCATTCTGGACGGAAGTGAGGCCAGGCAACTGGGATCTCTGTCCCGGGATGTGGTCATTGACCAGGGGATCGGGAGAACCCAAGAAACCCTCAGCCTCTGGCGGCGACTGCTTACAAGTGTAAGGGACAGGTACCTTTGTAAAGAAGACCTCCAGGTGCACCAAGGAAAATGGAGCACAATGGAACAAGGTATCCGGTGCCTGAGGGAATTGGCTGTGCTGGAGATCATTTTCTCAGAAGATGAGAGATTTCCTAAGAGCCCAGATGGTGTCCAGTGCACGTCACAGATGTGGCTGAGGTTCGCACGCCTTGGACCAGAGATATACTCCCGTTACCTGGCAACACTGCAATGGAGGGAAGGCGAGGACAGGGTGGGCGTCTTGGTGAACAAACTGAGGATTTACGAGGACACCGTCACAGCCCCGTTTCGCACCCATGTCTCATCCGTGGAAACAAGTCTTTTGGCTGAGCAAGTCCGGAGCTTGATTGAAGAAGGCCATCAGAAACTGAAAAAGGAACTTAAGGAAGAGATTTACCACATCCCACCAGAACCAACAAGAGTCTCTGCCATTAGGAGCCGGCGACCCCCAACCAGGGAGAGAGGATACACCCCACGAGGTAATCTCTGGTTTTTCCTTCGGGAACATGGAGAAGACATGAGTAAGTGGGATGGAAAACCCACCTCCTCCTTAGCAGCTCGGGTACGTGAACTAAAAAGAGGGACAACTACCACAAGAAGCGCATCTAGAGTCAACATTGCTCCAGTCTCCCGCACACAGAACTCCAGACGGTACCGGAATGATACTATGACCGATCCTCTTGAAGGGACCTCAGGAACGTATTCACCGGAAGGGAGCAACATGCAACATGACCAGGAATAGAGGGGCCCTGCCTCTAGCCAGGTAGAGGAAAGGGAGAATCGGGTCTTTTGGACTGTGTGGGTCCGATGGCCTGGCACATCTGACCCACAAATATACACGGCTTTGGTTGACACCGGTGCTCAATGTACTCTGATGCCATCAAGGTATGTGGGAGCAGAACCCATTTCTATTTCTGGGGTGACAGGAGGATCCCAGCAGCTGACTGTACTGGAAGCTGAAGTGAGTTTAACTGGGAACGAGTGGCAGAAACACCCCATCGTGACTGGCCCGGAGGCCCCGTGCATTCTCGGCATAGACTATCTCAGAAATGGATATTTCAAGGACCCAAAAGGACATCGTTGGGCTTTTGGGATAGCTGCTGTGGAGACAGAAGATATCAGACAACTGAGTACATTGCCTGGCCTCTCTGATGACCCCTCTGCCGTGGGACTGCTAAGAGTTGCAGAACAACAGGTGCCAATCGCCACAGCAACAGCGCACCGTCGGCAATACCGCACCGACAGAGACTCTATGGTTCCCATCCATGAGATGATTCGCAAACTGGAGAGCCAAGGGGTGGTCAGCAAGGCCCATTCACCTTTCAACAGCCCTATATGGCCAGTGCGTAAGTCCAGTGGAGAATGGAGGCTGACGGTGGACTACCGTGGCCTGAATGAGGTCACACCACCACTGAGCGCCGCTGTGCCAGACATGTTGGAACTTCAGTACGAGCTGGAGTCCAAAGCAGTGAAGTGGTACGCCACTATTGACATTGCCAATGCCTTCTTCTCCATTCCTTTGGCAGCAGAATGCAGGCCCCAGTTTGCTTTTACCTGGAAGGGTGTGCAATACACCTGGAACCGACTGCCCCAGGGGTGGAAGCACAGTCCCACCATTTGCCACGGACTGATCCAGACTGCATTGGAAAAGGGTGAGGCTCCAGAACATCTGCAATACATCGATGACATCATCGTGTGGGGAAACACAGCAAAGGAAGTGTTTGAGAAAGGAGAGAAAATCATCCAGATTCTCCTGGAAGCTGGCTTTGCCATCAAAAGGAGCAAAGTCAAGGGACCTGCCCAAGAGATCCAGTTCCTGGGAGTAAAGTGGCAAGATGGACGACGTCAGATTCCCACCGAGGTCATCAATAAGATCACTACGATGTCTCCACCGACCAGCAAGAAGGAAACACAAGCCTTCCTAGGCGCCATAGGTTTCTGGAGGATGCACATTCCCGAGTACAGCCAGATCGTGAGCCCTCTCTACCTGGTTACCCGCAAGAAGAATGATTTCCACTGGGGCCCTGAACAGCAGCAGGCCTTCGCCCAGATCAAACAGGAAATCGCTCATGCGGTAGCCCTTGGCCCAGTCAGGACAGGACCAGAGGTGAAGAACGTGCTCTACTCTGCAGCCGGGAACAATGGTCTGTCCTGGAGCCTCTGGCAGAAGGTGCCTGGTGAGACTCGTGGCCGACCACTGGGATTCTGGAGCCGAAGCTACAGAGGGTCTGAAGCCAACTACACTCCCACAGAGAAGGAAATCTTGGCAGCTTATGAAGGAGTCCAAGCTGCCTCAGAGGTAATCGGCACTGAAGCACAGTTGCTTCTGGCACCCCGACTACCGGTGCTGGGTTGGATGTTCAAGGGAAAGGTTCCTTCCACGCATCATGCCACCGACACCACATGGAGCAAGTGGATCGCCCTCATCACACAGCGTGCCCGTATTGGAAACCCGAATCGCCCTGGGATTCTAGAAATTATAACAAACTGGCCTGAAGGTGAGACTTTTGGATTATCTTCTGAAGAAGAGGAAGAGCAAGTGACTCGTGCTGAGGAAGCCCCACCATATAATGAGCTACCAGAGACTGAAAGACGTTATGCCCTCTTCACTGATGGTTCCTGCCGAATTGTAGGCGCTAACCGGAAGTGGAAAGCTGCAGTATGGAGCCCCACACGACGAGTTGCACAAGCTACCGAGGGACAAGGTGGATTGAGTCAGGTTGCAGAGCTTAAAGCCGTCCAGCTGGCTTTGGATATTGCTGAACGAGAGAAGTGGCCGAGGCTCTATCTCTACACCGACTCATGGATGGTAGCTAATGCTCTGTGGGGATGGCTGGATCGCTGGAGAAAGGCCAACTGGCAGCGCAGAGGGAAGCCCATCTGGGCCGCTGAGATTTGGCAGGACATCGCCGCCCGAGTAGAGAAGCTGACCGTGAAGGTTCGACACGTGGATGCGCACGTGCCCAAGAGTCGGGCTAATGAAGAACATCGCAACAACGAGCAGGTGGACCGAGCTGCCAAGGTGAAAGTATCACAGGTGGATCTGGACTGGCAGCACAAGGGAGAATTATTCCTAGCTCGTTGGGCCCATGATGCCTCTGGTCATCAGGGGAGAGATGCAACATACCGATGGGCCCGTGACCGAGGGGTGGACCTTTCCATGGACAGCATCTCACAGGTCATCCACAGTTGTGAGACCTGTGCTGCAATCAAACAGGCCAAGCGGGTGAAGCCTCTGTGGTATGGTGGACGATGGTCAAAGTACAGGTATGGTGAAGCCTGGCAAGTTGACTACATCACCCTTCCCCAAACCCGCCAAGGCAAGCACTACGTGTTGACCATGGTTGAAGCAACCACTGGATGGCTGGAGACCTACCCTGTGCCTCATGCTACAGCCCGGAACACCATCCTGGGCCTGGAAAAGCAAGTCCTGTGGAGACATGGCACCCCTGATAGGATCGAGTCAGACAACGGGACTCATTTCAAGAACAGCCTCATCAACACCTGGGCCAGAGAACACGGTATTGAATGGATATATCATATTCCTTATCATGCACCAGCTGCTGGAAAAGTTGAACGCTGCAATGGACTACTTAAAACTACCCTAAAGGCACTTGGTGGGGGGACCTTCAAAAATTGGGAAGTGAACTTAGCAAAGGCCACCTGGATGGTCAATACCCGAGGGTCCATCAATCGAGCTGGTCCTGCCAAGTCTGAACCCTTGCACACAGTGGATGGAGATAGAGTCCCTGTGGTACACCTGAGAGGTATTTTAGGAAAGACTGTTTGGATTAATCCCACCTCAGGCAAAGGCAAACCCATCCGTGGGATTGTCTTTGCTCAAGGACCTGGTTGCACTTGGTGGGTAATGCAGAAAGATGGGGAAACCCGTTGTGTACCACAAGGAGACCTAATCTTAGGTGAGAACAGTGTGTAGGTTTCACTGTGTATATATATATATATATATATATATGTATGTGTGTTTTAGAGTTTAAGAAGGTATTGATTTGGGATAATGTAGATGGTAATAGAATAAGGGGTGGATAATGTCCTGGGTTGCAGTGTATTCTATTACCATCCCCATGAGCTGTTGAAAGCAGGTGGGGCAGTGTTTCCTTGCCTCCTCCCCCCAGACTATCTTGCTGTTAATGGCCCATCATTGTCCTGCCGCATGACTCACAGATAACTCCCTCCGAACTATCTTCTGTTAATGAGCCTAATCAACACTTGGCCTCATGACTCATCACCCCATTGTGAGATGCTCCACCCAGAGGGAGGAACCAAGCATCCCATCGTGGATATAAGCTGAGGCTGAACACCAGAGACACGGGCTTCCCACTGGATTTCCAGAGGACAGGAGCTACACAGCCACCACTGGACTTCCAGAGGAAGAGCAGACTGTTTCACTACAGGATCACTGCTTCAGAGGACTGCAGCCACCATTCTACCAGACTGCTACCACCACCCTGCCTAACAGGGTGTCAGGTTGTACCTTGACTCTGTCAGTTTGATAGTGTTTTCTTTTACCTTTTTTTTTCTCCTTTTCTTTAATTTCCATTAAATTGTTATTCTGACTTGGTGCCTCCCACTGGTTTGTTTTCAAACTAGCACAACCTCTGAAGAAATTGAGTCCTGTCTTCTTCATCCATGATATAGCTGAAGAAAGCAAATAGACTCTAGTCCTTCTTCTTTTTCCTCTTCATGCTGTATTACCTATTTTCACTCCCTTCCAGCCTTGCTTTGTTAAATACACATTAATTTATTATTAATGGACAAGATACATACCATTTTTACAAGCTAAAGTATTAACAGCTGCTAGTCTGCCTGTAAGGTGGCTAACAGTCTCTTTCCTCTAGTCTAAAGAATTTTTACTGCTTTTTGTTCAGTACACAGTTGTGTTAATACTGCTGATGTCTGGTAGGAAACTAGCTGGTGTCTCTGGCCATTGTGATACATTACTCTCAGTGTCTTCTCTCCTATAGTCCTTCTAATGTATGGGCTCCTGAGAACATACGTATTAGCAGCCGTAGTCCTTAACCTCACCAAGGTGCAGAATTTTTACTCATTGCATCATTTCAATGGATTATGCACCTCTTTCAGACACAACCTTCACAAAAATCTTTCTGTGAAGGCCTTTATCATCTATTCCTCTAACAAAGGTGCTTCATCATCATCATCATCATGTAAGCTGCTTTCTTTTAATTCAGTGTGGTCTGAGGCTAATATAGATATATTCCAACTCTTTTATGATACTTTGGTCCAATTCCTCCACTACATTTCTGTGCCACAGCATAAATCATCTCAGACTTAATGTAAAAATGTGAACATTGGGCTAGTCTGGGCAAGCAACTTCAGTTTCAATATCCTCTTTCCTGTGCGATCATCAATAGAAACAATAAAAACTCTTGTAACTAGGATAAACCCCCATTTTCCCCTCTTTTGTAAGGGACACACTTTTTTTTTATGCTTCAGTTGATCAACAGTCTTGACTACTCCAAAGTTGAATCAATATAGTTACCCTTCCTAGAGCAACATTAAGCAATGCAATGCTTGATTAAACCTTCTTTTCAGTGCAGAATTCAGCCTAAATAAATGTAACCTTTTAGCTAGTTTTCCAAAGAGATGAGAAGAAAATAAACAAACAAAAAAAAGGTTTCTATTTTAGATTATCCTAATCTTGCCCTGAGTTTCACAGTTGAGATAAAATTAATGGATATGTATTTTTTGGACTGCATACTAAAGTACCCTAATGCCAGAGGCATTCTGAACTTTCACTTCAAATAAAAAATTATATATAAATAATAAAATTAAGTTGATTTTTTTATGGCAATGTAAGTAAGAAATGTTTTCTCCTGTACAGGAACTATATACTTTATTACAAAAGTTAAATGAATATTGTGTGTGTGGCTCAGCTTTGAAATGGTAGAACAGTCAGGATACAGTTTTTCAAGCTAGAGGCTTTACAAGACCTTCAGGAAATATTTGCCCAGACAGTACCCTACAGAAACAGGAAGATTAAAATCTCCGAAGAGTTTTATTTCATAATACCAGAATAGGATGAGGAAGAGCTTCAAAGCTATGTAGGAGAACCAGACAAGTACTTGTTGAATACTGTGGGAGACAGGTGAAGTGGAAAATGGCTGTGACACTTGTACTATGACGTGCTACTGTTGAAGTCTGAGGAACAAGGCCAAAGAGAAGTGGAATACCAGTAACAACTAAGGGATGGTCATTATTACAGACAAGCTCTCAAGGGTTAGCTAGGTGACTGCCTCTGCTGGTATCTTCTTTATATCCCTTCAGAACCCTGTCATTCAGAATCAAGCCCTCTATGTCTGATCTTAAAATACAGTCAGCTAAATGTTGATAACGGCTTTAGAAGTAAAATGTTTTTATTTTCTTTAATCTATCACTAATATAAAAAAAGACAGTTTTGAAATGCAATTCAGAATATACAAAATACACCAAAAAACTGCCGTGAGTGCTACTCTCTGTGCTCAGGCTTTTTAGTATTTAAAGGGGATTTTAAAATGTGTACTTCTCATAGTATACATACTTATTTCAGGGAGCATAGAACCTGAAATTGGTTGACCTAGGATATAGAAGTTTCAAAGCTGGCAAAATGTTTATATTAATTCAGAACTTTTAGCTGTTAGCTATATTCTCACAAATACTGTTGTTGTAAGTCTAATGGTAACAATCTAAAAACTTACTTTAGCAAAGAACTCTAGACCAGCAATGACTGTGATCCTGAGTCTGAGAAGTGCTAAGAACCCAGGAAGCTTCTGAATCAGGCATGGAAGATCACTCATAAAAACAGAGCAAGCAACAGATGGGTGTGATGTGATGCAGTACAAGTGGTCATTTTAATATATCTTTCTCTAGAAGAGATTGATTGTTAATGGTTGAAGTTTTACCTTCTTATTTGTTCATTTTCTTTAACTGGTTTTCCCATTTCTTTCAAATTTTTAGGTTATTTTCCATTTATTTCTGTTCAACTTTTTTTTCCCTCTTGTTCGCTTATTTGTCAATATTTTCAATTATATTTTTTATACAGAGCATGAAATATAAATCAAGAGCTCCTCCATTTCTTTTAATGCAATCTTTTTGCCACGTGATAGCCTGACAGATTAGACTCTGCACAATTTTATAGAAGGCATACTCAGAAAGAACCCAATTTTTCCATTCTTTCTCAAGGTTAGAGTAACCTTTTGACACACAGAAGTTCATTCATGTCAGCGAAGATGTTAATAAAATTTTGCTTAGTTGCATAAATAACTTTATTTTCTTCTGATTCTATTTTAAAAACATTTTTTAAAAAATCATTAGACCCAATAAAATCAGCATAAAGGGAAGCATGCGCACATACACAAAGAAAAAATAGTAGAAACCCCTCTTAAAAATAGACAGCTCCAAAATCTACAAATTCTCTAAGTAAAGATCATCAATTATCTTTACTTGGCAAATGAAAGGCAATAACAGTAAAATGCGTATGAGCACCAACTGTGATGTGAAATTTAAGGCTCTAAAACTTCATTAAAATCAGACTGGTAATGATGTACCATATGCACTGGGCTGCATTTGCCCGAGGATCTCCAACCTGTGGCTCATTTCTTCTGTCATACCACCTCTTTATAAGAATGACTCAGAGTGCTTTGTTGAAGTGCTTAGGGGCTGACAGGCAGGGTAGGTGTTTCAGAAATAATCATTCGCTTCATTATACCCTGGTGGATTATAGACATTTTCTGTTTATAGGAGAATCTTAGGCTTTCATTTCTAAAGTGAACTGAGCATATGAAACAAAGCTGTTAACAAGTATTCTGACAATTTATGCTTTCTGAATAGAAAACTGATTTTTTTTTTCTTTTTTTGTTTTAGCAAGTGTTGTGGTTTGACGCTTGTTAAGTGCCAGGCACCAAGAAAAACTACTCACTTATTTTCCTCTGCTATGGCTGAGCAGAGGAGGGGGAATTAAAACTTCATTTTCATGAGTGAGATAAAGACCAGGGGAAAAACACTTTAAGGCAAAACAGGTTCCAAACCTAAACAGTATAAAGAAGATTTATTATTAACAGAATTAAAAGTAAAAAGGGTAATGAGAACCAAAGCAAACCTCCAGAACACCTTTCTTTCCCAGTCCCTCCCTCCTTCTACCAACTGTGCAAGGAAACAAACACGGGGTTTTGGTCAGTATTTCACTTCTTAAGAGTCTTTCTTTACGATTAAGGAAAAGAGTTTCTTCTGCTGTGCTGTGGTATCCTTCCCTCGGGAGATAGTTCTCTGTGAACTTTTCTAGCATGGTTTCAACCTTCACAACCACAGCCCGCCCAGACCTGCTGCAGACATGAAATCCCTCCCACGGGTCATGCAGTCTTCCCACAACTGCCTAGCATGGATCATAGTAGTTCATGGGGTTTAGTCTTTTAAGGATGAGCTGCTCTAATTTGGAAGCAAAAGCTCTCTTCTCCGATCTCTAAAAGCAAGGGTCATCTCTGTCTGTTCAAGTTCTTTATTAGATCACAGTCTCTCAGCATCTACGTGCTCCAGTGTGAGCACTCCTTTTCACAGACTGCACATGGATCTCTGCACCCCCCCCATGCACCTCATGAATTATTGGGAAACAGTTTGTTGTATTATAGTCTTCACCATGGCTTGCAGGAGAATCTCAGCTCTGGCACTTGGAGCGCCTCCTCCCTCTCCTTCCCCCATCGACCTCAATGCTGCCATGTTGGCTTTCCTCACGTGACCTCACTTTGCCCTATTCTCTGACTTGGAAGAAAATTGGTGTCTTTAGGTTGCAGCTGAGAGGTTGATCTTGTCCGGGCTCTGCATTGGGGAAATACTCACCATGTCCTTCGCTGTTGGCTGCGTGGTGTTTCTGCCTGGATCCAAGTGGGCCGTGCTGGCCTCAGGAGGGGCACAGTCCCAGCCTCAGGAGGGAGCGCCGGGGTGGCCCTATACTCCAGAGGTGCGGCCCCGGCCACCTTGCCAGGAAGGGCCCAGCTGCCCTCTCTGGGAAGGGGCCCAGGGGCCCCCTCGCCTCACCACCCCTTGGAGGGGAGCAAGAAAAAGAGAACTTCTCATCGTTTCTCCTGTCTTAAATATGTCATTACAGAGGCATTACCAGCTTGTCTAATTGGACTAGTAACTTGCCCATCTCAGAGCTGTCAGAGATTGGCTCTGTGCTGGACACAGAAGTTTCTAATTCTCCTGCCCCCATAAACCAAGTTTTGTTAAACCAGCACAGCAAATAAAAGGGATTTTTAATAGACTTTTACAGAAATAACTGATAATTAATTTGGATAGTGTATTTCAGAGAGATTACAGAAATGTATTAACTAGGTAAGATAGATGGTAGACATCATTGGTGAAGGGCTGCATATTTCATTACTAGCTCTTGAGCAATTTAGTCCCTATGTGCTTATTTTATTATTCTGGTACTTTAGTCTCTTATTTGTAGCTCACCTTTATAAATTATTCAGAACCTTTTCCTTTTTCAATGCTTTCAGATATAAGCCCCCCTTAATGCTACAGCTTGATATGGCTATATGTGGAAAGTAAAATAAGTGCTTTTAGATGAACCTTCATCTTATTATAAAGATGAAAGAAAGCCCATGCCAAAGCATCATTAAGCTAAATTCTTTATATGTTAAGCAAGATGAAAACCTGCTGGTACCTGAGAGATATTAATTATGCTGAAATCCATTTGATACCTGGTCATACCCTAGATATTAAAAATTAAACATCTGAACATAGGTGGAATCACCTCTAAACACTGACATATAACAGAGGTGTCTGAGTTCTCACAAGAGACAGTCTGGTGAGATGTGTAAATTGTCTTCAGCATGTCTGGAAGTCACAGACACCCAGAAATGGAGAGAAACAAAAGCAGTAGCAATTCCTGGCTTAACTGGTTGGTTCATTTGCTTTCAATGTAAGCAACCTGCTGACCAGGATATTTATCCACAGTAGGAAAGCCTGTGTTTAATCCCATTTTCTAAACAAGTAAGGGCCTTAGCCACTTAGAGAAAAGCATGGGAAGAGTGCATGCTACTATCCTTGTAGAGCAGTAAGGGGAAAAAAATGTGACCTTAACAGCTAACACACTTAGGGAAGTATATAGCCATATTGGACTTAGGACCACCTGTAATATTTTTCCTTTCCTTTTTCATGTAACAAAACAATTAATGAATGCATCTTATTTTTGCAGAAGTATTTTCCATCTTTCAAGTATTTTGAATATTATAAAAACAATTTAAAGATACTTTTCACAAGTTTATTTTTTTCAGGTTGCCTGTAGTACCATTACAACACATGCAATCTAACCTTTTATTGAAAAAATAAATTTCAGATGAAGTTTTGAAACTCTGGTGATCACTTGGTAATAAAGGGACATCACACGTGAAAAATTGTTCAATGTGTGGTATAGTGTTACTGGTGTTTTATCTTGTGCTTTAAACTGAATAACCACTGGTAAAACAAAATACTGTAAAATGATAGTAAAGAATCACTGGACTATGTATTTTCCAGTTCTGATTTTTCAGCCTTCTAGAAAAATCTTTACCAGAAGGTGATCATTAAAAGTTAATCTTTTTTTCAGTCTGAAATACTATAATTAAGCTTTTGAATAGCTTCATCCTTTGTTCTACCTTTCTGCATCGAGTTATAGCTTAGAGAAAATGCTGAAGGAGCATATAACATCCATATGTTATGAAGAAGTGCACACAAGCAATGGTCAAATGCCTCTTGCATTTGACTCTACTGGCTAGTTGAAAGTGTACAAGCTGGTAAAAGAAAAAACAATTAATGAGTATTTATATTTCATCTACATTCACAACACCTTTAAACAATGACAAAAATAAACAAATTCTATTAAAGAAAATCAGATTTTCATCAGATTCCATACCTGTTTTATGATTGCTGTCATGGTGTCGAGCATTATACAGCTGTTACAAACCCAGCCAGCTAGAAATCTGAACATCAGACTGAGGAGGCTCTGTTCTCACTATATTTGGATTGGATACTGAGGATCTGCATTTCAGTATTTGCTATGTAAACACAGAATTACCCCAAATGGAATTCAGTTAAAACAGAAAGAGAAGCTGTTCCTAAAAGCTGAAGTTATTATGAAAAAGAATAAACATCCTACAATTCTTGATAGTTTATAATATAGTGAAAATGTAGACGTGCAGTCATGGTCGAAGTCTTGAATCTGTGTTTGGAATATCCAAGACACTAGTTTACATAGATGACAATCACTGTCCAAATTTAGTTTTAGATTCTCTGATTGGAAAAATGTTAAATATAGTAAAGTTCTTGTTCCACTGCCAGTTACAATCTGAGCTTAGGTACAGGAAGAAACCAATGCAGATTTAAATGTACTATAGATTAATATTTGCATAGCATTAAGTTAAGTGCTCACATACCTGACTTAAGAAGGACCATCATCTTCACTGCTGCCATTTGAGATCCCTGGATTAAGCAAAGTAAATTTATGAATAGTTATTTTCAAAATGAAATAATGTTTATAGGCTGGTTTTATATCCTTTAGAAAGCAAAGTAGGTGCCATCCATTTCCCAGTATACTGAAGGTTGAAAAAGAGAATATTCATGATTTGTTTCAAGTTCAATTTTTCATTTCTTACTCAGCACTGTGTCTTTTTAAACTTGTGTGCTCTTCCTATGAAATGTAGAGTTTCATATTCAGTCATATAAAACCAAGAATAATGCTTCACTTTTTATTTGGTAGTCTTACCTGACTACAGCTTTATCTTTGTTCTGTTCAGTATTCCCAAAATAAACAAATAAACAAAAAACAGAATTTTATATTTATCATTTTTATATTTTATTATTCCACAGTCCTAGTAAGCATTTGACATGGAGTTCTGTTGGAGGCACAATGCTGTAATTATTGGACCTGAATTTGGTCCAGAGTAATGAATATTTTGTTTTCAGGGCTCCATGACTAACACCATGAGTAAATGCAAGTCACCACCATATGAAGCTGCACCTCTGGAAATATTAGTAAAGATCTTGTATAACACATTATTTCCAACAGAAAAAAAAAGGTATGAGATAGGTAAAATAAGCTCAAATGTACAATTTTTACATAAATAAGCTTCTTTATTTGATCTTCCTTTTCTTGATGACTTTAGCAGGGTTGCTCATTTATATCAAAACATACTCCTAAAATTATTTTCTTAATGACTTAATAACATTGCTCAGTTGATAATAGGCAGCACCATGACACAGCTTCTATATGTATTCAAGGCCCTGGTAATGTACATTTTTAGTACACGCAGGACATCTTAAGTGGAAAATTACTGGAGGCAAATTTTAACATCTCACAGCAGGGTTTCTACTTATACTATAGCCATCATTTAACAAGTGAATAGGAAATACTCATTAATTTTTCAATTAATTGATTGTTTAGCTTTCAAACTGGAGATCCATTTCTGAGCAGCTACACACTATAAAAGTATTGATCCCATGACTAAAACAATTCTTCTTGAAGCAAATAATCTTGAAATGGAATCACTATTTTTTTCCCCTCTGGCAATAATATATGATCAGAGGAAGAAATACATTAACTTGCATATCTGTATGTAACCAGATATTTTAGTGTTTGTCATGCGTTTCAAATTTGAAAGAAGTTTAATGACTGGCTAGGTAATCAAAGGACATCACTTTGGGGCTGCTAAACATGCTCTGAAACATTTAGTATTATTAATAAAAAAATTAGGTTGACTCTTGATAGATATATCACTAAATGCCCTGGTAGCATTTAAATAGTAAATTGTTAAAATTCAATAAATAGGTCAATATGCAATTGATGGGGAAGCTGATCCATCCGGGTTACTACATGGCAGCATCTTTCTTTGGAGAAACCCTGCCTAGAAAAGAAAAGTGTGTTTTTCAACTCATTTCATAAATCATTTTGACAATAAACACTAGAGATTGTCTCAAGTTGCAAAATTCACTTCCAGATCTGGAACTGCATCTCACCAGTTTTCAAAAACTCATTTTTTTTCCTTCTTACTATTAACAGAAGAGCAAGGTCTATGTAAAATAAAGTTTTCATTAAAGAACAAAGTATGGAGCTGTATAGTTTGATCTTTTTTTTTGCATTCTCAAATATAAAATCAAGAACTACTATCCTTGTGAACTAATCTCACTTTAAAATGTAGTACAAATCACTGATGCTTCTCCATTGCCTCATGTGACATATTTTTATGTCTTGAGGGCAGCACAGATCAGAGCTTCTTTTCTCTAGAATTGATTTACACTGTATGTCAACAATCCAGAATAAAAGATAGCTTGATGAGCTCTGGGAAAATATATTTACCTAGTAAATATAACTTCATAACCAGATCTTCAGTATTATCTACTTTAAAATGAGCCCCCAAAGAATATCCATCCCCAAAAACTCAGATGTAAAGAGGAACTAATAGATTTGATTTCACCTCTTGTAGATAATAGGTCATCCAGTTTCACACAGTTATACCTGCAGAGTCTAATAACTTTTGTAGAATGAAAATTCCTCGCTCAGTCTGTTTCTCAGTCTGAATGGAACATGTCACAGTACAGGGGATCCTCTGCTTCCCAGTACTCTGTTTTTGCAAGTGTTAATTATTCTCATTCCTCCCTCTCAATACTAAAATAGAAAATACGGTTGTAAAATTCTGGTTTATTTCTAGCTAGAACATATTTTTATCATTTTCCCTAGACACTAGTTTTATAAAACTTACTTTCCATGCTAGACAAAAAAGAAAAATTAAACTCCATCAGTTTACTTCCTCAACTGTCCTTACTCAGGATAGTCAATTTATGTGTCATTGTTTAGGATTCAGTAAGTAGGCTGGGCTCTTTTAAGCTTATTATGGTATGGTAGGTATGATCTTCAAGCCCTGAAATATTCTGTCTGCATTTTTCACAGACCCTAAGATGTCAATACCTATTAATTAATGTAAATATCACGACTGGACGTTTTCTCATTAACAATTCTGATGCCAACAATGGGAAAAAGATTTGATCTCCTAATTCTACATAATCTATTGTGCCTCATTCCATCCACTCTTGTCACAGAACCAGATTGCAAGTTTATAATCAATTGTTTATTTTCTGTGATTTTCAAATGAAATTAAAAAGACATGAAATGAAACTGTGTCTTGAAACGACTTCAACAGTTGATCTTTATATATTGGTCTAGCTAACATAAAATCTTTCTTATTATGTCAGCCAAGATGACATATATTTGCAGTTCTTGCATATATCAAAGGTTGAATGAGTCATGGACAGCTTTAGAATGGTACAAACATGGCAAGAAATGTGACAGCTGTCTTTATCCAGGCAAAGGTCAGTTCAGCTTTACTGAATCTTTGAATGACGTCAACACCATACACAACTAAACTAAAAATCATCAGGCTGATATTTTTTCCAGGCATTCATTGTTCTTCCCAGCTTCTTGCAACAGTTTAACACAGTAAAAAGAAGGAGACATAGAAAAGCAATTTCTTAGGAAAGCCATGAGTGTTAATTCTTGAGGAATAAACCCCCAAAAGATAAATCTTAACAATTGGCATGGTTTTTGTGCTTATTTTGGCATCTATACAGCATAGAACTTCCTGATTACTCCTTCTTTCTGAAGCAGATTTGAGCACAGCTACCATTTCTCCCAGGATTCACTACACACTTGATGGGAAAATGTAAGCAAGTGCATCCAACTTGCTACATCATATTGCAAGAAATCTGTAACCAGTTTATAGAAGATCCCAGATTTTTATTGCATCATTTTCCCACCTTATATTTTCCTATTCATTTCTGCTAAAATTCATTTCTCCTAAAATTATTATAGTATTTAGACAAGTAGAAGATCCACAGGGAAAAAAAGAAAGCAAAAATAAAGCTCCTTAGGTTTTATGGCTTAGAATTTTTTTTCAAAAACATGCAAATGGAAACGACTTTTGTAGATTAATTTTCCAGTCCAAGCTGAATGACACTTTCATGTTAAAAGGTCTATTATTTATTTGTGTTCAGGGTGTGTCTCAGTGGGACTAAAATGTACTTCATAGCAATGATAAGATTTACTTGGCTGGTCGTTTCCATCTGTATAGATATTAGAGATAATACAGAGAGTAAAAGCATCATGTACAATTAAAATTGTTCATCTATCATTAAAAACAGGATTCATCATATACCAATTCATCCTTTGGATTAATTCCCATACTGGATTTCATTGTTTCTTTTATTATCTAAACATTGTACAGTAAACTAGTTAAACAGCCCACATAAACACCCACAAGCAAGATTAATAATATCTCCCCTGATCTTCCTGTCTTGTCTTTCAAGGAGAATCTAAAAAAAAAAAGAATCCTAGATATTCTTCACTGCTGCTTTGAGTGTCTCATAAAAAGAACTCAGTCTGAGAGAGGGTGGACAAGCAGCTGACGATTAACTTGCCACATTCTCAGATGTCTGTGTTCTCTGAAGAGCAGTATATACCCTGAAGTATTTTTCAATGGGCATAGATCATAGATGTCCTGACATCACGTCTTACTACCTCCCATTGCCAACTCCAGCCTTCTGCTTCCTGTGCAGTCCTTACACTAAAGACTATTGCTCTGAGTGCAATAATGTGGGTTTGGGGATACCAGAAGTGTGGTTCCTGTACCTGTAAGAGTTTCTCCTATGGTGCAGCTGTAACAGTTGATGCGTAGGTAAAGGGCTTAGTAAACTCCTGATACCAAACCCATCAGTTTCATATCAGTTTCATATTTGTAAAATTCAGGTGATTTGTCAAAAAAAGAAGTGGCACTGCTAAATGAACACACAGATATGGGCTTTCATATGGGCTTTACTAAGTATTTCCTGATGAAGGGGAAATAATTACTGAACTAACTGGATTATGCAACAAGACTAGAAGTCAAACTAAAGCTCAGAATATAATTTCTGTATAAATCCTGGTTTCATTTATTTCATTTTCTATGGCTGTGTATTACTTATATTTTAAGCAGCGCTAAGAAGTCATAATATTTATATTTTGATCTAATTTCTATGTGCTCACCTAGGCTGATTTAATTGATTTCCTTTTTAAAAACAAACTTTACAGATGATGCCCTTGATTAAAATCTAAGATTGAACTCCATATAGCACTAGAAAAAACTGGTTCAATGATTCCCCTCATTAAAGAGGAGAGTATCAGTTTTAGAGGGGAAGTAGCAGTTTGGAGAGCTCTTATATGCCAGAGATACTGGGTTAATTGTCACCAGGGCATGTCAGAGGCAATTAAGAGACAGGTGAAGGAAGGAGCTGCAAACTGGAGATAAGAATGAGCCCAAGTCCACAATAATCTCATAGTTGGCAAAAGTTAGTGTGCCCTAAGGTACAACAGCTCATGCTGACCCCAGTACCTTTTGTTTTCTTGGAAATAAATGTACTGTACATGTAATGGGAACGTGATCCTGCTCCTGAAGATACTTAGTCAGAGGTGTGAGTATATGAGAAATCTACAATGCTAGACTCCCAAAGACAAGATGAGGATTTAAAATCACCTATTCCTTCATAATTAAAAGGATTTATTAATTTCATCTAGAATAAGAGAAAAGGACAAGTAGGTCCTCTGGGAAAATGATAGTTGACCTCTTTTCCTTTTCCATGAATGTACAATAATAGCAAGCCTATCCTTCGTGAATCTTCACAATTCTTTCTCTGGTCTTTCCGTTCTAATTTTACTCCTTTTGTCATTCCATGGCAGCAGCAGTCAGACTTTTGATCCTTATGCAAGGGAAGGTAAAATTAGTCCATCTGGCTAAGAAGTCTCAGGCCAGCCTTAATGAAAGTTGCATGTTCTATTACAATTCAACATCAAAACACCATGCCTATTATGTTGTCATATGGTATTATTGCATTTTCACTTCTGAGCCTAAGGAAATATTTTCTTGAAATCCCATGAAAAAGTGCAAACAAAATTGGCAGAGAATCTGATCATACTGTGAGTGGCCAAGGGTAATTTGCTTTTATATCATTGATTTATAACATAATTTTGCTTTATAACAGATAATAGCTTGCTGAGTTTTACTGAAGCAAGTACTAAGATTAAAAGGAGGATAGAAGAGAATCCATGCTTACAGTAGGCTAGATAAAATTTGAGGATTATCCAACTTGGTTCTAGATGTACAGTGATAATCAGCTAACATCAAACACATGCTGAAACAAAGAATCATGCATTGACATTTCTGAAATATTTTGCCTCCATGGTGAAAACAGTGAGCAGAAATGTAGACTGAAAGCATGTGAGCTTATATACACACAAAATACACTTTGTGGTGAACCATTTTGCCTAGGATTCTCTAAAGGAGACAGAGTCAGTTTATAAGGGACATGCTGAAACACACTGTGCTCCCATATTTCAGGAGTTAAGTTCCCTTTATAATGCAGTGATATCTCACTCTCCTCTTTTTATTCAGAAATCATGGCTAAAAGTTGCTGCAGGCATAAGACTTAAGAGGCTGCTTATAATGACTGATGGAACCCAGAAAAAGGTAACGAAGCACAAACTTGATAAGCCTTCAGTAAATAAATAACTTTCTGTTTTTGAGATTAGAGTAGGTGAGGTGGTTAGTGCTCTGGAAATGAAAAAAGACAGCTAATGTAAAATAGAATATTAGAATGCTTTTATTTTGTTTTTTATTACAAGGCAGATAAGGCAATAAATAGATCCATATGAGTCTGTTATTTGGTCACTAGCAACTAAATGCAAATTTTGAACTTTAAAGGAAAAGGAACATATATTTCTATCAAGGGTAACTTTCACTGAAATTAATTCTTTAAGACTTAAGTCTGAATGTCTTCCTTAGTAAATGTAACACCATCTTTACTTCTGAGATTTTTTTTATGAAAAGACATTTCTTATATTTACAGTCCTTTGCAAACAAAAGAGCTTTCAGCTGTTATAAATTTTTTTGACTGCTTTTATCCTCTTCATCCAGATTTTTCTGAAGGAAGTTAATAGAGGTCATCTAGATAAATGATTACCCTTCAGAACTGGAGGACCTTTTGATCAGTAAATAAAGCTGCAGAAGAAAGATGTTATGGTTAATTCTAGCTGGATCGTGGGACTTTTTTATCAGGAAACAACATCCTGTGTGATTCAGGCTTGAACTACAGCTTTGCTATTAACTTTGAAAACAATGCATAGATGAACTACTCCAGAAGCTCATCATGGCATATAATTGCTGTAATAAAGATAAAAATCACACAACATGTAATTTATTTCTAGCTTTTTGTTGTATTAATTGTGGTAGTAACTAAAACCCAAAACCCCATTTTACTAAACCCTGTAAAAATTGATGACTGAAGAATGTATCTGTACAATTCTGACTAATCTCAAAAGAAGATATGGGCATTAATGGGAATTATTTTTAGAAAAAGATTAAAAAATAATGGTGTGCTGTGTGAAAGATAATATAGTTGTCTTTCCATGCAACTAATTAATTTCCAGATTTCAGTACAGTCCCATAAAACCCCTTTCTTGATTACTACATTGCTTATTTTTTAAATTCTTTTGCTTCAAGTGACATTTTTGTCTTTATGGGACCAAACATAGGCTGCTTAATTTTAAAAAGCATTCACTGGATAGCTGGTAAGTCCTAATGAATAATGAAGAGTTATCATCTCCATAAAGTTGTCCGATGGTGATAGCCATCTGTATTCACTAATGAGGTTTCAAGGCCTGAGTTTCATGCATGCTTCATCAGCACTTAAATGGTCCCGTTCTGGATCTTTTTGGCTAATACCATGTTACCTCATGCTAAATGGTCTTTTTGACATTTAGTAGCTGTGCTTGCATTTGAGCTTGAGCTCACAGTGGCTTCAGGTAGTAATCTACCACCTGAATTATTTTAGACTATCAGGTCTTTGGTGGTGAGACTCTTTATGTTCTGCATTTGCACAGTGTTATGATAAGAACATAGAAAAGAATAAAGCTAATGGAGATGACAGTGGAGTAAATCAGGACAACAGAGCTTTCAGAAACATTTTGTCTGACA
Organism: Corvus moneduloides; assembly: GCF_009650955.1. NCBI lineage: Eukaryota > Metazoa > Chordata > Aves > Passeriformes > Corvidae > Corvus > Corvus moneduloides. The sequence continues at coordinate 136,305,119 of NC_045476.1, read as the reverse complement.
TAAATGATACAACATACAGTTAGTCAGGACCAAAGAAGGAAAAGGCATCAATAGTCAACATGACTGGCAATTTGTAGGTTTGTATGAGTGTTGGTAAAATACTCTTTCATTATTAGCATTTTCATTACTTCCACAAGCCAGCACACACATGAATCTCTGCTTCTCACACTTCATCCCTGCTTTAGCTGTGTAAGGTGTAGCTCCTGAGATGTCTGAGGATGAGGGAGATGTCTGGATGTTTCAGTTTGCAGAATTCCCTGCATAATTTACATGTTTTGAAACATGTTTTACTACAAACTGTGTTAAAACAGTGCATAGTTGAACTAGTCCAGCAACACATAATACATTGAGCTGAAACTACAAGAGCCATCTAATTTCTTTCAGCTAAAAAGAAAGGAACTGCTGCATACATGTGATTGAATATGCCTTCAAAAGATCAATGCAGACCACTCTTATTTTCTTTGCCTGGATCTTACCAACTGCTATTTCAAAAGCAAGACATTCTGAACATGGCCCTAAAAACTCACCAAAGATAAATTTTTTTTGAAAATGAAATGTAAATTATGAGACAAATATTATCATTAACATCTGAAGTAATCCCAAGCACAAGTACAGGCTGGGCAGAGAATGGATGAGAACAGTCCTGAGGAGAAGGATTTGGTGGTGTTCATGGACAAGCTCAGCATGATACAGAAGTGTGTACTTGCAGCCCAGAAAGCCAACCACATCCTGGGCTTCATAAAAGAAACACGACCAGCAGGTTGAGGAAGGTGATTCTCCCTCTTTACTCTGCTCTTGTGAGACCTCACCTGGAGTGCTGCACCCAGCTCAGGTTTCCCAGCATGAGAAGGATGTGGACCTGTTGGAACATGTCCAGAGGAGAGCCACTAAGTTGATCAGAGAGCTGGAGCATCTCTTTTGTGAAGACAGGCTGAGACAGCTGTTGTTGTTCAGCCTGGAGAAGGGGTTTGATAGAAACATTATAGTAACCTTCCAGTACCTGAAGGGGGCTTCAAGAGATCTGGAGAGGGACTTTTGCTGAGGGCATGTAGTGATAGGACAAGGGGGAATGGCTTTAATCTGAAGGAGGGTAGATTTAAATTAGATATTAGGAAGAAAGTCTTTACTGTGAGAGTAGTGAGACACTGGAACAGGCTGCCCAAAGAAGTTGCAGATGTGCCATCCCTAGAAGTGTTAAAGGCCAGGCAGGATGGGCCCCTGAGTAACCTGATCTAGTGGAAGTTCTGTCACTTGGCTTGGAAAATGCAGCACTCTGCTCTCGGTGTTTCAATACAAGAGAGATGTGAAGACATTGGTAGAATTTCAGCAGAAAACAAACATGACTAAGGGATTTCTTCATTTTCAGTGAGGAAATACCAGAACTAAATATGTCTAATTTGGTCAAATGATAATATAGTGGAAGAACGTCTCAATTGTGTTAAAGGTTGTGGAATTAGAAATTCCAACTGGAAAGAAAGACAACCTTTAGTATTCAAATGATACAAAGTAACTGTGGTTATTGGGATATCAATAAGAAAAAAAAAACTAGGGAAACAGAAAATTAAATATAAAGACAAATTTCATTGAGAAATATTGATCCAGTTGCAACTTTATCAGCCTATGGAGAAAATACTGTATCTACAATTAACTAAGATTGAAAGAAAATAGGTCCACAAAATTACAAAAATTGTTAACTCTTCAAAAACAAAACAAAACAGAAAACAGAAAAGCAAACTGGATGTTAATTTTCCTTTGTTTTCCTCAAAACTAGTTATTTACTGTAGTAATTTTGAAATGTGGTAAAGATAAAAGCCTTTTATTATATAAACACTCAGGCTTTTAATCACCAAAACTTGCAGAAGTTCAAGAAACAGAGACTGTAGAATTTGCAGTCCAATTTTGATGCTGATGTGGCAATAGGCATGGGATGTCTTCAGTGGTGTTCTCATGCCTGTGGACAACCTGAAACTAGCAAACAAAGAAGAGAAGGCCAGGGTGACAAAGGCCAAATGAAGGTCCAGGGCTTCACATGCAACTTCATTGACAACTTGGACTGTAAAAGAAAATGAAAAAATGTGTTATCAAGATGAACAAAATTTTGTGAAACTTAAACTGCAGTTGTGATACTGCTCATTCTCTAGGACTTTGACATGCAAAAAAAATACCTACACAGAAATTAATTTCTCCCTCTTTAGGAATACTAAAATCGGATGGTCTGGCTTGGAACATAGATAAAACAAGGTTATGGTTATTGAGAAAGAGATTATTAAGAAAGAGATCTGCTGTATGTGGACAAGTACACAGATTACTTAGAAAAAGGTGTGTTGTTCAAAGTAGTTCTGTTCCTTGTTTCTCCATTTGAAAAATGTCTGAAGATTGAAATACTGACTTGTGGAAACTTTGTCTTCTACAAGCACAGTTTTAGTTGCCCTTCCAGAGCAGAGGTTTAATTAAAGGCATAGGAGAACGTACAGTACTGCGAAATATATGCATCCCACAGAACACACTGAAGGTATTGTGGTTTAGGAATGGTGTTCATTTGCTTGCTTTGAAATACAGGCTGAAAAGTATGGTAAAATATATCTTTAAAGGCTGGGTTTTGACAAAACAAAAAGCATATAAAATAGGTACCAAGGTTCAACTTACTCTAGCAGTGTGAAAACATAAACAAGCTAATTAAAATCTCCTACATCATTACTTTCTATGTGAAAAAAAAATCTAAAAAATTTAACATAAAATAACAGATCATTTTATTGTTGTCATTCATTTTAATAATTATTACATTTTTGTTCTGTATTCCAATTTATCTATGTTTGAAGTTTCTAATTAATGGGTATTAGAAGGGTTCTATAAAGCTATGAAATTCTGTAAGAGTGTATCAGTTTCCTAAAATTAAGTTATATACACTCTAACACCATTCAGGGGGGGTTTTTTTCAGAATAAATAGCATGTATGTTTCTAGCAACAAGAAATTATTTTTGTTAAATATAAATCTTTAATAAAACACTCACTTTCTTAATTCTATATCTTCTAAATTATTCCTGTGGTTCCTGAGAGAAAACTCATGTAAGTTTCAGTGTGATTCTTGAACACACATTTTAAATATCTTCTATTTATATTTAATTTACAGGAAATAAATATATTGAAAAATTCTATGAAGATATTTTTCTTATTAGATCTGCCTGCAAGAAATATTTGAAAACAAGTCCATTTAAAGAACTGGCTTTCAACAGCCCATAAAGATTATTAAACTGCAAAAATTATTAAATTGGTGTACAGAAAAAGCTACTTCTTTCTTGACTTACTAAATGACATTTTGTCCCTCTGGTGTACTAACATTATATCAAATTAACTTCAGTTTGCCAAAGTTCTGGAACTGATGTCCTAAAATACATCTGAAAAATCATTCTACTACTGATTTCTTTTTCTTTAGACAAATTTGCCATAGCAGTAAATTAAACATAATAGGCTTTATTGCATATTTGCTGTTTTTTCTTCATATAAACAGAAGACTGGCCATCTTGGGGCTAGTCTGTATGGAGATGATATGAAACATTAATATGAAGCAGTAGAAGGCAGGATGATACAGTCCGTAAGGTAGTTAGGTTAACGCTATTACTTCCAACCACATGAGTGCTTTTAGTTTGAAATAGTTATGTAAGAATACTGAACTTTAATTATTTTTCTCTGTTTTTAGCAGAGGGAGGTATACAGAGAGGTTTCACTTAATTTCCAAGAACATTCTGTACCATTTAATTTCCTGGCACAGTGAAATCCTAAATTCCTTAAGAAAACCAAGGCAGGTCTATTTTGTCACATTTGAAATTTTCTATTTGGAAAAGCAGCCTCCACTGGCAAAGAAGAGATTAAAATTCCATCCTTTGCAGCTGGTTTATAGCTGGAATATAAATGTGTTGTTTATGTGAGCTTCTTGCAGTCCACTTAAGAGTAATGTAAAACCTCCTATCGTATCTCTCTTATTAAGACAGGCTGAGAGAGTTGGGCAGGTTCAGCCTTGAAAAGAGAAGGCTCTGGGGAATATTTCAGTACTTAAAGAGACCTAAAAGAAAACCGGAGAGGGAATTTTTAGATGGACATGTAGTGGTAAGACATGGAAAAATGGTTTTAAATTGAAAGAGTGTAGGTTTAAGTGTAAGGGTGATATTTACTCCCACCACCTTTATTCGGAGGGTTGTGAGAACCTGGAACAGGTTGCCCAGAGAAGATGTGGATGTCCCATCTCTGGGAGTGTTCAAGGCCATACTGGATGGGGCTTTGAGCAACCTGCTCTAGTGGAAGGTGTCCATGCACATGGCAGAAGTTTGGAACCTCAAAGGTCCTTTCCAATTATGATTCTAATTGTGACCCATGTTTAAAACAAGCTTCACAGAGAAAATTGAGTCAGGATCCTATATGAAATTATTTTCCCAATAAACTTGAACTCAAAATTAAACAAAGACCTAACTGTAAATGGAGTATCATTAAAAAATATTTGCTTCTATCTCCTCAATAAATTGATTTGTCTAAGTTTCATATATTGAAAATGAAAAGTGAAATGCAGCCGATTAAGACTTTATTGAATTTGGAAAACTAACAATGACCTATCACTCTGATTTAGGGAGAACTGTCTGTCTGGCAATCACTTTCTAATAAAGTCTTTTTTTTTTTTTTTTTTTGTAGTAAACTGAAAATTTAACAAAATTAAAAAAAAAAAGCATTACGACTGAAGTTGAAATGTGAATATATGCACATAATAAAGCAGACTAAAGTGTTTTCTTTGTAGACATAAAAGTAGCATGTAAAACAAAAGGAAGAATTTGTTATTTAAGCGTCAGAATGTGTTGTCTATTGTTATCAATTTCTATGCAAGTGCTTGCATAGAAACAAGAATAAGGTACTTGGGGATCAATCCTATGTTTACTGGATTTCATAACAAAACTTATATTAATTTAAAAAGAATGCTAGATCTGGAAAAATACCAGTAAAGCATCTGGCATGATTAGCCGGAGAAAGGTTATTGCGATGAAGGGGAATCTAAAGCTTCTAAGAAGCCTGGTTATGAGGGTGTATATCTTTAAAGGTTCCAGTACTTGTAGTCTGGCTCATCTTCCATCTAAACATCTTCCTAGGGAGTATTACCAAAGGTTTCCTAGCATCTGTAATGTCACATAAGCCCTTCACAGATATTGGAATGACAGGGAGGGAGAGAGTTTCCAGCAGTCCTGTGGGGAAGGGGTAGACAGGGCTCATGAGGAAAGAGCCTGGAGTGACGTGAACAAAAAGGAACACAAATTCAACAAAACAGGGCTTAAGCAGAGTCACCTCAAGCGTTGGTGTGTAAGCAAGAAAGTGACAGTAGGCACATTATGATAGAAGCATCCAGACAATTTCAGGGAAACAAGCATGCTGGGGGTCCTCTCTGAAGTGCCTGCACACAAGTTTTCACGTGGAGAGGGGAGATTTCCTCCATCCAAGTGTGGGCAGATTTCCTTGACCTTTAGTGTTTGATTTGTCTGTCAGCATCTTAGGAAAGCCGAAACCCTCATGCCTGACCAGTCTGTCTTCATCCCTTTATGGGGACCCTTCACTGAACTGTTACTGGATCGGAGGGCAGTTCCACTGACTTATTCAGGAAAACACACCAACAGAATAAGGGAGACCCCTCAGCAGGTCTTCCCACTTTATGACCCTAACCAGGTCTTCCACTTTCATTTGAGTACATTCCCCACTGACAGCAACTTCCAAAGCCCCTGAAGTACTGTCACTAACAGTTTACAGAATAACACTCTTGATTAATATAAAATTATGATAGGTTAAACTTCGAGGATTGCCAGTGATAGTATCTGACTGCAAAAACTTATTCAAAGCAATACACAGACAAGCTCTAATCCCCAATAAAAGTATTCAGCAGGCATAGAGTACAGTTCCTACCCCATACACATCCCTTTGAGGGACAAGACAGGTTCAGTCCATCAGCTGACCCCAGCAGTTATGATGGAGTCTTCCCTAACTTTTCACCAGTCTCAGCTTACTTTTAAATTATTTTTTTATGTTGAAGTGGAGCTTGAATGATTCTTGTCATACCTTTGTAACTGATTGGTGTAAGTGTCCCATTTCACTCTTAAAGATAGTCAATAAAATATAAAGCACATGCCCAGTGAGAGGTGTTCATACCTTGGAGGCAGGTAACTTTGGGATGGACGTGTGAGTTTATATTAGCTAGGCTATAATGAACCAAGTTCATCTGAGGAGAGGGATTTCAGCACAGTTTTTGGCTCAGCAGTAAGACATCTTCTATGTCCTTTGGATGACTGGTGCCATGCAGTTTATCAGGTGCAAAGTACCATCGAGTTCCCCTCCTTGCAGGGATTTCAACAGAGCCTGGCCGTGTTTCCACTCTCCTCCACCCTCCACTCCATCCCTCTTAGCAGGTGCTTTAGGACAGATTGTGTATATTAGGAATCATCACAGAATAGGTTTTGCACATGCCAACCACGCTTCATCCAGGGAGTAGCGGCTGCACTTTACCCTATAATTTCCATGCCGTTATAACTCTGATAGGATGTGAATGTAACTTCTCAGTTTCCTCTAATTTCATCCCCAGCCATCCTTCCACACAAGTACATGCAGTGTGGGGAATAAACATGAGGAATTAGATATCTGTGGGCAGTTCTGGGGCTACGATCTTGTTGGGATCACAGAGATGTGGTGGGATGGCTTGCATCCCAGCTTGGAGTGCTGCAATATCAGCATGCAAGTATATCAGTGGCAAAGGAAAGATTAGGGCAAATGTGGTTTTGTGAGTGAATGGTGCAGGAACCTTGCTGACAGAGGACATTGAAAAGGTGAGATACTGAAGGTCTTCATTACTTCTGTCTTTAGAAGTAATTCCAGCCTTCAGAAGGATTCCACAGATGCAGAGGCCAGGGAGAAAATCTGGAACAAGGAAGACGTACTGTTGCAAGAGGATCAGTTCAGAGAATATTTAAGCAAACTTGTCGTACTTAAGTCCATGAGCCCTCATGGGATGCACTCAAGTGCACTCAAGGAGCTGACTGATTTACCAGAAGATTGATAAATCAAAGATAAAACCAAGCTTTTCATCATCACTGAAACATGATATAAGGAAAAGTTTTTAAAACTCCAACACAGGGCTAGAAGAAATTTGAGCAAAAGAATTGGACTTCAGAATGAAATTGTAGAGAAAATAGAAGGGAGATTGAAAGAAGTAGGTAAGAGGTAGTTACCAAGACGTGTATACATATAAAGTAACACGTGCAATAAAGAAGTATGCCAGGAAAGGAAAGCAAAGGAAGTAAGAAAGCAGTGTCTATACATACTTAGAAGAAAAAGAGCATGGTGAAGAGGCAGAAACTCTCATAAAATACAGTAGGTAAGAATTAAACAAAAAACTTAAAAGACAATTTAAAAAAAATTTTAAAACTTAAAAAACTTTAAAAGACTGAATTTTAAAATAGCTATTTTCACTTTTTTCTCTTTAAAAATGATGAAAAAAAAAGATAAGAAATAATAATATGAAAGTATATTATGCCAGAAGCAGAAACAGTGATTAATGATAATAGCTGAAGAGACTGAGACCAAAGAGTAAACAGGGTATCTTCCCACATGCTGTTTGAACAGTGAATAATTCATAGAGAACAATCAGGATCCCACTGCTGTGAAAATTATTTTAGGATCCACCTTTTGCAGTAGGAAATTGCCCCAGTAGCTAATCTTTAAAGTTATGTTTACAGTTCTCTTGGACAGAAGGAATGTCAGAAACAGTGTAAAAGAAACACAGTGAGGAGTAAAATTACAGGACCAGTAGGACTGAGAGGCGTAAATTACCATGCTTTCATGCCTTTCAGACTGAGAACTCTGAAAACTAAGCCAGGTTTGTTAAATGCCAGCTCTTAACTAGTCAGATGCTGAAGTTTTTGAAGTTTCCTTAACTTGTCACATCTAATTAGTGTGACGACACAGTTCTGATACATTTGTCCATAGAACATCAACTGCTGAGAAGTCTTCAGCAACTAAATCTTCAACTTCTCCCTTATAATTGATCTATGAAAACAGTTCTCTGTAGTAGATACAAAGAAAGAATGTGGAACTGAAGCCAAATCCATGTGACAAATTTCTATGGCATAGGTTTTTTGAAGACTGGTATAAGGTTTTATTGACATCTTCCAAAAGTCTGCATGTAGCTTTTCTTGTGCATGCAGACATATATGTATGAACTCATTCATATTTATGCATGCACACTACTTCTGCTTTCACACTAGAACAACCTGTAAAGTTTTATTAGCAAAGTTGGGCAGCCATGCAACTTCTTTGACTAGTACCTCCCTGTAAAGCATAGAAGTTTTACCTAACGTAGAACACAGAGTTAAGGTTTGACAATTATGAACATCTCTAAATAAAACAATTCCACTCTGCCATTTAGCAAGATAACTAAGGAAAAAAACCCAAAGGTTGAGTCTATTAATTTCACTAGTGCCTTCATATCTTATTAGATAAGTGTTCCTTTTTTGTTTTATTCTTTTATTTATGGTAACCTTTTTATAGGGTTTTAGATTTTTAAAAATCTAAACCATAAGGAGAGGAAAGATATGGGCATCTAGATATATGTGTCTCATGGAAAAATGAGAAATGTTACTTTTCAATTCACTGTACCTATTTCTTAGTGAATAAAACCAGAAACTATGAAATGATTCACTAACACAGTGGATGATTAACATTTAATCTAATCTCTTTCTAAATCATTCATATAAATTAGTTTATATGGGATTCATTCACCTGTCCTGATGCTAGTCATTTTAAAAATAACTTGCTGCTTGTCAGTCTGCTAAATAATGAATTCTCATCAGTTCTGTATTCCCTTGAGAGTTATTTTGAAATGCAATCTGTTATGTGAAATACATGTTCCTGATTAAAAAAAAGACATGAGAATATGAGCTCTAAAATCATGGCGTCAGTTTTTAGAATCAAGCTTTACAAAAATTTTTCTGCTACCACTGAGCAGTCATGCGACCTTCTCAGGTTGCCTGTGATGCTGCCCAATCCCTTTCCCTCTTCCCCTTCCCCCCTCCCAACCCCCATCCTGCCCCTTGCCAGGTAGATGCCAAAAGCTGACTCAATGTATTTCCTCCCTGTGTGGTGCCCTCTTTCCCTACATCATTTAGCTCTTGCTACATGCAGCCCTGAACATATTTTGTTTTGGAACAAAGTTATATATCTTGAAGAAGCTCTTGGTGTTACAAACCCAGGGAAGAGCTGCTTCAGAACACAAACTGTGTGGTGGCCAGTGAGCCTATGGAACAAGGGACAAGGAGAGTCCACTGGTGAGATAGTCCCTAGTACCAAAGATTCCTCCCCAGGTTAGGGCGAACAAAAGAGGCTTTCCCCAGGATGCTTTGTCCTGCTATGTTAATGTACCCCAGTTCTGCTTCCCTGGTTGGCCCGTTGGCCTCCCCGCCCTTTGTTACTTTCTGCCCCATGCCCTAAAAAGTTCTCCACTCCCTGTTCCCCCATTGGCCCTTGCCCCATCACCACTCCCTCAGAGTTTCCCTATTGGCTCCCATACCCTAGTCCCGCCTTTGTACCGCCCTTGTGCCCTCAGATCATTGGCCTCTGATGCTCACTCTGCTCCCACACTTAAAACTGGACCCTCCACTTGTCTTCATCCTTGGAACCCTTCATGAGCGTGGCTGCAATAAACCCTGTCCGTGGAACATTATACGGAGACCCTTCCCGGCTCTTTGTCGTCAACCCATTTTCTGGAGCTATCCGTGTGTGTGCGTGTACGCGCCTGAGTGTGTGGTGGTCCTGCCGAGCGGCTTCGCCTTGGAGATGCTGTTAGGAAGGTCATGGCACCTCGCGCTCCGACACCAACAAGCCGCACGGTCCGCGACAAAACTGTCCTGAGTTTGTCAGTGTTCTCACTAATCCTGGTTTTCTTTGACAACAGACTCACTGATACTTTTTATCATCTAATTCGTTATGGCCCGAAGTAAAAAGAATTTGATGTGTTATCTAGAGTAGAGAAGGACACAATCAGTCCCATGTCAACAGTTCACCCATGACCAGTGAACATGAGAGAGTTCTGCTTATTTTTAAGATTTAATCTGTATTGGCTGTTGACTGTAAATTGTACAAACAGTGAAAGACTGCTTGATAAACTGCTTGAAAAAATAAAGAGGCTGCTGAACACATCAAACATTGGTGCATTTTCAAAGCAGCAAAAAACTAAGTTAGAGTTTAGTGGTTTGTATTTCGCCATTACTATTTTTAGAAACAGGAAAGAACATGCAAAACAGCCATGTCTATATTATAAATTGTCAGGCTCAAGTTTAGGTCAGGCATCAGTAAATTTATTTCCCAGATATTAAAAAAAAACAAAGAAAAGTTTCAGTGTCCCAAGTCTTCAAAGTTTTAAAATCCTGATTTAATCCTAAGAGACCAAAGGATTCTTCTAATTAAACTCTAGTAAATTTAGGATGCTGCAGCTATAAACACTTGATTTTCCTATCGTAATCCAGAATCACAGATGCTTTAGCCAGAAAGCTGACTTGCTGTTTTTTAGTAAACCTTTCTTTTAGTCATCTGATTAATTCTTGGTTTTATTTGAGTCAGTCCTAACCTACTCTTTTTCATTGTTTGGTTCACTCCATATTTCAATCTACCAAGTCAGACTCCCTGTGCTAATCACAGAGAGGAAGGCTGCTGCTGACCTTATGTAACATGCATTTATTGAAGACAACACAGGTAAGGTACTTTGCATCAATTACAGGTCAGATCCTGTGTCCAGAGACAGTGCATATGCACTTACTCATGTCATCAACTTAGATGTACTAACATAAATGCAAACAACTGGGATGTAAGTACTGTTCTGAGCATTCAGTGTAACCTTCCTTACCCACTCTTGATTTCCCAAGCCTGCATAGTCTGAGTTTCACAATAATTTAAGCTGAGACTACTGTAATAATTAGTTGTCTTCCTGTCCTTATAGGTTCAACTCTAATTGTGTGGTCCTAAATCTTTTCTATATGTAACCTGAGTGGTTTATTTGACTCCTTTGTGAAGCTCATCATGAGCAAGGAGGAAATTAATCCACCAACAAAACAAGCGAGTGTCTTGTGTTCTGGTGTTGACACAAGTAAGGAAGAAGACATTTAGGGAGGGAGCATGGCAGATTCATATTCTGAGCTCATAATGCACCAATACATATATTTTTTTCTTTATTACACTGTATAAATATTAGCTCAATATAACCAGGATGACATTTATGCAAATGCATTTCATATGATCATTCCACATTCTCACTGATTAGCTCTGTTTCTTCATCTGTTTAATGTTTTGTATTTTCTGCATCCAAATAGTAGTCATCCTAATTTCATTGCATATTTTACCTGTGTGGTGTGCATATCCAGAGTAGGAACATTGGTAGAGACAGAAACAGAGTATCATGGGAACACTTGCTTTCTTTAGGTTTATCTTACATAATTTTTCTGGGTTGTCTGTTTCAAAAATCCTGCTGTCTTCAAAAGTAAGGGAAGCAGAGAAGTATTCTTAAATGATTGAAAGACCTGGACACATGCCCTTCTGAACACAGATTCTGACATCTTTCTACTAAAGTTGTCTCTTGTGCTCATGTAATTTTTTTTACTGCACTCGTTTTCACCCCTTCATGATGAAGTATTTTCTTTTCATTTTTAATGAGGCTCCCTTTCCTTTAATTGTCCAGCAGAAGACACCAAGATATAATAACAAAAAAGACCCCTAGATAAAATAAATTCATTCTGAAGTAGGCATCAAGAGAGCAGTCAAGACTGAAGATAAATTTCTGCTGCACTTTTTCATGCCAAATAATGCCATATACTAGGCAACAGGGAGGTTTGACCTACATTCATGTCCAGATCCAGTGAGAAAGACATCTTTCAGTCAGCATAAGGAATACACAACCACAGAAATGCACAGACAGAGGTGCAACATGTTAAGAGATAAACACTCAGAAAAAATTTTATGACAAAAACTTACAATGCTGCCAACATCAATATCTGAGTAGCTTATCTTCCTGCTGCACACACAATAGTCAAAAGTAGGTTTAGAAAGGTTTTAGCTTGCATCGATAAAACATTCCTTAGATTGTGATTCTTGTGTTTGATAAATGTTGTTTCCATGTAAATTTTCACGGGAGAATTACATGACATGATTTTTTACTTTACAGTAGCCAACACCAAAACATGTCAAGACAAGCAAATAATTGATAAACTTATTTGACATCTTGGAATCAATGTTTCATAAAATGCTTTTACAGACAGAGAAAAAAAAGGGTTTCTTTAGCGAATTTAAGCCTTGTGCTGTTTTTAATTTTAATTTTTGTTTTTGTTCTTTTTTTCCCTGACGTGATGTTTCCAGGTGTTAATTTTTTTCAATTAGTTTTTATCTTTATATTTACTCTGAATTCAGCAGTTATCATAACTTGAAACATCACAGACAAAGATGATGTACCCAAGTCCTTAATTTCTCAGTGTTTTGATGACTTAAATGGAGGAGGTGTATGGATGTAATCACAACACATGCAAACCAGAGTCTACTGAATCCATATCCCATACATTATACTTTATGGACTAGGATTCATGGCTTTTATTTCTTGGCCAAATGTCTGAAATATTTTTTTAATAAAAATTTCCTACAAATACATCTTAATAAAACAAAAGGAAGTTGTTCCAATTCATTGGAATAAAAAGTAGAAATAGAAAAAAATAATTGTTGATAAATTACTTAATAATTTGTAACATTTATTTCAGTATTAAGAAAGGTCGCTTTGACATAAAAGATAAAGCATACACTTGGAACAAAATCTATTTCCTTCAGAGAAACATCTACTACTGGCTTTACGTTATGGATCATTGCTTGAATACGGGCTACTGGCCACTATACCACTTACCTGGATGAAACCCCTCATTGAATCAAGGTAACTTTTTGTATTTTAGGAGAAAAATTTGTTTCCGCTTTCTCAATACACAGTAGAAGGAGTCCACATGGTTATGCTTACTAAAAAGAGAGCTGAAAAGGAATATAAAGTTATATCTGCCTGTCTCAAGTACAATTGTATGAGCAAGCAGCTAAAAGAGACAATTCTCAGACCTGTTTTATTATCAGAAAAAAATATGATTCAATTGTTGATGTATTCTCATCATACAGCAAAGAATGGTTAATACTGGTGAAGATATGCAGTGAACAGAGAGAGCAAACTTTCAGGTTCAGGTATCAGAGTAGGCCATATGGCCTCATCCTGAACCTATAAACAGCTTCTCCTTTGAGCTCATTGATGTTTGCCCAACAGTTATACCAGCAAGGGCTAGAAATGTTTTGCTTCTTGACACTGCCAAAGGGGAGATAAGAATAATAAGATTCTAAACTCATCAATGTATCTGAAAAATGTAGCCCTGGTATCTGAAAACAAAAATCTTAGTTCAGAATTTGCCAGTCAAGCAATCAATATGTTCAGAAAATTGTCAGTATAAAATAAAACAAGAATAACATAACAATTAACAGATAGGCTCTGTTACCAGTCCCATCACATTCCACCACCCTCTGCTCTCACTAGATAGGGGTCCTTCTGAAGTACACTCCATCCTTAAATGAGACTGCTATGAAAAATTACTTAAGATGGGTTGATGAAAATGGAATAGGTATTAAAGAATGCTATCAAAAATGGATTATCACAAAGGCAGGGCACACCGAGACAAATAAATAAAGTATATTTAAATTTGAATTTTAATCATGAATTAACACTGCAGGTAGAAGAAAGTTTTGATGAAAAAGCTATTAGCTGAACATATTGGATTTTTGGAAAGGAAAGCTGGTAGGAGTAGCCAAAACTACAAGGGGCCATGTGGCCCTTCAGAAGGACCTTGACAGGTTGGAGAGATGGGCAGAAAAAACAACTGAAATTTAATAAATGCGAGTGGAGGTCCTGCACATGGGGAAGAATAACCCCATGCACCAGTACAGGCTGGAGGCTAACCTGATGGTAAAACTCTGTGGAGAAGGATCTGGAGCTCCTGGTGGACAAACTGTCCATGAGTCAGCAGTGTGTCATTGTGGCCAAGAAGACCATTGGTGTCATGGGGTGCATTAGGAAGAGCATTTCCCGCAGGTTGAGGGAGGTGTTCCTGCCCCTTTACTCAGCTCTGGTGAGGTGTCACCTGGAGTGCTGTGTCCAGTTCTGGGCTCCTCAGTACAAGAGAAACATGGAGCTCCTGGAGTGGGTCCACTGGAGGGATACAAAGATGATGAGGGGACTGAGACATCTCTCTTATGAGGAAAGGCTGAGGGAACTTGGCCTATTCAGCTGTGAGGAAAGACGACTGAGGGGGACCTCATCAATGTATATCAGTATCTGAAGGGAGGTTGTCAAGAGGATGGAGCCAGGCTCTTCTAAGAAGTGCCAGCAATAGGGCAAGAGCCAATGACAGAAACTGGAACACAGGAAGTTCCACCTGAATATGAGAAAGAACATCTTTACTGTGTGGCTGACCACACACTGGAACAGATTGCCCAGAGAGATTGTGGAGTCTCTTTCATTGGAGATATTCAAGAACCTTCTGGATGCCATCCTATGCCATCTGCTCTGGGATGACCCTGCTTGAGCAGAGAGGTTGGACCAGATGACCCACTGTGGTCCCTTCCAACCTGACCCATTCAGTCATTCTGTGATTCTGTGTTTTCCATTGCCTGAGAGTGACGTCAGAAGAAAGTTACATATAGATAAACTGAAGCTTTGATAGCTTTATCTTTTACAGGAAGCAGGTAGATAGAAACATGTTAATTCAAACACTTAAGAAAAGTACCTTCTTGGGTGTTTTTCTGCTTTTTTTTTTTTGTGGCTGCCTATCTAGGGAATCTGTGTAGTCCATACTGTCCTAAAAACTTTCCTGTTTTATGTAACAAAGAAACAAAAGGTAAACATTACCTTCATTTGAGAAGCCATAATCAAGAATTCCTAAAATGTACAGTTAGACTATGAAAAGGAACAAACAGACAAGAAATAGAACTCAAGTCTCCTAGTGCTAACTTCTCGCATTTTTCTTACTCAATTTAATTCAAATGGGTTGGCGATTGAATCATGGACCCAGGCCAGCAGGGACTCTGAATCATTTGTTCAAAGAAATGAGCTGCTTTTATACACTTTTCTAAGGCATAGTATTTCCTTATATGGCGTGACCCATCAGCAACACATTTTCTCAATGTCCTTCTATGGGGTGGTCACTCACTGTTCACTCGCCTGTCAGCTCCCTGCAGGCTCCTCACCGTACGGGTCTGCTGTGTGACACCTCCTCCCCCCAGGGTCTGGTGGACACAAGCCTCTCTGTGCCGCCATGTGCTCCTTTGTGCTGCCATGTGCCTCTGCAGGCAGGTTTTACAACTCACAACCCAATTCTACCTTATAATTCTCCATACAAATGTCTATATCAACAGTCCCTCAAAGCCCAATATGTGGAATAAAATACTTTTTCACCTCAGTCAATACAAAACAAGGCTGGGATTTTCTGAGCACAACCAATTTGATACAGAATTACATAAGATAATTACACGTAGCTCTTCATTAACTCTCTCTGACTTGAGGGATCATGAAGATCACGATGCCAGGAAAATGGTTTAATCTCTAAACCTTAGAGGTCCCTAAACTGACCTCTGTCTTTATGATGTTGCACACAGAAGTGGGAACATTTTATAATTCAGTTTTACCTACTTTACACTCTATAAAAAAGCGAACAAATCGGTAGAAATGCAGATAAAAGAGAGCTTGAGAGCCTTTCCTGTCACTGTTGGAGAAGTTGGAAGATTGGCTGATGGATGAAGGAACAGAATTGGGATTAAACCTGGACCAGTGTCTCAGCCCCTCTCTACTGAGTCATAAGTTTTGGAGGATTCTGCTAAGCCTGAAATCTGTAAGACAAATTCTATTTTGTTTCCCCATCAGTCTGTTCTTCCAGACATTATTTCACAACAGTTACAGTGACCTCAATTCATATGCCTTGAACTCAGCATGCTCTCCCCCAACTTTCTCCTCCATTCCTGTGTGTTTCTATCTTCTCCAGAACTGCTGGCAATGCAAGTATGAGGTGAACTAATCAGAGACCTGTACTGGAAACTGGATCTAAAATCTCACAAGATGTTCTCTTAACATTTCTTTGGAGCCACTGGCTCATGTGAGCATGACTTTTTGCCCACTCTAACTATTTAAACTGTGACACATCTTTCTCAAAGATTTTGTTTTTTATCCATTTTGCAAATAATGCGAAATTGTTAAATGCAAAATGCCTGTAGCTGTGGCTGGTGTTACAATTAGAGCTAAGAAAATTGGCTTTCACAAAGTCGTTGATTGGTTGATGAAATAAAGTTGGTAATTAGGGAATAAAGAGGGTTGCTAATTAGTCTGTTGGATGTTGCTGCAGTTGATAGGTTGAACATTGATCAGATTTAATTGTTGTAGCTTATCAAAGTTAAAATTTATTAGTCAATGTGTTCATTCCTTTTATTGTTGATAAAATCATTATAAAAATGGTGGTACAAAATGGAGAACAGGGGAATGTTCCAGAACCCCTATAAGGGAATCCTAAAAGGGAGGGCCTCAACCCTTATCTGTATAAGGGTGGAAATGAAGGACTCTTATTGGCTATTCCCTGGACCAGCTGGAAGACACCAAACAACAGCCAAAGGACAACGAGCCAATAAATGGACTCAAGCCATCAGTGAGCCAATCATGATGCTCCAGTTGGGCGGGGAAAGGGGCGGCTGGGAGGCGGAGACTAGGGGTATAAAAGGTGTTGCCCTAGGGATCTGTTCTGTCTTGGGTCGAATTCCCTGTGCTGCTGTGGTTTGTTGTGTGTGAGGCATATAGTTGCAAGTGGCCTCTTATTGTTTTTTGTTTTTATTAATAAATTTGTTTTAAAGCTCAATCCTGAGCCCATTTTTAACAGCTGGGGAGAGAAAAGTGACTCTTAACTTGGATTGCCATAGGCTACCTCCTCAGCTTTTCTCTGACCTGGGACAGGACATGGTGAAAGGGAGCAGCTGTTCTCTCAGGGAGGGAAATCACAGTAGTGTGTTAGTCAGTTGAGAGGCAAATTGACTTAAAATATATCTAATTGTCCTTTTTTATATTTATGCTGTTCCTTTGCTATAAAAGTAATTTCTTTTCCTGACCACTGACCAAAACTAGTGTCTCTATAAGACGGAATGCTCCTTGCAATAGCTGGGAAGAAAGAAAAAGGTACTGTATTTTGCATGAGTTGTTACAATCTGAAAATTAGACATTCTGCTGTTGTCTGAGAGTTCTACCTTCTTTTAACAGGAGTGGCTTCTAGGCTGATCCTAACATTTCTCTTTTCCTAGTGGCAGTATGACCTTTCTGCTGAGGAGTCCGGCTGCCCACGCACGAGTTTCTGTGACCTTTATGGGAGCCTTGGTAGAATGGCTTACAGACACAATCAGCATACTTCCCTCTTATACTTAGCTATATAACAAAAACATTTTTGTGGAACACTTCTGTGTATTTGAAACAACAAAAATAGTTGAGCAATAAGTAAAACTAAGGATTATTTAAGAGTGGAAAAATCTGAACGAGTTAAAATAAAACCCACAATAAGTCATAAAGGTTATATGCAGCTAATCAATGCAGGATTCAAACACATTTTCTTTCCTTATTCAGGACCAAAGTTATTTGAATTTTTACCATTAATATTAACTGCACAATCTTCCATCTTCCTCGCCTGTTACCAGGACTTGACAAGGAATTCCTTTTACCTTGAAATATATTAGTATAAATTCTGTTTGAGTCTTGCTTTTCTAGTAGGCCCTTCTGGCAAGCTCTAAAAATCTTTTTTTCTGGTTCTCCAGAGATGAGTTAAAAAAACAGGAGAGGATTTATCCATGTTCCTTGTCTAGCTGAGAAAGCTTTTGATGTTATTTATTTATCATTGCAAGTGAGATTTTACCTAAAAACAATACCAGAGAAATGTCGCAGGTGGTAGAGCAATGTCAATTACTACTTTTTAATGTAAAATAAACTCAAAAATTCAAATGCATAGAGGAGAGAAAACTTGGTGAAAATACTTCAGTGTTACATATGGAAGCCAAGAGAGAACTGAAAGGGATATTGGAGAAAGTTAGAAAAACTCAGTGACAACACACACTCTGGCTGTTACATATTTGGTCAAAAAGACACAGTCATATAGCTGTCAAATTGTTTAAACTAATATTGTGCTGTAGCCCCATAACAATAAAAATATTGTAGTAGCTAAGACTTTTGAAATTTAAATGTGTTTTAAAATGGGAATTTTTCAGAACATTAGTGGTGTTGGAAGCAGCAAATTCAGTTTCAGGCTTTTGTAGGTATATTTAGAAGAGATATGTTTCTTTATTACTCTGAAAGAATTCTGGTTTAAACAGTCTAGTGACTTAGTTACAATGATGCATGTGTACAAAAATATATGACCCATTTACAAAATACTTCTAAGGCGGCTATTTTTTGAAAATTAAATAAGCTGGTAATAAAAATTTTAAACTTCCTAGTTTTCTTAAAACAATTCATGAAAGGTCTGCATTTCAACTTTACTTGCTCATGAATGTCTTTCAAAATATGCCAAAATGAATGACGTTGCAGTAATCTAAAGAGTGGCTAAATTAAATGTTCAGCTTAAGTTCAAATGAAAAGAACAAGTAGTTTAATAAAAGTGGGAAAACTCTTAAACCCACAGCACAAAAGAACATGAAAAGGCATTAGTGAATCACAGAATAAAGAGGCATATAAACCAAAAATAAAATAAGAACGAATATAAATAGTATTGGCTATTAGGTGGGATATTCAAAAAGAGGCTGCATGCAGGCTTTATTGTGCTTACACTGAAGTCAGTAATAAAACTCCCACTGTATTAACAGAGAACAGATCTAAGCCTACACTGAGCACTTTCAAGATCATGCCACTAACTCTACAGTAAACCATCAGATGATGAAAGGGAGCTTCAGATAGGAAATAACAATATTACTACTTTATTCCCTGAGAACCTAGTAAGGTTAGAGATTACTTCAAGTATGTTCAATACCAACGTTCCAGATGATCAATAGCAGATTTCATGTATGTTGTTAGAAACAATGGCTTACAGGGTGATTGTAAAAGTATTTTTCACATTGAAGTTAAGCAATATGGGTAGAATGAACATCAGCATTTGGGGATCTACAAGCTCCTTGAGCAACCTGTTTCAGTGTCTCACAGTAAAGAATTTCTTTCTGATACCTAATCTTAATTTCCCTTTTTTCAGTTTGCTCCTTGTCTTATCACTACAGTTCCTGATGAGGAGTCCCTCTCTAGCTTCTGTTTAGGCCACCTTCATATACTGGAAGGTTGTAATGAGATCTCCATGCAACCTTCTCATCTCCAGGCTGAACAGCCCTGTCTTTCTCAGCCTGATCTCATCATTAGAGGTAACATTTTCTTATGCTAACTGGTACCTTGGAAAGATCTAAGGATAGATGTGCCGGGTGATGTTGGATGCATATCGGCAAGAAAGAAAGCAAAACTGTGAGTTTGAAGGATCTACATATTGCGTTACCAGCCTGGGCCAAGCTGGTATAGAAGGCTGACCGAACTCAAAGGAAGCTGAACAAAGTGAAGTACAAAGTTCTGTAACTGGACAGGAACAACACCATGCAGCAGTATATGCTGGGAGCCATCCAGCTGGAAAGCAGCTGTGGGTCCTGAATGACACCAAGTTGAACGTAAGTCAGCAATGAGCCCTGTCAGAAAAGGTGGTCATCAGCATCTGTGCTTTCATTAACCAGAACACTGCCATCAGGTCTTTCTCCTCTGCTCAGCCCTGGTGAGGCCCATCTGGAGCACTGTGTCCAGTTCTGGAATCCCAAGTACAAAATACTGGAGGGAGTCTAGAAAGTGCCACCAGGATTATTAATGGCTTGGAACATCTCACCTAAGAGGATAGGTTGAGGTATGTGGGAATGCTTAGCCTGGAAAAAAGGGTCAGTAGGGATCTTACCAATATATATAAAACTTGAAGGGAGGATATGAAAAGAATGGATTCAGGTTCTTTTCCTTGTTGTCCATTGACAGGACAAGAGGCAATGGGTACAAACTGAAATACAGGAAATTCCATTAAAATATAAGAGTTTTCTTTCTCCTATGAGGTTGTTTCAACACTGGCACAGGTTGCCCGTAGAAGCTTTCCTGTTCTCCATTCATGCAGATGTTTGAAACCAGCTGAACATGGTACAAAATAAGCTGCTTTAGGTAACCCTGCTTTGAGCAGTATGCTGGACTAGATGGTCTTCAGAATTGCCATCCAATCTCTGTGGTATTAGAATACCAGTGGAAGAACACTTGATAAGAACTTAAAAATATGTAGTCTGATCTTCTGGTTAGAAAGTACACCTGAAAATTCATAAGTATGGTTGGTCTTGTGTTAAAAAAACAGTAGAATATCAAACTTCCCCAGGAGTATTATTTCTTGCTGTGGGTTCTAGATCCGATCCTGAAGGATTAGACGTATAGAGCAACTTTAGTGTAAAGAGGTATTTTAAGGATTAGGAGCACTCAGAGATAAGAAAAATGTATATCTACAAATAAAAAGCGCAACTATTTTTTTTTTTAAGGTAGTCCAATCAATTTAATTATGAAGCAATTTGAACCTGGAGAGCTAATTTACAGAACACATAATTAGCATATATAATTAATTGCTATGAGATACTATCTAATTCTGAGATTAATGGGATTAATAAAAATGAGAATAATATGCACAGCTAGAGTAGAGGATAGAGTACAATAGTAATAAGTGTCTCTTTGTATTAAGAGTCAACATTAAGAAAGAAAATCAATCAGGTTCAGTACAATACATTCCAATTACTAGACCGGGAGTCTCAAGTAATGATCTAATTTTTTGTGTTGTTGAAGCATCTGATACCAACCTTTCAGCCACTCACCTGGAATTTTTGTCCAAATAATCCCAAGGCTCAAAAAATTCCCCCAGAAGTAGTCTATTCTAAGGAAGGAATCCTCGTCAGTTCCTTCAGGCACTTGTATCAGATGGCCTCAATCCTCCTTGGATAGCTATCTGGATTCATACACCAAAGAGTTAAATACCTGATACCCTGATCTGGAAAACTGCCTATAGTTTTTATACTCTTTGATGTATTTTAATGTAATCGCTATAAAAATTAATAGATGAAAGTTATTCCAATATAATAATTAAATTGTATATCAATCCACCACTATTGGGCAGTTTGCCATTCAAAATAAGGATAGCATATTAACCATCTCTGAGGCAGTAACTTCTTCTGTAACTTCAATTTAATAATTTCAAAAGAAATTTTTTTATCCCAAATAGTCAGTGCACTGAAAATTATGAAATAAATAATTCTGAAAAATACCACATAATATGCACTTGAACCTGTCTATGTGGGTTGACAGAAATTGTGGTATATAAACATCAAGACAGGAATAAGAAACCACCCAGACACATTCCTGCATAATCTGCTCTAGGTGACCCTGCCTTGGCAGAGGATTGGACTAGATGACCTCTAGAGGTCCCTTCCAACCCTAATTATTCTGTGATTCTGTGATAAGAATTACATTTAAGATGATAGAAAATATTAGACATACAGAAAGATGTTACTTATTTCTTTAACATGAAAGTTAGAATATTTTTAAAAAAAATAAATAACGGAGGAAAGACAGGAGTAGAAACTGAAGAAGAATGAGAAAAGATATTAGTTAGAGGATAATGTTCATAGGACATTATACCAGTAAACATACATTTACAAAATCTACAACTAATAAGCTTGAAAACTGTGCAGAAAGAACGAGGTAATTTTAAATACCAGATCTGGTATTTAAATTTCAGGCCTGACCTTCCAGATTTTATTTTCTGATCAGTTTGGTAGTGCTGTGGGTAGAGGACAAAATAAATATTCCAACTACACATTTAGTGCAAATTAAACGTGTTCACTTATGGAGGTTTGCAACTTATTTAGCCTATTAAATGTATTTTCAGTCAGTAGAAACCTCAACCTCCCATTTTATTTAAGGAATTTATCAAAAGACTCACCTAAATTTCTCAGAAAAGAGAAGTATTTTCTTACACCTCTTTTACAATTCACTGAACAACTTTTGGTCTGGCGTAGAATCATACCGTAAATTATGATTGTTGATCATTATCTGCCTCTGGCTTAAAAAAGACTTGTCAAGTGAAGGTATGCACCAGTTTTTGTAGACCTCAAAATACTGTGGAGTGATTTCACTGTTATTTTCAGTTACTTCTGAGTCTTGAGTGGAAACAGCCAAGGGTGATTAACATGCTTGAACTTTCAAGAAAATCAGCGTGATCAGATATGCGGGACACACGATGAAACCAATCAGAGGTATTTTTATTCTGTGATAGGCCACAAACTGAAAGGCAAAACATCCTTAACTTGTAGAGGACTGTGTTTCTGTAACAAGCATAATTTCAACGGGCATGATTCCTTCACAATCAGGAAATCAATGAGAGAAGAGTACAATGCAGAGGCAAAGAAGAGAACATGAGCTAAGAGGTTCTTCTGAAGGACCCACTGTGACTGTAAAAAACAAAAAGAGAAACAAAAGAAACCTAAAAGCTCTACACAATTAAAAAGAAATAAATGTGCACTGAAATGCAAGCAAACAAACAACAGAAAAACCAAAAACAAAACAAAAGACCAAAAACAAACAACAAACAAACAGAAAACCCAAAACCACTCCCCCAAAAAACAGCTGAAAAAATGTGGTCTTTTCA
The DNA here is from genome assembly GCF_009650955.1 of Corvus moneduloides. Taxonomy (NCBI): domain Eukaryota; kingdom Metazoa; phylum Chordata; class Aves; order Passeriformes; family Corvidae; genus Corvus; species Corvus moneduloides. The sequence goes on along the minus strand of NC_045476.1, from coordinate 136,282,287 downwards.
GCCCTCTAACCTATCCCAGACTGCTCAGCTGAGAGCAGCAGAATACTTTTCACTTCATGTGATTCAATTAAAATCAGATAGGAGCTGTCAGACTGGCAAGAAAAGTGGTGGGTGCAGCTAGATAAGCTTTCATGTTTCCAAGCTGTTTAATCGCAGCTTAGATGTTCATTAGTAAATCAAGTCCCTGCATGATGGAAAACCTGTTCAGGTCATGTAGTTTATCAGGATTCAAGTGGTTTTACGGATTTATTAATGAGGTGTAATTAATTGAGAATCAGCAAACTGTATATTCAGGATCAATATTAGCAATAGGACACATAAACCACAATATTGTAAATGTTAATATGCATCAAAGTGCTTTCTAAATACCTTCTATATTCCTGATAAATCTTAATCCCTCTTTTTATCCCCAACACAGTAATACATTCACATGTACTTCTTCAGAAGCTATGGGTGATGCAGGCCCTCCAAGCCTGTGGGACATCCTGCTTGTTCCCCCTTCTCAGGGAGATGAGTGCGCTGGCTGCCCCCATAATCTTAGAGGGGAAATACCCTAAACCCCTAGGGTGCAAGTCACCAAGTGCCCCCTTGGTGTCTGTGAGTGAGATGGTGGCTGTGGCTGGGGGCACTGGCAGAGCCCCTTGTGTGATGGGGCCAAGTTTGAAAGAGTGACACCAGCGCCACTCTTGCCCTGCTCCTGTCTTTACCTGTCATTGTTTTTCACTTGTATATCTGCTTAGATTACTTCCCCCCCGCCCCCCCCAGGTCTCTTAATTCCCCAGTTGCTGTTTGATTGGACTTATGGTTGTATTCCTATTTACCAAGATCAGTTTTGGAATTGCCCACTCAGACAATTTGGGTGTCCCACTCACACACACTCTTACAGGCTTGTTTTTGTCTTGCTGGCTGCTGGGATTCTGAACTCCTTGTCAAGGCTGGGGCCACGAAGAACTGGTGACACAGCAAGTTATTAACCATCAAAACATACCATGAAGATCAAAAGTGGCAATGGGACAGAGCTGTTCTGCATCTCTAATTTCTATGCTTCTGTGATATTTGCACAAATAAATTCCATGTCTGCAGTTACAGAAAAGAAGTAGTAAATATTGTTACCAAAATATATAATCTGTTTTTTCTCTCTTGCTCTGGATCTGGGTTCCTGAACAAGTATCAGAAGTGATGGCTGACATTAATATTCTGAAAGCAAGTGAACAGCAAGATTAAGGTTTTTGATGGATGGTTTTCTATCATTTTATAAATATTTTAACAGTTCTGAGGGAGAATTGCAATACTGTTTTTTGAACAGAAAAGAGTATTATTGCTCAAATTCAGAAAATACTTACAGCTGTACTGAAGTCCTAACAGTGAAGATGCAAAATAGAAGTCACAACTTTGAAATTGCAGAATAAATGATGCAGTTATGATGCCACTACAGAGAAAGGAAAAGTATAACAAGTTTAGTTATTATCAAAGTGAAATTGACAATTCCTTCCCTTTGTATAAACTCTAGTGGAGAATCAGTAAACATATCAATGCTCTACACTTTGTTAACTGCTGTATATATTTGCTCTGCTTCTGCAAAATCCTAAACCACCCAAATTAAAGGTAGCTTGATGCATGTGAAGACCTTTATAAAAGAAAAAATCCATTAAAAGCAAATAATTATTTTTCAGGATGGTGTGGTTCTAATAACAAAAAGCAATTTTTGCTTCACTGCCCAGAATGTCTAAGTTCTTGCCCTCTTAGCTCAGAAACCATAGGACTTTGAAAGTAACAATGGAAGAATATGTCAGCCTAAGTAAACCTAGTGACACTGTTGATTCACTTCTTGCTTGATAAACTGAATAATCACAATTACATACGTGCATGAGAATGGAAAATACCTATACCTTTTAGTATATGCATGGTTAAGCAAAGTAACCTTATAAATTTAAACTGTAGCTACACAGGCATAGTAAGCAACCTAATAAATTTTACAATTCAAAGAATCAAGTGAATAAAGAGTTACTACTGGATAATGCTGTTTTTGCACTGTTTTATAGCTCGAAAGATGCTGTATTTTCCTCTAATTTTAAGAATTTTTTCCCCAATTTCATATAAATTTCATTAATTTAATGTGTATTCCCACAAAACAAATAAATAAACAGAAAACCCACCTTAGAGTTGCTGAAGTATTATTCTTAAAATTAAAGCCTTTAATTTTAAATGTTGTATCTCAATTTTTGACATTATATTTGGAATCATGTTTCCAGTTCCCTTATATCTGCCAGCCTTCTACTGGTGGAAGTTTAATTTTTTTTCCTCAGAAAAATCTAAAATGGTATTTGTATGCTTATGAGTTTTAAACTTTCTCAAGGTATTCAAACCATTGGATAACATTTCTTTTGTTCGTGTGGTAAATGTCAGCAAATTGCAGAGAAAGTTGGAAGATGGATCCGTATGGAATGGCAGATATGGAATATGGAATTTCTAATGGCAGAAATGTCATAGATTGCTGATGATTGCCAAGTGCCTCTCCTGTATTTCTGCCAAGCAATCAGAGAAACATAAGAAAGCATCCACAGTGCTGTTATGCTAAATTAACTCTTCGACAGTAGCAGGGGTGTGTGGGGAGCCTCCTTGTCACCCCTTTAATGCATGCAGCAAGCATTGGAGGAAGTTAAATACTGTAACTTTCTTTTCTGCATCTACCTAATATTCACATCTCTAAGCATCTGTTGGACTTGCTTATAATTTTCCCGGTACCTGCTTGCGGTCAGTGCAGCTCTGTGGCTTCAGAGTATATGCCTACCTGCAGATGAGGACCAAAAGCCCAAGGCCTAAGGTAAAGCAACACTAAGGGAAGCATTTGAGCATGGCCAATATGTAGAAGATAATAATAGTTCCATATTAATTTACTGGTGCTAAACTGGCTAGAAGACATGCAAAGACAGACAAAGGAATTACAAAGAGTGCCATTTAACATCAACTTGGAAAATTTTTAAAACTCTGAGATCAAAGTGGAAAAGACTGATGAGAAAAAACCATTCTGAGTGTAGGTTGTCAGTGTGGTTCAGGAAAGGATCAAGATCATAGATGACTGGTGTGTTGAAATCTTTTGAGATTATTGCCACCACAGTAGACAAGGTGGCACACCAGGAGCTCTCATTCAGGGCTTCTCAGTAAAAGCTCTGCAGCCACTTCAGGGGAGTCTTGCTAAATAAGGTATTTGTTTTAAAATTGATGACAGATACATAAACAAGGCCAGAAGAGAAGTTGAACACTAGGAAAAAAAAATGCTGGTATCTATTGTGTTAGTAGCTCACATTGTGCTTGTCCTGAGATTTACCAGACACTTTTTGCTGCCAGCGATTAAGCCCATGGTCTGAAGTGGCTGCTCACCGAGTGGATGATGGCAGACTGGCAACACACACCACCTCAGAGCATCAAAGACACCAGGGGACAAGCATGATGCTGAATCTTTTACTATCTGAGGGGTGACTTACTGCAGATTCACCTCTGCAGGCTGATGATCAGTTGCTTTAGAGGGGACACATGTTTCTTCACTGTGTATAAAGGGCAGGGTGCAGGCAGCAGGGGTTGCTGGGCAGCCTTTGTGAGGAGACAAGAGCTGCTCTGTGCCAGACACAGCCAGTTTCAGATGGTGCCAGCTGTGCCCAGGGCACAGATGAACCCCTTGGCCTATGGGAGGTGCATCTGGATCAACATATTTAAGAAAGAGTGGTAAAACACTGAGAGAAAAGGATCAGTGACATGAGAGCATATGAGGTTCTTCATGGTGGAGCTAGCCATTCCTACAGAGGAGCTGTAAACCATGGAGGACTCACACAAGAGAGGAGGAAACAAGCATTAAGGAAGGAGCAGAAGCAAAGCAAGGAACAAGGAATAGCAGAAGACACTTCTATACCCTGATGCCAACCCCCTGCCCCACGTGTCACCTCACCAAAGAGGAAGCACATAATCTGCAACGATAACCAGGTGAGGGAAGTCCTGCAGTGAAGGTGAGCTGGGGAAAGGTGGAGGAAAGATGTCTTCAAGTGCTTAAATGTTTGTCTTCTTTGTTTCCAATACCCAAATCTGTAAGTAAATGCTTTAAATTGAATTTAATTCCCCAGAGTTGAGTCTGCTTTGCTTGTGACAGTAATTGCTGCATGATTTCACTGCTTTTATTTTGCCCCATGGGTTTCCTCACTCTTGTTCTTCCTTGTCCTGCTTGTGGTGGAGCAGCAGTGGGAGTAGCCCCACTGACTGCCAGACAGGGCAACACACCAGTCACTCAGCCTCAGATAACTAAAACTTTAGTTATCCGGTCATCTAGGCTGCTTCCATAAGAACAGCTACTCATGGAGAGAGATTCATCTCATTTAAGATAATGATCAGGGAAATGGCCTACACATTTTAAGAAGGTTCTAATTTATAGTTCTTTCCTTTCCAAGACAGTGGCTTGATACAGTACGATTTGTGAAAGCGTAGGTTTAATAATCTGCTGCCCAATAATGAGAACTATCCTCTTGCAGCAGGGAGACCAGTCCCTCAAAACTTTATATATTTATTTTAATATTTAATAAATCAAGCTTAGCAGTGAAATCTGTGCAAGGCTGTGGCAGTCTGAAGTAAGCAGAAAAACAAACCTAGAAGTGCATGTTAAAATTAAATACATTGGTAAAGTCTTGGCACGAAATTATGTGTGGATTTGTAGATTATCCTCTTCAATGGGCATGAATCCCATTTTAGATACCTGCATAGTTTATACATGAGGACATAGAACTCCACCTCACAGCAAGAGTGCATGTCCTTGCTTATGGAAATTGAGGCATTGGGGGTTATCTTAAGAAACAGAAATCTCAAATTCTGTACTTCATTGTCAGTTATCTTCAAGTAAACCACTGTCTAAATTAGCATTATATTTGATATAATCAATGGAGTGTGTAGAGATAATCAGCTGAACAATAAATGCACATCTACTGTAGGATGGAGTGAATAGTTTTCCATACTCTTCATTGTATTGACCAGATACTCATTGATTATAAAGGGAGATTAAGCTTGATTCAGGTGTCCAAACATAGGCAGCACATGCCATTTAAGCTATCCTGAGATGTTCCCTTCTCCATAGAGGTGGTAGACAACGGTATTTTTGGGACTCACACCCATGCCTATGCTCTTTAAGAGCAGCAACTAAACACCAGCAGTGACAGGAAGCTATTATACTATCTCAAATTACAGTAGATATATACATTTGGGGGTCTTAACTGAACTCTTGATTGACATGGAAAGAAAGAATTGTGTCTTACTGGATCGTATATTATACACTATCTCCAAGTGGATGTGGAAGAAAAGGCTGCATAATCATGCAATCTGTAGAAACATGATACACCGGCTAAGTGATTTGGGACATGAATTTCCAATTGATTCTATTCTGCATTAAGTCATAATAATGTATTCAGAAATATTTTGCCACTTGCTTTTGAAAACTTGGCCAGTATATTTTAGATGACTTAAGAATTTATTTATTGTTCAGTTATTTTTAATTTAACTGTTATTTTAACTTTGAATATGTGTGATGAAAAGTTAGAAGCAGGTAGGTAGCCTATTAAGCAAAGGCTGAAATTGTTTGTACTGCATTTTGAGGGAGAGCTGAAAGGGAGATAACAACTGAATATACCATCAATATTTGAAAAGCTATTGTGCTGTGCATACAGTTTCCAAGATAGCAACGAGATAAATATGCAAGAAAAGCTGTTTGCACTCGTGATATGAAGCAGTGTTACTATAGATCCCAACCTGGGAGTATCTGAAGAGCAGCCGCAGGGGAATGCTGCAGGCAGCTAGCTGATGCAAGACTGTCAAAATTCAAGGACTTTCAGGACATTTTCTTAAATGAAAAAGAGACTCAAAATTGCAAATTTACTTCTTTGAAGCACTTCTGTTTCATCTGTGGTGATTACTAGGATGTTTTGCTTTGCCTAAAGATTTCTCTGAACTTAAAATAGCACAGACTAAATTCTTCCTCTCCTGTTTAGTCTTGAAGTTCTTAGATGTCCTTACAGTAAACAGACAACTATTTGGGAGGATATGAAGAAAATAAATCCTTTTTCATATTTTAGTTTTAAAGGTTATGCTGGTTCAAAATTTAAAATAATTACTACTTTTTCTGGTGGTAATTTGTCTGCAAATAATGAAAGAAAATGGTATTGGAATATTTTCAACTATATTTTTGAGTCACTGTAAGTAGGTCTTTTAAAACAGCTTAGATTGCTCACTGTGCAACAAGGAAAACAAAATTCATAGCACAGGCAAGTGTGAATCTGGGTCATGTTTGTTCAGCTATGCCTCTCATGTCTGAAGTCAAAATGCTATTACCATACTGAATATAAAGAAGGTAGTTGTTATCTTGAGACTGTTTTTCACTTAGTCTTTAACACAGACTGAATGGCCAGATTCATTCTCACTACTAAAATCCCATCACATCATTTACACTAGCAGGCTCTTGCTGTAAACTTATAGCAGGGAGCTGAACAGGATGCAAAGACAACATCGAAGATTAAACTATGCAGCTCGAGAAATGTGGAATCCCTGTTTGCTTAGTTTTTTTGGTTCTTAGAATAACTTTCTTTTGGATGGGCTGTGTAGGATATCTGGTAAGTCTCTCCACCTCCTCTGCTTGCTCTATTCTTTTCCCCTCTTGATCTCTCCTGTCAGAAAATGAGCTTTTAGTTGATTCTTTTCCCTTGTCTTACCTGCTAATAGGCATTTTTCTGACTTACCTCAATAGCAGTCATCCTTACCAAAGAAATGATGAAAAAAATATTTCCTAGTTTCATACAGTTATAACTGTTCATTTGCAGTAGCAGGCAGACCAATGGAAACAAGAGAGAAGATCTCAGCTCATCTCAGCCAATGGTATTTCTTTTGGAAATATTTGTTATCATAATTCAGGGACTTTTTCTATTTCTTTTCACCATTTTACTTTTTAAAATATTTCTGACTCTTTTCCTTATGCTTTGATTGAACTGACATTTCAAAAGTCTTATTTTTAAACACAGTAATTTACATAAACAAATACAAAAATTATGCTAATGACAGTTTGTTGTCCTCTTTGAGTAAGTTTACTAAATGCATACAAAATGTTCAGAATTCAGGCAAGAAACATTATCCTGTTCTTATATGAACAATCTTGTATTAATCCATATTTTGCTACTTTTATGCATATGCATTTACCCAGACATAAAATATTCAATATTCTGACAAGCTGGTACTTGGTGTAAGAAATATAGTGGGTTTAACATCTTGTCCTAGATTTTAAGAAATGGGCTTTTTGTGTATTCAACTTTGCATATACAAATAATTGAGTTTGAATTTCTGCATGCATAATTCATAACAGGTGCAAATTTACTCTTTGGATGATTAGATAAGAGCTAATATTTGTGCTCACAATCACTTTAGGCACATAAATTCAGGTCAGTAATTTGTGAGCACAAAATTACTTAACCTGTGAAGGCAGGTAGACACAGGTAAATCAGACCTTGATTTTTCTGACTGATAGAGGGTAGATTTGTTCCTGGAAGGTGCTGAGAACTTGTAAGAAATTTTGAGAATTCGCTATTGGTCTTTTTATCATAAGAAGAGCAGAGTGATCAGCACCTTGCAGAACTATGGCATTCCCAAAACACCCTTTGTGAGCGAACAGACTCACTTTTAGGCTACAATTCAGAAAGTAGATGTTTAACCCAAAGGGCAAGTGAAGTGTCAATGGATGTGTTTATGTGCTTTAAATTAACTACATATTTAAGTAACTTGGTAAATAATGAAAATTTTTAAGAGGTTTGTAAAGGGGGAACAAGCAATTAACATCAAAAAGGCACAGGACATTCAGGAGATGTAAAAGAAATTAACCGTCACACATTTGCTAGAGAGCATTAAAACTTTGCATGGATGCCTTAATTCAAATGTAAAGTGGTATTGGGTAACTGTATCTTAATCCCCCTTTAGCTAGTGAAGAAAGGTCATTTTACTTCTGATTGAAGGTAGTCACAGAAGGTTTTAATATGCTTTGATTTTGTTTCATCTTTTCTGAGTAAAAGCAATAGTATACATTTAGGATGAAATGGCTATTTGTAAGTAAATGGCAGTACATTGACTGCAAAATATTTCTTATGAAACCTCTCATGGTCTGTCTGACAGGAGGATCAGCTGAACACACCAGCCCTGTCACGCAGAGGTGCTGAACTGAGGGCTGAAGGTTCCAGGATTTGCAGTTCAAACTGAAGATCAGCTCCCAAGCTCTGCAAAAATGAGAAGCAGAAACCCTGGTTGAAGTCAGCATTGTCAGAGTTTTATAAATCCTGCTGCAGGGCTCCAGCTGGGCTGAACTCCAAGAGTGTTTATTTGGATAATAACCAAAATAAAATAAAAATGAAGCTCTCTCTGTAACCTGTTCTATTCCTCATTATTCTTGCAGATTTATTTTAAAAGACCTTCTAGAGAAGGGCTATTTGCTCAGAAAGTCAAAAGCTGGAGACTGGTAGCAATAAAATAATTTTTGTTTATTTCTTTTCTGGACTGAGTTCTATATATCTCACTTATATCTATAATAGCCAATTATATATAATTGTATATGCATAAAAATATAACATAATCCATTCTATATTACAACACATTAGTTATATCTATAATTAAAAGGAGATTAATACGAGGACTGATAACATAGGAGAAATTTTAAGTGTGATCAGCCTAGCATTAATTTCTTTCTTTGAATATTCACCAACTTGCCACAGAACATGAAAAGAAAATTCCTCAATGAATAATAACCTTTAATATGCACAGTATACCATAAAACCAAACTAGGATAAAATGTGTGGATCAAGATCTTATTGGAATGATGTTGAATTAGAAGACTGTGGTAATGTCCCTCATGGTAATGCTGTATTCTCACACATGAACCCAGTGTCTTCTAGAGAATGTAAATGAAGGTTCTACCAAGTGGGAGAGGACTGACATCTGTGCTCTGACCCCACAGGGATGTCAGGCACTCAGTGTGCTGCTTTGGAGCAGAGCACTGACTTTGCAGCCCTGCAAAATAGTATTCCTTCTTAACAGGAACCTGGTCAGAGGTGCCCATGTTAGTATGTGATTGGACAGTATATTTGAGTTTACATTCATGCTACTAGGCTGGATTCTTCATAGTTAGTGAGCATATAACAGTTTTGTCTGGTACTGCTAACTATTTTTTTTTTTTTTGGCTGGTGTTATTCTGAGGCATAAGAAATAATCTACTACCAATGCAAATAAAAAAGTAAAACTCATTTTACCAAATTGCACAGACCTCTATCCTGAACTTCAGTGATTACAAAAGAATATAGACAGGCCTGCTAGGAGGGAAACAGGAAAAGCTCTGAGCCATGTAGCATGAGGCTGTATCAACACCTGTCTCACCCTGATTAGCCCCAGAAAACCTGGGCTTCTGTCCAAAGAAGAAGGTACCACAGAACATCTTTAAAATAAATAATAGAAGGAAGCTAAGCCCTTTATTTATTAATACTATCCAGGCAGAAAAAGTCTCAATGTTACAATATTGTGTTCAACATATTAAACTACATTTTTTCTTAAAAGGAGATCTGTGGAGGTCCTTGATTCTAATTAATCTCATTTCATCTACTTATATATCATGACAAGCTGCAAGAAACCATTTTGCAATGAAATTGGAGCAATTTTCTTTCTAAAACACCTACTTGTGAAGTGGCTTTTAATTGTGTCTAAAAACTATATATTTGAAGATGTCCTGTCTCAGGAACACTGAGAGATGAGGTGTCCTACCTCAAAGAAATGGACTTGATTGGTTTACCAAATTTAAATTATGATTTGTAAATTACATAAAATAGAAAGAAGTAGTGTGATTTTTGTATCACTCTATAATGAAAAGAGTTCCTATCAATTCTGTGTGAGTGTGTTGAGTTCATAAAGATAATTAAAAAGTAATCTCATCTCAAAACATCCTTTGAGGGCATTCTTACACAGCTTGAGTTGAACAAAGCAAATCTGAATTACTTAATTCAGGTGCTGAGGAGCTCACCACAACAGAGGAAAGTTCTCAGCTGGTACATACAGGGAAGACTTGCCACACAAGCCACACAAAAATTCAAAGATAGATGAAGGTCAAGAGAAAGAAAAATTAAGTCAACACTTTGTGGTAACCCTGATATAGGGAGTATTCACTGCTTTTAAAAACGAGTTAGGGAAGTCCTGGATCTTTTGGGTTTAATTTCTTTGAAATGCAGTGAAGAGATCATGTACATGAAGGAGGAAAACTTTCCTCAAACCACAAAATCGTACAATGTGATTAATGAAATGTATGTAGGTTACAAAAATTAATTTGATGGGTCTTAATAATAAAATAGATGATGAGGAATCCATGATTAGTGTTGAGGTTTTTTTAATGGTCTTTTGTCATTCTGAACTTTATTATAGTTCATTGTAATAGTCGTTTAACTTCTCTATTATTACTACCCATAGCAGGGAAATGTAACAGGGTGATTCATCTATAAAGACTGTAACAAAGCAGGTGAAAAAAAAATCCATTCCTAACAGACACTGACAGATAATACAAACAGAGGAAAAAATGCTCGGTCCAAATCATCAGAATTGAAGAATATATATTTTTATTATATTATACTATTTATTGTGTGCCTATGCAAATCTTTCTGAAAGAAAACTCAATGAGATGAATATATTTTCCCTTGAAAATATGTTTTCCCTTCAAAGTTTTACTTCTGTTATATCTGGACTTTTGAATTATAAAAACAATTGACTGATACCAAAACATTAATTTCATCTTAGTGTAATTTTTTATGTACCTTAGATACATCTAGAACTCTTGGTTGTGTGTGTGCTGGGAAGGGAACAGAGTTCAGATGAGTTGGAAGGAGCATCTTTTAGTCCCTGTTTCAGAGTGCTTGAACCACCATACATTTTACCTTCTCAAACAACTGGCAGTTTTTTGCCTTCAGAATGGCGAAGGCTTGGCTTTTGAAGCTGCTGACCAGACAGTTTACAATAGTAGGAGTTCCTCTATTTGTTTTTTTTCTGTGAGCTGCCTGAATAATTTGGAACCAGTTACTTCAGGTTTTTGTGCCTTGGTCTCCCTACTTTTTTGAATGGATTTGATATTGACCTAGTTTTATATAAAGTCCTATTTCTTTTTGCTGTACTTAGCAACTGAATGGTCCATTATCACTAAAACAGTAAGAAAATCTGCAGGTGAGGTTAGACACCCGTTTTTCCGTACTTGTGTTGGCTTCTGGTAAATTCAGTGGTAAAGAACCAACTGACGAATAACTGCAGAACATTTTAGCCAGCATGTGGTGTGTCAGATGCTGAAATGTGATGCTGTGTGGCAGTATTTTATCACTGAATAGCATTGTCACACAGCATACACAGATGTCTGAATTAAAGTGGGCCCAGAGAGCCTAAACTAACAAGAGCAATACATTTAACTTGATTTGTACAGCTCATAAGAAAGGCAAATAATTTTAATAATTAATATTTCTGTTGTGTCTTTTACACCAAACATTGCATTTTCATTTGTTTATTCAGCTTTGATTTCATTGAAGACACTGGAAATTTTATCCCAATCTGGATGGATTTTTAATTAATCTTAAAATCACTTACAGGTTTGAAATTAAAGTCTTGTTTCAACAGCTCTTAATTTTATGATTAACTCATATCCATAAAGGTAAGCCTATTCATGCCAGTGTGGTTATTCCATATATAAGATCCCTGGATAACATTATTAAAGTGTCTAAAATAAGTAAAAATTAATAATCGCTGTCTTCTGTCAAGGTTAGATATCTCAATCTAAGGTCCTTCAGGGTTTAATCACCTTGTCTTCATGTTTAAATGCATTTTGAAATCTGTCCCTGTCTGCAGCAGTAAGACCTACAGCAATAGAACTTGGTATCACAGCTCTGCTATTTATTTTCAAAGTCTATTATAAATACGTGATCCTTTTGTTTATATAGCTGTTTTCAGAAAGGAAGATGTTATTTTCATTATGCATATGGATTAGCCTTGGAATTCAATCTGATGACCCTTTACAAAAGCCTGGAGAATGCTCCTGCCTGCACTCTTTTCTGTAAGGATGTCAGAGTGTGAATCAAATGTTCCAATTTTTTTAATAGCTGTAAAAGGCTGAATGGAACTAGACTTTGTACTGGTTTTATGACTAATGTGGGAAACTAGCCAAAGAGAGTTCTGAAAGGTTAGAATGACTTTGATAGTGTTGGTGCCTAATCATTGCATGGAATATTAATGTGACAGACAGGTGCTTTGTAAAGTCCTATTTTAAATGAGGTAGTGACTTACCAGAAGGAAAAGATATATCAGAGTCTGACTCTAAATAATTTCACTGTTTATAATTCCTTGCCATTGGTTTCCAAAGGCAGTGATTACTTTTCATTGTAATATTTTGCACGCAGTAGCTTTATATCTATTTTACAAGATATGTTACCAGGGTGCATAAACACTAGACTGTGATCGAACTAATTTTGATTTAATTTGACATGTCAGGAGCCTCAACTCAACATGTGTTACTCCGTAATCATTTAACCAATGTCAGTAGAATCCAAAAGCCAATTTTATACCTGCACTAAAACCTTGACTATGAAACAGAACTCAGACACTGACACAATTATTTCATTTTGGTTTCAGTGACAAATTAAAACTGACAAAGAGGAAAGAAAATTAACAAACTTTGAAAGGGAAGCATGTACAGTCTAATGGATTAATCTCTAAATTTACCTGCCATCTTTCTGTTTCTCTAATAATCCTGGAAAAAAGAACTAATGAAGTACAACGAACACAGATTTCCGCAGGTCTCAAGCACAATGGCATGCTTAAGAATCTACCAGTTTTCCTAATATTAGCTCATTTGAAAGGTACAGTTTAGCCACAAGTATTTACTTAAGGTGAAATACAGTCTACAAAGGCTCATACCAGTCACAGGTTTTTAAAGATTAATTATTTGAGAAATTATGGATCTTATATCGGAAGTTATAGGTTTCATTCATTAATGTAAGAAAGAATAATTTGTTTAGATGTCATTGATGCTGGTTATAGATTTGGTAGAATTACAAAAAAAATAGGCATGGTGTGGCTGTAAATACAATGATTTTCATTTTTGGCATAAACATCATTTTCAATAAAATTGTGTGGCTTACAATTTCACTGTACCTCCATGATTTTTTGGGGCAGTTTCCAATTCCACATGAAATTCTTGTCTCAGTAGTCACAGACTCACATTTTGCTCTTTACATGTTTGTCTTGCTTGCTCCTTTAATTTAGAGAAAGTGTTCCATACTCCAGTAGAACACTTGATTTTGGCTACCTATTCATTTTGATATTTTGCTCCTCTCTTTGTCTTTTATCTCAGTCTTTTACCTTAATCATACTCTAGTGGTTCCAGCTTTAGAAACAATTACCTTTGCTTCAGAATCCTTTACATAAAGATCTGCTTTTTTTTTTTCTTGAGAGAATGAGCAGTGATTAGCTAGGTGAATGCCAAGGTTCCTCATTTTCTAATTTGTGTGTGGAAGTGGAGTGTGTCATTCCATCAAAATTCCAGTTCTCTACACTCAAAAGCAGCATAATGAAGTAGTGCTTGGCTGTGCAGTGCTCAGGGACTCCATGTTTTTTTTCTGACATTCCCTTAATACTGCTTTTTAAAAATTGTTTAATTACCTTCTGCACAATATGCCACACCAATAGATAGACACACTAATGTAGATTACAGTTATATAATTGGCTTTTTAAACAGGGTCGGGAAAATAACTTCAGGAGCAAGGAAGGAGTGACAGAATAAAGTCTTAAACAGAAAGGGAAACCTAGGATAAAGAAACTGTGACTTGTGCAACAATTTTCAGCTGGCTGATAGGTGTTGAATGCTGCCAAAGTCTCACAAAATGAACAGTGCAGATTTGCACATAGCTCGGTCAAATGGTAATTTTGCATGTAGACATAAATGTGTTTGTCAGGATGAAACTTCACAGTTACACTTGGACATTGTGGCATTACTGTATAGTGGCATTCAGCAAGTTTATTTACTGGCCATCGATGTATTATATTTTAACTTCATTTTATTGGTATCCCCAAGATAAGATAACTTGAACTTTTCCCTATTTTCTGGTTGGTTAATTTTCTTTTTAATAATTTTTTTTAAAGTAGTTTATTCATTGATTAAAATACCAACCCCCTATGCCATTCTGTAATCCTAAAGGCAGTTACTTGGTTTTGGTTTGGGGGGGGTTTTTCTTTTTGGGGGGGGACAGTTTTTTGTTTTGGTTTGTTTGCTTGTGGGGTTTTTTGGGTTTTTATTTTGTTTTGTTTATTTTAATTCTTGATTAACCCAAGATTTGGATGCCAGTTGCATTGTCTGGTAATGGTAACAGCTGATAGTTTTTCATGTAAAATGACAGTACTGTGCTTTACAGCAAGCTGCCCGTTTTAATTACGTATCAGTCTGGCAATTCAAGCCATGAAAAACAAAAATAAATCACACTGCTGCTTAGGCAAGACATTGTCATTTTGATAACAAATATGCATTTGTTATCATTGTACTGGAAATAAAAAAGCAATAATTACATCAAGAGTAATGAGCAGTCAAGGTAATCTGAGCTTGTTAGTACACAAGGGGTGTGTGGCTGAATCAGAAGGGACAGAAGCACAGCAGGTTCAAAGTTGCTGGTACTCTACATGGGTCATGGTCCTGTGAGAAGATTTGCTGATACCCCAGACTTGATGTTCCCTTTGCTGGTTCAGGTGGCACATTAGCATCATGCTTAACACACACTGACAGGTCTAGGTTTCTTTCAAAAATATGCTCCTGGAGGATAAAAAGAAGCCTATTAGCTTCGCTATTGAAATTCTTTGCTTAGGAAATGAGACTGCTGTGTTCTGCTTGGCCTAGAAATCCTAAAACCTATGGCTTTTGCATCTCAGAAGAGCATCTGATTGGGATGGAAGCTAGATTCTCCTCCAGAGATTAGGATGCTAAAATACAGGAGTCCAATGAGTAGGACTTTGAGTTCTTTTCAGACATGTTATACATGTATTTTGCATGCATATTCTATTTAGACTTTTTCACCTGTCTTAACAACACAAGCGTCTATTTTTCTTCATTTTATGAAGAAAAATCTTCATTCCTGATAAACTTCACACCAAAACAAAGAAAAGCCTTGCAATATTAAGGAAGGCCTTAATCATATCTTCTTTGACTCATTGTTCCTAATGTTCTTTTCAGGCATTCAAGGCTTGAATGACTAAACCAGCCATTTAAGGCTATAAAAATCATGGTTCATTTTATAAGAAAAATAAGCCTCACTTTCTTGTGCTTTCTAATGTATTACCAAGGTTCCTTCTCCCTTTCAATATCCTTCCCAGACTATAGATACAAATTTTCACTATGTTTTTTAAAGGAACTGGATCTCATTTGAAAATTTGTTGCATTTAGTTTTCTGTATATTGCTTATATATTTTTAATGACCATTATGACACAAGTTATATCTGCTTATCTGGCATAAGGTGATCTCTACCACCTTATTCTGAAAACTAACCTGAAAGCCAACATACTGCATAATTAAAGCTATGCAAAATCTGTTATGCCCCAGGGAATAGTGTGTCCCCTACAGAAACCCGACTCAATTCCATTTTTAACGTTTTCTTATTCAACTGTTCCTTTTTGTTTTCTTAAGTAAATCATCATCCCCATAAGACTGGTATTGACATCAAGGTAAACTCTTGCCCTGTACTACTCCTGGGCAATTAGAAAATGGAAGGCTAGTAAGGAGAATGGTAGACACTGGAGTTAGATGATCTGTGCTCTACAACCAGGTTTTGTAACTTGGTCTCACGACAAATGAAGAAAAAGTGAAAAATAACATAAAAAATTAAACCTGAATGTCACAGAAGCTCTGTTCATATAAGCGTTACAACAGTTTACTGGTGAGAGCAATTAAGGAAAGTGTTTTGGGAAAAATAGAGAAAAATCAACATCTTCTGTTGTCCTCTCTCAGCTTCTAGAATCAGAGGTATAACACACACATACCCGCAGCCTGTATTCAAGAAAGGAAGAAATGATTTACTGTTTTCTGTTGGAAGGGATCTAAATATTATATTAATTTCAGATCTTTGGAAAAGAGAAGATAATTATAACAACTTAATTTGACTTCTTGAATAACATAGATCATAACGTCATCAAATGATTCCTCTGTCATGCCTTTTAAAAGTTTTGATCTTGATTTCAATTTTAAATCCAACACGTTCCACTGATCCTCATGCATGTATATATATATCAGTGACTAAATCCTTATGTATTAGAATTGCTCATGTTCATTTTATGTCCTCGTTTAGATAAATATCGCACTCACACTGGCACCTCATTTTATTCTTTTCTTGTAAAGTCCAGAAGTCAATTTTAGAATTCACCACTGACTTTTGACTCACAATTTTTCATCTTCTTCATATTTCTCTCTCCAAACCCACTGTCCAGTATTTTACTATCTTAAAATCATTGTTTATCATCTTGTGTTTCAGATTCCTTGTCCTATCTTCTGTCTCTTGATCTTTGCTTCCTATTGTTTTCCAAGCTTATACACTTTTGCACCTGGCCTTCTTAGTAGAAGCAGTGTGAACATAGCTAGATGAGATGAGTTATGGTTTCAGTTTCTAATTGCACAGTAGCTTGCAGCAGTTATCAAAGGCAAAATTTGTTCAGGTTTGAAATTCTAAACCGAAGAAAGCTCAGAATGTTTGGAAACATACAGGCCAAAGTTGTTCATCTTTCTCCTGAGAAAAAGTGCCGCATTTTAAAAAGCTGCATTTATTTACTGGGTCTTATGGTTCTGGAACCAGTAGATCTTAGTACAAGAAAGTATTCTTTGAGTTAAAGGAAATTCCACTGCTTTGAAATCATCCAGTGAAAACTGTTCCAAAACATTTTTGTTAGGGAAGTGGGTATCATCACTAACAACTGAAGGCACTGGTGAAACACATCTTCCTTTCTCAGTAGTAGAGGGGAATTGGGGCATTTCTGTGGAAGTGCACAAACTGAAGTAAATTTCCAGAATCCTTGCAGAATGACACTAGAGTGATCAGTTGTTAATCTTCTGGCTCAGATCCATACCCTGAATGCTATCATTTTTCAAAAGGCAAGATTTTCTTGATAGAACACTCTGCCTACGTAAAACCTAGGGCAGACTACATCTGTGACTCAGAGGTACAGGAACAGGAAAGATTAGTGACAGGGAGCACTGAGCAGTAATCTTTCTTTATAATTTCTTTTTTTTCTGCAACTTCAGTAGAAATCAGTGTCCATCCCTAATTCTATGTATATCAAGTGCAATACTTTTTTTCACTAAACTGATGTTTACCTTGGTTGTGAACAGGTAATAGAAATAATAAAAAGCTACAGGTGAGTCAGACAGGACAGTTGTATGAGATTTTCTTTAAGTTAAAGAAAAGTTATCTGTAGTATTGCTGTATTATAAAATATGGTCATTGTTATACTATGTAATGCAGTTTTATGCTGGAAATATCTGAGTATTTTGTGAATGAGCTGATAGGCGAAACAGTATTTCCAGTTCATGAACAGGTACCTCCTGTCGGCCAACTGCTAGTTGTGGATCCTGTTCTGAGGCTGCTCAGCCCCACCCACTGTCATGGTTTAACCCCAGCCAGCAGCAAAGACCCACACAGCTGCCTGCTCGCTTCCCCACCAGTGGGATTAAGGAGTAAAAGCTAGAGAAGTAAAAGCAAAAAGTGTAAAAGCTAAAAAACTCATGGGTTGAGATAAAGACAGATTAACAGGGAAAGCAAAAGCCACACACACAAACAAAGCAAAACAAGGACTTAATTCACTGCTATTCATGGACAGGCAGCTGTTCAGCTATCTCCAGGAGAGCAGGGCCACATCCAGTGTTACTTTGGGATACAGATGTCGTCACTCCAAAAATCCTCCTTCTTCTCCTCAGTTTTATATACTGAGCATGATGTCATATGATCTGGAATATCCCTTTGGTCAGTTTGATCCACCAATCATGGCTGTGTCTCCTCCTGACCTCCCATGCACCCCCAGTCCTCCCACCAGCTTGGTAGTGTGAAAAGCAGAAAAGACCTTGGCTCTGTGTAAGCCCTGCTCAGCAATTACAAAAACATGTCTATATTAACAGCCCTGTGTTCAGCCCAGATCCAAAACACAGCCCCATACCGGCCACTGTGGAGAAAATTAGCTCTACCCCAGATGAAACCAGCATACCCACCCTTAAAATAAAATTTAAATGCTTAGCACAGGCCTCTGACTTGAGCAGGTTCCCAAGAATTAGTTATTATGGTACACAGCACTTCAGTTTTGAAGCACCTTTGTGAATTTTGCTTACTATATTTTCCTGTGAAGCTGTGTAAGAGTTAGCAGCTCCACCAGGAAACAGATACTCACCATTCTGGCTCCAGTTTTGAATTTGTCATATCCCAGTAGTAGAACAGCTGGAACAGTGGAACGATGTATTTAACATTATGAATGGTATGGTTAATGAAAACATTACACCTGTAATGAAAATCCACAGAAGCTGAAAACACAAGCCTATGCTTGTCAAAAGAAATTCTTACATGAGCTAGGTCACTTAAAGCTACCTAGAGTTTGGTCAATGCGGCTTTTCTGAAGTTCTCTGAAGATCAAATCTAATTGAACAGCAAAAACACTCACCTGAGCACATGCTGGTCACTGCATGTAAGAGCCAGTAGTAACTTACACCAGAATGGGAAGGGTGCATCAACCTGTCTTTCCATTTGGCCTGTTTTCAAAAGGTTAATTTAAGTTTGTATATGAGACTTTCAAGAGTCAGTTTCTTAAAAAAGACAGAAAGAAATCTTTTGTGGGTAGTTCCAATTTGTAAAAATTGAAATTATGGAGATTCATAGGAAATCCATTAAGTCAAATTTATTTTTACCAGTACAAAACTTTATTTCTTAATCTGAATTTCAGATATGACTCTCTGTTATTGTAACCTGTGGCCATTACTTTGTATTCTGTCTAACATGAAAAAGAAACTAAACACTTACTGTTTGTGATGGTTTGTTTATTGCAGTAATTTTCATCTTTTACTTACACCTCTACTCTTTTTACTTTTTAAGGATTTTTTAAAAATTTGGTCCTTGCAGATCATGTTTTCTAAACCTCTGACCATTAACATCACTCTTTCATAAACTCTTCCTAAATGGTGAATGTTATTTGATAATTTTCCCATTTGAGGAGTATTTTTTTCCTTTATTAAACTTTATAGGTCCAATTATGACACTTGATAGCTACAGTGCTAGACCACTGTGGGTGGTGAATAGATATGATTCTCTACAACTTCTTAGGCACAAGTCACATGGATGATATTCAGAATATGATTTTTTTATCATGCTTTGTCTTGAGTGCCTTTGTCTTTTCTTATTACTGAACCAGTGAATCCCAAGTTGTATTGTCCAACTTATGTCAACCTATGCTGCAATCATCGATTCTATTTTTCCACATGGGAATTATTTTATAAAATTACTTTATAACCACATAATATACTAAAAATAATGTAAAATAGAAGAAATAGATCAATAATATTCCTCCTCCATATTTTAGTTTTGGTGATTTTTAATTTAAGCATAAGAGGAACAAGTAAGAAAAGAGAATTTATGCTAATATAGGATCACATTTCTTAAATTCTGAGAGCACATGGTATAATACAATTAGATAAGGAAAGCTACATTTTATATCAATGCAGTGAAATACAGCCAAAATGAAAGACATAACATCATTGGTCTGACTGCATATCTTAATAAATGCCAAGAATTTCTCCCAGCACAAGCTATGCTATACAGAGATCATTGAATGATCCATCTGTGACCAGTATATGTCAGTGAAAGTCGTCAAAATAGTCCTGACATAAGATATCCAGGAATATGCTCTATTTCCAAAGTGGTAACAACTACATATTGAACTCTCTCCTCCACCAATATACCTTTTTGGCTTTTTCCTGCTATAACTGGTCTACACAAAGCATCTCTGACAATAGTTGCAGTTAGATTTGAGGTTTTAAAGGGTTCATAGGGATTTGTTGGCCTTCTGAGTTGGAGTGAGCTTTAATGCGTTCTGAGGAACCATTAATATTCTTCTTTATCATATGAATGTGAACGAAGTAATTTCTGCCTTGTTGACTGAAAATTAACCACAGCTACCATACCCATCTGTACTAGTTTGAAAGCAAACCAGTGAGAGACTCCAAGTGAGAACTACAATTTAATAGGAAAATTAAAATAAATGCAATAGTACAGAAACACTGACAGAGTCAGAGTACAACCTGACACCCTGTCGGTCAGGGTGGCAGTAGCAGTCCGATGAAATGGTGGCTGCAGTCCTGTTGAGGTGATAGATGTGGTTCTGTTGAAGTGGTGATCCTGTAGAAGGGTCTGGTCTTCACCTGAAGGTCCAGTGGTGGTTGTGTAGCTCTTGTCCTCTGGGAAACCTGTAGGTAAGGGCTGAGTGTGGTGTTCCAAACCTCAGACCATATCCAGGTAGGAATGCTTGGTTCCTCCCCCTGGGCGGAGCATCTCACAATGGGATGATGTAATTTTATGAGTCATGCAGTGGGGCTGCATAGCCCATTAACAGAAGATATTCTTCTGGAGGGAGTTATCAGGGATGTGTCATGGAAGAGATAACACTGTCCCACCTGGTTTTAACAGCTTATGAAGATGGTGATAGAATACATACTTTTGGTTACATCTTACATTGTAACCGAAACCACCATCATAAGAAATGTAAAATTAGTCATTTGATATATCTTACAGGCAGGGATAGTTAGGCAAAGAATTTTAAAAATTTTCCCTGATTCAAATTTTTATTTAATGTTCAAGACACAATGGCAGATAAGTTTAACTTGTTTACTCTGATAACCTGCTTTTAATAGTAAAGACTGAATTCTTGAAATGAAAAAAGTCCTTATATTCCAGGAGTCCCTAGCCATTCTCCCTGTCTGGTTTTGGCAACAATTATATGACTCATTTTCAGTAAACCTTCAAATTTAGTATCTTTTAAGGTTACTGAAATTGACTTTCCAGTATCAGTAGCAATTAATGAGATTTTAACATTTTCAAAGTATTTAAGTAACAAAAGAATTCCATTGATTTAGATGTGTTAGTCCCTTTTCTTATTTGAGTATCAGCATAAAGCTTAACAAACGTATTTGTTTAAAGGTTCAGACAGGTACTAAGGGGTATTACAAATAAAACATATTAAGCACCTGGGACATCCTTAAGCAATTTTGAAAATCCTCCTAGTAGTTAATGAATCTTTAGATGACTAAATAAAGTTGGAACTGGGTTTTTGTGATGGGTTTAGGGACAGTGTTATTTTTGGTGTTGTTTGGGACTTTATCATAAATCCTATTCTTTTATAAAAAAAAATTTACAGTAGGAATGAGGTTTTCTTTTTATAAACTTACTGTACATTAGGCATGTCTGATGGACAAATGTAGAAAGATGGACATTTTTTGATTTAGATTTTCCCATTATTATCAAATAGAAATTATTGATACTGCAACTTCTTCAGTTAATTAGATAGTTGACTAAGTTGATGTGACACATCATATACTGTTACTATTCAAAGTGGCTGGTAGAAACCAACCCCTGCTATTTCAAAATATAGGAAAATGCATTTTACAACAGAATGTGAAAAACATAGACAAAAGCTGATTTTTGAAACTAAAATCTCCTATATAAATGCATAGGGAGCACTTTATGACATGAAGTGCTTTGTAATTTTTTTCTTCCTTAACTCTTGTAGGAACCCAGAGTGCCGAGAATATTTCTCTGCCTGTTTTGAAGGGTTTCTACCCCCTTGAACAACACCGTTTTAACCTCCAACCTTGAGAAAAAATGCCTACAATCAGACAAGAACTAGAAAATACAATGGTGTGAATTAGGTGATAGACTACTATGTAAGATTGTCACAGGGTGGAAAATTTAGAGGTTTTAGGCTTCTCTTTGTAGTAAATAGATAAGAGCAAAAAACATCAAAATGGAGGATTGTTGTTGTTCTCCAAAGCTTCTTCTTCTTCTTCTACTACTCCATATTCTGCAGTAAAAGTAACTTGGGATGATTGGACAAAAAATTCTGCAGTTCCTGGCTGTGTTACTGGATAATTGGTAGGAAAGTGAAAATAATACACGTTTCTAGTAACCATTGGTTAAATTATCTTTAAAAGGCTGTGTAAATCTTGATAATTGTACACTTCTCTCCTTCTTTCTCTGGTGTATGTTATGCCTGGGTCACGCTAGTGACTCTGTTTCTCTGATAAGTCTTAATAAACAACTATCTGGCGGCAGTGAGACTCCAGGAAAGTCTCTGTTTTCGCGAACTCCTTGCAAGGACTTTTAAAACTGCCTCTGCCATCAGAGAGATTTGTTTTACGGCACGCTTCAGTGTCAAACTCTGATATTGCTGCTTTTTTTAAGGTCACATCATTGAGCTACCCAAGTCTCCTTTGACACGTGTCTTTCTATGGCTAACTGTTCCAGTTGTTTTGTTACCTATCTCAACAATATCGTAAGAAATGTGAGAACTGACAAGTCACTTTTTTCTAGGAGAGAGAGGTCATCAAATGTCTAGATAGTGGCTAACAATCACTGTGTCTTTGTCAATGAACACATAGGAAGGAAATATTTGAGGCAGAGCTCCTGACACAGATTGAGTTCATATACTTTGAAAGCAGAAGTCTTCAAAAGAATAATGGACAATCTTAATGGGGTTTAGGGCCTCATAATTTTTAACAGTGCTCTGCAGTTTTCCAGACACCTGAACTACATTTTTCATCTGTGATGTACTAAATTCTCATAGTAAGGTAGAAGTTAGCATAAGAACTTCAGAAAGACATTTAATTTCACTTTATGTCAAGGTATTTCTGTCCTGAAACATTCCATTTTTCTTTTTCTTTTCGTTTTCAAAATACATTTTTCTTTCTCAAAAGTATCTGAGATAGATTTTAATGGGTATTACCTGAGTAGTATTGGCAATAGTTAAATCTTCTACCTGCAAAATGGGTTCTTTATCAATTGTATTATTTTTGAAAAGCAAGTAATGTCATTACTAAAAATAACTGTTAATATTATTAAAAATAATAATAAAACAACAAACCAAGACATATTTTAAAAGGCTTAGGTTCTATATATTTCCTCAAGTTCTATTCATTAGTTTAAATAGTTTTGAATTTATTCCAGGAATTAGATAGAAAGTAAAGGGAAGTGACATTTTAAACCATGGTGTTCCATTTATATTTTCACTCAGCAATACTGCTGCTTACTATAAACACTGAAAATGTCAAATCAGCCCTAGATCCTTTTGACTACCAGGTCACTGCTTACTGTGATGCTGATTTATCACTTTAGAGTGCAACAGAGTTCAGCTATTACTTATATGCACAGAAAAAGCCTCCATTTTTTACTAATACACAGGCTGAGTTACAGGTGCCCCACCAAGCTCTGTGCTACCTGTATTTTCACGAGATGTGAGAGTTCTACAGAGTGAAAAAATAGGAAACAAAAAGAAAAAAGCATAAGTTCTAGGAATTTAGGAACTCAAGAGAACATATTTTTGTGATCTTTATTTTGCCCAGTCTGATCTCCATCATAAGAAATCCCCTAACAGGTGCTTTTCATAGCAGTGGTGAAATGCATAAAATATCAAGGGTCCATTACAAATATGAACTTGTCTGTAAAGGAGAGGGCAGTAGGCAAAGAGGTGGTTCCAGCACAGAAGATGAGTGAGGTTATGCAATGTTCTTTTTTCTTCTGCATTCTCACACGGGAGACAGTTCTGATGAAAGAAACAGCATGATTTATCTGTATTTATTTTTCTTTTTTTTTCTGACAGATTTGAGTACATGGAATATAGTCATAGAATCATAGACTATCCTGAATTGGAAGGGACCCATAAAGAACATCAAGTGCAACTCCTAAAATGTACATTTTTAAATCATTAAATTTCCAAATGGGTGGATTTTTCAGTTGTGACTAAGGGTTTCTGTGTGGTACTAAGATTTACAAGCCTATTTGAGGACTAAGGATTTTTATATGCACACAATTTTATAAGCGTCTAGATAGAAGGGCCTAATAAACCTCTGGCAGAAAACTGGGTCACTGTCCTACATTTTTAACACGTATATGAAACAACAAAACCCCATTGCTCTATTTAGGAAGCAAGAAATTATTTGTCCTGATGATAAAGTGTCCCCAAATCAAAAGTTCTTCAGAGTTTTATTTTTTAAATACATATATGTACCTATCCCTTCTGCATTAATTTAGCCTATCTTTTCTTGCCATATGTCTTTCAAACTTACGGGATACTAGGAACACTGAGGTGTCTCAAATCTACATCACACATAAATTACAAAGTACAGGGATTATACTAATAAAGACTTTTAGGGCTCTTTCAGGATGTTTTCTACAATTGGATGGTTACCTTTAAGTAAGAAAAATAGAGTTCTGCTAAATTCCTCTGGACATTTATTTTAGGTATGGATATTTCATTTTGAAAAAGTGAAAAAAATATCTATTTACATGGCCCACTGCAAAATTGCAATGCAAAAGCACAGGTGCTGAATCACATGAGAAGCATCTGCTGGACCAGCTGTTGCCACCATTGCAGTGCAAGAGGGTGCCCAGGAGTATTTTCTCCTGCAGTTTAGTTTGCTCATTTGGGGAGAATGATAGGTGATGGACTGCCAAGCTGAGATGTGATTATTGTATTAAAGAGTGATTTGGTTGACCTCAGGTGTATCATCTTGTCAGTGACTCCCATGACTGGACTGCTGCCAAGACATATTTGCTGGGGAGTGGACAGATTTATTGAGTGCGACAAGAGGGAAAATAATGTCTCTTTGTTATAATGGACAATCTGCATGAGCTGTTATCAAGATAGTATAGCAGAGATGACTAAATATTTGTGATATACAAAACTCAGTAACAATGACTAACCTTTGTGTTAGAATGCTAGTTCACTGAGTGAAAAAAGCACCTAAGCAGTACTTTATTCTGACTAAGAAGGCTGAAATGAAAAAGAATATGATTTCGCTGAACTGTTAGACACCTGCATCTGTCTTGGAATGCAGTTACATAGGTACCTGGCTAGCACTTCAGGAAATCTGGTACTTGGTGTTTTATTTCTATTCCTAGGAAGCTGTGACAGAAAGGCACAACTGAGACACTTGGGTTACATGAGAATGTCCAACAGCATCAGATTCCTCACAGTGTGATTTAGGGACTTGTCATATCATTAAGTGATTATGCAGGAAATAGGCTACAGACCAGCCAGAACTTTTTGTAAACTTTTACTAAGAGTTTATGGACTGGAGAGAGAAAGCCTCAGGTGTTTCAATCTTGATATTGCAGTGTATTATCTTTAGGTATTTTCCATTCCTTTGGGGAATCCAGCTATTCTAGTATGTTACAGAATGTATAGCTCAAAATAGTATCTTTTCATTGTACAGTCCCAATGCTGCAAAGAAATTCTAAAGTAGGGTAAGATTTTGTACTCCACATCATTTTGCAGGAACAGAGTTTCGAGTTTAAACTCCACTTATATATCACTTTTAGTTTCTACTAAGAAATCAGGTTTACACGTGTAATGATAAGACAATCTCCACAGGTTTATGCAAAACTCTGCACAGCTTTTGTCTGTATTACTTAGATTGAATTTTCCATTGGTATCAATAATTTCATCAATAGCATGAGGACTATGGCTTATGTTGTTGTAAAGATGTGTTTTGCAAACAGCTAGTGAGATCATTAAATTAATTTTAGAACAGCTTATTCAAACAACTGATGAGGCCAGTAGTTTAGCTCTTCTCATTAGTGTTGGGTATAAACCTTTGCCCCCAACAGTGAAAGATAAATGTTTAATTTAAATAGATACCTAGTTCCCTTTATTAATGGATTTCCAGTATGCATTTGTAATGCTCTGTTTAGTGTTATGGGTTTTTTTTGCAGATGCATTCTCTACACTTGACTGTTAGAAGTTTTAATACCTTTAATAAAATCTTCTATAAACCTCATTACTAAAATGCAAGGCTGATAGCAAACTTCTAGGGAACTCTTTACACTATCAAGGTCACAATCTAAACAATTTATAACAGCTGTAAATATTTAATATGAGTTGGATACTCAAGGATGTTCATATATTTGTTTCAACTTTTTCCATAGAATTAGTTCCTTAAATTTTTTTTCATTTAGGACAAGGCTTCACATGTACTATACCCAATCCAGCACTGCTACCTGTATTTCTGTGGTGACCAGTGCATGTTGTTTCTTAGTGATGATTACATCAAGTCTGTTAAGACCACATAGAAAAAAAGGGGTTTTTTTTCCAATCTGCCAGTCTACAATCTGAAAGTCACTGTACATTGTATGCCATGGCATGCAAAAACATATTGCAACAACGTAAGCTTCTTTCTCCCTTACATGTGCTTTCCAGAATGGGAACAAGGACTGGTATCATGCAGGTGTATTTTGACAACTGCCAGGAAGATAGGACTCCTAACAAATACTAGGAGATGAAAACAGCTTTCTGGAAGGTAGAGGGAGTTTTGCCATTGGCTTCATCAGAGTTAGAAGTTCCCTTAGGGAGAATATGTGTTGAGGTAGTTGCCATGTTTTCACACTGTTAATTTTATGCTAATAGTATTTAAAGCATAGCTGTTCTGTTTGGGTAATAATGGTGAAACTAGAAGCTATCCTTGTTTTGTTTTCTATTTCCTTATATGTAATGGTTAAAAGGGTTACATTGGTATTGTAATCAAATGTCACTCATGCACACATTAAACTTCTACTCATTATATGTAGTCTCCATGGCATGTCTGACCTTCAGCCTAACAAATGATCCTTGATTATTATCCATTCACTGCACATTCGATGCCTACTGAAAGCATTTTTACACTTGTTTATTACTTTTTACCTGGTTATTATTAACTGCCAATAATATCTTGCAGTTAAACAATTTATGTCATATAAACCACCTTGCAATGCTTTCTAAATAGATATTGAACTACTATAATGCAGGCTTTTCTATGCTAGTCTTGAAGATGTGAATTGTCAATCAAAACCCAAACCTATCCTTATTTGTGCAGCTATTTCTTTGAGCTCAATGGAAAGGCTTTTTTACCCTACATTAAGAAAGTACTATTTCATCTTTCTGTAGTAGGATGTGCTGCAAATAAAATGAAGTAATACCAAACTCATTTATTGTGAAGGGCTGGGCTAGTAATTTGTCCACATCCAGTGTCCCTATTGCATTGTTCCAGTATTCAGGAACTAGAATTGAAGTTACGATGGTAGTCTTATTTTCACTAGTTCTGTCCTTCAGAGAATTCAAAATATCTGCCAGTATTTTTTCCTGAGGTATTCTGGATAGTATATATTTTGTATCAAACACACTGTTCTAATTTCTTTTCTTCTGAGTGACACTTAGGCTAATATTCCTTTTAATCTGCTTGGCAAAGCACTAGACACATCCCCAGCAGTTATAATTATCAAAACAATATTTAATTTGTTTATCAGTTTTATATTTATTCCAATACAATAATCTGTAAGAAAATGTACCTAGTATCTTATTCTCAATGTACAGGACAGGAGAATTTAACATCCAGTTGCTGATAGTCACACCTAGAATAAAAATATTCTGTCTGTATCCCTACTGGCAGTGAATTTCTGTAGTCATAGATCCTTCCTGGTTATCAATGAGTCTAGCTCCTTCTTGCCCATTTTCCTCAGATACTGCTAAGCTATTGAGTAGCAACAATTGTTTTCTTAATTTTTTTTTTTTTTCACTGAAAGGGTGTTTAGACACCAGAATAATTTGCCCAGGGAGGTGGTGGATCACCATTTCTGGAAGTGTTCAACAGTCTGGGTGTGGCACTTGGTGATATGGTTTAAGTGTGATTATGTTGGTGCTAGGTTGTTGGTTGGTATGGATCGTCTTGAAGATCTCTTCCAGTCTTGATTATTCTGTGAAAGGACCTCTGGAGGTCAACTGATCCAATCTCTCTGCTCAAGCTTTGCCACCTAGACCTATTTTCCCAGGACTGTGTCCAGATGGCTTTTAAATATTTCCAATAAGAAAGAATGCACAACCTCCCTGGACAACTTGTTCCAGCGTTTGACCACCAATGAAAAAATGTTTCCTGATGTTCAGAGGGAACCTCCTTGTTTTCGTGTGTGTTCATTGCCTCTGGGTCTGTCACTGAGCAACAATGAAAAGAACCTGACCCCATCCTCTCTCCTTACACTGTCCTTCAGGTATTTATATATAGTGATGATGTCCCTCATGCTATTTCACTTCTCCAAGCTGAGCAGTCCCAATTCTCTAACAGCCTTTCTTCATAGTATAGGAGCTCCAGTCCATTCACCATCCTTATGGCCCTTCACTGGACTGTCTCTAGCATGTCGATGTCTCTCTTGCACAGAGGATTCCAGAATGTGATGCAATACTCCAGGTGTGACCTCACCAGTTCAGAATAGAGGGGAAGATTCACTTCTCTCAACTTGCTGGCAATACTTTGTCTAATGCAGCCCAGGACACCATTGTCTACCTGTAGGAGAACATTGCTGGCTCATGTTGAACTTGGTGTCCACCAGGACCACCACATCCTATTCTGTCAAGCTCCTTTGCATCTGGGCTGTTGATTGAAGTTCCTTTCAATCTGTTCCTCCAGCCCATTCTGAATAGCTGCCCTGTCCTGCATATTGACAGTCCTACATTCCCAAGTTTGGTGACATCTGCAAAGTTGTTGAAAGTGCCCTTCACTGCAGGTAATTAATGAAGACATGAATCTTTGAGGGATGTGACTTGCTACTGGCTGCCAGCTAGACTTTGCATCACTGATCAGAACACTTTAAGCCAAGCAATCAAGCCACTGCAAGTGTGCCAACCCACTTGGTCGTCCGGTTATCCAGTCAGCATCTCAACAATTTGGTGACAAGGAGCCTACAGAAGGTTTACTAAAGTTAAGGTCTACAAAATCCACTACTCTCCTCTTGTCCACAAAACCAGTTATCTCATCATATAAGGCTATCAGGTAAGTCTGACATGATCGGTGCTAAACCCATCTTGCCCATTCCTAACTGTCTTCTTGTCCTTAATCTGCATAGAAATAACTTCTAAGAGGATTCCCTCTATAACTTTCCTAGAGACTGAACTTTGGCTGACCACAGTTACCTGGATCCTCCTTCTTGTCCTTGTAAAAGATGAGTGTGGTTTTTGCTTTTAATCCTGTCAACAGGAACCCATATTGTTGGCCACCTCCTCCTGCAGTTCCTTCACCTGGTTACTCAGGCCTCTGCTGCCCTTGTCCCAGGAGAGGCAAAAACCCTCTCTCCAGTCCCAGACGTGGACACAGATGTCTTCCTCATCAGAGATCTCCTCTGTGCCACTGACATTTGCACCAGTCAAGGACAGTCAACATGCCCTGTGCTTTACTGGGACCATCACTGCCTTATCTTCAGGCATCCCCATGCAGCCACCAACCAGCAGAGGTGCTCTGAGCCTTTTCTGTGTGACTGCTATGTCTCTGCTAGCTGAGTCTTCCTTTGGCCTCAAAGTATAATACAGACTTATCTACAGATCAGAAATGCAAAAGCTTCATAAAACACTCCACCCTTAACTGAAAACAGAAAAGTCACAGCACAAACTTGCTGGTATCTGAGAGCTATAGAGAAAAGTCTTATTTAATGACAAATTTTTTCCTGCACATAAGCAGACACAGATATTTAATGATCTGTATCTTAATTTATTCCCCTGCACCCTGTCCCTCATAGTCCCTACCTACTTGGATTAGGATGCCAGACTTTCTTCCCCAGAAAGTAAACGAGCAATTGTGGTGAATTTTCCATAAATCAAATATATCCTAAAAAGTGTTATATTTACTCTGTATTCATAAATCAACACTTGTAAAAAAATTAGATGTTTTCAGGAAGTGTCAAAATAATTTTGCTTGTATTCTGCTCAGCACTGTGTACTCTGACAATTTCAAAAGTATGACAGCTTAGTAAGACTCAGCTTCAGAGCTCTGACAGGGGCATCTTCTACTCTCATAAAACTTTTAAAAAATTAAATTTTATTTTGGCAAAATTTACAGGTAGAAAAGGAGGTACACCTGTGGAAATCTGGTATACCTTAGCCGTATACTGGGAGATTGCATAGGCACTACTGTTTCAGGCAGACGTTCCCTCCTTCGAGAACATATTCTTTACATTTATTTTTCTATTTCTCATTACATATTATGTACTTAATTTATTACTGTCAATTGTGTGAAGCCAGAGAAAATGCTATTTCATATCAACATTATGGTGATCAACAGGAATCCTCAGACATCAAGGGGGTTTTCTTATTGGAATTCATGGATAAAGAAATTGATCAAATATAAAATTGATAGTGGCAAAAATTTGGTAAGTTCACAGGTGATTTGTGAAAATAATATTTCCATTTTTATTACTATATACTAACCTAGAAGTATTAGATTATTAGTGGTTAGAAATATCTATTATTCTGCTTATACCTGTTGAAATTAATAGGAATTCTGTCTGATTCTTAATTTACTTCCATTTGCTGTAACCTCATGTTATGGAATGTTTTCCAATTGCTCTGTGGATTTAGATAGTTGAACAAACAAAAGAGTTGGAGATAATGTTATTTAAAAATTAACATTTCTTGATATGATGAATAAAGCTTATCTCTGTGGCAACAATGTTCATTGCATCTCTTGTATCAAATTGTAATTTGTGTTGATTTACATTATTCTTGTCTAATAAAAGAGATTAATCTTACCTAGTAAAACTCAAAATTATAATAATTTTAAAATAGTTACTAAATAGTTTGGTAATACTCCAACCAAAATCAGTTCACAGTGATTTAGCCAAAAATTTTAAAAGCCTCTACCCAAAGACAAAAATCAACTATCATTGAGCTCTAACGAATAGTAACCAACTCTGATATGTTGTCCTCTTTGAAAGAACTAAAAATACTACAGTGGAAGCAAAAATTGAGAAACATAAATGTAATTACATTTAAGATGAATATTTTATTTTCAAGAAGCTCAACGAAGAAACTGTGCCTAATTGAGAAGGTTCATGCAGAACTTAGGAATTCCCTTCAAAACGTCGTTTCTATCAACAGCAAACGTTTACATTAAGCTCTGGGCTTTCCCCGTGATATTTTTCTTTCCAGAACACTACCATTCAAATGCAAGATCAGTGGATTTGTTCTGTCCCTTATTTCTTTGGAAATCCCTCCAGATTTTAGAGAAGGGCAATGCATGCAATATGTAGAAAAAGAAAATGAGATAACAATTCATAATAGATTTTCCACCTCACAAAAATTCAGGCTGAAGATCAATTATCTCACTCTACATTTTGCTCTCCTTACTGTTCCTTGCTTGTGAACCTGTGCTCCACTGGAGAACTTTCACAGGTTTTCAGAAGTGGTATACAATAAACAGCTGCCTCAGCCAAGGCATCTATTACCATTTTAAGTGCCTTACTGTAATCAGCCCTTTTAGATGGGTCTGGCAGATTAACAGATTTTTCATTGGTTCTGTACCCTTCTTTAGAGGCTAGGAAAAGCAGGTGAGATATCCTTGAATTCCTGAAATTGCTTTAAATGCTTACCTGCATTCCATTCAAAAATCTTACTAGTTTTTCTGGGAGTGTTTTAGATTGTTCTAATGGCCAGAGCCCTAACTATTTTTTTTTCTTATGTAATAAATTATAGACAGTATACTAAAAATTAAGATCTATTTTTACATAAGTATGTGTAGTATGGTCATGGAGGTTGAAGAATTATAGCTTGATATTTTATTGCCAATTATTGATCTTGCATGTATAATTTAGAGTACTGCATCATACAAATCATAAAGAAATTTGATTTATTGTAGGCATAATTGCTCATTATATAGCAGTCTTAATTGGTTTTCTCCCAAATTAAAAAAAAAAAGTGTGTGCATATATAAACACATGCCCTTTTTAAAGAACATATTCATATAAAGGATACAAAAATTCTTGACTTACAGTTAATTATCTAAGCTTTCATATCAACATTAATTGATAGGAAGACTAGTCTGCTGCAGAGTGATGTAATGAGACTCAATTAATTAATGTTAATTCAAATCTGAATAGAAGAAAACTATGAATTCATCTGGATTTCATTTCCAGAGAAGACTATCAATTTATAGGAAGAAATCCAGGCTTTAGTCAAAACTGCTAATCTAGATCTTGGAAATCTATTAAATGATAGAACAGCCTTGAAAGTGTCTCTGAATTGTCCAGTACAGAGTGCTGTGCTGCCATTCAGAAGGCTCCTGACAGGCTGGAGAAATGGGCAGAGCAGAAAATTCTGAAATTCAACAAACACAAATGCAGGGTCCTGCACCTGTGGAGGAATAACCCTATGCACCAGTATAAGCTGTGGTTTGACCTGCTGAGAAGCAGCTCTGAGAACTCTTTTTTTTACAGGAACACATCTTCAACAAAAACAGCTAAAGACGCTTCCTCCTCCTCCCCCCTTTGGCAGTGAAACCAGCCTACAGCATTTTACTTGGTTCACTTGTGGCAGCTGTGGTTGTAGGGACCCTGATGTCTCTTATGTACATACAAAAACCTGGCTTTCCTGTCCTGGCATGAGTGCTTAACTACTACCTGACCTGCCACCTTCCATTTCCTTCTAACAATATTTGAAAGAAAACGGAAGCTGTAAATGCCTTCTGTAAATCCCTATTGGTATGAACCCGATGAGGCTGGAAATGTGCACTGTGTAGAGGTTCTAAAACTGAATGGTCACATTCTGGTCACCAGAGAGACTGAGACATGAGGGAAGATCCTAAAAAAGCTGAAGAACCCTGGCACTAAGGTGCCACCTCAGTTCTGCAGTAGCTGAGAAGGGATTTTAGGAGTCCTTCACTTGGATGGAAGGCCTTAACATTTGCTCTGATTCCTGTATGGCTGTCTAAGTTGTATTTTGTTACTTCTGTATGTTTGTACACAGAGCAGATGAACTATTGCACTACAGACACACTGGCTTGGTGCAATTTTTCAAAAAACATTGGTTCAACAAGATGAAATATAGAAGGAAATTGAAATTTAAATAAGGAAGAAGTAGAAAATTCAAACAAAGGTCTATAACATTTTTAATGTAATTTTTGTTCTCCATTTCAAAGGTATATACAAAGAACACAACCGTAGAAAAATGTTACAAGATGTCATGATTAAGGCAAGTAGAAAAAAATTTTTTTTTACCTTATAAACAAAGAATATTCAAGCTGCTATTGTTAACTTTTCATTCTTATCTCTAAGTTAAAGGGTACATATGTCTGAATTTATATTTATTCTTAATTTTCTGGCAGCTGTTAAAGTTGTTTTCAATAAAAAGAAAGCAAAATGCTTTCAATCTGCAGGTGTGATTCATTGTGTTACTGAAAACAATCTCTGAATTTATTATTGTCAGTATTTATATCAGATTTTATGAAAGAGAACTTCAATCACACAACTACATACTCAAGAAAATTCAGTTATCTTTTATATATCTTTTTAAAATAAAGTCTAGATTCCAAAGTTGGTCAATAGCTCAGCATTTTTAATTTTTATAAATGTAGCTATATGTGATTTTGCTAATCTAAATCAACTAATCAGAACAGAAAACATTTAAGACCATCTTCCTTTACCTTCAATTTAATTAAGAATGGAGCTTTTTGGGAACATTGATCCTAGCTACAGGTACTGAGCACATCACAGTCTGACTGTTTAAGTATATGTTAATATCCTTGTTTTTTGGGTTACAATTTAAGCTGAATATCATTGAATACATTGTTTGAATGAATTTCCATGATCATTGTGTGTGAGTCTATCTGATGACTTATCCAGGTTTCTGTGGAGATTTTATACTATTTTCTAACTCAATCATGGTTCATTTTGTTCACTTGTGTAAAAATAGCTATCAAGACTGGAACATGGGAGGATCCAAAAAAAAAAAAACCCCGAGAACAAATATGTTATGGAAACCGCCACTAAATTTAATTGATATCTGATGCATCATGGAAACATTATCAATTGGCTTCAATTTCATACAGTTTCCTCAATTAGTAGTTGGTGAAAAACATTAAAAATTCCCTGAAAATGAGATACAAGTTCAAAGGTTTTGAAAATTTTCTAAATGCTATTACAAGAAAAAAAAGAAAATAAAAATACCTTTGTCGAAACATTAAATTGTTGGTTTGTTTGGGTTTTTTTCCTGAATATTTGACTAATACTTGCAGAATTTTCAGCTGGCTGATGATGAATCAAGTCATCTTAGGCTGTTATTTTGATGCTGATGGAAGCCAGGAAAGATTTACCGGTTCTGCTTGAGAGTTCTCTTTTTTTTTTTTTAGCGCCCACTGTTAACAAAGCAACTCAGCACATGGAAACCCACATATCTGGCCTGAAGAAATCTTTGTCTTTACTGACAAAGTAAACAAGCTATTTCCTTCTGCGGTCTTATGGTTATTAATATTATTCCTTTAGAAGAAACAAGCTTGCTACTGAAGAGCAAGATAACGCTTCTTACGGAAGTTTCAGAGATGATCACACTTGCCAAGCAAACAGCATCATTTTATTTTGCAGATTTATGAGAAGAAAGAATATATACCGTGAATATTATTGGTAAATACTGGGGTAAAGAAGAAGAAAAAAAATCATTTAAAGGATTATTTCAAATAGATTCATTGCAGAGCATTTATCTGAGCTTTTTAAAACTGACTAAAACAGACAAAAATCTGCATTGGTAGCATAAAATGCTAGGTGGTTTAACCAGGGATATTTCAGCTGGTAACTATTATTTGAGCCTTTCTGTGAACACACTTTGGCTTTTGAATAGTGCTTTCTTCATTCCATAATAATAATAATTTAGACTAAATATGGTTCCTTACATTCTGTTAAATGACATAAGATATATAGGTCATGACATTACCACAAGTATTACATAATAGTGGATATTTTTTGGCAAAAAATTACTTCATTTTAAAAACAATAGGTGACCTCCAGTGAAGCTGGGAATAGTCAGTATCTATCATGAACATCACAATGGCTGTGTGAGTTTTCGTAGTTCCACTGACTGGAGTAAATTATCTTGACATTCTGTGCAATCTATCTAACGCTCAAAGCCTTTATTTACTTACAGAAAAAGTTGCCTTCTCTCATTCTAACAAATAGCATTTCATGAGGATAATACGTTAACCTATAGGTAAAATGGTCAGGACATAATGGTCTACTGGCATTACCATGGCTATCTTCCTTAGTGTTGAACAGTGATATGCTGTAGTTCACTAGACAGCCCAAAGAGGACCAATCATCCGACAACCAATTATTTTAGATCTCTAAAGACCTAGCACTGAAAAGAGTCACTCAAATGCCACTGGCAAAATTTCATAATAAATTAATAGTCGTACTAGTTTGAAAACAAACCAGTGGGAGGCACCAAGTCAGAATAACAATTTAATGGGGAAATTAAAGAAAAGTAAAAAAACTAAAAGAAAACACTGGTTCAAACTGACAGAGCCAAGATACAACCTGAATCCCTGTTAGGCAGGGTGGTGGTAGCAGTCTGGTAGAATGGTAGCTGTAGTCCTCTGAAGCAGTGATCCTGTAGTAAAAAGGGTCTGCTCTTCCTCAGAAGGTCCAGTGGTGGCTATGTAGCTCCTGTCCTCTGGGAATCCAGTGGAAAGGGTTCTCTCTGGTGTTCAGAGTCTCAGATTATATACAGAATGGGATGCTTGGTTCCTCCCTCTGGGTGGAGCATCTCACAATGGGGTAATGAGTCATGAGGCCAAGTGTTGATTAGGCTCATTAACAGAAGATAGTCCGAGGGAGTTACCTCTGAGTCATGCGGCAGAACAATGATGGGCCATTAACAGAAAGATAGTCTGGGGGGAGGAGGCAAGGAAACACTGCCCCACCTGATTTCAACAGCTCATGAGGATGGTAATAGAATACACTGCAACCCAGGACAGTAGTGTAATCCATAATTATGCTATAATCTGATGCTTTTAAAGCAAAAGCAGGTATGTACCAAGAAGAAACATTTGAAACCCATAGAAATTCCTCAGTAATGTCCCAGGACTTTCTGAAGGTTCTGTGGTTTAAGATACTCAGGGCAAGTCTATTAAAAAAACCAACATGTCAAAATATCATATGAAAATAATTTTTAAAATCTCAGCCAAACAGTTATTGAACTTTTATTATAAAATTGTGGCAGTGTTTTGGGGTGATAATAATCATAAAGAATAACCTTTGCTTTGGGTTTGGTTTTTTTTATTTTTTTTGGTACAAAACACAATATGTTCATTTAATATAGATGCACAAAGGTAAAAAATATATGTGAATTAAAAGCTTTGGAGAGTTCTAGTGAATTGTCTAAAAATGATAAATATTATTCAAATAAGAAATGGAATAGTATTTAAACTAAAAACGCAATGAAAAAATTATCTGTTAAGCTGTGAGGTATTTAGCAGGAGAGAGATAAGGGAGTTAGCATTTTAAAAAAATTTAAAAACAAACATAGAACTTTCAACCTAATATGTTCCTGTAATGAAGATTGAAAACAGGATATTTACTGTCTTGGAAGAAGAATACAGTCTAAATCAAGGAAGAAGTTAGCAAACCACTGCTTAAGTTCTATGTCAAATGTCATGTAAAACATAGTTTAAAGTGTTTCATGTAAGAAAAAGTGCAGTGCACAGTAGCTAAAGTAATATACAATTTCAAGAGTGTAAGAAATAGAGAAGTGCTAAGAAAACCGATACTGGGATAGAGCAGAGTTCATAATTACTGGATATGTACAAGGATTCACCATGTTCTTCCTGACCACACCACGCTTCATCCTGAAAATTAGGATGCTTTTCAAAAAATGAAAGGGATGAGAAATAAGGGAAGTGACTTGATAATCTTGTTTTTTAAAAAAATGTTCAGTTTGTCTCTTTGGTGTGATTGATTCCAGGTAAAAAGTTGCAGAGCATATGATTTGAGCACAAATGAATGGGTAAGATGAGAGATATATATCCTCAATAATAACTTTCAATGTCTGGGATATCATTGCTGTAAATAATTGGCTTTGATGTCTCATCAGTATTTTCCTTTAAGTTATTACTTTATAAATCTTTTCTTTTTTTCAGTTTGTAGTGATTAATTTTGGAAAGATTATATGTCACTGTAGTATATTTAATTCAAAGTTATGGATGCCTGCAGTATTCTATATTGCCTAGATAATATGACAGTAACAGTAGTCCTATTTAAAGCAAGAGGTTGAATTAAATATTCTCCCAATTTTCTTCCACCTAGCATTAGTAGAATTACTTTAAAGTGAAACTAGAAATTTGTAAGAGTGGTGGCTTATTTCCTGACAAAACAGTATTGAATATGTCTGCATCTAAAACCCTTTCAGTTTACAAATAGGTGTGAGGATACAGATTGTTGTAGACATACAAATATGTGAAGAAGAATAAGCATGGCAAGTGTAAAAAGAAAATGTGAACCTCAATAACATATTTTGGTTTTCTTAATACAGCTGTAATTCTTAACTTCTTTAAAATAAATATATTTTATCAGGAAATGTGTGAATCCTGATAATTCTCCTAGCAAATGAATATACTGCCAAGAACTAGATAGATATTTAAATGCAGTTCAAAAGATGACGAGTATAAATACATCTTTATGGATAGAATCCTCCCTCCTTCCAATTTGTATCCAAAAAAATCAGTGTGACAAGAAATGCTAAAAGATATAGATATATTTTCCCAATTTCAAAACTATAGCTAAATACTCCACATTATTATCTCTGAAGCAGAAGAAAGACCTGATTTAGACAAAGAAAATTTTCTGACAATATTAACCTAAATGCTACAATATAAGATGAGCTTCTATTGTCACTAAAAAGCACTGTCGCTAAATTCACAAGTGACCACCTTCAGGTTCCAGACTTAGGTTTTAGAAGAAAACAGCATCACCTTCTGAGTAGTCAAAATATCATTTATACCTTTTATTATTGTATTTCAGATGTATTTCTTCCATTTGTCTAGCCACATTCACATTGCACTTTTAATAAAGGCCTGTAGATATTGTAGAGAAGAGCTTTCCAGTCTGCTTGATACCCTCTTAAACAAATAAAGAAAATATTGGCTTTTTTCAAACCTCTGGCTGTTCAGTCTGTGACATGAGGAATACAGGGCATGGTGGTGACTAATAGGTCTCTGTGCACTTTAAGTGTGAGACAGTACCAAAGTTCACCTCCTTTCAATAGTTCTATTTATAAACTTTTAATTAGATCCTTTGCAGCTACACATCCTTTGGTCTGATCTAATTGATCATGCATTGTGGTTTTAGTAGGTTTCATAATAATAACACTTGGCACTAATATAACACTTTAGATTTTCAAAGTTAAACATTAAGTAATTAACCCACAGAAAGCCCTTTGGAAGTTAAGGACAGTAAGTAAATATTTTATTCACTTTATAAAACAGGAGTTTGGGAAACATGGAGTGATTTGACCAAGAACAGTGAGTGAGAAAAGGCTTCGTCCTGGGTTGCAGTGTATTCTGTTACCATCCTCATGAGCTGCTGAAACCAGGTGGAGCAGCGTTTCCTTGCCTCCTCCCTCTGGACTATCTTCTGTTAATGAGCCCATCAACGCCTGGCCTGACGACTCATCATCCCATTGTGAGAGGCTCCACCCAGAGGGAGGAACCAAGCATTCCATCCTGGATATAATCTGAGATTCGGAACACCACAGACACCCTTTCCACTGGATTCCCAGAGGACAGGAGCTACACAGCCACCACGGAACCTTCTGAGGAAGAGCAGACCCTTTCTACAAGATCACTGCTTCGACAGAGCCACATCCACCACTTCAGGAGGACTGCAGCCACCATCTTATCGGACTGTTACCACCACCCTGACTAACAGGGTGTCAGGTTGTATCCTGACTCTGTCAGTTTGAATCAGTGTTTTCTGCCTTTTTTTTATTTCCCTATTAAATTGTTATTTGGACTTGGTGCTTCCCACTGGCTTGTTTTCAAACTAGTACAGGCTTCTTAAAGAGAATCCTGGAGAAGCTGATAAAGTGGGCTTAAAATCAGTACTTGCATTTTTCTGAAAATTTTGATAATTTGAAACACTTTATTTCCAGATTTGAACTAAACCATGGTTTTATTTCTAAAGGTAAAATAAAAATAGAATACAAAAAAAATTACACATATATATATGTTAACTTACATTTTGTTTTAAAAGCTTTAAATTAATTATATTTATTGTCTTTTTAACATCTTTGTCATAAAGCTGGTTCTCTTATAATGCTATTCTTCATGACACATCTGTAGCTTTAAAACAGTCTGTCAAAGTTGCAATAGATGGTAGTAAAACCATTACATAACTTTTTGATTTACTAAAAAGCAAGAAAGGAAGCTGCAGCAGAAGGAAATACTTTGTTTCCATGGGGACACTTAGTTGAAAATAATGTGATTCCAAAAGTTACAGAAAAGCAACTTTTTTTCCCAGTTAATTAAAATGGAACTTTACGAGTCAAATTACAAGTCCATTGTATCTTGATGTCAGTCAGAAAAGCTAGCACTTAAATAAATTTAGGGACAAGCAAGATGAAGATACTGTTACCCTAAAAGCTATTCTTGACAGATATTGGGGATGTGTTTTTTCTTATGTGGGGTATTTTTTTTTTTTTTTTGACATTTTTATTTAACATATATTTGCTGGGCATAGTTCAGAGACTATAGACCCCCTTTATTGAAAAGTCATTACTAAAACCAAGGTTGAATTTTGATTGTTGATGCTTATCCTTCATTAGTCTTTTATTTCAACTTCTGTTTCCCATTCTTCCTGGCCCCATTGCAGCTTTCTGTCTAGATAAGAATTTCAGTGTTGGAAGTTTTCCAGTTTATAACTGGAGGCTGTAACAAGAGCTGGATGGTGGAAAAAAATGTGAGAGCAGGAAAGAAGATAGCAGCTGAAATTAAATGCTGACAATCTGGGCTAAAGAGCCTGCATGGCTTGTCTTGGGGAGATCAGTGAGGCAAAAAAAAATCAATTTTTATTGCTAATTAGCAATTAAAACCTTACCCTTTTATAGCTTATTAAAACATCATATAGAACTAATGGCTATTGAATTCGCAATGAAAATTGCACAGTACTTAAAGCAACAAAGATTTTTGTTAGGAAACAATGAAGTCTATCAATATTCCTTGCTCTCTTCTGGGTTTCCTAATGAAAGCTCTGACCTCTGCCTAGATATGCCACTCCAGAAGTG
Organism: Corvus moneduloides; assembly: GCF_009650955.1. Classification (NCBI taxonomy): domain Eukaryota; kingdom Metazoa; phylum Chordata; class Aves; order Passeriformes; family Corvidae; genus Corvus; species Corvus moneduloides. The sequence continues at coordinate 136,241,885 of NC_045476.1, read as the reverse complement.
AACCCAGCAGCATTAAGAAGACAAAATTGACCTTGAGGAGTGGTACCTGACATCAGTGGAAGAGGCTGGCATCTTGTATTGGTGGTTTTGTAGAATCTACGCTGACATTAAAAAACATGGAAAAGAGATCATTTCAGTTGCCTGGGACTGGCAGCAGCTGAGATGGTGGTGATGATGTAGTAGAAATAGAGGGAGTAAGATCCATCAGTTTAACCATTTTTACTATTCCTTGACTGTATTCCTGAGGCATTTTAAGGGCCAGAGGGAGTCATTTAAAATTTCTGACCAAAACAGACAACCAATCTAGTTATTCATATTTCCCACTCCCCACTCTCTATGTTTGCGCAGTTCAGATTAATTCTTAAACCAGTGTTCTTCCTATCAAAAATTTTGTATACCAACGGCTGTAAGAGCTTTAAAGGAAGAAGGAAACTATTACATGAATGATCACCTTCCATTTAAGTTGAAGTTTGCTAATGCTTGGAAATGAATAGGTTTTGAGAAGCAAGAGCAAGTCAAACTATTTTTTAATTTTACTTGGAAAAAAAAGTGGCAGTTTCAAGTACAGGCATGTAAAAAATAAAATTCACAAGTCTAACAAATTCACAAATCTGTGTACAAATTACTTCTTTGGGTGAGTTCTAGTTTCTAACTTTTCTCCTTCAAATATTTTCATTCCTTTTGCTCATGAATTTGAAATCTTCAAAGTTATTATTTTACTTACATTTCATACAAATTTCTCCTAAAATCCTTTGTTATTGGAAAATAAAAGAGAAATCCCAGCAGAAATATATTAAGCTTTGTTTCCTTAGGTTAGTGTCCAATGTGTGATTTCTAAGTACACCTCATTTGTTATTATATTTGTCTTACTGTTTGAGTCCAGGCATCCTTTACATTAAAGAAGAAAAATTTGTTGGCTATTTTAGCCTGCAGCTTTGTAAGATGCTGCAAGAAGCATCAAGGACAAATCACCTAGAATTGCAAGATCAATTGATGGGAAAGGAAGAGCCTATCTTCCACATTATCACAGACCCCCTCATTAGGCATGCTGTGAGAGTGCTGACAAGTTGTGATGGATCAGCAGGCTCTGTCACACCAAGCTGTGTGGGAAACGCAGCCAGTGCTGCACTTACTGCTGGCATCCACTAGACAACATTCAGTGGGAACAGCACACCACTGAGCACATGGACCTCACAGACTGCAACAGCACCTCCCACTCAAATGTGCTTGCTGCCATTTTTCCAAAGTTCTCCAACATTCACAGAGTGGAAATGTTTACAGGAAGTGACACTGCAGTGATGCACTTCAGGAAGTGAAGCCCTTCAGAATGTAAACCAGCAGTAAAAAAAGCAGAGAAGCTTTATGATCAACATTGTAATGCCCATTTCTGGAGCCTTCTGTTATTTTTGTAGGACTCACAGCACAGTACTTGGTGCCCAGGAGGATGTTCTTTAACCAGACCTGTGCTTGGATGTAGTTCATGACATGACCATAGAAAAGGTTATGCTGACATATTTAGCCTGCTGACATAGTGCCAAAGTAGAAAGAAGAGTGAAAGGGGTGCATCAGCTTGTACTGATGCCTTAAGAGGCCTCCTAGAAACAGAGACTAGACAGGAGTAAGGGAATAAAAGCAGGTATTTATTGGAAAGGCCTCCAAAGGTACCCCCTGGGGAGCCAGAGGCTACTGCCAAGATGGGCCCCAAGATGGACAACAGGTCACGAGTTCTTCACACTTTTATAGGTTTGGTTCATTTGCATATCAGGGTTAATTCTCCAATTAAAGCTTCAGTTTAATGATGTAATTCCCCTCCACTTGCCCCCCTTTAGAGGCCTTTTGGTTTATACTTTTTGGGCCTAGGACAGTCTGGATGTCCTTGAAGAGCAGGCCCAGAGAGGCTTTGTTATGTCTACCTAGCATGAGAGAGCAGAAATTAACAGGTTACAAGAAACTTCAGAGTTACACACTAAGCAGTACAGAATTTGAAAAACATAAAAGTTAAAACCTAAGGCATCATACCCCCCCCTTTAGAGGGGGCCTCTACCTTGTTGAGACTCTATTCTAAATATTCAAAATATCTACTACATCATCTTCGTTTGTATCAGTCTCTGTTTTCTCCATTGTTTCAGGAGCAGAAGCCTTCTTTACTCTGGAGTAGTGAATCCAGGGTCTTTTGCCAGCAGCTTTGACTGTGGTGAGGGTGGTCAGCAAAATCTGTAATGGTCCTCTCCATGTGGCCTGCAGAGGATCACTGTCCCACCACTTAACACAGACCCAGTCTCCAGCCTGGAAGGGATGTGCAGGGGTGTCCAGTCGTATGGGTCTGGATAACACAATGTAATTCTGGAGCTTCTGCAAAGTAGAACCTAAAGCCATTAGATATCTCTGCAAATCAAGTTTTCCCCTCATGTGAATTTCACCTGGAACATGTGGAATTTGATATGGCCTGCCATACAATATTTCATAGGGACTGATTTTATCCCTCTGCCTCAGCTGTATGGGGATCCTCAGTAAAGCCATAGGCAAGGCCTGAACCCATGTCATGAATGTCTCTTGACAAATTTTGGTTAATTTGTGCCTTAAGGGTCCCATTCATGCATTCCACTTTACTGCTTGCTTGGGGTCTATAAGATCCCAAGCAATTCCCAAAATCCGGCTAACCTCTTGAATCACATTTTCAACAAAATGTGGTCCCCTATCCGAGGCATACCCAAAGGAAGCCCAAACCTTGGTGTTATATGATTAAGCAAAACTTTCACCACCTCCTTGGCTGTGTTAGTGCAACAGGGGTAAGCTTCAGGCCATCCACTGAAAGTGTCAACCAATACCAGTATGTACCTGTATCCTTCTTTGCGTGGTAACTCAGCAAAGTCTATTTGCTAGTAAGAGGCTCCCTTACTCCTGTCTAGTCTCTGTTTCTAGGAGGCCGGATAAGGCATCAGTACCACTTGAAGAAGAGTCACCACAAAAGGAGGTGGCAACAATGTCCTCCACCTCTGCAAAAGTCCTGGGCTGCAAACTGTCTATAGTTATCCACAGCTATTAGCTGTGATATAGATTTGCTATTTTTACTACCTACTGCTGTATTTGTGTTCAGCATATGTGGGAACAAGAGAGACTTTAGCTCCAGTAGCAGGCAGAATTTGCCTTGCTACAGTAAAATTCCCCAGGGCAGACACAACCGTGCAACGTTGTCAGTGTTGATGCTTCTTTCAATCAGTTATTATTAACACCAGTAGTTTAATCCTAAAGGTAGAGTGCACAGTTCTGGCAGTTTAGTTGCCGAGGATGGAGAAATGGTGACTGGATCATGGACAGTAATTTCTTTATAGTAATTTTTTCTGACAATCCATAAAGAAAAGGCTTGAGAATATCTTATTTAAAGCTGAAGTTAGTAAACTGAGATTAAAAAAAAATTAATGGAAGAACTTGTCTAGTAATTAAGTTACTTTTCTGTTATTGAAAAAATATTTTGAAACAGATACAATGGTTATGTACTTGTTAAAGAATTTGTTGGAATGATACCTTGACTTACATTAGAAATAAAACTAAAAATCCTAAGTGTCCAATTTTCCTTAAAATTATCTGGTTTGAATTATTTTGTAGAATTTGTTACATTTTCTACTAGCATGACCTCCTGTTTATGTATGGAACTATATGATGAGGGAAAAAAGAGAGGGAAGAAATATATTTCTTTCCTAAGAGAGATGTATGACCTGTGAATGTATGTAATACTAAAAGAAAATTTCATCACACAAATAAAGAGATTTTTTTTTCAAATCTATTAAAGATGCACAATATATGATAATAATATACCTATAACTTGGTATATTAAGTTCATATACTAATTTTTTCATGATGATTGAGTGAATTATTGTCTATGTAATAAAAAATTGTATTTTGCCCCCGAGGTTATTCACATTCAGGACTACAGGTGAAAAACCATGCATTTGTTTATGATGAGATGCATTCAAACATTTTATCAAAAACAGAAGACTTTTATTTGATAATAATTTATGACTCATATATAACAATAAATGAAATTTATTGAAAATGCTCCTGCACATAATGTGATGAAAATACTCCAGTCTCATTAAGTTTGCGACAATGCCACACATTTCAGAGATTACAGTAAGGGTTCAATTTATTTGTGAAACCTCAGATACATTTGGTTTAATATACTAAAAATAAAAACATAATTAAACACTGTCGTAGGGACTGTGTAGAATTTTTTAATTTGCCTGATTTTGAAAGTTAGACAGTGGGTAGAATTGTGAAATGGAGAGGGAGAAACCCATTCTTTATTGGGTGGAGCAGCATAATTAAAGAAATAAAAACCTACTGGCTTATCTTCTAGAAGCTTCATAAAATGCCATAATTCAATTTGAAGATAAATAATTTGTAAATACATGGATCAATTTAAGGTAACTGAATCTTTTGTTTTTCACTTTATTGTCAACTCTTTCATTAAACCTGAGGATGTGACAGCTTGGGATAGACTTTCAGGGTAGATAAGTTTACATGGTAAATCCGAGAGTACACAGAAGCATGACGACATGCAGGCCTGTACTATCTACTAAATTTATTAAAATAACTACCCAGTGTGATCATCTTGATTTATGTTCTCTTTAACTTCTGAATAAATTATAAGGGGATATGTTTATACTCTGCACTGGATTACCCAGTCAGCTTTTGAGATACCTTTATTTCCATTACACAGTCCTAAAGAACTACATTTTGCTTTTTTTTTTTAATTTAGCACCGGAATTAATACAGTTGCCACATTTCCATTCTCATGGAAACAAAGTGGTGAAAAAGGAAATAGACTGCCATAGTTTATGGCTTTCTTATTTAATCTCCTTTCATACATATTCAGACTTCTGCTGGTAGAAAAAATTTTGCATTTTAAAGAAAGCATTCAGAACTGATCAATTCCCAACATTCACACATACATAAGAACATATATATATATATATATATAAATATATGCATATATAAAAAAAAGGTATTGTTCCTTTTGCTGGGAGATTTTTAGTGCCATGTTTATTGCAAAATGGGATGCTGGATTTAGCATCTGTTGAGAAGAACATTAAGCTGATTCTGAAATTTGTGATAGCCAAGCCAACAAAGTGAGAATTTGTAACAGAATAGTGTGATTATTGTGAAGCAACTTCGGTGTAGGACTGATATTTTGTTTTCTCAGGTCCTGAAAGAACACTTGCAAAAGTGTCAGGAGTTTTACTTTAAAATTTTGCCTTAGATAATTATGTTGTTACCTTGATAATATATTTTGTCCATCATCTTTCAAAACACTGAAATGCTTTATTTAAAATAAATAACAACATTATTCTCTCAGTTCATGTCCAACACAATAGCAAAAAGGAGTACAAACATTGGGCAAGACAAAGATTGTTATGAAAAATTACAAAATTGATCACCAGGGTTCTGTTATCCAAGATGGATGATATGCTAAAAGTGAATCAATAGTTTAAATAATGAAAACTAAATTTTATGTTTAAAAATCTTTGTTTCACTAGTTTGCCATGAGTAATGCAAGTAATGTCTTGCTGAAATATATAGTTCCATCTGAATATGGTCCTTTAAATCAACAGTACTGCATCTGGTGTTAAAAGGGAAGTACTGTTTGGACAGTCTGTCAGAGACAAAGTAAAGCCCTAAATCCAAGCTGAAATTAATTGTCCTCTAATGAGACTGTATTTTCATGTCTGAAGCAACTGTTCAAAATGTGATTCAAAATTCAATTGAAGAGGTTCTCCTTCTGAAAAGTATAGATTTATATTTCTGGATTGGCAGAAATAAAACCCCTAACAAATATATCCTGTTCCCAGGGAAAGGCAGGTATCAAATTTATTGACAAAGAGGATCAGAAATTGATAGTCTCCAATCAAAAGATCGCAAGATAAAACTTTCTTAATATCTGCTTCAGTCCAGCTCTTTTCTTCCTCAGCTGTGTTTAGTTTTGCTCAAGATTTTATAACACAATACTCTTGAAAAATTTATTCTGCTAAAGATTTTGCAGAACAAGTGACAGGAGTCTACATAAAAATATGAATGTCCAGTATCAGGTGCAAAATTGTTCCACTGCCTGTACAGCTGCAACTGTCCACCAGCAAACAGGGTTAAGTCATTTAGAGAAAGAAGGGATGGCTTTTAATAAAAGAAGTAGTCATCATCCATCATAAAATCTGCAAGCTAGGATGGAACCCAGAATTTTCTGATTAACATTTATTTAGACACTGTTTTTTATTTTATAAATATATAGTAGTGATTTTTAAAGGCTATGGCACACAGCTTGTTTCCCAGAACTAGAAAAGCATGGAGACTGTAAACAAGCCTCCTCCTCTGTTAAAATAGTCTCCAAGCTCAGAAATGTCCAAAAGAGATTAATTGGCTATGATTGATGTTCCGATTGTCCCCACCTGGCAGTCAAGACTCTGTGCATCCATCCACTGCTGGAACCAGCAGCCTTTTCTGTAAAGAGTAGAGACAGGCAAAACCTTAGGCAGCTGTGGGTTAGGGAGAGGGGCAGCCTGCCAGAAAAATATTCTTCTTCCTGTGCCCAGAAGATCACACTGCCTCTTTCAATTAATTATGAGAAAGCAGAATTACCAGTGTTCCTCTGCCTATCCTGCTGTAATCCTGCCATAATCCCAGTTTTTACCAGTGCCACATGGGCAATGAAAACCAGCAGCAGACAGCTTTGTTTCTGAAATACTTTCTTCCATTTAACTGCAGCTTACCCTTCTCCAGCATCACTGCCCAGTGAATGTTCCCTGAGATATTGCTGCATGTTATATTCCTATACTTCCTGATACAGTGGTAAAATTTCACTTACACTCTAGTCTTCCTGATTATGCATTTGTCTTCTTAGGAAATTTTACCACAGGTAAAATGTCTTCTCTCCAATAAGCTCATCTTTGTCTCCCTATTGACCCTTGTTATTGAGGGATAATGCTGGCTTCCTAATTTTGGCACTGTTTTGAAATATTAGTAATTCAGGCAGTGGGATTGAACTTTCATATATTCACATATAGAGTGAATGTATGAAATATGCGAATGTATGTGAATGTATAAGTGGTATTGGAGTAAGTCCATCCTTTCCCTGTAGTTTTTCTATTAAATCTTTACTTACAAACCCATTGCAACAAAATGCTTATTGAGGTATAAAATAAAAACCTGTACTGAGATCATAAGCAATATCTAGTATGTCTCATTAAGAAGAGTTAATCTTAAGGTCATCAAGGTATCACAAAGCCACTGGCAAAAATTGAAGGGAGTTCAGTAGATTTTAGGCCCTCGCAAGACTGTATCATATTATGTGGTGCTTCTCTCATTTTTCCGTTGAGTTTTCCAGACTCCCCTCTCAGCAAAGCTCTCCAGTTTCTGTTCGTGTTAGATTGATGGGTCTAGGAGTAATAGATTCTTCTTCTTCATAAATAACTATAAGGCTGGTCTACTACAGTTCTAAACAATAATCTCAGTCGTCTTTTTTTTTTGCTTCATTGGGTTTTCAGGGATTTCAAGGGATTTCAGGCATGATTTTTGAGGCTAATAGTTACTGCTTATTAGCATGGGAAAGCTAGTGGATTGTTGTTTTCTTAATTGACCATCTTTTTCCACCTCTGAAATAAATATTCAATGTAATACATTAAACATTAAAGGGGCAAACAATCACTTGTGGGATATTTACACAACTAAAGCACAGGAATACATGTATAAGTAGAAAAAGGATGAGTAAAATACCAACCAAAAAAAGTGCAAAACAAGAAGGAAAGATGCCCAAAGAAACCTGAGTAATCCACAGGACTACTAAGACAGTGGTTTGCAGAAACAGAACAAGTCCCATTCCTGAAACCATATGAATTATGTGAGGAAAAGATAATTTTGCTCTGAGAAGGGACATGACTGTAAACACACCAGCCATGAGAGAGGAAAGATGGGAAAGAAAGGAGTCACTCAAATGGATTTTATCTGCCTTCATGAAAGACCTCTCAAACTGAACCACCTTCACCATGGCTAAGAATATCGAAGACTAAAGGGATCAGCACACACGGCATCAGCTCCACCGTGCTTCTATGTGTTGCAATATACTATTATGCTGCACTCACAGGTAATGTAAATAAGATTGTTAAGCAATAATTAAGCAAAAATCCAGTAACCATGCCTGATAATGAGCAACAACTACCCATTCACAAGATGTGCTGTTAGTGAATGTCAGTCTGGAAAAGTGTCAGAATTTTTTTGAACACTCATCATAATGGTCTCTAATTTCCTGCATATTCCTATATATACAGCCAGATGCAAGTCTTTTAAGACTTTTGAGAGCTGTTCACCAGTATTAGACTTTTAAGAGAACTGTTTTATCTTTCCTTTTTCCAGAGTTGGATGAGTATATGGCAACTGACATTTTGACCAGCTGAAGGAAATGAATGAGAAGACTTCCAGAGCTCAGTGGTATGAATGGTTTTCTGTAGGGAGCTAGGACCTGGTGCAAAGATCATATCCCTTGCAAAGCAGCCAGGGAAGGGGACCTAGCACATTGTAGTGGTTTGGTTTAACATACTCATTACTGTTTATCTTCTGTGAGATAAGAGTTAGGAGAAACGCAAAGCAGGCACCAAACTTGAAAGAATATAAAGAAATTTATTAATAGACCTAAAAGAAGAAAAAAAAAAATCACACTACACCTTCAGAACACTTCTCCTCCCCCCCACCTTTCTCCCTTCTCCCACCGACAATGTAAAAAGACAACCCTTGAGATGTTCAGTCTGTTTACCACTTCCATAATAACCTTGTTCAGTCCATTTAGGAAGAGGAGTCTCTCTTGCTCATGCTATGAAAACATTATCACAACGAGACAGCCGCCTGGGTTGGTTCTCTGCTCGCATGTGAGTACCTTCCCCCGACTTGCAGCTTTTCCCACAACTGCTTTCGAGGGTCCACTCTTGAATTACTGGGGTACAATTTTAATGTTGAGCCGTTCAGAAACAAAATTTCTCTTCACCCATCTCTGGGAGCATCTCATCTCTAAGAACAGAGGCCCTTCTCCTTCCCTGGGAGCAAAGGGTCCTCCTCATCTTCATCTCTAGGACTATCTCTGGGAGCATCTCTGGGAACTGAGGTCTTCTCCTTTTCCATTTGGAGCAGAAGTCCTCATTGCTTCCATCTCCCCCTGTTCAAACTTCTCATTAAATTAAGCTGCTTCAGCATCTGCCTATCTCAGCACAGGTGCTTTTGCTCACAAGTACAAGTTGAACGCTCCACCTCCCATGCCTTCATGAAATTACAACAGGTACTCTGATACATCATAGCTTTACAACAGAATTTCAGCTTTAAGCATCTCCTCTTTCTTCTCCCTCAGGTTTTCAGCTCCTCACAGCACTAAAAGGGTTAATCTCACCCAGGCCTTACAGCTGGAATTTCGCTTATCGCTGTTGGTCACATGAGCTTTTGCCGGACAGCGGACAGCGGTGGGCAGCTTCAGCTGAATCTTGGCCGCACTGGAGAGGGGGAGCCGGGCTGCTCCGGCTGTACAGAGCAGGGCTGTGGGGAGGTTCCGTGGGTGGAACAGGGCCCATCGGCTCCAGGATGGCCATGGCCCAGCCCAGCCTGGCCGAGCAGGGCCTGGACCGGGCCTGCCAGCCCCGGCATGGGGCCTGCAGCCACCTGTCCCAGTGCTGGAAACGAGAGAGAGATTCTTCCCTGGGGTTTGTGTGGATCACAGAGGCAGTCACAATTTTAAGTGGCTTAAAGTATTGTCCATATTCAAACTGGCCAGCTGATAGGTTCTATCAGGTCACAGAGGAAGCTGTAAGCACCCCTTTGCAAGAATATCACTTCCGGGACTATGCTTGCTAACCCATGACACATATACAAGAGAAAATTCAAATTATACTGTTTTTCACTCTGCTACTGATTAGCTACTTGGCTTGATTTAACAATTTTAGTTTTTGTTAATTGTAAAACACAATTTTGCTTAGCCTGTCTTAAAGGTAGACAATTTTTAGTTAAAAAATAGATTTTGATCTGAGATATGCCTTCAGATCATCATGTGTAGCAGCTCACCAATGCCTGTTTCTGCAAGAATCCGCAAATGCTTTACAAGTAGTAACAATGTTGTACCATAATAATTGATTAATCCAAAACCTGAAATACTGTCTAGTAAAACATGGTACTCACATAATGATGCATATCTTTTATGAGAAAATGAATGGATATTTCCTTATCCATTCCTCAGTAACTGTGAAATCTGGTCAGTTAGCTGGCTGGATCAGCCTTGTATTGTCAGTCTGCTGAAGTTAGGGAGACATTTGCTAATGCTTGTGATAAAACCAGTATCTGGTTTTATCAGTTTAGTTAAATAAGATTATTGTCTATGTAAACACTGTTATAAGATCACTGGGGGGAAAAAAAAGGTTTCCTGCTTATAAAATTTAATCAAATATGTTCCCTTGCCTCCCTTTTTCCCCCCCTCTCTTAGTATTCCTTTTTATTTTAAGTTTATTATACCTTTCTAAGGATGTTGTTAGTGCCGGGGAAAGTATTACAGAACTCATTTTGGGATGAAGAAAAAAGCAACATCTTAGACCATTAGATCAGATTCAATTCAGAAATAATTTTTCCCAAGTAATGCTTTAGGCCTTGTCTGAAAATACCTTGTCATCACACTTCATAAGACCCTGAAAAAAATCTCATTCAATAAATGTAGTGATTGAATCAACAGCTGTAGTGTAGCTGGAAATCTTATACTGACTGAAGAGTAAAGCACCATACAAGGGACACAAAATTCTTTGTAGCTGTGAAAGAAGAGAAAAACATCTGCACAATTCTGTCTGCACGTTTGGAAGGCTGAAACAATTTGAAGATGAAATAACAAACGACAAGAATTTCCATATAAAATTTTACTCAGGTTTAAACCTCTTTATTTTACACTTGGTAGGTGATCTTTGACCAATTAAAACATTGGTTTTCATAAAGTTCATTATTGGTAAACTGACCATTTCCACACACTGCTTGAGGCCTTGCTACCTTGGTTATGGAAGAGGACAGCAGGCAGACCATCTAGCGTGGCACTACTAGTCAGCAAGTTATTTATACTTTGTCCAGGGAAAATTATTTAATTAGTCTTCAACTTTTATCAAAAAACCCCAAAGTATTCTTTTTGAAAGATGCGTCCTTTGTACCCAGATGCTTTACATTTATCTAATATTTTAAATTGTTGCAGCTGATTGCACTGAGATTGCTTGCATTCAGTTTTCTTAACGTGTATTATGAACGCCATAATATTACCAGCATAGGTAGCAATAGCAGTTTGAATATCCAAGCTCCAGTCACATAAAAAATTTGCTACATACAAGAAGCAGTAGCAGTATCTAAATTCAGCAACATTGTTTGTGTGTCTAATGAGGGTGGCAGGATTGTTTCTCTCCATTAGCTGTGTAGGTTATATGGTACATGCATTTGTTCATGTAATGTTCTGAATCACTTTTGTCTTGAATTTACTTTATTAAACTGTGCATTTCACAGGTCTGCTCACATAACCACTGTGAAATACAAAAACCATATTTTTTTCATTTTTTTTACAGACAGGCAGCCGAAGAACTGATGACTTGACTTGAAATATTTCAGATCAATGTACAGATTGTAGTGACTTGAATAGGCTTCCAGTCATCCCAAAGAGTTTAAATATTCAGAATTCTACTTCTTGCCTATATCAGGTCTAGAAATTAAACCCAGATACATTGAGCCAAGCATCATCTTCTTTCTGACACAACAGTTACTAAGTGAAATTTACAAAAAAATAAATGAAATTTTACTTGAGTAAAAGTTATATTTATTTATGATATAATTGTAGACTGTAGTTTCTGTATGAAGAATCTGAACTCCTTTGTGACAAAGAAAGATTTTTTAAAAGGCAAACACTCTACGTACACTTGGTTTTTAAATGATCACACAGTGGAGCAGTGTTCTTTTTATTTTACCTTGTTTACATGTGCAGATGAAGCTCTATATCCTTGGCACCCAATGAGAAAAGAAGTGAATAGGACAGTCGTCTAAGCACTAACACTTCTAAAAGACCCTTATCTCTGAAAATATGATAATAGCTAAGATTCATTACAACAGACTTGCTCTTTGTGGCCTGGTTTTGCTGCTACATTTAATGATGGGATGACCTTATCAATTCTAATGACTCTACAGTGGCTAAGGGCTGTATTTTACCAGCATTTAATATAAGCTATAAATAAAGTACATCTTTCATCTACTTTAAAAGTGGGCCATGAAGCAAAGGTGAATTCCGGGTAATAAACAGAACCAACATATCAGGTAGGTGTATGCAATACTTTTCATCTGCATGAGTTTGTTGGTTTTTTCCTGTGATTTATTCCAGTTACCATTACCTACTCCTGCATTTGCAGAATACTGGTATCGTAGGTATTAAAGCTTAAGACTTGGCAGTGCTAGGCTATCTTAGAATTATCTTAGAGATTTTTTCAACATAAATGAATTTATGATTTTATATAGCCTACCAATAACTGGCTGAGGAAAAAGCTAGATTATGTTATAATGATGTTCAGTGTGAAATAAGACACATTGACCTATACGGAGGCTGAATTTGTCGTTTCTATTTATGGATAGAGGGGAGACAAAAGTTACCACATAACCTGCGCACACCAGACTTCCCTGGTGCTACACTTTCATTTTTTCAATCAGAATGGAAAAGCAATCCAATTTTCTCACTGGATAGGGTTTTAAATAAATGTAGGAACAGTCTGTGTTCTGTGCTTTCTAGCATGTTCAGCTAGGTTTATTTAGGTTCAGATAGGTGTTCTTCTCCAATCCACTTCTTATTACCAAAGAAAATAAATGTGAGCAGGTCTTAGGTTCTATACTCCATGTTTCATATTTTCTTCTCCATTTTTTGTATGTTACTTTAATATTTTCTTTGTACATTTATTGGTTTTGAGGGGTATACATATTTATGTCAGCTTTATTAAAGTTGAGCATATGAATTTCAACAAAGTGGTAGGTATGTATATAATTATTTACCTGTTCAAACAATGTGAGCTTGGTGATGATGTCACAGAATCACAGAATGATCAAGGTTGGAAGAGACCTTCACGATCATCTTGTCTAACTATCAACCCAGCACCACCATAATCACACTTCAACCATATCTCCAGGTGCAAAATAGAGATGCCACTTGAACATTTCCAGAGACAGGTACTTCACCATGTCCCTGGGCAACTTATTCCAATGCCTGACTGCTCTTTCAGAGAAAAAAAAGTTCTAATATCTAATCTGAACATCCTTTTGTGCACCTTAAGGCCATTTCCTCTCATCTTTTCACTTGAGACATGGCAGAAGAGCCTGACCCCCAACTCACTACAGCCTCCTTTCAGGTGGTTGTAGAGAGCCATGAGGCTCCCCCGAGCCTCCTCTAATCCAGACTAAACAACCTCTGCTCCCTCAGCCGCTTCTCATAAAATTTGCTTCAGACCCTTCACCAGCTTTGTTGTTCTTCTCTGGACATGCTCCAGCACCTCAATGTCTTTCTTGAAGTGAGGGTCCCAAAACTCAACAGAGAATTTGAAGCGTGGCCTCAGCAGTGCCAAGTACAGCAGGACAATCACTCCCTAGTCCTGCTGGCTACCGTGTTCTTGAAGTCAGTAGTGTACTATAGATTACAGTTAAGTTACAAAACATACAAAAAGTAACAACAACCCAACAACCCAAAATTTCTTTTGAAAGGAAAATCTTCACCTGACCTCATTCATGGCTTGCATATGCATTTTTCATTACAGCCACAGTAAACTCCCTGCATGAGCTTTGCTTTCATATGACTATTGTCTGTGTTACAGTAGTGCTTAAAGGTTCAGATGCAATTGCAAGCCGAATTATTTTAGGTAAATGGAATCAAGTCCCCTGAAGATTAAAACCTCTGGTATGAAATGTTTCTGGCACATTGATTTATAAAAGGTGCTCAGCCCAGCACTGATTCTGATTCTTGGATCGGTTTCATGCTGAGCTTCATGGTGGAGTGGAGGGGTTTTCAGCCACTGTGAGCTGGCAGAAGGGGGTTTTACCCCTCGCGTGCCAACACAAAGAAGCCCGGAGGTCAACAGTGAAACCCCTCTGGAAGGTGGCACTCAGTGCCCAACACACAATGAAAAAGGGGTAGAGCTCCTCACCCTGAAGGGGCTGTATCTTCCTGTCGCTGTTTTGCAGGCACGCAGGCGAAGGCAAAGAAGTAAAGAGAGGAGACTCTCCATATGTGTTCCACACAGGTTTATTTCTATGAAAAGACAGGGAGGAAGAGGCCAATTGGTGGGAGGGTCCAGTGATTTTATACTGGGTGTGGAATAGGCGGGGAGAGGGATCACAGCCAATGGGATAGAGGCAAGTAGGCGGGGTTGACAGGAAGGGAACCAATGGGAAAAACACATAGGTGGGACTTAGGGAAGGATCCAATGGGGCGTCAAGGGACAAGGAACTTTCTAGAACTGATACATATTAAAGAAGGGAAATGAATATACATAACTTCATACCTAAAACAGAAAAGGGACAATATTAACCAATTGGGAGAAAACATGCAAAAGGCAAAACAAAGGAATCATGGGTTCTCACCATGACTGTAAATTACATGCTAAACTTGGGTTGCTGACCACCACAGGTGGTTGTCTGAGTTCTTCTCAGGAAACAGAGTGGCTGGAGCCACCTGCACCGTCACAGTGGAGTGGTTTCACCATGGTCTGCATGGTACACCTGCAAAAGCAGACAGCAGGACAGGAACATGTGTTATCGTGTGTGAGTGGGACACCAAGCTAGCTTTTCAACTCAGACTGGTAATGCTGAAGAGGAAAATAACTGTATTAAAAGCTATCCAAAGAGTTACAGAGGTTTTTGAAACAGAGGAATTAGCAAAACCAAGCAAATCACATGGACTCATAACAGGTAGGAGAAGACAGGAACAGGAAATGTGACCCTGCCAGATGTGGCCACTCAGCACTGCGGGCTCCTCCTGGGCTTGTCAGCATGGACACATCACAGGTATCCCCAGCTGCTGCCACAGCTCACCTACATTCACCATAGGTATACCCCAGGGACCAGCACCTGCACCCTAGGGATGCGTGCTCAGCTCTTGGGGCTGTCACCCACCCCTGGAAGGGCAGCCAGGGCACTCAGGTCTCCTAGAGCAGGTGTGTGCAAGGAGGCATTCCCACATGCCCAGAAGAAGGGGGACCTGCAACTCCTGTCATGGACTGTGGTTGTGGGGAAGCAACTGCTTGGGATTAATAAAAGGGGGTGTAGCAATCATAGAATATGAGGTTGAAAAGGTGTTACAAGCCACCTGAGAAGGCGAGGGTAACCTGTTGCCTAGAACTGAAAGAAAGTCTTTCCAAACAATGTTAAAGTGGTAATATAACGTGCAGTTTTTTAAGGAAAGCTTTCAGGTGCATGAATATAGCTATGCGCACACTCAGGATTGAACTTCTACAATTTTTATAAGATGAATTAATTAGTCTATCTAGCAGGTACATCCAATAGGAGAACAGCTGCCCTGGTAACCCACCCTTGGGCCTGCCTCTTGGAGACTCCCCAGTGGCTTTTAGCCCTATATTTTTTTATGTCTCCCAAGTGCTGGTACAAAACATGGTGTCCTTGTTAGAAATTCTTTTTTTGAAAATAAGACTAAACAGAATTCCAAGAAGGTGGCATAAATGTGTGGGAAAGGGTAATCTACTATTCTGAAGTGTATGAAAGTGTTAAAAATTATACGGCTATATATTAAAATCTACAAAGTTGCAAATATATAAAAATATATATAAAAAGAGAAAATATTTAGGCATCAAACCCAGGTTCTTGGGAACAAATCCCTTGGGGCAGATTAGAGTGAAGTGACACTTCACACTTCACAATGAATGGTTGGTGTTTATAAATACATACATATATATATGTAGAGTTTATTTTAGAACAAGTTGGTTGCAATGGAAAGCAAGTATGTAGATGTTTTGGTTACTATTATCTAAAATAACATAGAAATATAAAAGCATAAAAGTAACACTGAAGGAAATGTATAAGGGAAATGAAGGAAAGGATAAAAGTAGAAAAATGTCACCACCCAGGCACCTTGCAACCAGCCTTGATTGTTGCAGTTTCAATGTCTGTTTTCTGGAGTGGTGGTCACAGGCTGGATCTATCAGGTGGTGAGAGAAGTCCACAAAAGACCAAGATTTCATGCATTTTATTAGCTCAGGTTCAGGTGGAACACCTAGGTACCTCCCCTGGGTAATGCTGTGGATCACAGGACACTTTGGGAGTGG
Source organism: Corvus moneduloides (assembly GCF_009650955.1). Lineage (NCBI taxonomy): Eukaryota > Metazoa > Chordata > Aves > Passeriformes > Corvidae > Corvus > Corvus moneduloides. The sequence continues at coordinate 136,225,542 of NC_045476.1, read as the reverse complement.
TCCATGACACCACCCAATATGCTACAGCTGCCTCTCATGTCAATGTCCCATTATTTCTCCAGAGGGGAGTTCTCACAGCTGAGCCATTTGTGTAAGGACTTTGGCATGATAAAAAGCATTATCTGGTCTTGCAGGATCTGCCTCTTATCAGCCTCTTCCCTTATCTTTTACAGGACCAGCTTGTAGCCTAAGGTGGCAGATTGAGACATTAGCATTCCAGTCTCTCACACTTGTGGATGCATTCTTCTCCCCAACCTTGTTTACTTCTCTTTAGATCTGGGCTAATTGGACAATAGTATTACCTTTATCTTACCTCAAGTTCCATCACAGACCAAATTCCAGTTAGCAGGCATATTTGGGGAGGGGTGGGCTTTGGTGGTCCCAGATGAGCAGCCGCTTCTTTGCACCATTTGCTACAGTGGACAAAAGTCCTCTGCTGATCTGATGTTTAAGTCATTAATCGTTTCAGTCTGTCACGAAAGGACCTCAGGGATCATCTGACCCGACCTTTCTTGAAAAAAGCAGGCTCTAGACAGGATGTCCCACCACTTTGTCCAGCTGGGTCTTAAAAGTGTCCACTGATAGGGAATTGATCACTTCTCTGAGGAGATTATTCAAATGGCTGATTGTTCTCATTGTTAAAAATTTACTTTGTGTTCAGTAGAAATCTTCCCAGGAGTAACTTTTACCCATCTACCCTCATCTGTGACTCCTAGTAAAAAGAGTCTCCATTTACTTTGTAGCAATACTTTAAATACTGGAACCTGGTGGTATTTATTTATGTGTATAACATTTTCCAACAGTCAGATAATGTGGTACATCTCCTGCATTGATGATATTAATCCTAAATTTATAGTTCACTGATTGTTGATTAGTTATATTTTGGTAGTAAATCAGTACATGACTTTGATCCTTGGATCTATGTTGACTTCTTTGCCAGCCACAGTGTTCAAGCTATCTGGCTGAAGACTATCTGGCATGAATGATCGTAGCTGTGGAAATATCCCAGCTGCATTGCAGCTATCTCTAGCTGGAGGGACTCTAAATACACTGCTATTAAAACAAAAAAAAATTAAACAAAAATATCTTACATTTATAATTATCTAAATTTATATGAAATATGGCAAATAGAGACCAAAGTGCATAATTATGTTTTATAGAAAGTTTATTAGTATTTGTGTAAGATGACACTGGTAATTTGATTTGTTTTTCAGACAGAAGAAGTATCCCCTAGTTAGATTGTATAGACCTATTTGTCACATGAGCAGATGCACTTCCCCTCAGTGAGGTTGGTATTTTGAAGACAATTTAAGAATTATTGATGCAGAAGTCCAATTCAGTCTAACAGACTGTTCCAACATATATACACTGTGCTAAAGGACTGATTTTATAAATATATGCACTGGGAAATTCAAGGCATATGGCCAAATTCCTGTATCTCCTGTAGCTCAGCCCTTGAAATCTTCTGAGGATTCAGCTTAATGAAGACTGGCAGTGTCACATTGACATGCTGCTCTTCTCCACTCTCTTATCATTGTTGTTTTTAACATTTCTCTGACATAGTAGCACTTGTTCACTTGCCAGAATGTTCTTTTGAACTTTAAGTAGAAGAGATCGTGAAGCTGGCATCCTGAAGAGCTCAGTTTCACTCCAGCTTTTCAATACTATAGAAGAGCCAATGATGTAATGGAGAGAGGGGCAGAAGCAAAAGCTGTCATGTTTTCATTCCTCCATTAAAACTGGTTTATTTACAATACTCCCCTAATGTAATTTAGCTTGGAACATGATCAAAATTAAACTGCATGTTTTGAATTAAAACTTAGGTTTTGATCATATTCCAACAGAACTACACTAACAGCATGCTGTAATACTGCAGTGAATCTTAAAGGATGCACTAGAATATAATGACCTTTTCTTCTGCTCTGCTCTGTGCTGTGCTACTCTCACCTCCTACAGCATCCTAAATTCTTCCAGCCTCAAGATCTCAGTCTTGATGAGAATGACATTTCAAAAGACTTAATTGGTAGCAAAAACATTGTTAGCAAGACTATTGAGAAAATAAACTATGAAAAATCTTTTTTTGATTGTTCAAAATATTGAACTCTAAACGTGCAATCAATAATGAATTGATAAGGAAGTGTTAAAACTTCTGAAAAAAAGTCACACAGGTACTGAAGTCATAACACATTTCAGGGAAATGGGAGATATTTTCTCCTTCTTGTTCTAACTGCTTTCCTATCCTTTATTTCAGTAATAGTACCTGCCTGTGCAGCAGCTCTGGCCTTGTCATCTTTCAATCACTCTGCATATAAAGAAATCAGAATACTCAGGTGAAAAAACAGGAACTGTCAATACTCTGTTTTTATTTTCTGAGGTTTTTTGTACAGGGTGTCATGTGATTTTCTAAGTGCCAGTTTGTGAAGTCATAGCAAACGACCACCCACCAAAAAAAAAAAAAAAAGAATGATACTGACATATATCTATACTTCCCAGTACAGCCTGAAGACTTATGGTCAGGCAGCCGTCTGAGTATGCATCTGAATATGAGTAGTTTACCCACGTGATTCCTTCCTTTATCAGCTGAACAGACCAGGGCTGAACTTTACTTTGACACTTCACTTTTGCATAGCTTCTCTCTTCTTCTCTTTGTCCTCACCCATATGCTCCTCTGCACTTTTTCTGCTGTTGTATTATATGAGAATCTTCGAAAGAAGTTTAGTGATGATGAGAAATTATGAGAAATTTACCAATACTTTTTCTCATCACATTGGGCAAGAATAATTTGGAATAATGGTTTTAAATATTCAGCTTTCCAAAGATTAGTAAGATTTATAACTTAATCATTGAAAGGGTGTTCCTGAATATAATTACTTTCATATCACTATTAGAGAAGAAACTGATGTTATTTCTTTATCTCACTTTATTATGAAATAACTCTTGTCTTTTAAAAATTGTTACAATACAATTGTTTTGCTTTACTTCTGAATTTAATGAAATTGCAAACAGATTTACAGAAAATCTCCAAACTGGTGTCAAGATGTGAAAATATTCTAATATACTGTCACCGGACTAAGGTCAAATGCTATTTTATTATAGCATTAAAAGAATTATTAAATACTTCATACACAATGAAATCACATTATCTAGATGGGGTTTTTATATGTACAGAGTATGATGTTATTTCACTTAGTGATTTATAACACCTAAGTTGTAGAAAACAGAACAAAACTCTTCCCTAGTATTTCATATTAGTAAATCAGACTTTGCGTTTACCAAAGCTTCATCCTTTCCTATCCTTTCTCCTCCCTTTTCCTCTGGCATGTCATAGCACAAGTTCAAGTCGAATTGGTCTGAATGCAAGGCAGTGAAAATGAGCAAGAGATTTGTCATAGCTCACCTATCAATTTCAAATGGTTTTAGGAGTTGCAAGTTAGCTTGATGAATTGCATTGGAAAGTTAGATAAAAAGTGTTAGTGGAAAGTCAGATTTCTTTTGTAGTCACCCAATAGTATTACAATAGTGACAATTCAGGAATAGTTTCTAAAGCAAATTGTTATGGTCAAAAACAAATGGTACAGCTATTATAGAAAAAAAATCTAATTATTTGTTTTTTCATGTAATCTGAGGCTCAGTCTCAACTTCATGTAAAATGAAACATATGACAAGTACTTTCATAGGTTAATGTAAAGAAAAAGAATAACTTACAAAAAAGGAAAGGAAAAGCAAACCAAAACAATAATAAAAAAAAGAAGTTAAAATTTAGCTCATTTTTAAGCAAACTCATTTTAAGCAAATACTGTATTAGGGAGTGAATTGTCACATGAAGAATTTTTTCATCAGTAAGGACTACTTTTTTCCAAAAAACATGGTATACATAATAAAAATAAGATAGTGACATGAGAAATGTACATTGTAGTCTACTGTTCTAGTACAGTTTTAACGTGCAGTAGTTGAGTATTTACTTCTCTTTTTTACATGTTTCTTGGTAAAACTAGAATCTTTATATACCTTCAGTAAAAAAAATCAAAATAAACCCTAAACTAACAAGAACAATCCAACCAAAACCCCCAAACCAATACAATTTTTCCTCTCTCTGCATACTCTGCAGAGAACAGACTGCAATCTGGTCATAAAAGGTGCAGCAGAACAGAATGACTTCAATAGCTAAAAAGAATTCCTTTAAACGAGATGAATTAAAAATTCTTTTGGTTTTAAGAACTGTTGGTAGTTAAAACAATAGTCTCTGTAGCTTAGTAGAGAAAATAATTAAAATGAGTGTCATCTACAGAGACTTTTTATTCAGAGTTGAAGGTTATTTTGCTCTCTCTCAGTTCAGCTGCACCAATGGGGAGGAGCAGCTGGCGCTGGTGTCCATGGCAGTTGCCAGCCTGTGCCAAGGGGTGGCTGGCAGTGCCCACTGCTGTGGATGGTGGGAAACAGCCACTACAAGCTCCAGCAGCTGCTGCAGCAGACCCTGATGCTCATTATTTGGAAATATTACAGTTCTACCCAAGTAGGTGGACATTCTTATCCAGACCCAAGTCAAATACTAAGGCCTTTACAAAATTTGTGTTCTAAACTCAGTTTTAATTCCAAGAAGAATAGTGTTTTCAAGTCAGATGTCTGTCCCCTCTGCATGTAGCTGACTATCTATGTTCAATTAGCAACTTTGAGTTTGGCTGTCAGTCTAGAGTTTTTGTTCTTTTGCTAAGTGGATTCTCTTGATGTTTTCTATGTCTAGATGGCAATACATGGGTGAATTTTTTTTTTCCAGAGTTTGATTTTTCAGTACAAAAAAGGAGAATTATTTCACTGTTGAATTATTGCAGTTTTTGCCAGTCTCTCATTATGGACTGAAGTGAATAATAGTGAATATTACCAATTTGCCTGGTATGAGAGAGGTTTCTTTGTTTAAGTAGAAAACAGAAAAAATAAGGGTAAGAAAGAAAGCATATGTATTTTGAAGGCCATGGTTAATCTGAGCTGTCTTCATTTTAGATGTCCAAACATTAGCTTATTTAATTTGTTTTTAAAGTCAAGTTAAAGGAAAGAACCTTTAGGCCCTTCCAAAAGATGTATACATACATACATACATACATACATACATATATAGTCCTGGAATGGAGTGATTCATCCTCTGGAATTGACTATTTTCTCACTTGTCAATAAATAAAGAAAAAACTACAAACTTAAATTAAACCAGATTTCGGATAGCCAGATGGTGAGATAAATCCCATGCTCTGAGTAAGAATACTAGCAGATATGCACTAATATATGAATAGCCACTCTAGCTTTAAACTGTTTGCTGTCAAGACTGTTTTATATTTCCTCTTTGTTAGCTTAAACACTTAGCTTTTGATAAAATGGGTAAGAAACAGAAATAAATTGCTGCAATTTTTTTTCTTTTCCCAGCATATATAACACCTTCAGTTTTCAATACAGGTTGTCATGCATTATTCCTTCCTAAAGTAATTATTTAACTATCCTTTGACTTTCAAACATGAAAATTTGACTCCAGGAGGTGGGAAGAGAGTAAATATATCAGCATTGAAGAGAATATCAGGGTAAGAAAAAGTTATCAGATGTGAATATAGTAACTCAAACTGTTCACCGAAATAAAGACATCCCTACTTGGTATGATAAACCTTAAGAGGTTGTCTTGTTTATGCAATTGGAAATTCAGTGTTCCCTGAATGCATAAAAGATAACTCAGTGACAAGGGATTCCCTTTTGCTAGCTTCTCTGAACATTTATTTTAAGTAAATCGGATACCAAAAAAAAACCCTATTATGACTAAAAGCTTGATTAAAAAACTGTATAAACAAGAAAATAAAACATAAGAATAAATGTAGTACTAAAATTTGTATGCTAAACAGGAGAGAGGTATGGGGTGGCCTTGGCTATAGACTGAATTGTGTGGGCTGACTTACAGTCCTCCTGTTTAGGTCTGGTTACCTTTTTAGAGAAGTAGTTGAATTCAAAACATAGAAATTGTACTGGGGCCTTCTTTGTGGCCCCCACATAATATTTAAGTGGTTTAGACATATTTTCCTCTGCTCAAATTATTTGAAGCAATGTTAACTCTATATTATAGCTTTTATCTTGTGAAACTATAGTGCCTGCAGTGTGCTCTGTGGAATGTCAGGAAAACAGGTGGAACATTTGGATGTATAAACTCTTCTGTGTGAGCTGGAGGGAGGCAAACCTGGCTCAGCCTTGTGCTGTTTGCTCTTTGAGATTGATTCATGCTGAAAATCTCCCAAGCAATATTCATGTTTCATCACTGAGTGCAAGCTGGAGTGGTCTAAAACAGAGCTAATAGTTCTGCAGTAGGAACTGTCAAAAGTGCAAGTTATTTATTGCCTTTTTGTCTTCAACTAAGCATACTTAGTTCAGTTCTCCTAAAGGTTAGAAAAACAACCATTTTCCGTTGAAATTTCAGATTTTTTTTCCATTTAGTGCTTGTTTACTCTAAAATGTCTGCTACACCACAAATACTTCTTGTGACACTGCAGTCTGGGAAATGATCTTCAAGCTTCAGCTAGTCCAGCTTCTGTTCCTCTGAGAAAAGACAAGGCAAACAGCCATTCATGGTATTTCCATCTTACTCAGTTCTCAGCCTGAATATTAAATTCAAAAATTAACTCTGAACTTCTTATATCCAGTAAGACTCATATGATGGCACTGCCAACCATTCCTCCAGCTTTTTATTTCCAAGTTTCTATGTGCCAGCAGTTGGAAATTGATGTACCTCCAGCCAGGAAACAAAATCTAGCGAAGAATCAGCTACTCCTCCCCAAACAAATGTGGAAGGATTTGCTTCAAAATACAGACACATAAAATGAAACCGTGCATGTAGGTGTAGTGTGTTTGATATTTAATGTCTCACTACAATGACTGGTTAGGCAACTGAATTGGGGTCCTGGTCAAAATAGTTAATAGATTCTAGAGACTGCTTTGGGCCAGCCAGTTGAAGGACAATTTGATTGTCTCAATATGTGTGCAATACCAATGGATATCCAAGACATGTTCATGGACCTGGTAGGTAGGCCACACATCTGTGTATGAACCTGTGTCTCAGATCATAAATGATCCCAGAATGTCTCAACACCACTAGATGTTTATATTTAGGTATCAGGTTCAAGTCTTATTTCAGACTGAGCTTTTAGTTACTGAGCTATGTCAGCCTCCAGCTTCCATCATCTGCAGACTCTGTAGTTAGTGACAATACCAAGTCTATGAGCTAGAGTGGGAGTTCAGATATGTAGCATACAAGGCTGACATGTTACCCGGCCATCAAAATTTAGGGGTCTTAATATATGACTCAGGGAGTATTTGACACTGGAATCACTGAGTAATATACTGGCAGAATTGGAGATGCAAATATCTTCTGATATGTTATTTGTCCTAGTAAATCAGAATTACCAGTAATATTAAATGCAGTGCTGCTCTGCCAGACAGATAAGACTCACACCATGGTTAAGACTACTGACGTAATACTGTTCTAAGGCAAAGAGGTTTTTATCCACTTATGTATTTAATAAGATCCAAATGTGTCAGAGTTTCCAGCAGGTGATTAAGTTCTAGTAGATTATTCTAAGAAGAGTACCTCCATGAAATTTCAAATATTGTATTAAAAAAAATCATCACAAATTCTTAAAGCTGTTTATTCATCCATTAGGCAACTGGATTTCTCTCTCCATAAAAAGAGAATCAAAACACCAGTTTGCAATCACAGTTTTAAACACTTCAGATCAGGAAAGAACAGTGGAATGACAATATTGCTGTTCTGTAGGTTAAGACGACAGTCAGACTAATACAATCAAAACATACTGTTTCAAAGATCAAAATATCCTTCAGTACAGAAGACAAGTTGAGAACATGTAAGTGGGACATTTGTCAAAGATAAATCATTCTGACTGTCTGTGACAGGGTTTATTTGATACAAATATCAGTGATATGGATTGCATATCACACCCACTAAAACATTAAAATAATATGTAAGGATCAGATTTCATTAACTCCTACAAGATTTTGGATTAGTGTGCAGAGATCAGACTCCCAGCCATATGCTCTGGGCACAAGACAGAGAACTAGAATGGGCACAGGTTGACCTTAAATTATTTTTCTATCTTTTATAATTTTGAGTTGTTTGAAAGCAACATTCAAAAATTAGATTATAATTAATTAAAAAAGTATTGGGAATGAAATTAAATGGGAGAAAAAATTTTTTTAGCTTTTCATCAAAGATGCTAGTGCTCACTTAGGATCAAGTTTCAGCAAAACACTTTTTATTTTATATTTTATTTAAGTTTAAACCATATTTTCCATAGAAATATTATTTAAAAAGGGAAATAAGGAGGACCCAGGTAACTACAGGTCTCAGTGCCTGGCAAGATCATGGAGTAGCTCCTCCTGGAAACTGTGCTAAGGCACATGGAAAATAATTTGTTGGTTGGTGACAGTCAACATGGCTTCACTGGGGCAAATTAGGCCTGACAGTTTTGGGGTTACTGCAGTGGTGGACAAGGCAGGGGCAATTGATGTCATCTACCTGGACTTGTGCAAAGCATTTGACATTTTCCGACATGAAATCCTTGTTTCTAAACTGGAGAGACATGGATTTGATGGATGGACCAATCAGTGGATAAAAACTTGGCTGGATATTTGCACTCAACGGCTTGATGGCCAAGTGGAGACCAGTGATGAGGGGTGTTCCTCAGTGGTCAGTTTAGGGACCAGCATTTTTTAACATCTTTGTTGATGACATGGACATTGTCCATGAGTGCACCCTCAGCAAGTTTTCCAATAACACCAAGCTCTGCCATGCACTGGAGGGAAGGGGTGCCATCCAGAGGGACCTTGACAGGCTTGAGAGAGACCTTGACAGGCTTGAGAGGTGGGCCTGTGTGAGCCTCATAAAGTTCAGCAAAGCCAAGTGCAAGGTCCTGCACATGGGCCAGGGCAGTCCCAAGGACAAACACAGTCTGGACAGAGGATGGATCAAGACTAGCCCCGGGGAAAAAGACTTCAGGGTGTATGTGGATGAAAAATTCAACATAGCTTGGCAATGTATGCTTGCAACGCAGAAGGCCAATCACATCTTGAGCTGTATGAGAAGCATGGCCAACAGGTCAAGGCTCATGATTCTCCCCCTCTTGCTCTTGTGAGGCTCCACTTGGAATACTGTGTCCAGCTCTGGGACCCTGTGGTGGATTGACACTGGCTGGATGCCAAGCACCTCCCAGAGCCACTCTATCACTCCCCTCTGCAACTGGACAGAAGAGAGAAAATATAACAAAAGGTTCACAAGTTGAGATAGGGACAGGGAGATATCACTCACCAAATACCAGTACAGGCAAAATAGACTTGACTTAGGGATCTGAACTGATACTATTACAAACAAAATCGGAGCAGAATAACAAGAAATAAGCCCAAATCTTAAAAACACCTTCCCCTCCCACATCTCCCTCCTTTTCACCTCCACCTTCTCTCCCCACAGCAGTGCAGGGAAATGGGGAATATGGGCTATGTTCACTTCAACACACATTTCTGTCGCTGCTCAGGGAAACGTGTCCTTCCCCTGCTCCAGAGTGGGTCCCTCCAATGGAAGACAATTCATGAACTTCTTTAGTGTCAGTCCATCCCACGGGCAACAGTTCTCCGCCAACTGCTGCGATGTGGGTCACTCTTCCATAGGGTGCAGTCTTTCAGGCACAGCCTACTCCAACTGTGGGTCCCTCCACAAGTTGTACCAGGAAACCTGCTCCAGCAGGGTTTCACCTCTCCATGGGTCTGCCGGTCCCTGGCAGGAGCCTGCTCCAGAATGGGTTTCCCACGGGTTCACAGGGAATTCATGTGGCATTTACCTGCTCCAGTGTGGGTGTCCTCCATGGGCTGTGGGTGGATCTCTGCATGCCTGTGATTCTCCATGGGCTGCAGGGTCACAGATGCTTCACCACAATCTGCACCACAGGCTGCAGGGAAATCTCAGCTCTGGCACCTGGATCACCTCCTCCCCCTCCTTCTCTACTGGCCTTGGTGTCTGTGGAGTTTTTTTTTCCCTCACATATTTTCACTCTGCTCTTCTCTGGCCACAATTACATCTGCACAGTAAGATTTTTTCCTTCTTAAATATGTTATAACAGAGTCATTACTATGATTCCTGATTGGCTCAGCCTTGGCCAATGGTGGGTTCATCCTGGAGCCAGCTAGCATTGGCTTTGTTGGACATGGGGAAGCTTCTGGCAGCTTCTCACAGAAACCACCCCTGTAGCTGACCTGCTACCAAAACCAGGCTCCCAGCACAAGACCTGTTGGAAAGAGTCCAGAGAGCTGGATCACCTATGGAAACATAGTGAGAGAGGCTGAGAGAACTGGGACTGTTCCACCTGGAGAAGACAAGGTTTCAGGGAGAATTCTTTTTTATCTGTCAGTTCCAAAACAGGAATGACAAGGAAGATGGGGACAGACTTTTTACAAAGATGTGCAATGACAGTACAAGAGACCCTGGCTTTAAACCAAAAGAGAATACATTTAGATTATATGTTAGGAAGAAATTCTTTACTGTGAGGTTGGTGAGACACTGGAACAGGTTGCTCGGAAAAGGTGGGGACTCCCCATCCCTGGAGGTGTTCAAGACCAGACTGGATTGGGCTCTGAGTAACTTGGTCTAGTGGAAGGTGTCCCTGCCCATGGCAAGGGTGTTGGAACTGGGGGATCTTTAAGGTCTTTTCAACCCAAACCATTCTATGATTCTATGATTACTTAAACACACAAATAATTCAGCAATTAGGACACAAGGCAGAAATGTGGCACAGGCCATTTCATATTCTGCACTTTAAACATTCTGAGTAAGAAGTATGGGACGATTAGCTCTTGTCATCCCTGACTTAATTTACCAAGTTATGTAAAGAATTAAATATTAAGAAAGGAACAGAAAACTCACTGTTGAATTCCCTAAGCTGAATAATCACATGCATGAAAGGTTAAAGAAGAATTTTTTGCTTGGAAAGTAGAACAAAGAAGTAGGAAAAAACTCATAATATGTGTAAGTGGTGTGGGGAATATTTTTTTTTTTCAGAATGCAAACTCTTTCACATGTATACAAGTGATGTTACAGCTAAAAGTCTGAGGTCAATCAAAAGGGACTTCAGAGCCCTGAGAAGAGTACTAAAATATTTGGGAGCATGGGTAATGTTGTCTTCAATCTTCACAGAAATGGGGGAAGGCCTTGGTAGAAGTAAATGAGACTGTTATATCAGTATCTGACTGCAGGACTGGTGCCTGTGCTAAAATTTTGGATTTTTAAACCACAGAAGAGCCTTAGAGAGACAAAATATGTTGGGGCCTGAAGGGTTGCCTCTGACCTGATGAGGAAAATGAACCTGTGGGATCCAGATTGGTTGGAGTATTGGGCAATGATTGATGGGATGAAATTTTAAAAGTCAAAATGCTGGGTCCTGCACCTAGGACAGAGTAATGCCTGGCACAAGTATAAATTGGGAGATGAGTAGCTGGAGAGCAGGCCTACAGAAAGGGATATTGGAGCGTAGTCTGACAGCAGGCAAATCCCATCCCAGCTTGCACCAAACTCAGCATCCCCAGCTGATCAGAAGAGGTGATCATCCCTCTGTGTTCACTGTTCGTGCGGTTTCACCTTGAGCCCTCTGTGCAGTTCTGGGCCCCACAGTTTAAGAAGGATATGAAGGCCCTTGAACGTGTCCAGAGGAGGTCAACAAAGTAGGTGACAGGGCTGGAAGGAACGTCCTATGAGGAGCAGCTGAGGACTGTGGATTTGTCTAGTTTAGAGAAAAGAAGGCTGGGGGATGACCTTATTGCTTCCTGAGGAGGGGATGTGGAGAGAGAGGTGCTGCTCTCTTCTCTCTGTTATCCAGAGAAGTGTGGAAAAGGTTCAAAGCTTTACTAGGGGAGACTTAATCTGGACATTAGGAAGCATTTTTTTACTGAGATTGACTGATGTGGTCAAACACTGAAACAGGCTTCCTAGAGAGGAGAGCAATGTCCCAAGCCTGTCAGTCTTTAAAAGGCATTTGGGCTATGCCATTGATAACATGCTTTAACTTCAGTGAACCCTGAATTGGTCAAGCAGTTGGACTAAATCATCATTTTAGGTTTCTTCCAAGTGAAATATTCTATTCTATTCTATTCTGTTCTATTCTATGTTGTTCAATGAAATAATTGAATAACAGAATTAAAGAAAAATAGAACTCATTTGGATGAAATTCTTAATAAAACTGTGAAGCTCTTCACCAAAAGATCTTTTTGATACCAGCAGCATAAATCGATTTAAAGTAGTTTTAAACTTATTCAATTAAGAGGATATATTGATCACTACAAAGTATGGTTGTCTGAGTGCAATTTTCGGGTCACAAAACTTGGCTAGTATACAGAGGGTATACCAAGGGAAGTCTTAAACTACACTTGGCCTTGCTTTTATGGTTGTCTTAAACATATGATACATTAAGTCATACAAAGAATACTGAGCTAAACAGAGCTTTGATTTGAATTTTTTTGAACTTTGAATTCTTTTCACTAAAAGGTAGGATTTTATGCTCCCAGTCTATTTCCTGCATTTGAGTCTACAATGTAGATTACTGAAGCACTCCTGAAATAATTCATCCTAAGAATGACTGATATGTAGTTACGCTATATACATGGCCTTCGTATATGGAACTATATAATGGATAGTTCATTGTCTTTTCTTTTCCTCTTCCCTCTCCCAACTGCCCTTACCTTTCCTTTCCTTGAATATCTTTAATATTCGTCAAAGAGAAAGGAAGATAGGTTATTTCAAGTCTCCTCCTCAGTGTAACCCAAGATTTTCTCAAAAATGCTGCTGCCCGAGTGCTGCAGGGAGACAAGGATTTTAATGAGCCATTAGAGCATGCAAGATTATTAAGATATTAATCAAATGTGGATCACCTGCAGACAATGAATAATATGATGGGAAAGACTGCCAAGAATAATAAAAACCAAATGAACAAAATGGAGATGAAGATTATGGTGAATTATCTTGAAAATTACAAAAGAGTAGAGGTACTTGGTTCCTAGCCATATCTTAAAATAAGGACTTGTTTCCTGAGCAACTTCAACACTGAAGTTAATTTGCTTGATAAAAGAAATAAAGAGATAACAATGCCATCACCAGCCCTTGAATCTGATGCCCTAATTTGGTTATATCAAAAGACCATATTAATAAATCAACTGGTGGATTCAATGTCTTTAATGACCCTGATTCTGAAGTGGGTTGAGAAATAAGATCTTCCACTGACATTGATATTTGTTGTGATAGTGGAACATTAGTCAGAACTGGGACATCTACCAGTAATTGAAAAGAAAATTGCATTTTTAGAAATAAGTAACAGTTTATGGAACATAACCTGACCCTGAAAGTTATTACTATCATTGTATCAACATTATAAATACTAATAATTATACTGCTCAGTCCTTGATGTGTTAAAATCTGGACAGAAATATGATGGTCTTAATTTTTCAAGCAAAGGTTATTTCTCTTCTAATGAAACATTCCCTGCTACTGGAAACTTGTAATAGTTGACATAAGTAACATTTACATCAGCAGGGAATTTACCCAAGGATCCCAGGGTTCAGCTCCTAGTCAGAGTTCAGTGACTTCTTGAAGTGACTAACACAGATTAAGGACAGTTCACTTTAAAATTTTACATTTCAGAAAAGATTGTCTCTATTTTTAAAGAGATAGTTTCATTTTTATTAATAAAATAGTTTTTAGAGACATGAAGAAGTCTTAAAAGTCATTGTGATTGAAGTGGAAGTGACTTATAGTCACTTATAGTAGTGACTACAGTGACTTATAGTGACTTATAGTGACTTATCCCTCAACAGAAAAATAGGAACTACTTCTCCGTCCCTATTTATCTTTGTTTAGTACAAAGTACTGACCTGTATATTAAGTGCTTCTGCTCATCATCTGACATAGTTTTGTTGTCACTCAACCGTCCTTATGTCCATGTATTTAAAATTTTCCATTATGTAACAATATATATATGTGGCGCAATACAGAGTGGATAAATAAGTGGTTTCTAAATCATTCATCTTGTGTACCAGAAACTGTCTAAACATATTAGCCAGTCAATAATTTCATATGGGTTTTTTTTCAAGAATTCAGAATAAGTGAATAAATACAGTAGTTTATTAACTTTTATATTATGTGATCAATTAGGTTTTATGAAGTCAATATTATTTAGTACATATCAATAATTCAAGTACTACTAAATAAATGAGACAATGAGGTTTGAATATGTGGCCTAAACAGCAAAATAGCACTGGATCTCAAAATTTAATATTTTAGTTTTGTTGTCGAAAAGACTTGGAAAAATATCTGCCTTTTTTTACTAGATTCTAAAGGCAGGTGAAAGAGTTAAATTCATATGAAGCAGGGAGTCAATGTCTGCAAAATTTGCAAATCTTGCTCTGCATAGACAACAGATTTAGATAGGAAAGATCAAATTTCAATAGGCCTTGTATTTTGGGGGTGTCACCCATCACAAATCACTCATGCAAGCTTTTTTGATGACAAAGTATTAAATACTTGGTTTAAAATTCACATCATTAGATGTATATGCTGCAATCAGACATTTCCTGTTCATGAAAATACATATAATTAAAGAGAGAAAAAATGTATGTCAGCTGCCAGATGTGCTATTTGCTTATACAGTGCATACCATAGACAGGGTGAGAAGTATAAGATATGTTAGTTTGTCTTTTTACAAACTCTCACTTTTAGGAGTTTTGAAAGCAGTTATCATCTCAGAGCTGCAGGAATACACAATTTTCTGGTGGCTTAGCTTATTATACTTTAAGTGCTATGCAAAATCATCTTTGGCACTGCTTTTCAAGGCAGTTGCATAAGAGATTGCGGCCATGAAGGATTGCAGATAGCACAGCCCCTTCCCCAAGGAGAAAGGCAGTGCAGACAAATAGCCACAAGGAAAGGGTAGTGTGTGCAGCAGCACCAGGCACAGAGCATTTGTCAGAAGAAACACAAACTCGTTTTACTAAAAAGGAAGATCAGATTTTGAGACATAACTGGGACCTTTTAAAATGAGATCGCTCACTGGTCAGAAATGCAAAGAATTTATGCCCTCCTGATTTTGTTTTGACAGTGAATGTACCTCATAAGCCTTCAGTTTAGAAACACAAGCTGCTTCATTCTCCTAAATTTAAACCCTTTTCCAAATTTAGTGGTATTTTCACCACATCTGTCTTACCTTCCCAACTCTGTGTTCATAGTTCTCATAATTTTAGGTTCAATTCATAATTTCTTGAAGGATACAGTTGTCTCTAACTATGTATTTTCTTTGAATCCTTAGTAAAATCTTTATAGTGAGATAACTGATGAGATTAGCTTCAGTTATTAATTTGCAGCCTAAAAGGCTCAAATTTATATTGCCTTTCAACTCCTTGTAGTCTTCTTTGATCATTAGTCTGAGTGTGAAAATATCACTATCAGCAGTTAACACAGACATACTATTACATTCACCTTCAGTCACACACTGTCATCCCCTCCCTACATGGAAGCCCAGAGGTGAAATACACAGCTAAAAAAGGAAACACTTTACAATTTTTAGAGATATTCAAACCTCCTCAAAACTTGAAACAACTCCCATAAAAGGACATACGAAGTTGGAATAGTCACTTAGCTAAATATGCGCATCAATGCATTGACTAAGCAGAAGCAGAGTTAAGATTTGCTTCATGAAAAAAGCAGTGGTCTACCCATAAGTGGACCCCGTAAGTCCAAAATCTGTGAGAATCAGGATGCATTTCAGGCTGATGCAGATCAAATATAACACACCAAAATCTCATATTCTAGACAAAAAAATCCAACAAGATTTGCCTTTCTTGAAAAAAAATTCTCTAGAAGCAATTTCTCCATAAAATTATGTGTGCTCCAAAACACGGGCTTATAATGGAAAAGTACATTTATCTTCAATATCTAAAAATAAAAAAATCTGAAAAAAGTGCAATCTCTTGATTACAAGAATTTGTTCAAGATATTTAGCCTTGGTAATGGAGAAATAACCTCATGATGGTCTGTGTTAACTTGAGAACATCATCTGAGAGCCATTTGAAAACATTGGAACTGCTAAAGAAATACACTTTTCCTCTCTTATCCTAATATTATTCTGACTAGAGTAAGTTGTGGACTTGCAGCTGTCCAGGGATAAAGCTGTTGTCATAAATGATTATGTAGTGATTAGATTGGTTTACCTGCAGTGAACTTCAGTGCTCCAGTGAAAAAATGTCCTCATTTGTTAAACTAAGATGATGTTGCACAGTTGATAAATTCTATAAATTGAGTTGTCTCTTGATGAAAGAAAAAAATTGAAACTCTACAAACAGCAGGTGGGATTTCCAGAGCCTGTCTTATAGCACAGATCTATGGATTTAAAAGAGTAATAAAAATGAGGAGTGGGATCAGGACAGCCAGTGATTTTCTGAGACAGAAGAGACAAAAATGTGTTTGACTGACATTTTTTCTTTCCCCAATATAAAAGTTCTTTCACCTACATCTCACACAACTAACATATTGAACAAAATCAAACTTTTTGGTCTGGAATATATGTATATATAAACAATGAAGATATCTCTTGGAGAAAATATATAATATGGGATCCATCAGCCCAGGTAAGGAGAGACTGCTGCAGCTCCATGTTCCCATGTCCAAGCAAGGCTGAAGTGCATGTGCGCACTGCATGCATATAGACCACATATATACACATGAACATGGCTGCCCACACAGATCACAGGCAGACACTCATATCAACTCCTATCATTCACACAAACACAGCACCAATGGCCCCATCCTGCTGTCCTCTCTGGCTGAGCAGGATGGAATCTGTTAGTGGAAATTCATATACCTGTGTATAAGGTAGGTCAGCAGCTGGACTCAGACACTCAGTCTGCCATGTGGATGTCCCAGACCTGCTGCTGGCACCTCACATGTACAAGCACGTGTGCACACACACACACACAGACACAGGGTGGGTCCAAACTCCCCCAGGCCTCATAGTCAATGTCCCTGTACTCTCACCTTTAGCAATATACAGGCACCCTCACATCCTTAAGGACTGACTCATCCCTCTGGTTTCTTAGGCCACTCAACCTGCTCATTATCTCCAGCTTTGCTTGCTCTCACTCCAGTTGGTGAACCATGGACACAGGGGCCCTCTGATCCATGGTCTGACTCCAGTTGCTGCACTCAAACCCCAATATACAACAAGGTGCACCAAACAGAGAGCCCTCACCCAGGGAAAAGAGTTACAGAGGAATTAAATAAGAGGATAGGCACAGGGCACAGCCAGAGAAGTGTATTTACATGTGGCTGGCCCTCTTTATTCTTTTACCCTTCTATATCCCATATGTGTTGCTCCTAAAATCTTAAAAATCCTTCCCTTTTCACTTTTGGTTCCTCCCCTAAATGCCTCATAATAAATCCTGTGTAATCTCAAAATATTCCTCCGCTGCATCCCATTATGTGTCTCACCCTCAGGCTCCAAATCCTGCTCAATGCCAAATGTTGAACCTGAAGAGTTGGCCCCAGTGCCTCCTAGTGATGGATTTCCCACCTGGACACTAGGGCTTGAGAGTCCCCTGGATTAGCCCTGGGAGGGGCCCAGATAGTGTGCTTCCTTCTCCAGAGCCTTGCTTTGGATTCTCACCTGCCACTGTGCCCTGTGAGGGGCCTGGAAGTATCATAGCACACAATTATTTGCTCTACCCCCAGCCAAACTATCTTCATTTTGCTCCAGTGACCCTGCCTCTTTTCTGGGATGTAGGACAACTGACTTTCCTTCCTGTCTTTGGGAATTTGAACCCAATTTCTGAATGTTACAAACTACCCATCCTTTACTGCTACTACTACTACTATTACTACTACTACTACTGTTATTGCTATTATTATTTATTATTATTATTATTATTATTATTATTTTGGATAGAGTGCTTGGAGTTTTTCCTCCTGAGATATTTTGGTGCTAGCAAACTCTGAAGCAGTCAGCAGTTGTTTTTATTCATTTCCATTACTTTTTTATCTCTTACATTACATTTATATCTCAACTGGTTTTTTAGCCATACCATAATGCAAGAATTGTCAGCTCCGTTCCTTCTCTTATTAGTTAGGAAAGAAGTCCTTTCATGGTATGAATTTTTTTTTGATGATTCTGAAGTGGAAAATTGCACCCATAGTGCCTCCCAATTCCAGAAAAGCATTTAATCATAAGCAATCCTGCAATCCCCATTTGTTTTCAGAAATGTTAACATTAATCTAACTTCATCATAACATTAAGTGCATCACTAAATCATGCTCATATTTTATATTAGACATGCTCAAATGTTAAACTGTATAGAAATGAGCAGCTGGGACAAAGTCTTAACTTTGTAGTTCTAGTTATCTTATATAGCCAGTGCAGATTTAGGAAGTGGGGTACACAGTTTTAAGTAGCTGTGATTTAATTAACCTTTTGCATCATGTTTATTTTAATGTGAATGATTCTGTTAAAGACATTGTTTGGTAAATTTCTGCAGGAAGACTTTTGCTAGCAGTAAGGTACCAAGTATTTTTAAATCAGGATATGATTCCTGACAAAATTGTAACAATTTAAGTATTTAAATTTCTTATTTGCATGGCCTTGGTATGCTAGTATAAGGGACTAATGGATGGAAGAATTTACAGCGAGTACTTTAAAACCTAGTCAGTCTTCATGGAATACATTAAGATCATATATTCATCTATATGAAATAATGCATGAAAGTATTTCTATACATCTACCTTTTTCTGGTCCCTCCATGTGCATAAATACAGAAATTACATCATGCACTAAGTCTATAATTACTTTTAACTGTTCCATTTTGGTGGTTACTTATCTTTATTTCAGTTTAATGTGTAAGTTTAAAACAAGTTCAAGGCAAATCAATATTTGATCTTATACTGAAGAAAATTCTTTGTAATATCTAAAAGATATTTCATAGGAAATTTGTAGGAAGGAGGCATTATAAAGATTATGTTTTGGTTTTATGGCAAAGAACACATTTATCGTCTTAAAGTCTTATAGCAAATTGTAGTTTTCAGAAATGTCTGCTCCATGATCTTGCTGGGCACAGAGGTAAGACTGGCCAGTACGCAGTTCCTCAGGTCTTCCTTATTTCCCTTTTTGAAATGGGGGTTATGTTTCCCCATTTCTAGTCAGTGGGAACACCGCTGGACAGATGCAACTCCTCAAATATGATGGATAATTCTTTAGCCCCTTCTGACAGTTCCCTCAGGACCCATAAATGTATCTCATCACGTCCCATGAACGTTTGCACCTTAGATGGTCTTGAACCTGGCCTTCTCTTACAGCAGGTGGTTTGTCATTGTCCCCTTGACTGTGACTTGGGTGGTGTGACTGGAGCACTTGCTGGTGAAGATCAAGGCCAAAAAGTCGTTGAGTGTCTCAGCCTTCCCCATATCCTGAATAACCAAGCATATGGTATCCTTACAGATAGAACCCACATTTTCACTGGTCTTTCTTTTTTGCCAACATATCTACTGAAGCTGTTCTTGCTGCCCTTGACATCCCAGGCCATGTTTAAATCTGATTCTTGTCCGCCTGGACAATTTTTCTGCATTCCTACCAGACTGCCTGTCCTTGCTTCCGCCCTTTTTTGGGGTTTGTATTTCTCCAGGAACATCTTGTTCATCCATGCAGGTGGTCTGGTGTTTTTTCCTGACTTTGTCATGATGCATCACTCAGAGAAGGCGATCCTTGAATACAAACCAGCTTTTTTCATGAATACAAAACAGCCCCTCTTCTGTTCAGGGCTTTACTCTGTGGTATTCTACCAAACAGATCCCTGAAGAGGCCAAGATCTGCTCTCCTGAAGTCCAGGGTAGTGAGCTTGTATGCCCTCCTCACTGCCCTAAGGATCCACCATTCCAAGGTCACTGCAGCTAAAGCTGCGTTGAGCTTCACATTCCCACCAACACCTCCTTGTAGATGAGAGCAAGCTGCAGCATAGCACCTCTCCTTGATAGCTGCTCCATCGTTTGGAGAATGAAGTTATCAGCAATGCATTCCAGGAATCTCTTGGATTGCTTATGCCCTGCTGTGTTGTCCCTCCAAGAGATGTCAGGGTCTCCCACAGGGACCAGGGCTTGTGGACATGAGGCCATTCCTATCTGTCTGTAGAGGGTCTCATCTGGTTGAGTGGCCTGTAGCAGACCCTCACATAATGTCACCTATCCCTGCCCTTCCTTTTAAGCTGACCCATAAACTTTTGGTTGGCTCCTTACCCATCTCCAGCTGAAGTTCCATGCACTTCTTATGATAACCTTCATTTCTAGTGAGGAACTCCTGCAGCTCCTGAGGAATTACCCTGTAAAATCAAAATTCATAACTCAGGACATCAGTGCTCGCTTGTTAATCCAAACTGGAACTAAAGACTACTACTTCAAGTTTATTGTGAAGCTGTGTTTCAAGGTTGAACTGAAAATGCATTCTAAATTATTTTTAATTGTTTAATGTGTCCTTCCAGTGTAAAAACAGTGTAAAAGGAAAAATATTTGAAATCAGAACATTCTTAACTGAATTCAAGAACCAATAGAATGAAAGATAAAAGTTAAAAATTTTCTGATATTCATGTTTTTGCTGGATTGTCTTCTCTTTTCATCCATGGGTAGTGACCCGAGTTTATTCCTAGGGAATACTGTGTGTTCTTGGCAAATGTCATTATGGAAAAACATCAGGAAGAGTTATTCAAGAGCACAGGGAGTTATGAGCACAGGCATGAATCATGGGATCGACCAGTGTGAACCTAATAACACCTACAAAATAATTTTCTGGGGTCAACTAGGTGCTGAAGATGATATGGGATTTTTTGGGGGGGTTGGGTATTTTGGGGTTTTTGTTTGTTTATTTGTTTGTATTTGATTTCTTTATTCTGTCCTATCCCACTCCCTAACTTGCCTTACTCTGTTAAAATAGTTGGTTGCAATAGAGAAAATAAATAGAGTAAAACAGCTTGGATGAGTCCTGCAGTAGGCATCCAGTATGACACACTGTGTGTTGTATTCCATTGAAGAAAAAGACTCAGAGTAATCCTGACATCTCTGCTTAAATGCAAGAAAGATCTGCTCTGTATTACTGTTATTTCACAAGAATATATTTATCTTTTTCTTTTTGTTTTGTTCTTTGGTTATGTTTTTCAATAGTCACGTTGTGGTACTTTTTGACAAATTAAACAGACCTAAATAAACACAGGGTTGCATGGTTTTTTGAATTTTAGTTGTATTTCTCTTGCTACAAAGTTATGTATTACCTGGAGAACTCCTTTGTCACATACTCTTATCTTCAGTGTTTAACACACAAGTTTACACTTTTTTCATAACTTTTCAGACCAGAGTCCAAGGAGACCCTTCTCACTCATATGAATATCCTACTACACTATGGAAAACACACTGTGTTCTCTCCTGTATGGTTAAATGCTACAGAAAAAACAGGTTTTGATATTTTTCTATCATTCAGTTCAAGTAAATAGTTTTAAATATGTCAACAGAGGTTTATAGATTAGTGGACCCAAAAGGAATTGAATTGATTCAAAAGAGCTGGTAGTTTAAAAATATATAGAATACATTTCTGTTATAACAAGTTAGTCCAAAATGTTGTGGTGTAGTCAAGGAGTTCTGTGTTTTTAAACTGGTTTGCTCATCCATTCTGACAGTATTAAATGTAAACTCCTGTGATATTATTAAATTAACTTTTATAATCCTACTTATAAAGAGATTTACTGCCAAAAGGAGAGATCAAAAGGTTAATTTATTGGACGAACTCTCAGTAGCTATTAGCAAAATTTATAGGTTAGTACAATTCTAGACATTAATCAGATTTCTGTATAGAACAACACATTAGAGTATGCCAGTTCAACCTCTGCTTCCAGGGAAGACCTTTTGAGGTTGGATTATTATGCTGTAGCAAAAATGCTTGACTAGTCTCAATGGACTCAACACATACTATTGCTTTGAGACTGCTAGGAAATCCCTGACTAATTTTTCTAGGATCTAAGCTCCACCCTCCCTCTCATGGATTGCTTATTTAAATGAATTCAAAGAAATTGCAAAAATAAATAAACCAAAAGTATGTGCCAGGATGCTTGTCTTGAATGGTAAAGCTATTTTAGATTACTTATTTATATGATTTATGATGATGCAAATTAACAGCCTAAAGCTCCTAAATCACTTGTATGCTTTTGAAAATATTGTCTATAACCACTCAGACATGAATTCTCTGAGATGATCTGCTTGCCTAAGTAATAATTATCTGCATCAAAAAGCAATTGTATTCAAATTGGCTTTTACAGGTAAGGACTGTAATTTAGAATTGCAACAACAGTGAGTATAGATTGTAAATGACTTCAGGATGTTAATGATATTCAATCTTCATCCATGTCATGACAGAATATAACTTGTCTTATGTACAAATCTTGATGCTTTGTCCTTAAAGCATTTGACTTTTAAATGAATAAGTAAGATAAACAGATCTGATACCTGTATTTCTGTAGCTTACTTCTACCAACTTAGAATTGGTTCTACCAACCAGTTCTAGGAATTGCCTAACAGAAAACACTGTTTATGCAGTATTGAAATACTTAATGGGATTATAACATGGCAATAATAAGTGTATTTTTAATATGAAAAAATCCAGCATTTGTTTCAAGTTCTTTAGAACAGCATGAAAACACATTAACATTCACATTAACACACAAAAAATGGGTTTGTGTGGGTTGGCTTTGTCTGTAGTATGGATCTCCTACACTGTCTAGGACAGAAATCATGATGAGGCTATAATGTCTTCTGCAGCCAAAATCACCGTTCCCATGAAAATGCTGGACAACAATGGAAATATGCAGCAAAAAGGTGAACTAAGTCAAGTAAAAGCTTCAGATCACATCAATAATTCAGAAATTTATGGTATTGTATAGGAACGTAAATACACCGGGTTTTGAAAACACATAACATTTTGGAGTTTTTCCTTCTCTTCTGAGCATTTGCACTACTTGTCAGTGTGCTCCCTTGCTAGAAAAAACAAGAACTAAAATATCAAAATGTTCTGCAGTGGACACTTTGAACACTGTTTGGTTTTTTTGATTTTTAAGCATTCTTTAATTTAAGAACTTGCATTCACAACTCTACCCTACCTGCTTCAATTACAACAGGAACACCAGCTCTCAGAACAATCACTTTGCTCGCATTTCAGCAGTTCTTAGAGGTTTCCTATGAAACTGGGACTTCACTGGGCTTTGCACAGGAACAGTCTGTAATTCTGGGCAAGTCAAAAAGAGAAGGGCTAGAGGATAAACAAAGAAAAGATACAGGTTTTACCCTTTTGATAGAGAAACATCTGAAGTTTAAGTGATAGTATTTTCAAACACTTTAAATGATATTGCCAGTGGATGCATTTACCTGAGTCCGTGCAATTACATCTGAACAGTTCTGTCTTTATCCAGAGCTGTGTTAATGTTATGACCATGCCAATCTGCACTGAGTTTCTGCACATGACCCTTAGCAGAATATATGTGCTTGGGCACCCTGGCATACTTTAAAGCTGGCTCTGTTTAGTCAACTCAAGTTATGGGTAGAGGAATCTGGGTCGATTTGTACCCATGTCTGTAGACACAGACATCCAGGCTCCGAGAAACTAAAACCTAAGGCGTTATATAATTGTGAAACGGTAACTTTCTATCTCCGTGTATCCATCCATAAATTTGGAGTATCTTCTGGTTAAAATAATGTATATTCAGTCAAAAAAACTTAAAAAAGGAATATTCTCATTGAACTTCTCAGTGTTTCTGACATCCAAGTATTTTTTTGCCTTGGGTCTCCTTCTCTACAAAGCCAGAGTTAAATGGCAGCAAAGTAGACTCACATTTATAGATGAAGACCCACAGATTTATGATGTGAAATCATTTGAACAACTCACCCAACAATACAAGTTTCAAAGATGAGGTTTTCATAAATATCATCAATTTTGGCAGGCATACATCAATCTATGTCCAAGTGTGTAAATAAATTGCCAAGACTCC
This sequence comes from Corvus moneduloides, assembly GCF_009650955.1. Classification (NCBI taxonomy): domain Eukaryota; kingdom Metazoa; phylum Chordata; class Aves; order Passeriformes; family Corvidae; genus Corvus; species Corvus moneduloides. The sequence continues at coordinate 136,201,422 of NC_045476.1, read as the reverse complement.
AAAATAACCAGGTAGAGTTAAAGGGTAAATTACTAGCCTCTGTGCAATGCTAAGTAGTATGAAAATAGGTAGGTCACAGAACATAAAAATAAGAAACACAATTTCTGCTGAGATGACTCCTGGGAAGATACCTCCTACATTGCACACACCATCACCTCCTTTTCATCAGTCAGTGCTTGCCAGCAGAATATAATCCCTCTATATTGCAGTAATCAGTAGTATAATGAGAATAAAGGTGCCAACATCCTGTGAAAAATGGGAACAGGAAAATAGATCACCATGAACATAATTTTCTGATGTTTCTCATGTATGCAAAATTCTGAACATATAAACATAAAAACTTATACAAAACCTTTGACACAATGTCGACTTTGAAAAACACCCAATTCATTGTGTTCTGAAAAGGAATCCTGCTACTTCACTTGTACAAAACAACATTTATGCAAGAAATATTAAAGTATGTCTCCTTATGCCTACATTTATGAAGGCTCTGTTTAGTCATTAGATTAGCAATAATGTAATGGGAAAGGGAAAGAACTAAATTTTACTTTAAAGAAACACCACAGTACCAAGATAACAAGAAAATAACAAGTTGCAATGAGGGAAACACAGATCACATTTTAAAATTTGAGAAAAAAAGCACTGAGCAAAAAGAGAAGGAGCAAGCCCAAACCCACATTTTTCCTCTGTATGGCATTGCAGTACTTGTAGAAATACTTCGCTATGTTGTAAAAAATAATCCTCAGTGTAATTATATAGAGTTGTAATACTTCTAAAAAAAAAAAAAGGAACTCAAGAAAAATTTGAACCATTCTAAGGACAACATAAATTATGTCCCTTAAAAAAACTGAATCCAATGAACCTCAGGGCTCCAGGAAGATCTGAGGTTGCTGTGTTTCTCTGTACAAGATTCAGCCAATAGTAAAGATGAGCATATTTCCCCAACACACACATGTAAGTAGACATGACTGACCATCAGTGGGTAAATGTAGCCAGGACTGCTGTGCCTTTAGATGCACCAAATACATACAAATAACACTCATATAAATTACAGAGAGCCCTTAGCTTCTTCCAGGCTGGCCTAGGCCTGCTTCCACCCATATCCAACCCCAGTACCAGCCAGCCAGACTACTCTCCAGCTAGTCTGACCTGATTTTGCTAGCATCTCAGATACACACACACAAAAGAGGATGGGGACTCACACAGATCTCTTTAAGGATAGAAACAGGAATTTACCAAGAAACGAGGACAGATCATGCCATGCTCACAGACAAGACTCATTCAAGTGCAGCTTGTTTGCATAAGACTGCCTTCTACAATAGCTTCTCTCCATTTTTTTCTGATATTTTATCCTTCTCCTAAGCAGTCTATAATAAATTTAGCAAACTCCCATAATCCCTTCAAACATCCCATAAAAATATTTTCGCACTCTCAATAATCCACCTCAAATATCCTACAGTAAGTTTTCTCTTTCACACCAAATCCAGGGTATTCTAATTTCCATTTTAACCTATTACAAAGCTGTTGTTGATCTGCCCAACGTCACCAGAGGCCTCGTGCCTTTATGAGCCTATCTAGAAACTCTGTTTTTTACGGAATCATAGAACAGTCTGAAGGGAAGGGACCCAGAAGAATGACCAAGTCCAACTCTTAAATGAATGGCCCATACAGAGATTGAACCTGCGACCTCGGCAGATTTCATTAACTACTGTTCCCTTCATGAGTTTATATCTATGTCTTTTTTTCCTTTTTTTCCTATTTCTTGTCTTGGCCTCTTAACCAGACATTCTTACAAAAAAGATGTCCTACATTGCAGCTATCCTTACAGAACAGGGTCTAAAATTCAAGGCTAGCCCTCTCCTTTTCCTTCTCTGTCTCACTTTCTTTATGAGTAGAACAAAGTATTTGGAAGAAATTGAAAAGCGAGCAGAAGACAAGAGGGGAGGGACATATTCTGCAACACACATCTTGCATATCCTTGTCCCTTTGGTATTCATCAAATTTATTTTTGAATTTTCTGAATCTTTCAGAAATAAAGACCACTTTAAAAAGATGTATTAGAGAGACCTTAGTTGTCCACTTATTTTTAATAATAAACAATAATGCTGAGCATTTGCTGCTTGTGAATAAGAGTATACAAATATTGAATCCAACTGTTTACCATTTATAAAATTACTGTAAGGGCTCAAAGTTCACTCCAATGCCACAGAAATTTTAGGCTGAAAACCAGAACTGTCTCTACATTATATTAACTGTATTGTTTGTGTCATTCCATCTCTTCACGCATTCATATAAATTTTTTTTTAAAATTTTAAAATGTCAATACAGGAATTTTTACAAACCTTTTGACAAATGTTATAAATTGTGTTCCAATTTTTGCCTCTCAGTGAACCTATTTTCAGCCAAAACCTTTATAGACAAATGATTTCTTATCCTGAAAATGCACTTATAAACAAACTACCTGTAAAAATTGCTGATATCTGTCTTCTTATTTTTCTAAAATAAGAATAACATAAATTATCAGGATATTCAATCTCTTCTGTTAATTACTTAAAAACCTCAACTTTACATCAAGCATAAGTAAAGCCATTAACCAGGCTGTCTAAGAATGACTAAACTCCAAAGATCAGGAAAGCCTGTTTGCCATATTATGATCTTGTTATAAGTATCCGGTTTTGCAATGGAGTCAATGGCTAAGACTGACAATTATAATTTTTCCTTAAGTAACTTGCTTAAAAAAATTAAAATTCAGCAATGGCATGCAGAGAAACTTCTATCTCAGGCATGTTAGCATGAAAAAACTGCTGTTTATTCCTAAGTTTATATAGATTTTTAATGCAGAATGTATAAAAACAATAAAACTGTTCAGATTGTTTCACTTGATATCAAACAGCTCCGAAAAGAATGCAGGGGTTTCTGTCACATCCAAGTGTTGTCTAAGAAAAATATTTAGTAGGAACAACTTTACAACTACAGTGTAAAAAATTTTCACTGGTTGGGTCACCAAATTTTTCCTTCTGGATTCTTAATTTCTGAAGGTTAGAGTGTTTTTCAGCTTCTTTTCTTGTACGGGTTGGAATGTGCTAAGGAGAAAGCATCAGACTGTCTTCAGTATTTTGATTGACTCTAGAAAGCAGTGTAAGTGTGCAATTTCCATGGCACTTCACCTGCAGACCTGAGGGTCTGCAAAGGTGGCTGCTGCTCTTGGGTTTTAGCCCATTCATGGCACCTGCTCTTCATCTTTGAACTGCCCAGATCTTGGTAACTGAGGTTATCCTCCTCACATACATGTGGTTGAAGTGTCTCAGCACCCATGACTTCTTTGATGCATCTTAACAATGACACTTTTTAGACCTAAATTATATTTACAGAAAAATGGGGAATCATTTTATATCACTCATAAAGTTTATACAAGTGATCCTTTTAGCAAGATTAAATACCAAGTACATGGTGAGATCAGCAAAAGAGTTTATTGCATAGCTTGTGTCTGTTTTCTAGATTTTATTTTCCCAAACTGTCACGCCATATTTTGTAGCTGTTTTTATTTTTAAGCAGCATCCATGAAAATGGCTCTGCAATAGGTACGAAGACTCTTGATACCCATACAAGATGAAAAAAAATAGTAAATTAATTCATTAAGATAAATATGAATAAAAACACTACTTAAGGTTTCATTCAATTAAATGACACATTCCCCTATTGCAAGTCCAAATCATGGTTCATGATTGCAATTTTTGTAATAAGTGTAATAATTTTTTGATAATAAGGTGCATTAAATTATGACAAATAGAAGGAAAAAAAAGCTGTATGAGAAGCGCATGTATGGAAATGTGACTGTATGAGATTTCCTTTCTTTTCAAATGCATTTTTAAAAATACTGTGAAAATAATTTGAAATGTCTTTTCATTTTATTAGCACTAATTGTACACCGGCATACACTAGGCATGATTTGCAAACTCTGATCTTTTCAGTGCATGCATTTTGATGATCCGTGCACAGAAATCAATGATGACTAAATGCTACATTCAGCTGCAACTGTTCTGATTTTTAAAGACTTTGTAATACCCAGTTCAGTAAACAGATTTCAGCCAGTATAGAACTACAAAAAGACTACTAAAAGACTAAAAAAACTAGAAAAGAATGCTGCAAACCTTTACTCCTGCAATAGTTTTTGTGTTTGAGCAATGATTATTTAGCTTATGTATCTGTCCAATTGTATGGTTGTCACTCAATGTTCTAAAATATTCCTGTATATTATGTATTCTCAGTGTTACATCAATCTAAGCAATAGATGCTGCTTTTATAAAAAAATAACTAATAAAGATTAATGATGAAGTGACCTGATAGATTCTAAAAAATGTTTGATATTAACAATGACATTACAAATTGTATAAGAAAATATTACATTAATGTTCAAGTTGTGTGTTATTACACTTAAATATCTTTAAATATTAAAGTTAGTCAAGTTAAAAGCAAGAAGTAGATCTTGCTAGAAAATAGTGCTTTGGTTTACCAACAGTTTTCAATTTCCAGATTTGTTTTATTCTCCTTTGGCATGAAAACAAAGCCTTTTAAATGCTACTTCAAAGTGGAAGCGTGTCAAAATTTTTGCTTCATGTTGAAAGGGTCAACTTTTTGATGCAAGCCTTTCTCTCCTGAGTGTTTGTTCTCAGTCAAAACCTTTACACTGAAAATATTGTAAATGTCTCTGGACTGTTTCCAAAAAGTGTTTTGACTTCAACAAATCATCCTGCTCAAATGTGATTGTTCATAAATAGCCAAAACAGTGAACCTTGATGTCCTGGAGATTTGTGGTACCTTGCCTCTAAACTCCCTGTAATGCACCCCACCATACTGCATGGAACATCCTTACATAGAGACAGAGCTGGTAAACACCAATTTTTTCTCCTGTATGTACCTTTCCAGGTGACTGGCTAACTTGCTGCTACGAGAAGAAATGGATGATCACAGATTTCTCACAAATTTTACTTCCAAGAACAAGGAACTGAGTCTTCCTGTTCAACAAACTATTAGGGGTGTGGAGCAATGGGACAAGGAAGGACTTATATTTGAGTTTGGCAGGGGGTTCAGTAGGTGGTTAAGGCTGCTGAGAACTTTTTATGGGTGACTTTTAGACAGACAGCATGATCACACAAGTAGGCAAATTAAAAATAAAAAGTTGTGAAGAATATTCCTATTTCATCATTGCTAAATCCATTACTCTATCTTAGCATCATGTACTAAAAAAAGAATTTCATTTGATTATTATTCAATTTATGCTCAAGTATGATAATAATATTGGAAAAGCACTCAAGAAAATAATGACTTCTGGATTTTGCTTGGCAGTATGCAGATGTAATAAACATCAATTACAGTAAAGTTCTGAGAAGGATATTTTTATTTCTGTACCGCTCAAAGCATTGATAACTCTTTGTATTTTAAGAACAAGATTTGTCTTCCTGAAGAAAGCAGAAAAGTGCCATAAGCACAGACAGGTATATATTGAACTATATAGCACTTCTTATCTGACAGAGACTTTCTTGTGAGTGGCTGATTGTCTCTTTAAACACCAGGCATTAGATGGTATTAGAATTATGACTTAATGCTTCAGTCAAAACTATGCCACAGTGTATTGACATATACTGCACATATATACTGCCTAAATTATGTAAAATCACAAAAGTCTCCCTGACTGTATTAAAATTATAACTGTGGCAAATCAACATTTCTGTAATGCACTTTTTATTGCTTTACCTAGCCATAAAAGCCACTCTTGGTGTAGAAAAATTTCTATCCTCAGCAAAATTACTTTTCAAAGCTGGAGTGGGAAAAAAACAAAACAAAAACAAAGAAAAAACTTACCACCACCACCAGCAAAAAAAAGCCAGAATTATGGGCAGGACAGCAAGTGGGAAAAGTTTTTTTTCACAATAAGTATTCAAACAAGATAAGCGGCCCATAAGAACACTGTGTTGGCTTTTGTGCCATCAGTAAAATGTTTATCAGGCAAGAGTCACATGTCCTTCTGTTCAGAACCTGGAAGGACAGTAAGACACTCTGTGGGGATTTGGAACAAGAAAGTTTGGAGTCTTGCTTCAAAGAGCATACAATCATTTATATGAAATAAAATAGCTCTGAGAGAAGATTAAGGGAATTTTGTGGTGAATGTCTACCTATTACAGAAAAGCTTGGTAAATGGTCAAGCAAGAATATGAATACACGTTAATGCCCTATAAACCATGGTTTTGTCTCTTCAGATAGAAGAATCTATTTCCCCATAGTTCTGGACTCACTCATGAAATAATTTCAAAATAGGTTTGTAGAATATAAAGAAACATTTTTTCCTAGTTCTATATATATAAACACACGCAGTCATGTTACTGGTAGTATCTGAAATAGCAACCCATATGCTCTCTAACTTAACCTAGACAGCTCTCAGATGTAGTCCCTAAAACACAGTGATCATATTAAGACTGTCACATCCAGAGCTCTGTGTTTCATCTATATTTAGCACAGCAATACTCCTGTAAGCTTTATTTATAGGAAAGAAATCTGGTTTTCTTTTGCTTATTTTCAACACTGCATGCAATACAGCAGCAAACTAACACCTCATACAGGCATTTTGCTTTATTGGAACAGAGGATGAAACAGCAGCTTTCAATATAAATGGAGAAGAAGTGTGCATAGCTTAGATACTGCCCAGAAACAAGCACACCACAGACTGCTTCTTCACCTCAGCCTACCATGTGTTCATTTTCAGCAAATCTGTGAGGCACTGCAAGCTGACAGGTGAAATGATTTGCCTCATAGATCATGAATGGAGCTACAGGAAGATGAATTGCATGAAAAAGAGCAGACAAAAATCAACAATACATGACATACTGAAGCAATGAGGATTCTGCAGTAAATTAGGGAACTTACTAAAAAAAAGTTTAAAAATACAGCAGCTGCACTTCAGACTATAACAGAAGGAGATGTGATAAACTAAGCTTAGATGAACATTAAGTACAATGAAGTTGTGGCATACAGGATATAATAGAGCATGACTGCTAACTCCAGAAGGCTAGTGATTCCTGCAGATATTCCTTTTACAGAATTTTCAGTCTAGCCTGTTGTGTCAACAAGCTATTTTGTTAGCTCCTGCATGTATATTGAGATACCTTTACCAGTGTCCATCTCCTGTACAGGAATGGAAGAGATGGTGAAAATATTGTTCTAATCTGAAACACTAACAGAACATTTAAGATTAAAATCCTAACACTTGATTCATCAAAACATCTCTGTATTCTGTTTGGTCACTTACAATGCCCATTGTCCGTAAACTGGTATGTTTGATTGTAGTTGTACCTTGAGGTTAGTTTACTTTAGTTTCTGTCAGAATAAAGCATTCATTTGTTGACTATAGCATAAATCCAGAAGTGGGACGATCCAGTTTTGGCTGGACTGAGGTATAAGATAGCACATTGGAGCTCTATTAAAAACTGCTAAAGACAGAGAACAGCATTATTCAGCTGTGGATTCTCTGGGAAAACATGCTGCTACTACTTCTACATGTGCTGTGACTGCAGTGGTCCTGGAGTCCACACTTCATGAGGTGACTGTGTGGATCCATTGTTCATGTACAACACATAATCTACATGGAGGCTGGAGCAGTGTCATCTGCATGTCAACACTTTTACTGAAAGCTTTTATCTGAGAAAACTGAAAGATTAAGTCACTGTGGAAAATAAAACTAGAGAAGCTAGTGTTCTTTTTCTGTATGAATGAAATGTAGCACTAGAAGATGGTACATTTCTGTTGAAGCTGATGGAAGTAGAAGTCCTTTTAAAATCACAATAAATGTTGCTTCCCGCTTTCCAGTCCTTCCTTGCATAAGCAATCATCCAAACACAGGCTGGTCACAAGTCTGAGCACTTGTGTCAGCAGAAGTGTTGGTCTAAATCCTGAACACTCTCACATTGCCATAGTTCTGTGGGAAGGACTAATGCCATGAAAAATGTGCCCTTTCACCAAGCTGGGCATCACCCCAGCTGAGAGACGACAGTAAGGCAGCTCATACTGAGGGAGATGAGGGCAGCCCTTCAGGGGAACAAGCACAGGCCAGAGAAACTGCTCTGAAGAGGACAGAAGGACACGGGGCAGCAAACTGCCCTGAAGAGGACAGAAGGACACACAGCACCCTGCACCGCCACAGGGTGAGGCCCCATGGCCATGGGGCAGGGGCCAGGCTGGTGGAGCAACTCTGAAGAGAAGGCTCTGGGGTGCTGGAGAGAACCAGCAAGGGGCACCCTCAGCCCCTTGAACCCTTTCCTTTCACAGTTAAAGCCCCTTTCAGGCCAGAGACCCCTGTGCCAGTCAGAACTATAGTTGTCCATGAGTACTGCTTATCACCACAGTAATATCCTGATGTCACCAGGGAGGTGGACAGCATTAGTGTTATGAAAACAAAGAAGACTTCATCTAGAGTGACAGAGTCCTCTTTCATCCATCCTTTGCTAATACAAATGGCCTGTAATACCTCAAACACTCTTTCAAACTAAAATTTCAGTCAAAATGTCTAGCTGTGTTCAGGTAAAAGTAGTATGGGGGGCATACACTGTTCTCTGTGAAAGAATAAGCTACTATTATTGTTACATTAACCCAATACAGGTATGAAAGGAGAGTGGAAAAGGAGACGCTCAGTTTGACTCCTTCATTAACATCATTTTAATCAAGAGGTTAAGCTTGAGTTTGATAGGAGTTATCTCTTATGTGCTGCTTCACTTCTACATCTGTTAATCTGGAATGTCTCTGGGAAAGTTAACAGAAATACACCTCTATGAGTCAATCTGTGACAGGTCTGAACTGAGAGATCTTTTTCCTTCAAACTCTCATTGCAATTATATTCAGTGTTAGCATATCTGTTTTAAGTTGTAATAGTGGAAGAAATTAAACCCCAATATTTCAGTAATAAATTTTGCACAAGGAGCTTTAAAACCTGTTTTTAAATGAAACAAGTTAGGACAAAACCCTTTAATCCAGAAAGTTTAAGAACAGAGATAAAGGGAGCAGAGCACTCCAGGCGCTTTGCCTTGAAAGCAGTATAATACCTCATTCAGTTTGTTAAAGTGGATGGTTGGTGTCATTATTTTCTGCCTAAAAGTCCTCATGAAATCGTTGGTCTGTATTATATTTAAATTGGTGAAATACAGTTCTAGAAGTGAAGTAATTCACAATGGAGAGTCTGAAAATCTTAAAAACAACTCTGTTAGGGAGATTTTATGACTGAAATAGATCTGAGTCGGAACAAAAAAGTTTAGGATATAAATGTATTTCTTTTTGCAATTTTATTTATTTATATGCAATAACCATTAATATCACTATTGTAGTATAATACATGGTATATGTTGTAAAATATATATTGCATGTTTGTATATATTTCAGTACAATACATACCACATACATGTTGTATATATACATATATGCATTCACTTGTAAACATTATGTATATTATGCAAAGAATCAGCATGATGGAATCACTATGATACAGAAAAAATGGCTGTCTTTAGTATCTTTATAAATAAGAAACCTTGTACACATTCATCTCTGTCTTGTCAAACCTTAGCTTTACAATTCTAAATCTTTCTCTGGTCCCACAAGGCAGAAATTTCCCCATTGAAAGATTTTTTCCAATGCCTGATGAACATATGGAATAGACAGGATGTTGCTGTTTGAAATCATTAAGAAATAGCTTTTTGAAGCCTTAAGGTCCTGAACTTCTGTGATCTTCATTTATGTAACAGAGAGCAAAAGAGAAACCTGTGACTCGAGGGCAGTCTTGTTACTAATCAGGGTGCTCAGATGACAGTGGAGACACTGAAGAGATCTGGAACTCCATTCTATTCTGATGTGAAAGTTCCATTATCTATGATGATGAACTTTGCTTTATAAACACTTCAAGACACATCCACTAATTTATTTTTATTTTTATTTTTATTTTTATTTTTATTTTTATTTTTATTTTTATTTTTATTAATATTCCTTTCTTGCACAATGTTGCTGCTGTTTCACTATCCATAGCAATACACAGCATTAATGAGCTGGTATTTTAACTGTTGTTACTTTAGACCTCTGTCTTGTGAGAATAAAGAGTTGTTACTTGTACAGAGCACAGGTAACAAACAAATCTACGCTGTCAGAGTTGCTGGGATGACTGCACTGCTACTTGTCACAAAACAGACGAGAAAAAAGCCATTTTATGCCTATATGTATGTGCATGTATGTACACATATATACACACAAACACATATGCATATAAATGTAGTAGCAATGTTTGGGAGTAGAAGGAAATTAATAGATCTCCTTTAACTTCATATTCCACTTTGATTCTGTGCCATATAGCCTATGTCTACCAGTCAATGTCTACCAGTCTTTCATTAATCTTTAAAAATGCTCTACAACTGAGTAATTACTAAGCAATTGAATGCAACCTTCTACTTTAAATAACAGTAATAATGTGACACTAACAAAAATAGGAAATTAGAAGATGAGAATTGTGATAGGTCTTTTAGTCACATTGCTATGAAGAACCTACAACCATTTGAATTAAAGAAGTAGTGACAACTTTAAAGCCATTTTTCTCTAGATGAAGTGCTTATTTTTCCTCCATTATTAATAACTAGAAGTTTTTGCTAAGTAAAATATTCTTTTTAAAATCAAAAGCACATATCACTAACTCAAAGAAAATGGAAGACATGGCTCGTTTTAAATTTTTAGTTCATTATGATCTCACTGCCACCACCCCTGCCCCCCTATAGTCTGTTATTTCAGATGACACAATGATCTCAAAGTATAGTAGCAGCTGAATCCATAGGCTTACAGAGAGAGTAAGTCATAGGAGGAATGGCTGAGGAAACTGGGTCTGTTTAGCCTGGAGAAAAGGAGGCTCAGGGGAGACCTTATTGATCTCTACATCTACCAGAAAGGAGATTGTAACAAGGAAATTTTGACTTCCTCTCCCAGGCAATCAATGACAGGATAAGAGGACAAAGTCCTAAAGCTGGGCCAGGGGAGGTTCAGGCAGAAATTCTTCACTGAAAGGGTAGTTGGAACAGGCTGCTGCCCAGGGAGGTGGTAGAGTCATCATCCCTGGAAATGTTCAAGAAATGACAGGACATGGCAATTTGTTCTCTAGTCTAGCTGGCACTATGGTGTTCAGACAAAGGTTGGACTTGATGATGTTGGAGCTCTTCTCCGACCTAAAGGATTCTGTTTTTAGTCTGTGATCTTGTTTAAGAGATTTTACTCTACATATCTATTTCTTTCATGGAAAACAGCAGCTCTAAGACAAGACAAAGCAAATGGATACACCAAGTTATGGTACTTGTGAAACCTAAATTACAATGAGCATGACATCAAGCAAGCAGAAGTTTTTATCCAGCGTGCTGGAATAATTTTTCTCTGTACTCTGTGCCTATCTTTGAAATTATGGCAGGTCTTATTGGAGAGCTCAGACCTCAGCAATTTCTAGTGAATTTGGGGAAGGAAAGTAGGTTTTAAATTTCTAAATAACTGAAACATGCTGTCCATTAGCAGTAATAGAAATATCAGTCATTCACAAACTCTTTACATGTATTACAGTTGTCTTAGAACCTACAACTGGGTATGGGAGCAGTTTGTGCTAGGCATTATATAAACATTTAAGATATCCTTTCTCTAAATGTTTACTGGCCAAGTAAATGCATTTAACAGCAGATATCAGAGGAAAATAAAGTGAACTCTTCATTCTCATACAGGGTTAAAATTTCATTCGTGTAAAAAAAATTTGAAGTCCCCTTTCAAGGTGCTACTAAGACTCCAAATGAAAGATTGTATTTTCATTTGGCAGTTATACTTCAAATGAGAGTTGGACAAACTGAACGAGTCAAATGAATCACAGGGAAAACTTAGGAAAGTTTAATGTGCTGTTTAATCTCAAGATGAAGGAAAAATGAAATTACATCAGACCTCAAGCACATGGAAGAGTTCACAAAACCAAGGATGGCAACGATCTGTTTTCCATAGTTACTTGAAGGACTTTTCAGTTCTGCAGGTCTGGGTTCATTGTAAACTTTTTCATGGCACTCAGATCTTCCAGGTGTCAGCCATACTGAGGGCCAGTCTATCAAATCCCACCATCTTCCTTTCAAAAGATGCTGTGAAATGACTGAGAAAAATCTTTTCATCCTATATTGTTTGGAGAGTTCAACCGAGATTATTTGGGAATATAGGACCAGAGGAGACATGTAGCGCCAGTTTAGTGCTTTCCTATCTTAAGCATCACAACATATGAATTCCATCTGGAAAACTATCTTTGATCTAAAGGACAAATACAGGACTTTTTTCCTGGGATGATTGCACTGAAAATTTTATTGATAATGAAATCTGACAGTAAAAGTGTAAGATTTAGGAGTGATATTATAATCTTTTTTTTTTAACCTCTGCACTCATTCATTCGAGTGGCCAGTTTGTACCTGATATTGGCTTTTATTTGCAATACCTCTTCAGTCTGTCCTTCCTGCTCTGTGTGAGATGACAGTAACCATATGCATTCTTAGCCTTTTTATGTGCTGTCTAGACAAGACAATCTCTTTTATTTCCTGTTGTGCCATAAGGTTTCTGTTCCCTCTTTTCCCCTGTGCTCTCCCTCCACATTTGTCAAGGCAGGGCATAATCCCGGAGAAAGCTCAGGGCTGTTTGAGCATGGATAGCCCTGTGGAAGACCAAAGGTTGCCAGTGTAGCTGGACTGGTCTCACTGTTATTGTCACTGCCTTTAAATCTGTGCTGGCAGGTAAGTGAGAAGAAATTTCCCTGGTCATAGCTACAAGGAACTGTAAAAAAACAGGAGATTGACTTGAGCAGCTAAATGGCTTGTTAAATCTCTGAAAGAGGAAACTTCAAAAAGCCAGAGGATCTGTGTGCTGCTGAAATCTCTGCTGGTCATAAGTGTTTGGTAATTTCACTGAGTAGCTGGTTTGAACATAATATAAATTAATGAATAGAATTGCAAGAAAATCCTAAACCCTACTACACTCACTATTAAATGATGCCTTATATGAAACTTATTTCCTTTATCTTTTCACATAAGAGTCAACATAAACTGATTTTTTTTCTCTCAAAACACAAACAAAAGTTGGACAATAAATTTTTCAGATAATAAATCAATAATTTATTAAGGTATCCTAGAAGATATAACAAATTTATCATATTCTCTGGGGCCTGAAGAGAAGTCCCTATACCTTTGCAATGAAAGAGGAAAGTACAGAAAAATTCTTGCAATTGTGTAAAATGATAATTAATATACTGTTGAAGGAGATGGTGACAGAAACTGAACTTAATTGTAGTTTAAAAATTAAAATATAGGAAAAGTTAATACCATGGAAACTACAGAGGCCTTTAAAAATAGAATTTATGGAAATAGAGTGATCTGTGATTATGATGAGTATTGGGAGAAGCACTTTATGATAATTGGCATTAACATAGGAAAAAAAAGTAAAGTAGTTTAAAGTTTTAAATTGAAGCAATTTAAATCAAGACGTATCTGCTTGCTATTTTAAAACCTTTCAAAATGTTTACCCTTTCCACTGGGAAATTGTTTAGAATATTGAAAATAGGTTCCTAGTTAAACAGACTTATTTAAAATTTAGGTAAATTCATAAATAAAAATAAAAGGACAAGCTTCACAATTACTGTGAAAGTTGGTTTCTATGCACTTTATTAGTGATATGCTCTACATTCATCTGTCTGGTTTTAGTCTCATTTATTCTTGATTCACAATGATGTCTATGCTACTACCTTAGTCAATACCTACTCTGATATGTAAATGTGTTTAAATATATTGAGGAACATTAAGTTCACACATCTGAACATTTACTTGATTTCTTTCTCCATAAGACTGTGTTAAGTAAGACAGTATAGAAGTTATATCTCAGAAAATACATGAGAGTAAATCTAACTGAAGATGACCTTAAAACGAAATTTTAGTTCTGATACTGTGAAGGAACAGACTTTTGAAATGCGACAATACTGAGACTTCTGCTGCATTGATTTAAACAACTTAAAGCAGAGCTTGGAATAGAGTCTCTGTTATCGTAGTTCCATGACTCATACTTTATAGCACCACTTTATGATCCACACCATTTCCTTCCATTCAAATCAGTAGGTGATCTAGTAGATGACTTTTCAGTGACCTGGCTGTATTGTGCATTCATTAGAGAGAAGACTGCAAAGAAGAGAGTAAGGTTACAGATAAAACTGACAACAAAACCTAAAAATCGGTCCTTTCTCTTCATTACTCATGTATAAATTTGCTCCTAAGCGTATGTGGGGTCTATGATACATATTCAGTACTTCTGTGAATTTATATCCGAAAGAGACAGTGCAAAGGTATGGTGGCAAGATTAGAGCATTAGTCTGTAGAGCAAACTTAAGAAAAATTCACAGTGAATACAGATCCAATGTCCCTGCTGCACAAAATGCTAGTTCATTCACAGTCAGACAAATGTGACCAAAAAAAAAAAGTGTGCATTGAAAAGAGATAGATCTTTGATTTTAGGCTATAATCACTGAAAAAAATATTTAGGTAACACTTTAAGTTAGCTTTAGAGGAAATACATGAATAACAATTCTTTAATTTTTAATGCTCTTTTACTAACAGTTATCAATCAATGCAATTGAAAAATTATTGCCATTTAAAACAAGAGCAACTTGGAAAAAGGGCTTTTTCTTCATAAAAATATTTAATGTTCATACATAACTCAACGTGTGTTTATAGTCTGCCCAGTCAAGGGGACATTTCTTCTTAAACAGAACTTAGTTTATCTTGTATTGTATGTAGAATTCTAGGACCATGTTACAAATAAAAAGAGGCACAACAGAACTCAGTCATGTGAGGAATTTGCTTTCCCTCAAGAGGGCCTTTAAAGTCAGAATTATTTGATTAATTTTCATGTTTTATGAATTATTTGCTATTTAATCATTAACAACCAAATACATACAATTTTGAACCCAGATTAATATTACAGAATTAGTTAACTGGTCCATCAAAGCAGTAAAAATTCAAAACTACAAGAAATAAGGCAACATATGTAGTGATTTCCTTGGATTTTATTCATTTTTCTTTTTCTGCTGGTGGGTTTGCATCATCAAAATAAAAAGAAATCTCATTATATTGCTTTATTTTGTTATAATTACATAAATACCTTTCTGAATTTCATTTTTTGAGCTCTAGAAGACATATATTGCCTGAACTGATTCAGAAACACTTTTCAAATATTTTTTGCTTCTATTTTTGCATCTCTGTAACCACATTTATTTCATTATATCTCTTTTTGAGTAGAGTTGCTTTGGGATTTTTTTTTTTTTTGCTAGAGCAAATGTTATTTAGACGGACAATATGGCTGTCTGTGAAAAAGATATACTTAACACCAGCAGCTTTATGAAAAGTATTCCAAGCTTTGATAATAGGCTTAAATATCTTCAGGACAGTGTAGAGATACCCCAGACATTTTGAAGAAGTATAGCACTATAAGCAGAGTAATATGGAACTAATTTTCCCTGCTCCATGTCAGGTATATTAACTCACAGTGAACTCCATACCTGTGTGGGGAGAGTATTTACCAGCCCAGGACCCAGCTGCTTCCTGAGGAAATTGCATTACTATCTGCAAAATTTAATCTTTTTTTTTTTTTTTTTCAGTTAAATTTAAGTATGTACACTTTAATTCAACTGTCCATAGTGAAGGTTAAGCTGAATATTCGAAGAGGTTTGACCATCAGAGGAAAATGGTTCTGACGTGGGCTTTCATTAGAAAGGCAAGAAATCTAAATTATTATAAAGTGGAATTTAATATATTTAGATGTGGCTCTGTGGTATGGCTGCCTAAGACAGAAAAAGATTAAGCTTGATAGCCCAGTGAGCAGCATCTGTATTATGTTCCCAATGATTTATTCAGCTTCACAGGGTAGCATAATTTACCAAAACAACCTCATAGCTACACCTAAATTTTAGCTTCACCATAGCTCCTCTGACTATCCTGAAAAGCATATGTGTGCATCTGTGTGAATGTGTAACAAAATCGCAAAAATTATAGATTTTTCCATATGTACCCAATTCACAAGTCACTTTTAAAGGTAATATCCCTGCTAGTTAACTAAGGAAAGTTGTATTTCACACATGAATTTTCAACCATAAGTGTATTACAATTGTCAATTAACATCAGTTCCCTCAATTGAGGTAACTGGGTAGACAACAGGGTCTAGGGTGAATAGCACTTTTTACAAGCATATATTGATGGGACAAGGGGTAACAGAAGGAGGGTAGGTTTAGATTAGATATTCTAAGGAAGAAATTCTTTACTGTGAGGGTGGTGAAGCACTGGAACAGGTGCCCAGAGAAGTTGTGGATGCCCCATCCCTGTACATGTCCAAGGCCAGGATGCAGCTTTGAGCAACCCGGTCTAGTGGAAGGTGTCAAGGGGGCTAGAAAGGGATGATCTTAAAAGTCCCCTGTAATGCAAACCACTCAATGATTTTATGATTTTCAAGGTCCATATCTTTTCTTCATTACTTTGAAATACTATTGTTCTTCCTAAAAGTCTAATGTGAATATTTGGAGACAACAGTATGTGTTGTATTTATTGTACTTGTTTATTAAATGAACTTATCATCAGGGTATGATTTTGATGTACAGCAGTCTATGAATTTAACTTCAAAGACTCAAGGTTTGACTGTCTGAGCTGTCCTATCTGCTGATACCGCACCCTCTATAAATGACAAAAAGACAAACACAGATGCTGTTTATTTTCCTTATAGTAAGATCATATTTTAGCTGAAATTTTCTGAAAGATTTTTTTCAACTGCTTAAGGACAGGTTTGCCAGTGGTGTGGTTTTGTTTGTTTTCTGGAATTTCCTAACACAAAGACTGCCCAGAACTAGGAAGTCTCCTTTGTAAATTATGTCAAAGTTTTGGAATTCAGCATTAGTCTTTATTGCAATGTGAGATCTCTCAAAATATCTAGAAGAAATTTCACCCAACACCTTAGATTTCAGTATTCTCAGATCCACTTTGAATAAGTGAGATTTAAATAACCATCATAACCCTTCTCAAGTCTTATCATAGCCCTGACTGCAGTCACAGCAGAGACTCAGACATCAATAAACAGCTCTACATCTACCTATATAGAATATGCATCTGGCAGGATCTAATAATGAATTACGCATATCTGTCCCAAACTTTAATCCTATACCAAAACAGAATCCTGTCTCTGCAGCCTATCCAGAAACTCCTTGGGATCTATCTCCCTCTGTATAGCTCTTACTGTGATTCTCAGAGATTTACAATACAGAGCAGTCAAAACAATTGATCAAACCAAAAAAAACCATTAATCAAGATATCTGGGGATAAAATGAATAGCCTCCCTTTTTTGCTATTAATGAGGTGATTTCCTTTTTATCATTTTAATATTTCTGTGGGTTTTTTTTCATAGAACATATCAGCATAATAATCACTCATTTTTAGGCAAGAAACAAGTAATACAGCTTCAAACAATGCTAGATGCAAGTCTCTGGAGGTGCAAGGGTATTTTATAGTGTGGATTCTCTGCTGTGTAAAACTGTTGTTTACATCAAGTTTTTTTTCCCAAGCTTTTAAATCAGTTTCTGTGACATTCTTTTGTCAGTGATTTTTGGCCAGTAAAGATGATGGATGTGGCCGTAAGCTATCCTGAGTGCTTTCACTCACTTGCTGATAGTGTTTGGACAAGTCACAAGAAACCTGCTGAAACAGCATAATTTGAAAGAAATCCATGGGCCAAAACACATGATGAAGTATTACAATGGACTTCTTTTGAGTTCTTTTTGGTGTGTATCCACAAAATATTTGAGTTCAACACAAAAATAATAATAAAATTTTAAAATCTGAGAAATAGTTATCAGATCAGTGAGAAGCAGTCCTGCAAGTTTTTTGAGACAATAATTCAGGTTTCTCTTCAAATAGAGTAAAAAATACAAAAGCTTTTCTACTAAATTTGATGGAAAATCTACTAGATTTTCATGCAGATTTGTGATTGTGTCAATGTTCACACATGCATTTTAGATGATAAAAGTTAATTTGATAAAAATGTCACTAACAAAATGAAATAATTTTGATTTAAAATATCATATTAATCAGCATCTCTGTCTTCCTAGTTGGTCCTCTCCTTATTTTAATTTAATTTACCATACCTTGTTATGGTTCTTCTTACAAGTGACACAAAAAACTAATGTCAAACAAACTGATTAAAAGCAAAAGCTCAGATGAAATCTATTCTATTCCTGAAAGGAACAGTGTAATAAATTCTTAATATGTGGTAGCACAAGGTCAGTTTGCAGGTACATTGCTTTTTTTCAGGCTCTTTGTGCTCTGTAGAGATTCTTACAACAATAACAGTTACATGACAATAATGGGTCATTTCTTACATATATGCAACATCGGCTGTGAAAAGAATAGCAAATGCCACAGAGAAGCAGAGTGAAAATTGTGGGTTAGATCTCTCTTTAAAGCTGAAAAAAGGACTACATTAGTCAGAACACAAGATTACCATTGCAAATGATACCTATTCAGCAACTGTGTCCTTCATTGCCTCAAGCACTGGAAATGCAAACATTCAGCAGACTTTTGGTTTAGCATCTCTCCTGGCTTTTGTGATCTTTCTTCACCATCAACTTTTCCCAACTATTTCTTCCATAACTGAGAAAGATACACAGTATTTTTTGTCTTTCAAGCCTGTCACAGCTCTAAGGGAAAGATGTCCAACCTGCACTGCTCCCACAAAATCTGTTGGCTCTAATTCCCATGCAAAAATGATCAGCTATGCCCAGCACGTGTATTCCATGGGTGTAAAAAATATTAGCCAAAAGTATGCTGAATAATCAAGAAACAAAGGCTTTGCAATAATCAGCTGTGTTCTGGGATTTGGGTGGAGGAATTTGGAGTGGCATTTTCCTTCAATGGTAGAGTTTAAGTAATTGGAGTTTTACCTATTCTTTATGATTTCTGGGATGTGACAGCCTTCTTAAACTGTATTGATGAGCTCGAATCTAATGTTTTCACCCCAGTTTCTGACTTTTTATTTCCTATATGTGTTGAACTTTGTGAAGGGATAGTTCATTTTGATGTTTATGTTGGAAGGAATTATTCATTCAGTCATTGTCTCCTTGAAAATTGAACTTGGCTGTAAAGATGATTTATGAGGGATGATGAAGATCTCAGCAGGACAGGAATAGAGAGCCTGGTTTGGCAACATCATATTAAAAGATATATTTCCAAATATTATTTACAGTGCCATCTTATGATGTTGCCAAGTAGTGTCTTAAGTGAGGTCCTGAAGCTGTTAAGTGTTTCTCTAGGGCAGCAGACTTCAGATTGCAGAAGTTCTGACAGTAATGAAGAAAATGCTCACTTGTATATCAGGAGATTGCACTGTTGCCTTCCTGTTTTCTCTTTGCAGGGTCAATGAAATGGAGGTCATATTTCTTACCCATTTAAGTGTTACCAGTTGATACATGGATGAATCTGCTGTGACTGAAATATCAGAGAAATTCAGACTAACACTTTTGGTAATTCCATTGGTAATGAAAAACCTGTTGTGAGAAGCAGCCTAGCTCATCACCATATTTTAAGCACATGCTCTTTTTTACTTTCTTAAGTAAGCTCTTTCTTGCAAGGACAGAATATTATGCTGAAGTCCTGCAGTAATCATCCTAATGTTGGTTAGGATGCCACATGGAGTACAACTAATCTCAAAAGTGGCCGATAGGCCGAAGCTAATTAGAATTTTGGCAGTAAGGCTCATCATATTAAAAGTAAAATAGGCAGCACTACATAGCAAATTGTTTCTCAGTTAAAATATTTAGCAAACAAAATAGCTATGAGGAGCATTGGTAAGAGTTGTTATTTGAATATAGTATTTTTAATCTTAACAGTAATGTTTCAGAAATGCGATTTTCAGAGATGAACCAGAAATTATTTTCTGTGCATTCTCAGATAAGAAACTGTGTAACTGGTCCAAAATCTCACAGCAATTATAAAAATAATTTAATGTTTGATTTATGAAGTATTCTCTCATTTGTAGCTAATCAACCTTGCTAGTTATTTGAAGGCCCTTAGGCACAAACCGCTAAGGAAAGACAATCTTAAAACAAACCTAATTATACTGGATCTAAAGTTGAATATGGTTTTCTAATAAGACCACAGTTGTATTGCCATCCTTTCTACTCATCTTCATTTGGACTCCAACGACATCATTCCAGCAACAGGTCAGTAGGAATCAAAACCCTGGAACTAATGAGACACATCTCCTGGGGAAACTCTCAATAGCTGTGCAAAACTGGGATTTCTTATCACAAGTGCAGACTAGTAGCAATGATTTCAGAGACATATTAACAAAAGGAAGGTTCAACTATTGCTTGTATTGTCAGAATATTTGCCAGTTGACAGCTTACAAAACTCCATCCCAGGTGTATTGTGGTTACTATTTAGATGTTATTATATATATTTGTTTAAGAAAATGTTTAAAACAGCACTGGAATTTTTAAGAAGATGCAAAATGAGTACTAAAGAAGTTACTTTACTCAGAATAACTTTCTTTCTTCTCTGACATCTCTAGGGATTTCTCAGATACTACACTTTTCTTCTTGTAAATCCCAGGTTATTGACATTTCTGAGAATTTTCTCAAAGTGCTTTGAGTTCTGTCCAGTAACGTATTTCTGAATTAGATTGTAATAAACCTTGATGATATCTTGATGTTATTACAGTTCCACAGTGGCATAACGGCATAAAGGTTTCAAGTCTGAAGAATGATTTTCAGACTATGAGTCCCAAACTATAAGAGAGCTCCATATAAAAACATTTACCAAATTTTAACGTAATATATTCAACAGATATTAATGACAACACATAACAAAAGTACAAACAAACTTACTAAGATATAACTCACAAATAACCTCATTCTTCAGGAAACATCATGTTATGAAAAGGGATATATAACCTGGAAAATGAAGAAGGGAACAAAACTTGAGCATGGAAATATTGATTATTCAGCTATAACAGTGAGAGCTAAGGTAGAAATTTCTGTCACACAATTTTGTGATATTTTATCATATGCTTCTACAGAGGGATCAAAGTAAATTAGCATTTATTTTTTACAGGCTGGTGATTTTCAATATGTCTCAGACCAGATACACAGAATTTTGGTTGAGCTGCAAAAAATTTAGTCTAAATAGCTTTTAGTGTTTTGAAAATATCTCAATTAGAAAAATATAACACTATTATTGACACAGAACGTTGTAGACATAAAGTCAAAAAGGAAGGACTTTCTGGGTTAATTTGTAGAATTTCCTGTAATGTGGTGTTTCTCACCTTGCATAAAATGGTATTCAAGCTTTACTTTTTTCAGTTTGCTTTATATAATTGGAACAGGGGAATTGAAAAAACCTCTTTATTGCTATATGCCTGAATTTGAAGCTGCTGTATGTTTGAAATTAAGTCTTTTTTTAGAAATATAGGATGAGCAGTATTAAGGATTTAAAAGTTTTTCACTGACAGAGTGGGTAAGAACTGGACCAGGCTTCCCAGAGAGATCATGGCCTCAAGCCTGTCAGTGTTCAAAAAGTGTTTTGACAACGGTCTAAGATACATGGCTTAACTTTTAGGTTGCTCTGTGTGGAGACTAGGACTAGGACTGAACAATTTTTATGGGATCATTCCAACTCTGGGTTGTGAGAGACTGAAATGTTATGGCTAATGGCTTAAACATTGTTATGGTGGACACTTTGCCCATTATAGCAAAACTGTACAAAGAAGCTGCGACCACCAAAGCTCACCCATCTCTGAATATGCCTCCTGATTGGAATTTTGGACTGTGAGTTAAGCCACCAAAGGGAACCTGGTGGCTTAACGTGACACAGTTGTCCAACTGTCTCAGGTCTAGGAAGAAGTAAACAAGGCTAAGGGAGAAGAATGTCTCTACAAAGAAAGCCAGACTCAGCAGCTGTCCTGAAAATCAGCTCTGGCTGGGTTTGGGTTGGGGGAGGCTGTAGCTCACAGGCTCATCTGCTGAGGCCAGGTTTGCACACAGTTCCCCCCAGCCAAGGGGGAAGGAGAAGAGTTTTTGGGTGTGCGGCATAACCTCTGGTCAGAGGGAGTGAACACCCCTCCTCCATTACACAAATTGGCTCAGTTGTAAACCCACCCACCCCAGGAAGGCAACGTCAATGGGACATTCACATGAGAGGCAGCTGAAGAGGTGTCATAAATTATCAAAGACGCCTGCTATAGCGGGGTTAGGGTTAGGGTTAAGGCTAGGGTATTTCTGAAACCAAAAAAAAATAGGACTCTGAGAAAGCCTAAAATAACAAATGTCCTTGATTAGCAGTAATATAAAAGTATCTGATTTCTTCTGACTTTATGAATAGTCTTCTGAATCCAGTCAAATAAATTCAGTGGTTTGTTCAGTCTTTCAATTTTCATATCCTGATTCTTAGAATACTGACAGATTAAACCCAGCAAAGAAAAAATTCCAAAAACATTTTGGTTTTAGAGATGGTCAAAATCTTAAATTTGTTTTCTTGTCGTATTTTATTACTTCTGTTTGCATCATGATTGGAATCAGCTGGTTAAAACTGAGTTATTTCAAAGGATGTGTGAGATTTCTTTCCAGATCTCAAACTAGTTTTATTGTACCGTTGTGTTTAATTCTTAGTTTGTTAATTGATAGCAGCCTTGGAACCCTAGAAACTGATAGCTGGGTCTCCTGAGATTCCTAGCTCCCAGGTGTCTGGTTCAGGAGCTAGGGAAGCCCTGGCACTGCAGGCAGAAAATGACTCAGTTTGGATTACCTTTGCTCTTCCTTCAGCAATGCATAGATGCCATGAAACTTTCTATCAAATAATAAAATCTTGTTCAGTCCTTTTTATTTTTGCAAAGTTTCGAAACTGCATGTAGAAGAACATCACATTAATAATCTGCTGCTTAAGCAGTATTCAATTGTTTATCTTTATTAGTAGTATAATTAGTTATACTAATTAGTTGTACTAACACTGCTGTTAACCGTCTCCTAACCAAAGCCTTTCTAAAAAATAACTGATTCTGTTAGGAAACTACTGTCTAAATAAAAAGAAAAAATAGAAGGCAAGCAGTGCTTTACTCTTAAATCCTTTACTGAGAAAACTGAAAGACAGCAAGCTTAACTGTTGTAATCTGCTCCTCCTAGAAAATTCTGGCAGAATTGGTATCGGGCCTACATAATATATATCTCACTGCCATAAACTATTAACTTTTTCCCCCACTCTATTGATACTCCCTGCAGACTAGCAATTCACAGTCCACTCAAACTTTCTCACCAGGGCAGCCAGAAATGATATATTCAGTAATTTTATTATTTTTATTTTATAAATCCTCTGGTTTTTCTTGTTATTTTTTAATTCATAACACACAACTGCTTGTACAGCAAATTTCTAATACCTGTTTGATTCACACAGTCAAATAGCTTCAATTTTTTTATTATACCAAGTTTCCATTAGGTTCTTCATAATTTGACACATTCAGCTTCACACACGAGATTCAAACTATCCTACAGAACTAGGAAGAAAGAAAAAGCAAATGTACTTATTTATTTACTGACTTTGAATACATGCATTCCTTCCCCTAAATTTTAGCCATTTCACTTGCAACCCATACTGAGAATAAGTGCTGGTCTCCCTTGGGTATAATATCAGCTTAGTCATGCAGGCAGACCCATTTATCAAATACCTTTAAACTGACAAATTTGTATTATTATAGCAATATTGGGATTTATGACCTACACTTAAGAAACCATTCCTTGGTTTAGCAGTGATGTCTACATAGATCATATTTGCTAAAATCTGATCTAAGTACTGCCTAGTTTGTGTGGGTATGAAATAATTGAAAACATATTTAAGCATTTTTAGGATGCATAATAATATAGGACTCCAAGTGAAGAAAATCAAGTGTTTCATCATGTGTTCATGTTTGCTACTTGGAACAGCCAATATAGATATTCAGTGAAAAATATGCACATGCTACTGGAAACTAGTTTAAAATTCCCAGTAACAGACAACCATATAATATTTTTAAAGCAATATAAAATTGTCTTGTCCTTGGGATTGGGGGTGTAGATTTTTTCGTTGGTTTATTGATTGGTTGGATTCTCAGGTTTTAAAAAAAAAAAAAGTTTGAGTGGCCCCATTGGACAACGCCTGGTTTGTAAAGTAAGTTTGCTCCTTCTGTCTATTTTCGCAGAGCCAGAAAGGAATCAAACCATGGGACTTCAGCATTTTGCATCACAAGGATTACTCTAAACCAATTGATGCAGTTTTGAGATGTGTGAGTTTCCTTTTCCATCTGAATTTTTGTTTGGACTCAAATTGATGTTCAGGCAAACCCATCGAATTATGATTTTGGGGAAAATATAAGGAAAAATAATTATCTTAACTACTCCCAGATGTGATGAAACATTCCACATTTTAATAGCTTTGAGAATTTAGTGTGAGTCTAGATTTGTGTTAGCTTTTTAAAAATCTAGTGGGGTTTTTGAAAAGGGATGAATGTGTTTTTCATGCTCAATTTTAGAGGAACAGATCTATGAAAACATATAAAAAAGGGACATGGTTTTCTGAAGTTCATCTTGACACAAAAGTAATACTATGAAATTAGATTGCAACTACTATTAATCTCATTAGACAAAGAATTAAGTTGAATCTATAATTAGATATCCTAAAGAGAAACAATCTGCTTAACACAAAGATATAGTGAGAAGCAAGTCAATTACTATTTTAGTTAGGATATTGCAGAAGAAAAAAGGAATATAAACAGAAAGATACAGATCATATTGATCACTTAAAACAGTTAATAAAAAAAAGGTATTCTTCCTCAAAGTGAGACATTAAGAAGAGATCACAGAGGAATGACTTTTAACTAGGTGGGATTTCTAGAAGAATCGGGAGAAAAAAGAAAAAATTGGAGTTGTTCTGAACACCTACCATCAGCTCCCTTGTAAGAGGAAATGAATGGAAACATAATAAAAAAAGATCACCATGTGATATTTTTGTGCCAATGACTTGTCGGATTGACAAGAGCACTGATGTTCAGAAGTCTGAGTTCAAAAGAGGGAGTGACTGACAGTATGAGAGAGGAAATCATATCCTGGATGGAAAATAGATCTGTAGGACAGTTCAGCTGGAGCACATTTTTCCAGGAGCAGGAGGGAGAAAGGAAAACGGAAGCAGAGGGGGCAAAGGCAAAGCAGGGAATCATTTGCTATGGAAATACAATATAAAGCAGGCTTTGAAATTTCCAGAAAATGACGGGATAAAGTTAAATACTGGGAAGGAGTCCTTACCTTAGAAACACTGCTCCAAAACATGTATTTTCTTAATTAAAGACTTTATTTTCTTTGATTTTTTTTTTAATTTATGTATCTTTTTAAAATGAACCTATAGTAAGAGCAAAAAATTAATCTCACTTATTATTATCTTTAAGGTGTAATATGATGAAAATTCATCACCCATCACATAAAAAATTCCTTTTAAAAGAAGGTTTTTACTGCCAGCATTTTGCCACCTAAAATATGACAATGCTAGGCCACAAAAAATGCTACTTTTGTAAGAAGTGGCCTCAGCTTTGTTCTGTCTTTAGGAGCAGTGGTGTAACCATGTTACCTCAATGTAAAATTTAGACAGAGGAATCTCCTTAGTACAGATATGATGTAAAAAAGATGGGAAAAAAAAAGTATATTTTAAAATAATTATTCTGAGCAAATTAATACTGAAATAATTAAAAAATATTTGTATGCTTTTATCCAGATACAGCTAGAGAAATTTAAGGGGAAAACTGACACCAAAATGGTTTGTATTTGCTTTGGCACCTTTGGATCCTCACATCTCTTCTCTGTTTCACGGTTCAGAGAAAGGAAACTTCAGAAATCTTTTAAGATACATCAGCACGTCTAGGACTTCAGAGGTACATTCAAGCTGATGAAGGGACCAGAAAGAATGGGTGGATGCACCACTTCCTTAATGAAGAAAAGAACTGGATGAAAGAAAATGGAAATGATCTTTGAACATGTGCATGCAGAGACCCTTTGAAAAGAGAGGCAGTTGCACAGACAGTGATGCCACGGGGAGAAGGAAGGTAAAGTTCATGTATTGACCTCAGCAGTTTTCCTGACAAATTCAACAGACATTTAAATTAGTATAGATGGATGGTCCTACAGAAACACAAGGGAGTTCTGCAGTTCTGTGTTTCATTGCCATGTGCCAAATCAATGCAAAAATGCCAAACCGAAGCCAAATCAATTTCTGTTAGAAATAACAAATATAATAAGAAATAATTATTCTCTGGTGAAGTTGGAGGACTCAACAGACCATTTTGTAGAATGGAAAATTGATACATGGCAAAATGAGGCAATATCCCTTCTGAAGAATAAGAAAGTCTTGGACCCATCAATTTTTCTTGCATTAATAACTTCTATTCATGTGTAAATAAGACTTCTAGAAGATAAATAAAGCTAACTCATTTGCATGACAGCATCCTCCCTATTCTGATGTGATCTTGCCCAAACATGCTTGTACTGCAAACTAGGCTGAAATTCTTCTAAACAGAGAATCATGCTGCAGTTCATAGACACCCAAAGAACATTTCCAATTATTCTTCCTGATCAAATCGATCTTATGAAAGACAGGTTAAATGTACATAATTTAGGAGATATCAAAACTTGATCTGAAAAAACAAGGTGACAGACTTAGATAAAAACCAGTTTCATTCGATGACTCTCTTCCTTTGCTTAAATTGAAAAAATCTGACAGTAAACTTTAAATATCTGAGTTACATGAAAATATCTTCTTTAAATTTCCATTAAAAACTAATGAGCCTGTGCATTTTCCTAGTTAAAATTTTATTATCTGAAACTTTGTTAGTATTCTTATGTAGCTCTAGTTATTTTGCTCTACCACGTGTGATCTTCTACTACGCAATTTATTGAAGAATGGCACAAAATTTGTCTAACCATCCTTTTCAAAAGTGAATAATACAGGTCTTAATTCCAAAGGTAATCCATGTGTTTAGCCTTTTTCCAGTCAGTGAAATAGTTCTAAAGCAGTACTGTCCATGCATGAGAAACATGTCTGTTAACTGTGGGAATGGTTCTTTAAGGTTGTTATATATGCTATGCAAAATTGAACACATTCACAACATTACATAAAATATGCATTTTGGAAATACCGTAAAGAAAAAAATTTGTATAGATAACAACAAAAACTTTTAGGCTTAGCATCAGAAATTTAATGAGAAATATTGAAAATGTAGGAAAAAATTCAACTCTTTAATAAACATTTATTCATAGAAAAATGTTCAGTAATATAAAAAATTAAATGTAGAAACAAACTGCCACTAGTTATGACTACGAAATAATTTTGAACAGAAGCTCTGATTTCCAGGTTCAAATATGGAAACTTGCCTGAAGCAGGATCACTAATATCATTATAAATTTACTGTCGTGGAGAACCTGGCTTATAGTTCTCATTCCAATAACATTTTGTAGAACTGCAATAAAACTTCAGTAAGACATCTCAGGGTTTTTTTTTTTTTTATTTTAACCTTTGTGGTGGCTACCATGCCCAAAATGTCAAAATACAGCAAAATGGTAATTTGGGAAAAAAACCCACAGCAAACTCCACACAAATGGCAAGGTTGCTCTCTGTACTATAAAACCGTGCAAGTTCTCTAAGAAAGATTGAAAATATGCATTAGTAAATTTGTAGTCTCTATGTCATGTTAATAAGGCTTAAATTAGACTGCTGCAAAAAGCTTAGGCACTACACCTTGAAGAATGTTTACAATGTAAATTTATAACTGTAGCTCAATTGTCTTTCTACCCAATTTGTTTTACTATTTCCATTTTGTTTACTGTGCCACTGTTCAACAATTGCTCTGATTAAGTATTTGATGCTGTAGTTTCTAGTGGAGTGTGTTTAAGGGCAAAACATAAATAGGAGTATCAGAATCAGACCCCCAAAGTCTCTCTTTCTTCATCAAAGGTATTCATAATCAAGTAAGCTGACATTCTACATATATTACATACAGCCAAAAGAAAGGTTCCTTAAGTTACTTGAAAGTTCAATCATTTGGGACATTGCCGCAGTAGGTAGCAACCAGAACTTCATGTTCTGACAAAAATCTACAAAAGGGCAAGATCTCAATCTATAAGAATATCATGATCAAAAGGGATGCAATGAATCTCAGTTTTATTTAAATGATAAATAACCCCTTTTACTCCCCCAAATTATAAACTATTGCTTACATAGTTTGAAATCAAGTTTGTTTGGTTTTTATGTCTACCTTTTCTGGTTTTACACTTCCATATTGCAGTTATATTTCCATTTTTATAATCAGAAAGCAACACATTTTTTTTTCTAATAAAGCATGTTGCTTTCATATAGGGCTTCTCCATTGTTAAACATCAAAAGAAAATTACAACCATGAGAAAACAACATTTAATGACATCTGCAGATTAAACTTTTGGGGTAGCGACATCTCATACATGGCAAGTTTGGGATGTGGTGTTTCAGATTAATATGTGGAGCTAGGTCAGTCAAATGTCAAGAAATACAAAATCTTTTCAGACAGCATTATTCAGAGCTTCTGATGAACAGTACACAGGAGAATAACTATATTCTGAAAAAATCCCTCTTTTCTCACCCACAACTTCATTTTTGGGGTGTATATGAAGTATAACAATTATAACACCAAACTGCAGGTTATGAAATGTAATATACTCTAAGATAACAAACACTTTTTGACAGAATCCCCCTCAAAACCAGAAAGTAGTATTTTACAGCACTCTGAACTCTGCTGTATAACCAAGTTAAAACAGTAAAGAATGAGTCCACACAACCCTTTCGGGCCCAATGTCTCTTGCCATAAATAAACATTGCATTTGGTAATGCAGATGCCTACACATTTTCAGGGAGGAAAAATAAAGCATCAGCATTTTCAAGGCCCGCACTGACTCTTTCCAGGAGAGAATGAAGCCACTGTTGCCCAGATGGAGATGCACAGAAGTGTGTAGGCATCTGCATCACCAAATGTTATTAACAAGGTTAGTTCAGTTTGTGACTAATTCTGTATCACTGTATGGAACAAAAACAAAGCATGGGAGAGGTTTGTTGGAGTTCCTTTCTCTTTTAGCTGTAGTTCCACTTATGTGTTTTTAGTCTACTTGACCACTTTCTTTTCTTGTTGACCTTCAAGTTTTGTTTAAAACTTTATCAAATATGATATAATTTTATAGAATAAAATCAGATTATTTCACAAAGCTGAACTTGGGCTTAAGTTACCTAACTACTGGACAATTTGCTCCCTTAGCTAAAATAAACTGTAGTAAGCTCAAGGACAGAAAATGTAAATCCAGAAGAGATCTGACAAGCCCTCAAACCTTGTATTGTTGAGTTAGTGAAAAACCTGTGGTCCGTGACTGCAATGGTGGGCTACAATGGAGTTAATATTAATTCAGAGACAACTAGGAAAAATAGGGTAGAATGAAACTATTATGGAGTCTACATTCTATCTGAATCATGCATAAGAGCAGAAATTAATGTCTTAAAAAAATCTTCTATGTGTGTGTATTTTTGCTTTAAAGACAACTCTTCATCCTGGTGAGACACAAAAGTAACCAGCTGCAGCATTTGAAGTTATACTTTATACCATAGATCAAGTAAGGAAAGGATAACTTTTAGCATTGGTTTGCAATGCACATTAGATCAAGTTTTTCACAGTCACACTCCCATTTTAACATGAATGAGCCAAACTTTTGAATTGCATTACTGCTGAGGTATCTTTGTCTCTTCAGTGGGTTTTGATACCCTCTGTGCTTAAATGACTCGTCTCAATATCCAAGCACAAAGATATGGCTACTAATCAATACTCAGGTATGGTGACTAATCCATACTAACCATACTCAGGATAAAGCTGACACCCCATTACCTGACACAGATTCAGAATATACACAACTTCAGGATTTTACTGTGAATCCTGAAATTATTGGTACTTGGTTTCACTGGCAGTGATATGTGAGAAAAAGAAGGATATTTCTGTAAATCCAGTAAATTCAGCCCAGTTTATTGAATCTTCTGTGTTGGCAGTAATAGATTTCTTATTCCCAAGTGCTGCTAGATGAGGAGGCTTCACAGAAATAATTTCTGACAAGATAAATACAGGAAACTGGAAAAAAAGAAAGGCATTTTTTCTTCTTCACCTTTATCATTCAGAAAAAGCACAGCATTTATTTCCTTTGTAAATGTCACGGAGAGATTGGTGCTCCACTGGAAACTTCCATGGTGATTTTTCATGTCTGCACAATTGTCTTGAGCTGGCTTATAAACGCTGGGAAATGGAAAGTATTACTGATCGTTTGAAACCGTATTGGCACAAACATAGTGCTAGGAAAATAGATACATACTATTTCAATTTCCTATGACAGCAACTTAGGAAAACTTTTACCTATTATTTCACTTGCCAAAAGATTAGGGAAGACTTCATTAAGTGCTGGATTTCAGCTTCTTTAGGTATATAAGAGGTGTCATCAGCTCAGCAATACTTGTGCTGATTCAGCTAAACACACAGAGCTAAAAGCATTAATTTACTCTTAAAAGTGTGCTTGGAAACAATTCTTTTTCAGAAATAGGAGCAAGGTCAGCTGAAAAACTGCAATAAAATTCTATTTTAAAAGGAAATAAATCCATTTCTTGTAAACTGTTATTTATAAAGAAAAAGCTAATAGTGTAATTACCACACTTCTTTCATGTTAAAACTAATTTATTGTGTTCTTTGGCACTAACACCTTTAAGGAGCAAATATTTAACAGTTAACCTTTATTTTTTAACTTGGGTTCTTGGTCTAAATCACCTGTCTCAAAAGATTAGACTGAAATACTTCACATTTTCTGCTTATGCTGTATTTTTTTCCCCTAAAAATAAAATAAGGGGAGAAGGTGAAGAAGTTTGAAGAAAAATTCCTGTACTTTCCTAATAAAGTTTCTCCTAGTAAAAAAAAAAAAAAAAAATCACTATTTGTCAAGCCAATCTTTTCAGTCTTTTACCAAGTGAAAGTGCTTCTCTTCTATAAAATGCTTGCTACCAATAGCTTTTCTGGAAATCATTCCTCCACATTTCACAGAATCTGTGAGTGGTTTGGAAAACTCTGTACATAGAGAATTGTACATAGGCACCATTCCACTGCACAGGTCTTCTTTCAGGCTCACTGAAATGAAAGATAAGCACAGATGTGGCAGGGAAGAATTCAAGCATATCCTCAGCGTTGATAATGAAGCATTTCAAAAGCATTCTCCTAAAGTCAATTTGACTGCCCTGTCCAGTCACATCTGTGAAATTCCAAACTGCAGTTCCAGAGGGCCACTATTTTTTGTGACTGCAGGTATGAATGCCAAATGTTTCAGAAAACACAAACGAGAATTGTCTGAGACTCTTTAACTATTTCCCAACTCATTAACAGTTTCATTAGATGGATGAAGCTTTGCTTTGTGAACACATTTTTAATGCCCTTGCTGCTCAGGAACTAAGTAAATATATGCCACAGATTTAAATATACGTGAATATTTTAGGGTTATCAATACTTACCATAAAATGATAATCTACTAAAATACTGGGATGTGTCATCCTTCTATAAACAAGTTGCCAGGTTTGAGGGATTTTAGAGGACATATAAAGTATGCTTTTCTGATCCTCAAGGAACAGATTTATTTAAAAATAAAAGAACAGGAGTAAAGCATGAAATCTCAGTTTTGCCTGCATACCCTCAAGAACTCACTGTGAACAAAAAACACTTCACATTTCTCAAGACCTGTAGTCCTCCCTGCAACCATTATTTGCATCTCAAAGCCAAG
Source organism: Corvus moneduloides (assembly GCF_009650955.1). NCBI lineage: Eukaryota > Metazoa > Chordata > Aves > Passeriformes > Corvidae > Corvus > Corvus moneduloides. Next base: position 136,169,447 of record NC_045476.1, on the reverse strand, counting down.
AGAATGACAGTGAAAGAAGGTCTGGTATTTTTCAGAGTCAGTCAAGTCCTCCATTCTCTGGAAGTTTTCCTTTTTATGAAATGAGTGATGTCTAAGATCAGATACATTGAAATCTTACAATCTAGATCTCCATCTGTGCCATCATACATAGGAAGCCTTCTGCTAATTTCATATGCAATCTGTACCCTAGAAACATAAAGAGATCTTCATAGAAGTAGCAATCTTCTAACGTCAGGATACTTTATTTACCAGTAATTTCAGTTTTCTGTCTGAGGAAGGGATCAGGTTACTTTGTTCATTATGTTATTTGCTCTATTCAAAAGGGGAAATTTACTTGCAGAAGACAAAAAAAAAAAAAAGGTTAGGAAGGGAACTTGTGGATATTACGTACAGACACACACACACACACACACCATCTACCATCATTTGAAATGAAACAGTGGGTCTATATATGGACAAATATTCTTGAGGAAAATCTGAGTGTGACTTTATACAACATCCATCGTGTACATTTCTCACTGGGAAGTGGAAAAAAATTATAGAGGAAAAAACGTTATATGATATACAAAAAGGGGATAAAAAACCCAAATAAAAAAACCACAAAATATTCTAGTAACATATTCAAAATATTTTGCATACTGGAAACCCTAAACAGTCTTCTTTTTCAAATGAAGAAATTAAGGTATTTATTAAAAGTCACATAGCAGTTCAGGACTGGAGTCATGATAAGAGCTTGAGAGAGAATAACCTCTCATTTTCTCTCAAAGAAGCAAAACAGTTTTCTTTTGAAAAATGTCACAGATTTTAAAGAACATGATGAATACAGAACATTTTTCATGTTGCATTTTGTCATATATACCACCAAGCTGACCTTCTTTAAACATCTATATTTTGGATTATTTTCCCAAGTGACAGTAGAGGCTAGGACTGCTTCAAACATTCATGTAAATTTCCTTTGCTTCAGCACTTCCTCTGCAAGGAAGTGCTATCCCTTCTTTAGTGGGAAAAAAAAGTAAAAGAAAAAGATATAATGCTTAACATTATTTCAGCAGAGCAAGCATTTAAGCATCTAAAAATGAATAGCAGTGTTTCCCACTAGGCTGCTATTTTTCCCTTCTTGGTACAAGAAGCTCTGAAACAACCAAGCTTAATTTCAGGGATGTGGGATTAGCAAAGTGCCTATGATCTGCAACCCATATGAAAATTGCAAGGTGTATGCATTGGTGGATAGTGAATTAGGAAGGAGAATAAAGGCAAAAACCTTCTAAATAAAGTTTTCTTAAGGATAATATCCTTTAGTATTGAGATAAATGTTTTTCCCAAGAAAAACAAAATGTCTATATTTTGGTTTTAAGCCATTGTTTAAAAATTTATCTGGCTTACAAATGTATACATGGGGTTTGCATCCTTGTGGAAAAACACCTGCTGATATGATGCAGATTTTATTTTTCTTTCAAGATGCTGGGTGAGGTGACACAATGGTCATGTTCTATAGAGAGAAAAATGTTTGGAGTTTACAAAATACATTTACCCCCCACTCCAATGTCTGTTGAAGCAGGGTGATGACAAATGTCTAATTACTGAGTTTATCTAGTCCAAATTTCTGCATGGCTGTTTCATAACCACATGATTCAGTCCTGCAGTCAACAGGGGATAAATATATGGACTTTACCATACAGATAGATTTTATAAAGGCTAAAATTGGCTTTCACTATTATTTAATAGATGTTACTATTGCATTTTGATGGCTGAAAGTCACACAATTTATGTACAGCTTTATCTAGACTTGATAATAGTAGTAATGATGAATGATGAATCATCAAATATAAGAACAAAACTTGATATTCTAAATATCCCAAGTGGTTATAAGTCAAGTCTGTTCTGGACAACATAGATTTGTTTATTTATTTGGGCCTTGACACTACAAAAATATGTAGGTGAACTTCTCTAAAATAAATTCTGCAATATAATCTCACCTTTTGTCATGCTTATGTGAATACTTTGACTTAATTTGATATAAGAAATAGGGGAAAAAAAGTAAGGGTCTGATGAGGTAAAAAACACCCTTGAAATAAGGCAGTACTTGATCATCAGAGATTCTGAAAAGAATCTTCTGATAAGGCGAGAATTGATAAGCTAGATGGATACACTGGCTTATGGAGTATGATGAAGCAAGACCTGAGTAGTGTCCTTTCTTATGATATTAAGACTTAAATAATAGAGATAAGCATTTATACACTATCGCTTTAAAGACTGTGTTTCTACTGTAACCTTAAAGTTTCTATGAGTCTAAGAATAGATAACAACACTTTGTCTTAAGGAGAACAGTCTCAGTTTGAGATACAAGTCGTCCACACACTTCATTAGGAAAAAGGTTTACCCTCAATTCAGGAAGACCAAAATAAGGAGCACTTAAACAAACTGGCCATGTACAAGTCATAGAATAATTTAACTCAGAAAAGATCTTTAATATCATGAAGTCCAACTATTAACCCTGCACTGCCAAGTCCACCTTATCCCAAAGTGCCAGATCTTTTCAGTACCTGCAGGGGTGATGACTCCACCACTTCCCAGGGCTGCTTGTTCCAATGTTTGGCAACCCTGTCAGCAAAGACATTTTTCCTTATATCTAATCTAAATTTCCCCTGGTGCAACTTGAGGCTATTTCCTGTTGTCCTATTGTTATTTGGGAAAAGAGACAAACATCCACCTCACTACAACCTCCAAAAGAGTTGTGGGGACAGGACCTGATAGGATGCACCCTTGAGTGCTGAGGGAGCTGTCTGATCTCATTACAAGGCCACATTGATTACCTTTGAAAATTGCCCTGATTAAGGATTTGAGAGAAGGTTCATGAGAAATGAAAGAAGGAAAACATCACCCTTGTCTCAAAGCAGAGCAAGAAGGAAGAGACAGGGAACTACACAGCTTTTAGCCTCATCTCTATCCCTGGGAAAGTAATTAATCCTGGAAAATATTTATAAATATATTCTTAGCAAGAAGGTGATTGAGAGTATCCAGCATTGATTTATGAATGGCAAATCATGCCTGTCCACTCTGACAGCCTTCTGCAGCGAAATGACAAGCTCAGTGGATGAAAGAGGAAGAGTGAGATTTTCATCTTTTCTTTAGTGAGGCTTTTTACACTGTCTCTAACAATATCTTCACAGATGAACTGATTTTATATGAACTAGATGAATGGACAGTAGGGTAGACTGAAAATTGGCTGAACTGCTGGGCTCAGAGGGTTTTAATCTGTGACACTGAGTCCAGCTGGAGGCCAGTCACTGTGGTGTACCCAGGGTCAATACTGAGATCAATACTACTTAGCATCTTCATTAATGACAGAGCAGATAAAGGTGATGGAACAGAGCGTACCCTTAGCAAGTTTGCAGATGACACTAAACTGGCAGGAGCAGCTGATACCCAAGATGACTGTGATGCCACTTAGACCTCAGCAGGCTGGAGAAATGGGATGACCAGAATCTTATTAAGTTAAAGAGAGAGAACTCTCAAGTCCTGCACCTAGGCAGGAATAAACACATGCTCTCTTAAAGGCTGAGTGGTCAACCATCTGGAAATAAGGTTTGCAGAAAAGGACCTGGGAATCTTAGTGGACGCAAAACTAAGTATGAGCCAGCAGTGTTCCCTTGCAGCAGAGGTGGCCAGTGGCTTCCTGGGCTTCCTGCGCTAGGAAGAGCCATAAGGTGGTGCTTTCATAAGGTGGTGTTTTTTCCTGTTTTCCTAACAGCAGGTTAAGAGAGGTGATCCTTCCCCTCTACTCAGACTCTGTGAGGACACACCGGGAGTATTGGGTCCAGTTCTGGGCAGTATAAAAGTCATATGGAAAAACTTTTCCTTTAAGTAATTAAGAAGTAATTATTTTTTTATTGATGTATATGAAAACTTTTCCTTTTCTTTTTTTTGTGTATTATATGCAGCTCTCTGTACTGATGGAAAGGTTTGGCAATGAAAACAAAATAAAATAGGGTGAAAAAACATTTTTTCTAAGCTGTTCTTTGTTATTTTGGTAATTTCTTCAGATAATTCTTATCCTAGAATGATGTAAAAAAGAGCATATTTTTCTCCAAATATACTGGCTTTACGTCAAAGAGCAAATATCTCTATAGGTCTTTTTCTTTTTCTGCAAATGCCCTACATTTTTTTGAATAGAAAGAATCTCCTCACAAAGTACATTGTTTCAGCTTCTTGAGAATAAACTTCTGTTATTACTGTGGTAAACTATCAAAACTACTGGTGAGGTATTACAACTCCTTACCAAGCAATTTCTTTAAACTTCACTGTACAGAATAAAGTGAGGATGTTTGTTTCCTTTGAAGTACTCTAATGCCAAGGATGCCATTGTATTGTTTCTTTTCCCAGTAAAGGAAACCTACATGACAGCAGAAAGTGAGCAAAGAGTCTGGTTCTGTTTTTAATGAGTCTGAATGAAGGGAACCTATAAGAGAGTTTTGTCTTCAAATATCCTATTCCTCTTCTCTCTCACTTCTTGATGTAACAAATGGCACAGCAGAGTCACTGCTGGTAGGGTATAATCAGGAGCCACTTGCCTGTACTCTTTCTGAAAGGACCTAGCAATTTTCTAATAGCAAAACACATAAATTATAAATGAATGTGGGGCAAATCCCAAGCCATCTATTTTGTTGACCTCTAAGTTAACACAGGTGAGTGAGGTGAATTTCAATTAGCTGGCTGCAAACTGTAGCAGCTTTGTCTGTGATTCCTTGCACCTCCTTCAGGGAAAGGGGACCCTGCCATGCTTTGGTAAAGGTACAGGGAGGCTGGTGAGTGGGCAGCTTGACAGCACATATTGCCTCTTGACATCCAGGGACACATCTGAATCTATCAGAGGCATGTATTTCTCAAAATGTGCTCCAGTGCTTTGTAGATGACCCTTTTTGTTCACCATGGTAAAAGCAGTGTAGGAGTGGAGGTAGTCATTACAACTAAGGTAAGCACTTAGCTTCAAATTTTGGGTTTTGTCCTTTCAGTTTTTGTCCTAAATAATTAACAGATTTTGGATCAGACTCTCAGTTCATGTAAATTGACTTTACACTTCAATGCAGCATCTGTTTACACCTAATAAAATCAGGTTCCAAGGTATACCTCAGATACATCTATAGTTTAAAAGACATCTGAAATTGAGCAACTGCTTAGTTACTGTTGCAAGTGGTAAAAAATGGAGAACATATTAATAAAGACATGAATAGTGGAATGATAGTGGAAAACTGAAACAAAAGTTAAATTACTTTTGAGATGAAGCTGATATTTTAAAAAAGAGTTATCTAGAGGCAAGGTAGCTACTTACACTCTAAAGACTCCTTGTATCAGCAAGTCTTGAACTGCTGAAATATTATTTGTTAAATCAAAGACGATTGTTAGGTTTAAGTTCATGTTTAGAAGAAGGAAATTTGTGACTAGTTCATTGTAGCCAAAACCAAGAGGATATATATATTTCTAGACACTTTTCATGTTCTCAAAAAAAAAAAAATTGTTATAGCTGATGCCCACTTACCTCCCCACCTTTTTTTCATGATACTTATGGTACTGGGAAAACAATGCACTTCAGAATAATAGAATGAAGCTCTGTTTAATACAGATGGGATCTCCAGATGCGAAGGGAAAATGAAAACCTTACACTTTGTAGCATAAGCTTGTTACAGAAATATTCCTTCCCTCCAAAGTGGAAAATTATCCTCACAACCTACAAGCAATTATTAGCAAAAAAACATAATTATTAATTTTGCATTCACTTGTTTTTACTTAGAAAAATTATGGCTTTGATATATCAATATGATTTCTTGAGTTCTTTTTTTAAAATATTCTAATTTATTGCATTCATAAGGTGGTGTTTTTTCCTGTTTTCCTAATAGCAGCAGTTAAATAATATTGATAAATAAACTTCAACATTTCTGCCTAGATTTTTTAAACTTGTTTATGGGTACTTAATACCCCTCTCAGAATATCTATCTTTCTGGTTACTACTGGACATATTTTCAGTTCAGTTTTTGCTACTTTCATGGGTCTCAAGAACTGTCTACAACCATAATATCATCACTCTGATGCCCAAGGAAGAAATTGCTATATGCAGTTAATATTATTTTTTCAGTGAACTCACAAACACTTCTCTCTGGATCAATCTCCCATTCTGATGGACTAAGCTTTAACAACCCTCCATGCATCAGATGGAACATAACAAGAAAACAGTGAATCCAAACGAGAGAGAGAGAGAACTGATAGGAGGTATTAGAGAAGTAAACACACATGCAAGAAGATCATAGAATCACAGAGTGGCTAGGGTAAGAAGGGACCTTAAAGATCACCTAGTTCCAACCTTCCTGCTATGGGTAGGGACACTTTTTACTAGAGCAGATTGCTCAAAGCTCCATCCAAACTGACCTTGAACACTTCCAGGAACAGGGCATCCACACCTTTGGGCAACTTGTTCCAGTGCTTCAGCACCCTCTCAGTAAAGAATGTCTTCCTAATATCTGATCTAAACCTATTCTATTTCAGTTTGAGGCCATTCCCCCTTGCCCTGCCACTATGTAAATAGTCCCTCTCCATCTTTCTTGTAGGCTCACTTCAGCTACTGGAACCCCGAAGCCTTCTCTTTTTCAGGTTGAACAATCCCATTTCTCTCTGCCTTTCCTCATAGAAAAGGTGCTCCATCCATTTAATTAACTTCATAGTCCTCCTCTGGACTCTCCAAGAGGTCAGTGTTCTTCCTTTGCTGGGGAACCCAGAGCTGGGTACAGTGCTCCAGGTGGTGTCTCATGAGAGTGGGGTAAAGGAACAGATTTGCCTCCCCCATTGCATCCCAGAACACATATTGTCTATCCCTTCTCCATGGTTACTAGGAAAAATGCTGTTTCGTTATATCCTTTTTTCCCTAATCTGCAAACAGCCTGGTGAGCAGCATGAAAAATCTGATGGCAAGACTTAGTGATGCAAGATACAGCAGTCTGAAATATATTTTGAGTTCCTGTGGAGGAACAGCTCATCCTCAGGAAGTCAGACTCTGCGTCCTTTCGCTCCCCTTCCATTAGCATTTCCAAGTGCAGTGTGATTATCTGTCAAAGCCCAGACAGTGAGCATCATACTCAGACAACCAGCTCTGGCTCAGACACCACTCCAGCCAGGCCTCTGACTCATACATTTCCAGCATAGTGCTCTGGCTTTACTCTCTCTCACCATCAGTTTGTATGTCATATACGTAGTTGTCTGGAGGTGCAACTGACCAATAATGTCTCTTTGCTTAACATGAGGATATCACGTAATGGAAAAAAACTAACTTGTAAGACTTTATGTTTGGCTCAGCTCTTAAGCTGGAGCCTAATTATGCCATATAATTCTCCCATTCACTCCATACACGGCCCTGCAGTCATAATACAAATGGATTTTAATACATTCAGCAATTAGAAGTGGAAAAATGTCGTGCAAAAGAGGCAATGGTCTACACAATTCCCATTGCTAAACATCAATTTCAACCCAACCTTTTCCAATGTTGCTTCAACTAAGTAAGGTATTTTCACTTTATATTAACAGGTAGAAAAATTATAATTGAGTCTATAAGCATCTTATATTTGCTGAGCACCAGTGCTCTGTACATACACAGAAAAGGAATAGCCTAGAAAAGGATTAGTGTGCCTGAGCCAGTTCATACTGGAAACCATGAAAACCATACACATTTTCACATATTTTCCTCTGGAAATCAAATCTTGGAAACAACCTGTTGTAGACTTATGCGACAGAAAACTGCAAAATGTCAATGTCATTCTTTGTTCAAAGTTGGTAGAACTTTGTGGATTTGAATAACCTGTGTTTTCACATATTATCATTAGAGAACAAAACAACACACCATGGCATATGAAAATGTTATCAATTATCACTTCTTAGAGAGGAAACACTTCCAGCATCAGACCGGAACTTTTTTCTTTCAAGTGACACTGTCTCCATCTTTAATTTTCCAGATTTGACCCTTAGATAAAGGAAAACAATGTAATAAATTTCCCTGTATTGTTGCAGGCTATAAAATATTTCTGGAAGACTATAAAACATGTTTCCCTTCTTCTGGCTTTCAGCAGTGTGCAGCAGGGCTGTTCACAGAACTGATGCACTGAGATTTAAAAATTGGAAGGAGCCAACATATTCTCAGTAATAATTTAATGCCATTCAAAGACCAATAACAGGAAAAAAAAAGGAATGCTAGTAAAAAATTTGTTAGAATGCATTTGGCCTTTTTGATTTATGCTTTGATTTTTTAAACTGTGGTTATACCTAATGTCTGGCCTTTTGAATTCGTTTCAGTAAGTCGTACATTTCTCATTGCTGTTTCTTTGAGTTAAGCATTTCTTTGAGAAGCCTAAAGTCCCCACTAGGATTTCCTACACATTTTATTGGGGGGAAGAAAAACAGGTTGATCTCTGCTGATCCTGTTTGTTTGCAATAGCATAGAGGCTGTCCATTGTAATTTCAAGTGTTGATCTTGCCTTATTTCTTTTCATTCATTCTGATGAGAATTGGAGAGTTAATACTAAATGTTATCATCTGGGTGCATAAAACCTACTACACATGGAGATAAATTGGGCATTCATGTCTTTTTTGGAGCCATTATTATTGAAAGAATTATTGTAAAAATGTAAGTCAAATGAGTCTATGAAACATAACAATAGATTTAGTTTGAAAATCAAGCAAACAAGACCCCCACAGCTTTCTGAAAAATTAGATGGCTAGATAAAAAGTTGTGCTGGTTTGAAAAATACAGGTAATTTATAAGCAGTGTGGGAAGCCACATGAAGATTGCTAAAGATATTTAACTCTTTAAATTTGCAGTACATTTTTGCAACTTCTGAATAATCTGATCTCAGAAAGTCTTGAATATAAGCCCTGCATATCAGCACATCCATGTATGTCATTTGCATAAAATTCTGTATGAGAGTGGGGAAATAATAGAACAAGGTGCTCAGAGAGGTTTCACAATCTTCGAGTTTCAGCTGGAGTTGAGTTAAACTTGAGCAACCTCATCTGACTTTGGAGAAAGAGCTCCTGTCTTTCAGAGGTTCTTGCCAACCATTTTGGTTTTGTGATTATAAGTCAGTAATAAAATTATTATGGTAGCTAAAAGTGGTTAGCTAGCACAGTTATTGCTAAGAGGAGAAACAGCTGATACAACAAGGAGTTTTTGGAAGCTGCTGGATATGCTTACCTGGTATGCAAATCTTCCTCTTAATGTAGTGGGATCACACAACAGAATATTATTTCTTCACAGCATTTTACGTTTAGGTTTTTTAATCCCCAGAAGAATTTATCCCAAGAAGTATTATCTTTTGATTTTCTTCTAGGGGTGAAATATCATTGTTTCCCTGGCAACATTTGATTTACTGCAGCTTTTTATCTGCTTCTCTATAATTCTTTCTGCTACTCTTTTTACATACACATTCTACTAAACAATAATCAGATCTTGAATTTATAATTCACCCTCCCTGAAATGCTTCCACTGCCAAGGTTAGATTGTGTAGTGAGTCTCCCACATTCCTGCTTCTTTTTCTTTTAATTCATAAATAATATGAACTCATAGGGTACTTTTTTTTTGTTTTGTTTGTTTCCTAAATGCAGAACATCTTCCACACCTTATTTAAGAGTTATGTAATGCAAGAAATGAAAAAAATACCCAACCAAACTCCAACTCAGGAGCAAAGAGACTAAAGCATAATGAAAAACAAACCAGCATCAGAAGATGAGCTTTACAGAAGACTTAGGATGATACAAAATGTACCCATTAACTTTCTAGTTTCAGAACGCTTTGAGGGGACTTCCCTTGTCAAAGCAAATTAATCTAAAACATTTACTTGTAACATCCAAGTTTTTGGCTGCTGATTTTTACTTCCAGTGTACAAGCAAATTGCAAACCATGTTTCTGCAAGGATCACTTGTCTTCTGCATTGGCTTAATAGAGATTTCTCTATTAGGACAAAAGATAGTGTAGTACCTCTGGATATGCCATTTGTATGACCAAAACTCAAAGGCCATGCACAAATTCCAGATCCAATTTTTCCTGGAGAAAAATAATGTACTGAATAGAGAAGAAAGAAGAAGTCACCAGAATACTCTAAAATATTAATTTATGCAAAAATATTAAAGGAATTTCATTCATTCAGTTTAACAAAATTAATATTACCAGGTGTTTTGCTTCTAGTCTATGGTGGTGCAGAAAACAGAAGTCTGATAAAGAAAAACCCAAAACCTCCACAACTTTTTTCTTCATTTTACTTTTCATTTCAAAAAAAAGGCAAAACCTTAGAATTTGTTCTTTCACAGATTTTAACTAAAAGGAAGATATAGTAAGATAGATGTGTTTATTGACTACTACCATGGCTTACTAAATTTTCATTGATCTCTTTAGCCATGACAATTTCTAAAAATAATTGGTTGGGATTTTTGAAAATATAGAGCAGAAATTATAGTTCCAAAAGAAGATAGACCAAGAAAAATTTATATTAGAGAAAACAATATAGCTACTGACAAACACTTATGCACAATGTTTGCACACTTTTAAGCAAAAATACCTCCTCAGTGCCTGGCTTGATTAATCAGAAGGATGAGTATAAGACGTGTAACTTCTTAATAATATATCACTCCTGAGTTTTCATATAAATGTTCAATTCTGACAGGTTGTAACCCTTATGAAGGAAGTGAAGAAGAAGGTAAATAGATGAAATATATTTAAAAATTCTCTTACAGTTCATAAATATTTTTTACTTTTTTAAATTAAAATAATTATTTCCAGAACCAATCATGACTTTATACCACAATTCAAGAAACAGTCTTATATAATGGGGAATTCTTTTGGCACATTTTAATGCAATTATTTAAGACTAAAACCACAATGTTTTAAAAGTATAAATATTCACATAGGTGTCTGAAAGGAAAGTTTGAAATAAAACCTATCCTTAATTTGAGTGAGTTGATAATTAGAAATGAATTGTTCACACAACACAGAATTTAATGTTATGAAATCCACAAATTTATATTATTTATTATGCAGCTTCATTTATATAGGCAGGGCTTAACCCCTACTTGCTTGAAGCAGACTAGGTGAGATTGAATCTGCAGACCAGGTGAATTGAATGAACTCATAATGAATGGGATGAATACACCAGCTGTGTCAATTTCCCATGTTAGAGTACGAGTTTATGTGCTGTAATCATCCACTCTAGTGTGTAATTAGAAAACATTTTGGTCATATATTTGAACTTACAGAGCATTCCAGAGTTTACTGGCAAAAAGGCTTTAAAAGGTTTAAAAAAATGCATTGAGATAAGCACTATCCCTTCAGTCTAGTGAAGCCAGGAGTAGAAAACAACTCATGCCAGAAATGACAGGCGTGAAAATAATGAAGGATACTTCAGGAAGGACTTAGGAGGTAAAAAACTCTCTTTCAATAAGTTAACTTTCTTAGTATCCAACAGTATTTTTACAGTACTAGAAGGCATGAAAATTTGTACAAAATCTAGACAAAATTGAAGGTAAAATAAGGGGCCATTCTTGAAATAACAACTATTCAGGAGGTATGGTAAATACATAAATTATGTAATTAATTTATTTCATTACTTTTTGAAGTAATTTTTTTTAAGATTGGCATGGAATTTCATAGAGTCATGCTCTACAAAATTGCCTCACAGATTAAAAAACAAAAATATTATCTTCTGAGGTAAAGAAAAATTATTTTTATAAAAACATATTAGTGTACAAAATTCACAAACCCTACTGAGCATCTAAGAGTTTTAAAATTCCTTCAGTAAGTTTGAAGATGATACCTGACAGGAGGAGTGGCTGATAAGGCAGAGGGCTGTGCTGCCATCCAGAGGGACCTCAAAAGGTTGAAGGAATGGGCTGACAGAAGTGACATGAAGTTCACCAAGAAGAAATGTCAAGTTCTGCACCTGGGAAAGAACAGCCCCATGCACCAATACATATCAGGGCTATATAGCTGCAAAGGATCTTGTCAGAAAAGAACCTGGGGGTCCTGGTGGACATGAAGTTGAACATGAGCCAGCAGAGTGACTGTGTGTAAAAGCATCAAATGGTGTCCTGGGCTGCATTAGACAAAGTATTGACGGCAGATCAAGGGAGGTGACCATTGCCCTTTATTCAGCTCTGGTGAGGCCACACCTGGAGTGCTGGGTCTAGTTCTGGGATCCTCAGTACAAGGAGCCATGAACAAACTTCAGAAACTCCAACAGAAGTCCACAATGATAATTAAGAGCATGTAGCAGCTCTCCACTAAGAAAGGCTGAGAGAGTTAGATAGAAAGAAAGCTCAGGGGGGATCTCAGCAATGTGTATAAATGCCTGAAGGAAGGGTGCAAAGATGACAGATCCAGGCTCTTCTCAGTGGTGGCTTGTGATAGAAGAAGAGGCCCAAAACTGCCAAATGAGAGGTTCCATCTGAACATAAAGAAACACTTTTTTGTTACTGGAAGGGCAACTGAACACTGGTACAAGTTGTTGAGGGAAGTTGTGGAATCCCTCTTCTTGGACATATTCAAGCCCAATCTGGACACAGTCCTGGGCAATCAACTCTAGGTGACAAAGTATGAGCAGGGGGTGCTGGAGCAAATGACCTCCAGAGAGCCCTTCCAATCATTCAGTGATTATGTAAAATATTGTCTTTTTAAATAATTCAGATAACTTTACATATTTTTCTATTTTCATAGAATTTGCAGAAAATCTAGCCAATTTTGTAACACAGAAAAATGTTCTGGCAGGCTTAGACTAAGGTAGAAGAAATTTAAAAGTTATGCTTGTCTGTAGAGTCACTCATCTGCTTTGTTGAAAATTTGTGACCCAAACTTTGTGCTGTAAATTCATTACAAAATTTAAAAATTCAGCAGGAAAAAAACCAAATCCATGTCGCATTGATTGTTTGCATATTCCAACTTCTTTAGAAGTAAACATGTTCATGGTCTGTGCTTTCTAGAATGAAACACAAAATACATTCTTTTGCATAATTTCCACTGGTACCAGAGATAGTTTTTTCCATTCATTATTTCTGTGTGGCATGGAAAGCACTTCAGAGATGGTCAGCACTGATTTCATTCATACTTTGCAGTCCTTAAGAAGATTTGCATTCATCTCAAGCTGCCTTTCCCATTTCAATGCAGAAAGAAATAGTCTTAATTATGGACCGGGAAGAATTTTTAATCCTGTATTGAGGACCCACATGCTATTTTGCATATGGTAAATGTGATAGATCAGTTGAATGAAATTCAACTGTAATGGGATCATCAATATCAGGATAGCTGATTTTCATTTTTTGTGCTCAGGAGTTGAGCCCTGCCCTGTTTTGAACTTCTATTGGTCTGCATTTGGCCTATCCTTAAGGAAAAAACTGGAGGACTTTTAAGTTAACAGAAAAGTTTGCATAGATAAAAGTTGAGAGTTCTTCTACCGCAGAAAAGGCTTCAGGCATGTGTCCTCATTAAAGTTCTGCAATGTGTCTTAGCATATTGGTGGTCCAAGTTGCTGAGACCTAAACTGTCACAGGTGTGCTTGCTATAGTGACCAAATGAGCAGAGAATGGCTTAGCAACCAATGCAGTAAATTCTTCTGTAAATTGTGCTATTACCTGCTTCAGCTGCCAGATAAAGCACCTTATGTGATCAGAGATATGCTCAGACCTAAAAAGTAAGACAGAAGACTGAAAGAAGTCATTATCAACTCATTAGAGCATTCTTTTCACAAAGATTGATTTTAAAATTTTAAAATGCCGCTGCAGGCCTATCTGTTATGGATATTTTCAAAAATTATACACCCTTACTTGATTTTGAGGAGTGCAATATCATAATTCCTTTTGCTTCTATATCTTAATGACTGTGCTATGGTCATTTAATGGATTATGCAGATACTTTTTGTATTATATAAATCGAGTTTTATAGAGTTTCTCATGGGGAACATAACTGGGTGAATACAATTTAGGTGCCATTTGTGTTTATTAAGAATAATGAGAAGGGAGCAAGTTATCTCAGCAGTCAATTACCCTTCTTCAGCATTTATACTGTGATTCTTTTAATAACTGAGTCTTAAACTTTATAAACAGAAGAAAGAATACATTGAGAATTTTCTAAATTTTTTCTTGCCTAAACTTGTACATGTTCACAGAAGTAAAGATGTGAAAAAATGTTTGCTTTTTACATATATATATGTATATATATGTCTCTGTTTATACAGATGTATATATACATATATATATATATATATATATACACCTGTACATGCATTTAAATACATCCAAATATTTAACACTCTGGCTCACAGTAGCATAACACCACATTCTAAGAATAAAATATAAAAAAATTTGGAGATAATTTTACTCTGGAAGAATGTACATTGACAAATTGGAAATAAAACTGTTAAAGTACATAAAATTAAAAGATTATATATTTTAATTTTATGGCTAAGACTTATAATCCACTGTCATTGCAATGACATTGACTCTTGATGTCTCTTTGTAAATAAGATACCTTCTTTGTAATAATCAATCAATTATTATAATAATGACAAAGCAGTGTGATTGTTAAAATAATATAAAATGTAATACCATATATAATAATTTTTTTTTTCATATTATAAATACACATTTTTATACAGAACAGGATCTTTAAATATTTTAAAAGGATAATTTTCATATGCAGTTCTGTAGACTTCACCATATTTGATGCCAGTACAAAAAGATATTAAAATCCATGTTTCACTCTAGTTGGACTGAATTAGAAGTCTTCCAGCAAACAATAAAAAAGCTGTACAAAACATCGATTTATTTACCTTCGTAGTAATCCTACTTGTATTAGTATGCAAGTAGTATGCTGTCCAATAAACTCTGCAAATTGTTGGTGGATATTTTAGTCACATCCCCCGATTGTTTGCCACAGTTGCAAGATCTGTCAAAGATTTTTACAAAACGAAATATTATGTAAATCTGAAAGTATGTAATTTATTGACAAATACTTTTGGACTAAGAAAGGGTGTTCATAAAGGTGAATTCACTGGACGCTTAGTGTGGATACAAAAATGCTGTTAGCAAGAAATTTTCCTGCTTCTTTATAAGCCCGTGAGATACTTTTCTCTCTCACAAAGATATTCGCAGAGTTCTGTAAACTATGAACACCTGCGACCTTGTAGAACTCTGTTTATGGTACAGTAGAAAAATATTTTGACAATGGATGTTTTAGGATTCTAGACAATCACCCAAGGGGGTGGCTGATCCTTTGTCCAATTAGACTATGAAGAAAAAAGTCTATAAAAGAGTTTGTAAAATAATTAAATAAATCAATCTTGCTGCACAATTCCTGCCTGCTGGATCTCTCCTCTCCTCCCTACCACTGCGGGATACCGTAATAACTTAGTATTCAAAGCATCTTCCTTTCAGTTACATGACGTTTGTCCTGCACAGATTTGTTTTTGTTTCTATTCTGTCTTGCAGAAACACTAAGCCACCGACCTTGAACTGTATGGTTCCTATTATCAGCACCCTCTGGTACTGAAAACTATTCTTGCTGAAGCAAAATTAACCTTAAACACCATCCAAAGTATTTGGAACTAGATGCCAATTGGGAACTAGCATAAAAAGTAAATTGATCAGTAAACACTTACAATACATAGAATTTTCTCAAGCTAGACTGCATTACTGCTTTAGAGACTTTGAGTCTTATGAGTTGTGGTAGAGAATTTTGTAATATGTAGCTTTCTTTAGAACCAAAGGAAGGTGGGGTTTTTTCTTGCCCTCGAAAGTTTAAAAGAAAGGTCAAAGATATGTGAGGCCTAAGTATTAAATTCTTTCCACTTGCTCTTTGAAACTCTTGGTTACATGGATCAGACTAATAAAAATTGTATTTAAAGTTGTTTGTGTATACTTTTGTCACTGCTACAGATTTATATGAAGAACATAGAGAAGACATTGAGCCTGTATGAACTCAGGCTGTGGTCATCAGGCCACTGAAAGCAATGGGAAAGAATGATCCCTTCGATTTCACTGGAATTCTGGACTGATCTGATTGTACTCTATTAAACTACAGTTGCTGAGGTCACAAAAAGTGTTACCAGAATGTCAGCCTCAGGATGTTTGGACACTGTTGTCCTTATGAACTTCTGTGAAGCTAAACCACAAATGAGCTTTATTAATTCATATTAGCATTCACTGTCTGGCTTTCTCTCATTTTGTGTGTGTTTCTATCAGCTACAAGTGAAGGGAAACTCAGAATTGAGGATAGTTGCCAAGAGTTAATACTGAACTGTTGTGCCAAATATGAAACACATCTTCATCTCATGGATGCAATGTTTCAGCAGTGCTGAAGGTGGTGATGTTGGGGTTTGTGTTTTCCTAAGTATGTGTGTGTATGTGTGTGTAAAAATGGAGGATGAAAGGAGACCTGGGTGAGACAAATATATCTTCATTAATCTGATTGAATCATGTGGCAGCACATGGATTGATATTTGGCGTATCCAGTAAAAGAGCACTGACCAAACAAAGGCCTTCCAGCTGAGGACTAACTTCACGGAAATATCTAGAAAGAAAACCTGAAGTGCTGAGATATTCCCTAAGGTTTTTGAGCCCACCCTTGCTTTTAAAACCACACATATACATATGTGTCTTCCTTCTTCCTATAAAGCTCAGAATTAAAAAGTAACAGGACTGGTTGAGTGACTTCACTGTTTTGGAAGTGCACCTTGGTAAATGTAGGGGTTTGGTGTTATGTGAGAGTACAGTGAAAAAACACAGGAAAAAAAGGTCTTCCAAGGAGATACAGAGACCAGGAAAAAAGACTGCCTTAGTAATTTTATGTAATTTCTCAGTCTTAAGAGAAAGTACAAGTTTTACTTCACATTTAACTATTTTTCTGTGGGTGGCATGCTTAAAGCACACAAGCTGATTCTAATAATTTCTCATCTTAATTATTTTGAGAAATTAATATTCTATTTGACAGAGGAAACTATTTTGCTGTGATAGTTTTGTAAATTATGTTGCAAGGTCACCTTAAAAAAAATAACCCTACATTATTGTTCTTCATTATGATAATGAAATGAAACAAACAGCACTTAGAATAAAAATTCATTAATATTTATTTGCAAAAGCTTCATTTTCTTGAGGAAGAATAACACTCTATAGAACATTTTATTCATTTTCATGCAAAAAAGGCATCATCAATGAAAACAAAGACATCATTGCTTCGCAGTGCTAAAAACATTTAGTTTGAAAAGTCAAGCATTCAAAAGGTAGGAAATGCTAAAATTTAACCATTTTTATAAATAAATATAATTATTTCATTCTTTTATATTGAATTTCTGAAATATTTTGTTCTCTATGACCCTAACCTTTTCTCACATGGAGAAATCAATTTCAACTTCTGATTATTTATCATTAGTAGAGAACAAAATCCATGTGTTACTAATTTATAAAACAAGAAGCAGACACTCATAATTATTTTATCCCTAGTTATACCTTTCACTGGCATTAGTGTGTCTCCTTGCTTTATATTTATTTTTTCTTATTTAAGTCATCGTAGAATTTTAGAATTTTAGAATTTTAGAATCATAGATTGGCTTGGGTTAGAAGGGACCTTAAAGATCCTCCAGTTCCAACTCCTCTGCCAAGGGCAGGAAGACCTTTCACTCGACCAGGTTGCTCAGAGCCCCATCCAACCTGGCCTTGAGCTCTTTCAGGGATGGGGCATCCACAACTTAACTGGGCAGCCTGATCCGGTGTGTCACTACCCTCACAGTAAAGATTATCCTCCCAATACCTGACCTAAACCTATGCTCTTTCAGTTTGTAGCCATTCCCCCTTATCCTCTCACTACACGCTTTTGTAAATATTCTCCATCTTTCTTGTAAATTCCCTTCAGATAATGGATGGCCACCATGAAGCCTTCTCTTTTCCCATAATAATCCCAATTGTTTTAGCCTTTCTTCAAAGGAGAGGTGCTCCATTCCTCTCTTTTAGAATGGCCGTATTTCAAACAGGCATTTAAATATTTAGGTGAGTAGAGACTGAATGAAGATCTGAGATCAAAATGTCCTTTTTTGGCCACCTTTTGCCACTAGATAAAGCAAGCCAAGAGTGATGTGATAAGTACACTGAATAATCCTATTTCATTATGAAATCAGATTGATGCTTCATCCTCTTTGACAAGACATGATGATATTTGAATATGTTCAATGAGTCATAGTTGTCACTGTAGTCAACTGATACATAGAGTATCAGTTTCTGAGGATGACACCTTTGGTTTTCTAAGCTGTATGTTTATGTGCCTGGCCAGATAATTTTTACAAGGCAAATGTGACAGAGCATGAATAAAAAAAAAAAAAAAAAAAAAAAGTATGTATACATATATATATATATATATATATATATATTAGTGCTATATCCTAGCAGCTGTGTAAGTCTTATTAGTGTCTACTGCTTAACTATTTCTCATGATCTGGATGTAAGTGCTTCAGGCACAGTTCACAGTCATGACAATGAAGTTGTCACACAGGAACTGTTCAAATAGCTGACTATCAGGATCAGACTTCACACAGGCCTTAGGACAAGACTATTATTATTCCTCAAGCCCTCATGTAGCCAATATAAACTTGAAAAGAAACATGTTACTAATGAATTGAGATAGTTCAGTATTATACCCAATCTGCTCATCAGAGCTGGTGAGATGGAAATAAATGCTTTTCTAGATGTAGGAGTCATACTGCATCACTTCTGAAGGAATAATAAAACAACTAGGAATCATATATAGGCATTATTGAGCCAATTCTTATTGTTACACAATTCCAATACGTTATTAATCTTACTGGATTACTAAGAAGCAGGTTATTTTGTTTTCAATAATCCAGTAACACAAGCATTTTGGTAATATTCAGGAATTTTGGCAAGGATGGTATGATGTTTACAAAAAAACAGTGCGATTTATCAATCAGGAATCAAGACTAATATTCTGCCTCATGCTGAGATTTCTTCTAATGATCAGCAATCTGAAAATCCTCCCTACCAGCTATCACTACAAATATTTTGCTTTCTCTCTAATATTAATCCCTGTCATAAAATTTTCTGTCAGTAGTTCAATTCATAGATCTATTCACTAAATATTTTAGGAACAGCTATTCAAAAGGTGTCAATGTGACAACATCAAATTCCTGGTAATTACACAACATGATTTGGTTGAAATATTTGTTTATATATAATTAATGCCACTTATATACTATAAGCAATGTACTCTTACTTTTGTTATTTTTGTTGCAATCAAAGTCAAATTATTTGGAAAACTAACACAAACCTGACAAACTGTACTTCAAAAATAAAAACTGAACACAGGTTTTCAGAAACCACCGAAAAATTAGAAAACACAAAGGAGTCTTAATTAATATCCAGCCATTAGCTGAGAATGAAATCAGTCTGCTAGGAAAGTAATGTCTTGCTGGTACAATACATTAAAAGAAAACAAACCAGGATTTCTTATTCTGCAATTCTAAATGGAATTATCTTCCATTAGCAACAGAAAGTCTCCTTGCTCTCCCTCCATGGTGCAAGTTCATTTATGGAAATTTTTGCTTTCTCCTTTGACAAAATTCTTCCCAAGTAGCTTTAGAAATATGATAGACTTCAGTTGCATTCTACAGATTGTACATCTCTAATGTCTACAGCTGGAATTAAATAATAGGTCAGAGAGATTAAGTTGTTTGTAGAGGAATAAGTATTAAATAAGTATTAATCAGCTGACTATTCATTTTCTGGCAGGTAGTATATCAATGTATTGAGACTATAATATTTAAAACATTACGGCCACGAAGTTACCAAGTAATGGTGGAATGTGGCATCAGAATTGCAGCTTCTTACTGCAATGTATTTTTGTGTATTGCAAGAAAATCAAATGCTGGTGAGTGGTTGTTCTATTAAGGTAATATCAATTTCTATGTTGAATTATATATATCTGAGTAAACATAAATATTCATGGGGGTAAATAGAATTTTAAAATCTGCTCTTTTTTTATTCTTTATTATGCATTTCTGACTGGGCAACTTTAAAACATGATGTTAATGAGATTTTAATCTTCCTGTTCTAAAATCCTTGACCCATATATTTGACAGAGTTTTAGCAGCTGAAGCGTAAAACTGTTCACTCAAGTCTTCAGTCAAAAAGGTGCTTATTTCCCAAATGACGGATGAACTTTAAAAAGCCACATTTTTAGTTCAGACTCTTTAAAAAATGTGCACGAACTTCTGTGATGATTAGTTGACTTTAAACTTCATAAAGCAGAGGAAAGTAAATATACTCCGAGGTAATATTTCTCATCAATAAAGCATCAATGCCTTGAAAAATGTGTGAGAGGGGAAATAAAATTCATAGTCCAAATATTCCTGATATAATTCAAGGTCATGCTGAAGACTGTCTCTGTCCAATCTCTCTGTCCAGAGAGTTTTAGACCTCGGAATATAGTTCAATTCAAAGACATCATGTCATCACTGATTTCTTTAGTAGCAATCACAGAAGATTTTAGAGGCAAAAAATAAATTGTGCAGAATGAAAATATTTTTTGCATTATTGTGGAAAGATGTCTGGGGGTAAAATTAGAGGAAAATGAGAAGTTGTACAGAAATTATAGAGTGAAATACAGTTGCTGCTCCCTGGATGAAATGAGGACTGTAAGCGCCTGCTAAGAGGAATGGAATGGAGGGTGGAGCAGAGTGGAAACACACAGCCAGGCTCTTTTGAAATCCTTACAGGAAGGAGAACTTGACAGCACTTTACAGCTCAGAAGCTGCATAGCACCTGTCAACCAGGGGAGATAGGAGAAGATGTCTTACTGTTGAGCCAACAATGTAATAGCATGCTTTCATCCTTTCTAAGTCACCTAAGTCACGTACCAAGAAATCTGAGATTCATCCATAGTATTTCCAGTTGGGCCAAATAGAGGTTAACCTTAGCACTCTGGCAAGAATGCATAAACCTTTACTGGAAAAGTATGGTTTGGTTATAAAAGAAATTTATATTTCTCTCATATTTTTCTGTGGTTTTCTTTCCCTCTCCAAAAATAAAATACATTACCATTTTTTAAGACATGAAAACATTCCTGAAATATTATAACTGTTTCAATATGCATTATTCAAAGATGACCTTGATTTGAACCATAATATATGATGATCATTCTGCTCAACAGTGAAGTTTGAATTAAGCATTGATCCGTGGAGAAGAATGTGAGTTTCCTAATAAGACTTAAAGAGATACAGCCTTTAGACTGCAGATGCATATCCACTGTACAGTTGAGTGCTGAAGAAATAAACACAGGGGCAGTAATAGGCAGGACTGGGAAACAGTGGTCTGTGTTCATAATTTGTTCTCAGGCAACACAGACAAAGAGCTGATAGTAGAAATTATTTACTGAATCATTTCAACAAATGGATACAGTAAAGAAAAAAATATCTTGAAGGACAAATGATCCCAGAAAGAGTAACTGTCACAAAGCAAAACAACAACAAAACCCATTTATCATCAGACATCGTTATTTCCCATTGGAAAATGGGAACATACTATCTCAAATAAACAAATACTACATTTTAAATTATGCCTATTTTATCCCCCATAGCTTAAGTTATAATGAACAATCAGACAGGACTTTATAAGTAGTTCTGCATTAATTTTAACATTTTAGGACATGAGAGGAATTTAGGAATGAAAAACCACAGAAAGTCATGGTCCTCTCTGTGTTGAATAACCGATATAGCAATTTGATTCAAGCAAGTTTGACAAAGAACCGATACACTCCCAAGAAATTTTTAATCTTTTAACTTCTCTTGTGCTAAAGGTTCTAATTTT
Source organism: Corvus moneduloides (assembly GCF_009650955.1). NCBI lineage: Eukaryota > Metazoa > Chordata > Aves > Passeriformes > Corvidae > Corvus > Corvus moneduloides. The sequence continues at coordinate 136,147,562 of NC_045476.1, read as the reverse complement.
TGAACACTTTTATCGGAAACATCCTGTTATGTGTATACTAAAGACTTTGCATCTATCCATAGTTTAAGTGCATTTGCCCCATTTCCATGAAAAACAGTTTATTGCATTTTAAATAATGAACACAGATTTCTTTTCTCCATCCTTTTGTCATTTCTGGCCTAAGCACCTTCTCTTCTTCCAATCTTTCCTCATACATCATGTTTTCTAAATGCTGGTTGTTGGTTTTTTAAAATCTTTTTGGCTCTCTTCAGTTAGTCCATACCTTTTTTTGAAACAGGATTATAAGAACTGGGCACATTATGAATGACATTATGAGACATTATGAATACTTCACATTTCTCATATGCAACCATTCTGTTCATTCATCCCAGTAAGATTTTTTGGGTTTTTTTGCAGTCCCAGGGGCTAGAGGACAGAAGTTACTGATTGATCACTCAAGGTCATTATACATTCTTGATCTAAAGATTATTTGTGTCAGCTGTGTTACTACTTTAAGAACTCTAAAAATGATTCCTTTTGGCTTTCTGCCCACATATACACAATGACAATATGTGCAATGATTGTGGAAGTTGCACCATAAATACAAAATATTTGTACCACATAAAAATAAAGTAATAGTATTGCCTAGCTGGCAGTAAATTACAGACACTATTTATTTCTTACTAGAAAGAGGAAGAAGGAGAGAATCAGTACTATGGTGAACTGCTGTTGGAATCCACTGGCAGCAACATCATGAACATGAAGCAGGATGTGTTCTGAAAAGAAGAAAAATGGAAAATTTTACAATTTTTTTTTATTCAGAAAGAAATATCAAATACTTTAAAAGGCATAAAACACCAATTTGTATGATCAGAGATAGCATGTATTTGATTGTATGCTATACATTTTATTAACAGCAATGAACAGCTAGAGAATTCTCTTTTCACATGAGAAGTCAAGCTGATGCATGGAAAACTAAATCAAAACTATTTAAAAATATATTAAAAAAACCACAAAACCACGAGAAAATGGCCATAACAGCATCTGTTTGGATCAGTCAGTAAAGACTCCTAAAAGAGATTCCTTCAAATGTTTATTCCTGATTTAAAATTCATAATGGTACTATTTCAGAAATTTCAAAAATTAAAAAGTGAGAAAATCTATATGAAAAAGTTCACAGGGCAAACACAGCAACTGTATTATTTATGTTTGTGCTAGCAAAACATTCTAAATATAAATGAAGGTTTTGTAGTTTTTTTCTTTATATATATTTTTAGACCTGAAGATAAATCTGAAAGAATTAGTATTACTATAGCAACCAAGTTCCATCCCTGCATATGTATTCCACAGATTAGTATTTTTTATCTTATTGAGTAAGAATCAGCAATATCTAATCTAGATTTAAGGTGGAATACAGGGCATGGGAAATGCATTTTTCTCTAAATACTTGAATTATTTAGCAAAACACCCTTTGTAATCATGAGGCATAAGTAGCCATTTCTAGAGTCTGATTCAGCATATGCAAAAAGTACAAAACTCCCTCAAATAGATCAGCTAGGCTGTGGCTATGTTCTAAAAATATTTTTTTTCTCTGCACTTTACTGTCAAGAGAAGTGATGGTGGCTTGATGTAGAGAGATCTACATTGTCAGCATCTCACCCCGGGTAAAATGAATCCCTCCCACAGCTGCTTACACAGAGAGCATGGTTAAGTGCCTGCTTTGTTGGTTCTGAAAATGCACTTTTGAACTGTGCACATTCTATCTAAGCTGGTTTTTCATACAGACAGAGCAAGTAAAGGCAGTGACGGCTCAGGCGTCTTCACAGATTCCTTGCATGTGCTTGAATGTTCATTGCTGTGCCCAGAACAGATGGGCTGCTGTGGATACTCTTTTCTGTGAAATGCATGTGCCTTCCTATAGAATTAGTACTTGGTAGATAGTACAAGAGTTAATGTGCATTATAGTCCCATTGAAGATCAGGCAAAATGCTGGCTTTTATGTTATCAGATTCGACTTTGATTCCTTCACACAACAGGGTATCAAAATGAAACTAATTATGGGGTTATGAGTGACTGCCAGGCAGAAATCTCAGTGCAAATCATGGTACAATCATATAAGCATGGTACAGAAATGCCATGAGGGAAAATGAAAAATGTATTGTAAATAATTCATATAAAATTATAGGTTGAAATTTGAGGTTGAGATAATAGGACTACATAAGGTAGTATTTTTGCCAGAAAAAGAGTTACATCATTTTTCATTTTGAAATTAATAATGTTTGAGAAAGCTTTACAAAAAAATGAAATAATTTCACAAATATAAAAATGAAAAGAGGTCCTTTAGTTCTTCCAGCAATGTTATTCAGGGCAGATTCCAACAGATTATAATATGCCTTTTCATTGTTATAATTTTATAATATTTAAACATAATTCTCTATATGATATAAAGTGGTAAACAAAAGTAAAACAGATAAAAAACAAAAATCCATGTAGACAGAATCTTACCTGTACTGTGAAAGAACCAACCTTTCACGAGTGAGGAATGATCTAGAACAGCATGGACCTTTATTGATAAAAATTTCTGCTTAGAAGGAGTTAAATGTGGCCACATTGATCATACTAGAGCACCGCTTCCATCAGTGGATTGATCAAAAAATAATGAGACTCTTGAAAACGGCCTTGATTTGAAGTTCAGAAGCCGAGAAAAATAGTCCAGCTGTCCACTGGGAAATCTTATGGGAAGTATTATATCTTACTTTTACTAGAATTTAAAATACTGCACAATAAACCATAACATTTATGAGACTAACGTTTATACATCTTCTTTGGGTAATGACATAGTTCTTGTTCTCAACAAAACTAGAATTTTTTTAATAATGATATTATCATTCACTGTGCAGAAATATGCTTCCTTGGTTCTCAAAATAATATAGGAGATATCACATATTATAATAAAAACCAATTGGAAACCATGTATGGTATAAAAAGACATATTTGAATATTTTTTGGCTATAGACATGTTCTAACAGCTATTTAAAATAATACACCATCAATTGTAAAAAGAGATACAAGAATTTTAGAAATCATAAATATGCAGAAATACCCCAAAAGACCTCTTAGCTTACCACACAATGTAAATTCCTGAAACCTCTACACAGATGTCTGATGATCCATCAGCGCTACGAGGACTCTGATTTATGCAAAGAATTACCTGCATTGATTTAGAAACTTAAAACTCTTATAATTTTCTCATTCCTTGAAATTATTTGAAAGTATTTCTTCTTGATGGAAAGGAGGGGTTAAAAGCTCTGATTCATCAAGGAAAAACCAAGGGGGTTTTTTTTTAATTTGTGATTGACAATGAATTGAAAATAAGTACCAGTTGTGGGAGCAGTATTTAAGTTTGAACTGTTTTTATGAAAGCAAAAACGAGTGTGATTCTCTCATTATGTAATGTTCCCCATGTTGTGATATTCATTTCTTCTCATCAGTAAGTTAACACTTTCTAAGCAAACAAACAAACAACCAAAATGAAACAAAAAAACCTGAGATGTTCCATGATGTCATTGAGCCATATAGTCACCAAAATACAAGGACCTTAATTAAAGACAAAAACTTCCTTTGTATGATAAGCAAAATGAAAAAACACACAAGTTTCCCTTATAAAAGCCCTTGGAATGTGGAATGTTTTCACACTTCACTTAGTTCAAACAGGGGAAAAAAGCACCTAAATCCCAATATTTTTAAAATTATTAAATTATTTAATTAATAATTAATTTAAATTATTAAAATCTCTACATAGTCATTCTTCTAAAAATACACTTTTCTCCATCTCTTGACCAGAATTATTTTGGGTTTACTTTTATTCTTATTTTTATTTAATTTAAGTCATTACTCACCTTTTCTTTTCCCTTAAAACTTTAAAAGTTATTAAATCCTGAAAAACCTCTTCGCCTTCAGAATGGTTGTAACATCTGATATGCTGACAGGTTTTAGTGACTATACATACTCTAGAAATATTTGGAAGTAGATAGGGACCCATCGGAAGGTAAATGTATATCTGACATGAAACCATACCAGAAGTTATTTACCACATTCAGGGTCATAACTAATTCCTTAAAATGCTACTTTAGAATGACTTACAGATGTGCTTACAGTGACACTATTTTGTAAAATGGAGCAGGATTATTAACTTCCCTTGCAAAGAGTCTGTCTCCTGGTAACATATTAAATAAGACTTTTTAATTATTAATTATTTAAAATAAGACTTTTAAATTATTCATTATGTCATAGTGATGCAATCATGAACATGCCTTAATGGACTGAGGAAAAAGAAATAAAATTATTTATAGTACCCTCATCCCTAAAATGAGAAAATGTGTACAGAATCATCCTGAACTCTATATTATAGTAGATTGACTGCATCCTAGTGAAGAGGTTTTACTGAAGGAACGACTGTGATGTAAAACAACTAAGCCTCAGAAGTTTTTCCAGAAGATTATTCCATTTCACAATGAATATTTATCATTCTCTGCAGCTAACATTATTATATTGCTTGCACTCTTCTTTAAAAATATGGACAATCTGGCATACCTTTTAAAATGTAAATATCTGACCATGCTAAATGTCAGGGCCTTTGTTATATCCACTGCATCTGAAGGCTGTACCTCATGTTTTTCCTCTCCCCTCCTGTTTTAACTTGATTTCATGTTTAACTTGTCTTAAGGACAGTGAAGAATAACCTGGTATGACTTAGGATCACAGCTAAATTTTGTTGCTTAGTGATCAACCTTTGCTACCTATCTTCCTGATATCATTCAGTGTCAAGTACAAGAAAGCCTCTGAAATTTACCTTTAAATTCTTCTGACTCTCCTGTGCATCATTTCCCTTTTATCCTGAAGTTTCTTATGCTACCTTGAGGAAAAATTTGTGTGGTCCTAAAAGGAAGTTGTTATCATTATTGTAACAAAATATACTCAGTTCTGATAAAAAGTGAACTGTTTAATGAGAACATATGTAGGTAGTAGGTTCATTTGCAAATATCAGAATTTCCATTCTGTATTTTAAAGGAAGAAGGTTAACAATATACAAGAATTAAACTTTCCTTTTGCAGATTTATAAGTGTAAAAATGGATAGTAGGTGTAAACCTTTAAGCAGTTAAGCAGCATTTTCTACGAATAAAGATGAAATTAAAGAACAAAAAAACTGTTTGATCCAATTTTTTATGCCCTATCATTAATCATTGTTAGGAGGAGACTAGAGCATGTTAAATGAGTCTTATATATTAAGTACAATGCTTTGAAGTACTAAATTAGTCTATTATATCTGGAGAAATTAATTCTTCACTGAAATAGATCTACAAAAGCTAGAAGACTAGCAAACATTTCAATTCTTTTTTATTACAGTACTGGTTCTATTTAACATTGAAGATTGTCACAGTTGAAAATATTATTATTAGAAGACTTCTACAAAGGTATTGACATGAAAAATTTTAAAAGCATCTCTATCGGAGAATATCAAACAATTTGGATGCATGTACAAAAAATCTCAAATATTTGAACATGAAAGGAATGACAGCAAGGTAATAGTGTATTATATAAAAACCATGGGCATTTCGAAGGAAGAATGTAAAAGAATGCATTAAAAGTACAATATGTGAATACTAAATCTTCTAAAATCTATTTTATATTCCAGGCAGGAAAAATATGTAAGAAGGTGTTGAGGCAATACAGGACACAAAATGCATAAAATTTGGTTCAATTTCAGGAAGGGGAGGGAAGCAGGAGAGGAGTTTTCATTGTTTAAAATCTAGAAGAAATGTTCTTGATCATGAATATTAGCAAAAATCAGGGAGAGTTTGCACCAAGCTTATGGTTTTTTGCATCCCAAAATTACAGTTTCATGGTACATTTGGTGCTGCACTTTCATCACAGCCTTCCTTCACCAGGCCAAACAGTGGGAGTACTCAATAAGGGCAGTCATGTCTGATAGAAATATACACATATATATTCATTCATTTTCTGGAGAGAGCACACTGCAGTAGGTATTTTCACTGTGTGCCTTCAGGCTCCACTACAAAATAAGAATATAAAAATATTCAATAGTTTTGATAATATATAATTATGCAGTGGACAGGCATGCAGAATGCCTCAGACCCTAGCTTGATTATAATCTTAAAATTCAAATCCTTGAAATTAATTTGTGCCAGCCAAACTTGCCTATTATGGAACAATTTGAGTCTGTTACTATGTTGACTCTCTGTTACAGAACAATATATTATGAAAAATGCAAATGAAAGTATTCAACTCACCTCAAAAAATTCCTTGTTTTCAAAGATAATGCTATTTCAGTGCTTTTTTTTTGTTTATTTGCTTATTTAGAGCAATTTAAATAATAGTTTTGATTAAATATGCCATGATTTGATGTGCAGAAAGGAAATTAAAAGTCTGCCAAATAAAAGAAATGCATGTATATTTATAATTTCCATTTAAAAAATAATTAAGAACTGAAGACATAGGTAGAAGATGTTATGTTCGGCAGAAAGATATATCTTCATGTGTGTATCTCTCATATCTTTCTGTAACATTGAGATATAACTCATCTGATTAAGTACACTAATCTTCTTGTAATAGTAATATCATTTATAACTCACAAAATATGTCTTACTTTAGTTTGTGTTATTGTGTGTTATAGAACTAGTTGTCCTTTTATTTTGTTTGCTTATGAATTTAATCTCTAGCTTTGGAGAACCTCCTTGGCCTTTTAACAATGATCACATATGCTCCTTTAGAAGAATCCACACAAATCTTTAGCTGGAGCAAATTGCTGCAGTTCTGTAATTAAATGGTTATTGTAACAAATGGAGGCAGATGTCATGACTTCATTACCTGAAGCTGATTTTAGTTGCATGTTGTAGAACAGCGTGGTACAGCTGATAATAAACATAGCCCATGAACATCTTTCCATGTGGAAATGTGGCTGTGGATAAATACAAATGTAAGAGCACCAAATCTGTACTAGTGCTGGAATTGAACTACAACATACTTTTAATTCCCTGAGGTAATTCACTTGGGAATTTGTAAATATTATAGACCCCACAGAAAGGTATCAGCAACAAAATGGATTGTACGAAGAGCTTTACATGTATGTGATCCTCCTCCAGCAGAGCTGACCTGCTGGTGTGTCGTACGTGCAAGACACTGCCACCAAGTACGGACCAGCTGCTGACATTTAGATCTAGATATTTATGATGGTTTTCTCATCCCCTGCTGTTTTCTGCTCATGTTGTATAGGACTTAAGGACATTTTAATAAGTATTGGTTCAATCAAGCCACAACAGAAATATTTACTGAAGGCACTGCTAAACTCTTTTAGTTGATAGAAATTTCCTATCTATTCCTGCAAAATGCTGCAAGAGTATTCTCTGGTCTCAAGCAGTGGTAGAAATTAAGTAGAGCCTACAGTCTTTCTTTTCCAACTCTACATGTACACTTAATATGTGTGGAAAGAACATTACACTGACAACTAAGCTGTAGGGTAAATCAGATATATTGTCTTCTACTTCGCTGTATCAGTGCTGTAATCTTCAGTTATTTTCCCTTTTAACATCACACTCCATAGCATACTTGATTAGATTGTCTAGTGGTAGGGGAGCATATGGAAAAAAAATGGAATTATTTCTTGCTAAAGAAAATAACAAACAGTAAATTAGGTCCCGTCTACACGCTGTTAGAGCACTGCTTGACCTACATTACTTGATTTTTTGAATCAAATGCTTTATGATTTTAATTATAATATTTATTATGTGAGGGGGGATTATGGAAAAGCTGCACTCACATATTGTGTTTTAATAATTCAGTACATATTTTGCATGTATGAAATACACTGAATATGTGGAAAAATACTGGTCTATTTCCTACCAAAAGAAAAAAAAAGATAATTTATTTTGCAATTTTCAGTAGGGACTGGCAGCCACCCGTCTCCACAGCATGATATTTTTCTTGATATTTTAATTCACTTAATTTTTTTGCCCACAGTAATTGTTCTGCTAATAGAAGTAAAACTATAGACATAATTTTATTTTTGTTAATAGTTTTCAAGTAATTATACCTAGTCAGAAATGTTGTAAGCTATATTCTTATTTTTATAAAGCTTCAATTATCATTCAATTAGAAGATTTAAGACTGTCTGTTTTTAACTTCTTAAAGACTTGTACCTAACACACCAGATCAGATTTTTCTACCACTAAATCTCCAGTATTTCAGAATTTAAATTAGTTGAAGAAATGTTATCCTGAGGCCATTTTTATCCTTTAGCTACAAAGGTTCAACTAATGAAATTACTTATCGCACACATCCAGAAAAAAATATTGAGACAGATGGATGCATCAATTTCCAAATTATTCCCTTAAAAAAAATGAGATTGCATAAAAAGATTTTCCCTACGACAAATTGTTGAAAGATATATTTTTGATTAGTGAGAAACCAAGGTTAAAACTCTCTATGTGTTAGCTGTCAGGTCTATAATTATTTTAGTACCAATGTCCAACAGGACAACATGTAAAAGTCACAGCTCTTGGATGTTGATAAAATTTTCTTAAAAGTCATCAATCTCAGTAGCTTGAAGCCATCCAGGAAACTATAGTTTTCCTTAACATATGGTTAGCAGTTTATTTTCAGCAATATTATCTTTTTCTAGGAGAGGTAGCAGAAGATAACTGCTGCATTACCATGAAAACCTACCACCAGTATTGTGAAGTGTTCAACATCTATTTGCATTTTATTAAAGCTGTCTGAAATATCTCTTTTAAGAATCTGACATATTTCATACTTTTGATAATAAAACTCTTTCCAGATAAGTTACATTGCAACATAATCCAATATTTCTGCTAATTGTGATTTTTAGTTGGGTACAGAGAAAATCATAATTTAAAAAAGATTGGAAATTTTAATTGACCAGGAATTTTGCAACGTAATGTGAAACACATTAATAGGAAATAGTTTTCCTTGATTCAGTTCCATAATTTTAGTGCTTCTTTTGGTGATAAAATGCCACAAAACTTTGAAAGATCTCAGCTCTCCCTCAAAAAGTGGGACTTTGAAATCTCACTATGTATTGTCAAGCAGAAAACGTCTCCTTATCTGAGCTCTGGCAAACTCTCTGTGCCCTTGAAAATTTGCAGAAGTTGAATTGATGAAAAAAAGTAGTTTAACACTTCTGCATTCCTGAACTTCTGTTGTCCAACATAGCTGACTGTTTTATTTCTGCACAGTGCAGTTTTAATAAACCAGACTCTGACTGTGAAGGTCAGAATTCCATACACAGAGATTACCCAAACTCAACTGGTCAAATAATCTTTGTAGCTTCCCACCACTTGTCTAAAATTGGTTGATACATCAAAATATCTTTGAACCTAGAAGGAAGGAAACGATCTGGTAGGAGGAAGGCAGCAGGAAGGAACACAGGTGCAATTCCTTGCAAGGGACTCACACAACAGTTACTTGGAAGATGCTGATTTTTGCACCTCCAGAAAAGTCACAGAGAGTAATGAATGAAGTTGCAAAGGATAAAGAATAACAATGCTGAATAATAATGGAAGTGCAGTTCTCAAAATTCCATTGTTTTCTCTCGTGAATGCCAGATGACTTTCCAGGTCCTTCATATGGTTAAAATTCTACCTTGGCTTCAACCTGACAGCAGGCGTTGCCTTAGGAGAGGCCTGCAGTACATCAAGGTAGTGATCAAAATGCACCCTGGCAAAAGCCCATTAAAATAAAAGGAAAACATTTTTCTTCATTGCTGTCACTGTTTTTGAAAACTCAGGAAAATATATCTTCTTTCTGTCATATTTTATTAGACAGAAGTGCCTCATCAATTAATCTTTAGTGAACAAATATTATGAACTACAGTGAACTATAAACCTGCATGTGTCAGTAAAAGGAAGAGACCGAGATAATTTTTGTAGTTTTGTATGTTTGTAGCTTAGTTTTACCTATCAGATCTTCACAAACATCCTTTTCAAAGAGCAGAAGTACGTGTGATTATTGTCTGCTAAGGAAATGAAAGTTTATCCTTCCAGAGAGGGAGAGAGAACCTGTGCTTATATGACTAAAGCTAAGTGTATTTAGCCACACTCCACTGTGAGTGAAATTATACATTTAAAACTGAAAATTAAGTTTTGAGATAAATTCACCAGTGATCTGCAATCTATATGATTTTAGCCTGTCAAAATTTGAACCAAACTTGCAATGTTTTTTTTAAGTTGTTAATCAGTATCATCAACTAGACAGTTATGATTAAGCAACTGTATTGTGAATGTTGTATGCTTGGCTAATCTTTTGTTTTAAGGAAAAGAGAGGACAATCCCAAGAAAAATGGTCTGTCTGGACAAGAGCCACCAGGAGTGAAGTCAGCAGAACTGTGCGGTAACTATGGGAGACATAATTCCGGCATTGGGAAATGGTGACCTCTGACTCATTGACCATTGTAGCTAGCAAATAAAGTTCTGAGTACTAAATAATGTAACAGTTATGTGATATGCAATAAATGAATGCTGATGTCTTTATCATGTAAAAATAATGTAAAGTTTTGATGACTGGGGGGCCAGCTTTTTGTGGGTTACCACCTAACTCCCTAGTTTGCGCAAACTAGAATGAAAAGAAGAAATACCTCACCTCAGTGTGTGAATTGGCCCTTGCCACTGGGTAACAAGTCAACATGCAGGACAACACATATAAGGAAGCAAATTATGTATGATCTACAACCTTTTAATTGAGTTGTACAACAAACCAGCTCTCCTTCAGAATAATTGAAGCTGGCCTGCAGAAGCATCCAAGTCTGTGATTCCTTTATAGTGATGGTAAATGTTAAATAATTAGTTATAATGTAAACTATAACAAACATAGTTCTGAGTCCATATGGACCAAATTAAAATATAGATGTTAATCTTTATCTTCTTGCAGTCTGTAATGATTTTGAGGAGGTTCCTAAGTATAGATGCAGTGTAATGTTCCAAGGTTGAATAAAACTGTTCTTTATGTACTGTGGTAGTAAATTTCTCATTTGGATATTATCTTTACTGTTGATATTTTTAACCAAACTCTGTTTCCAGATTTGAGTGTGGAAGACCAAAGAGGAAGGCAAATCATGAGAGCAAGAAAGTCCATGTGCAAGACAAAGTTGATACCAAATATTTTATCCAGATAAATATAGAGAATGACTGCATTTGAAAGTTAGAAACTGTCCAGCCACACATTAAGTCAGATATTATATTTCCTGACTTGAATGTGTTTTTCACTTTATTTTGTGGACAGATCACTTGGTGGATGAACTGAGCAACAGCAACAAAATTAATTGTCCTTATGGAATTAATTCTGGCACACTTGATTACTGTAAATTATCTTCCATACACATAAATTAAACAAGGATTTTGGTCAGCAGAAGTTCCTTGTTAGCAGGAAAGATGGCAGAAACAATGCCCAGGCTTGGAAGATAAGTAAGAATTCCTAAGGTTGAACAGCTGAGCTACTCAAGATTTCGAAGACAACCAATTTTGTCATATAAGTCAGTAAGCTAATATATACAGATAGAAACATATCCAAAGTCCTTTGAAATCAATGGATATCACTATAGAGCTTCAAATGAGCTCTGTCATAGATCTTCAGATGTAATCATCTATGACTTCATGTGATCACATATTACTAATAGATAAAAGGAAAAAAGACCATGTATATTAATTTTTTTCTTCTGTGAATATATTTAAGAGAAATTGCTGTTCCAAAGTAATCACGTTGTAAGAGAATCACATATAAAGAAGCAACTGTTAAAATGTAACCAAATATAGAGAAAGTTCAGATCTAACTTGAGTACCGTTACCTAAGTAGTAGGACTGAAAAGGCATGTTAGTACTTATTCATTAATTTACTTGATGACATCTCTTGCCTAATAAACTTACCGAAATTTTAATCAGTGTATGTCAGTCCTTGCACAGAATGCGTGTTGCTGCATTCTTTCTCTGTTCTCAGAAGGTTGCATGAGTCTTACAGACCAGAGAGAGGCAAAGTAGTAAACGAGAGCTGCATAGCACTAGTAGCTATAAATATAATCATCTTTATTAGAGTATAAACTAACTGAAACCACAGGGTCATAGATGCGCTTGCATGGGAATGACAGAGCTGCTATTGACACATGGAACTGACAAAAAAAATAAAGCTTTCATAAAACCTTTCATGTAATATACACCTCTTTCACAAGAGTTTTTTTCCTAATAAAAAGAAAAGCGGTGCTCAGAATACATGAATTAGAAGTAGCAAATTAGGGTGGATGAATGCTGCAGATGGAATGAGTTTGCCTGTATCAGACCACTTTGGTAAGCAAAGAAAGTCAAATATGTTTTCTGGTATCTCTTATGAGGCAGTTCACCTCAAATACTAGAAAGATACTTAAATTTAAGCAGATATACAAGAGGCAATTGTTTAGGCTCCCTCAGAGCAGTCAGTACACCCCTAGGTCTCACTACAGAGACCTTCAGTGTCATTTTATGCAAGGGAAGGCTCCACTGTTTTTCCAACACCAGATAAGTATAGCATCTAACACAAATGGTTTCATTTATTTGCTTAAATACACAATGTTATTTCAAATGCACTGATGTGGCGATCCATTGCTTTTCCTATTTCACATATTCCCCCTGTTCCCTGCCCTTAGCCCTGGCCACTCCCTCGGTTTCTCCCTATTTGCTCCTGTACCCTAACCCTGCCCAGGGACTGCCCTTGGGCCCCTGACAAAACCATCCCCCATCCAGACCATGAGGTCTCTCTACCTCTGGAGATCGCGGGGACAAGATGTGATTAAAGCCGTCTCAAACCCTCATGAGAGACCCTTCTCACTTCCTTCATCATCACTAATTGTAACGCTGCTGGCTGCCAGAGCAAGATTGCGGGGCTGTCCAAAATGGACTGCAGGATGCAACTGATCGCATGGCCCTAGGAAACCCTCGCTGAGCTCTCAGGGAGCAGCAGCCTGCTAAGAAAAATCTAGCATTACAACACACTGATTGTCCAGGACATGTAGACAGAGTTTGTAAGCTGACAAAAAAAACTTTAAAAAGTCTTTCAAATGTGGAGAGGCAGCTTAAAAGCTGGAGGGGATCTTAGATGGGACTAGGCAGCTTGTATCCATCATTTAGATACTATAGGTTTCTTCATTTCAGAGCTCAGTTTCAGCTCCTTGCTCTGTAGCATGCCCAGGAAATTTAAGTATCAAATGGTTAAAATGGAAGGAGAAGCCAGATTTTCAGAGATGGTTTTAACTGTGGAGCAGTAGTGCCTTTGCTGGTAACAAGCCATAGGCCTGGTACTGACTTTGCAAGGCCTGGGATTAACTAGCTTTTGTAGAACTTTTCATTGCCCGCCTGCAGCTTTGTTTTGGTCATTTTCTCTGCAAGCTGCTGGGGAACCTCAATCCATCTCACTCCTACCAGTTTGACGCTAGTGCCAGAAAGTGATGCCAAGAGCCTGAAGAGAGATTGCAGGTCAGGAGAACACCTGAAGAGAGGCACAAAGGAACTCCAGCCACTCCAGCCAATAAGTTGGCTTCTTGGGAGCAACAATTTAAATGTCTCTATAATAATGTATGTATAATAGGGAACAAGCAAGAGGAGTTGGAGATGTGCATTTGCAGGGCTTTGGTCTTATTGGCGTCACAGGGACATGGTGACCGTTGTGCTGGAATGAAAGGCGTTCCTCCCTGGAAGGATTAAAATTGGGACCGGTGACATGGGCAGTGCGATCGAGTGCACCCTCGGCAAGTTTGCCAACAACACCAAGCTGTGTGGTGCAGTTGACACACTGGAAGAAAAGGATGCCATTCAGAGGGACCTTGTCAGGCTTGGGAGGTGGGCTCATGCAACCCCCAGGAGATTCAACAAGGCTGAGTCCAAGGTCCTGCGCATGGGTCAGGACAAACTAAAGCACAAATACAGGCTGGGCGGAGAATGGATTGAGAGCTGCCTTGAGGAGAAGGACTTGGGGTCACATCACATATCTGTGATTCTGTGATTCTCTAACAGTAAGTCTTGTATTTGGCTGTGTGGCAAAGTTTATTTTGTGTTTCTAGTGTTCATTTTTGCCTTGCACCAGTATATCTGTAATGAGCATTTTCTCCAGGGAGAAAGACTGATTTATGTCTCTAGTGCAATAATGTAGTGTAAAGCAATACAGTGCAATGCAATACCAGGGAAACAGCAGGGGTCTTGTGAAGTGATGGCACAGAATACAAGAGAGAGCAGTGCATGCATGGGATGATAAGAGGTAGGGAAGAATTTTGGCACTATAGACCACATGGCAGTAAACATCTCACCAATTGTCAGTTAAAAGAAATACAAACCACGAGCAAGATAGAATTAGTTTTAGAGGTAAGAAGGAGAGCAATGAAGAAATATATAACATGAGCAAAAAACACCATATATAGTAAATTCATATGTAATATGGAGCTGCAGAAAAATGAAGCAAGCAGCCTATGGATTCTGAATGTAATATTTTCCCAAAAGAATTCCAGAGGCTTGTAACTTGTCATAGTACCCAATCATCTTAAACTAAAAGTAAACCTTAAAACCCAATTTAGCCTGAAACTACCCACCTCAAAAGGAGTTGTGGAAGAGCAAGATCAAGAAAAAGGGTAGAAAACAAGAAGGGTGCATATCATAACTTCAATTTTATCAGTAGTATTTTGTAGGGTTTTTTTTTCCTATATAGAAGTTATTTTTTAATACTTAGATCTAGAAAGACAACTTTTTCTGACTTAGAATGCCAAAATTTCAGTTATATTCACAATAAATTCTTGACTTTATGTAGAAGGTACACAAGCTTTTAGTTTAGCAGACATAGACATGACAAACACTGATAAGGACTTGCCTCCCACAGCATTTTGACAGAAGGTAACTATTCCTATGCTGTTCGTGTGCAAAACCCAGACAAAGCAGGGGCTTAAAGCCACTCAGGGGATATGTTGTCATATCTATATTGAAAAGGAAAACATATCTGTTTCTTTGAAGTATGTATTCTGATTTCACTACAAACAAGACTGAGATTTTTAAGAATGTCAAAGTAACCTCTTTTTGGATGAATCCACTCTTTATGGTAGAAATAAGATCTGAACACCCAGGCAACTCAACAAACACAATTACGTAGGATACCCGTTTTACACTGGTAACAAACAGGACATGTGCTCAGACTGCTTTGTATTTCTGCTGTCTTCTGTGTACACTGAAGCATTTTAGATTTCTGTGCTGAGGGTCTTCAATCTATTTATGGGAGTGTTTTGTGAAATTATTCCTGAGCATACTTCTACATCTATACTATGTGACTGCCTACGGGGATAGGATTCAAAGAATGGAGAGGGTTCTTTGAGGCTTGTGTAAGCCATTTTGCACCGGCAGAATAAAAATCCTTGTTCTCAGTGGTGTGGAAACACTACTCCTAAAGAAAGAATTCTTTCTAAATTTCCATCAGATGATCTAACCCACATCTCTCTCTGCACACTGCACTAATTGAAGAACTCAAACCTACAAGTGTGTAAGGAAATCTCTTTTCACATTTCTTAAACGCTATTCAACCTCTACTAAATATCTCTAGGATTTTCAGCCTTTGGAAAAGTAACCACTTGAGGCTGACAGTAGCTTTTGCGCTCAAAATCTTATGGTGGGCAAAAGGAAACAAACCGTATAGAGGGAGCTAAAAGTTTCTTACTCCAGTTAGTACCTTAGTAGTAGAATAGTCTAAATTATTTAATTAAAATCTAGATAACTCATTAATAAAATAGTTAAAAATGCTACAAAAAGGCTTTCAAGTTTCTACACCTTGGCTGTACTGTTAGATCCTCCCTATTCCCAGATTCCTATAGCTAGTGGTTTCAATCTTCAGTTAGCAGAATGGGAGGGAGGGGACCACTTCCCAGGTTTCACCAGCCCACTGAGGCTTTCACTGGCAGAAAATCATGCTCCTGGTGGCAATTTCTCCTTCCCCACTGTTGATATCATGTTGGGGCTACTTTCCTGTGTTCTCCTACCACAAGCTACTTTCTTTTCACTGATACTAACCAAATTTGAAAGTTGTGCAGTAGCCTTTCTCAGCCTCACTGGACCTAAAGGGCAATTTGTTAATGTATTGGGTTTGTGAGGCAAGGCTCAGGTAGAGGGGAAGACTACTGGGATTGCTTCTGTAAAAAGTGGCCAGAAGCTTCCCCTGTGTGCAATAGAGCTGATGCCAGCCAGCTCCCAGATAGACCCACCACTGGCCAATGCTGAGCTCCCAGTGACAGTGATAACACCTCTGGGATAATGTATTTAAGGAGAAAAATTTGCTGCACAAGAACAACGGCAGGCAGGAGAGAGGATGAGAGTATGTGAGAGAAAAACTCTGCAGACAGCAAGGTCAGTGCAGAAGGAGTGGCAGGAGGAACTTCAGACACTGGAGCTGAGATTTCCCTGCAGCCCGTGGTGCAGATCATGGTGAGGCAGCTATGCCCCTGCAGCCCATGGAGCTCCACACAGGAGCAGAGATCCACCTGCAGCACAAGGAGGACCCCAATCCAGAGCAAGTGGATGCCCAAAGGAGTCTATGATCCCAAAGGAGTCTATGACCCCATGGAAAGCTCATCCTGGAAAAAGTTCCTTACAGGAACTGTGGGCCCATGGAGAGACAAACCTGCAGTGGATCCAGTCTGCTGACAGAACTTGTGACCCCATAGGGCACCCATGCTGAAACAGTGCATGAAGAACTGCAACCCGTGGAAAGGAGTCACACTGGAGAAGTTCATGGAGGACTGTCTCCTGTGGGAGGGATCTTATGCTGGAGCAGAGCAAAAGTGAGAGGAGTCCTTCTCTTGAGGAGGAAGGAGTAGTAGCTACAATTTTTGATGAACTGACTGTAACCAGCATTCCCTGTCCCCCTGCACCACTGGAAGGAAAGAAATTGGCAGTGTAGTTAAAGCCCAGGAAGAAGTGTGTACAGAGCTGGTCAGTGCTGTTTTCCATTAACAGTTATCGCCAATTTCCTTAAATCCTAAATCTCAATTTTACCAAAATACTTTGAAATAAGACAAGTAAGACAAAACAGGAATCTAAATAGACTCATGCTAGTTTTAGAGGCCAATCTTGTGACTAGTCTTGATGCATGCACCACAAAACTAGAATAAGGGTGATAAAACATTTAGTGTTTATAAATTCATCATTCTTGACAACAGTTACAAGCTTGATCATTTTATTCACTTGTTAGCAGAGGATGAAATAGCACCATGATTGCACACAGTGAATCCTCTGCATAAGAGTGATGGGTGTACATCAGGGGAGGATTTGACCATGGTGTGATTGATGTAATGTTTCTAGTCAACTGCTCTTAATTCTTAATGTGCCTAAATGTATTTACATATAAATGCAAATACGTTTACATCAATACGGTGGTAACTGAGGACAAGATATTTGTGTCTTTAACAAGTCATCTCCATCAAGGGACATGAAGGTATGCCAGCTTCCATCACCAGCAATTTTTGGACCCATAATTACTTAGTGTGTATTACACATCAGAAGACAAATAGTATCTTTGGGGATCTATTAAAATATTCCCAGTGGTTACTATTGGTAACTAAATGGTTACTAGTATTGAATTAACATTCTGTTTGTTCTGGTGAATGACAAATCTTCTCGTATTCAAGATGGCAGATGTATTGTTGTCTTGCAGTAGCTTTGGAGAGGCTGGCTTCCTCTGAAACTTGTTTCAATTCCCAAAGTTGTGTGCGCCTTAAATCTGTTTAATTAGGACCTAGGAAATCTCAGTGTGGTGCTTCCGAACCATCCAAATATTGATATGTTTTAACATCTCTGTTAAAACCAAAACCAAACCAAACCAAACAAAAAACATCTCAAAAACCCCAAAAGCAAAATTACCAAAACAAAAATGCACATCCAAACCAAACAATTTCCAAAGCTTTTCCTTCTTTCATGCTTGCCTGTCTCCTCACATGCTCTCGTGAAGTGATGTTTGGCAAGTCTCAATCAGCTACTTCCTTTATTAGTAGCCAATTTCCTAATCCTTGAGTCTGTAGTAGAGCAAAGTATCTTTCACTCCATGTGCTTACTTTGTTTTGTTTCTAACCCCACTCCATGTGTTCCTCAAGCAGTCCCTACCAAATGTCCATTCTCCTTTGGTGGCATGTGAAACAATGTTCAGACAAAACAGGAAAGTCAGCCTTCTCCACTTCTACAGCCCTGTTGTCTCCCTTTCCTCACTCTTCTAGGCAATGAAAAGAATGGGAAAACACATTTACCAGAAAAGAGCTGAAATGACTACAGCTCCTTCACTTCTCACTGACAGAGCCCAACAGCATCCATGTTCTCAATACTGCGACAGAGAGAGCCTTTTATGCTTCCTTCCCTTCTGTCTCTTTCTTCATGCAGCTGTTGTAACCCTTAGGTTTATAAAGGTGTTCTCACCAGTACTTAATTGTTATGTTAACTGTATCTCTCCTAATTTGATAAAGAGGTCTGAATTCATGTATGAGTTTCCCAAAAAAGTAGTTCAAGAGAGAGAAAGAGTTCCTTTGACCTTCGCCTGTTTTCAAACAAGTCAAAACTGTCCTTTAGCAGGAATGAACACAGAGATGTAAATTCTCCTGAATGATTTGTATTCCATCATGACATCCCCAGGTTCCCATGTAAGGCTCGATTGCAATTGCTAACCTGCTATGACTTCTAAGGGACTCCATCTGAACTGAGAGAGGTGAGAAAGGAGGATGTTGTGCTGAGTGCCCCATGATTTGGTGCAAGATTTTATGCCCTAGTTTCAATAAAAGTCTTCAAATAAAGGACATTTGTACTTGCAGCTTTCCAAAGAGATGGCCTTAAATTTGAATATCGAATGCATCTCTGTTCTGGCATTTACAGGTTAGACATTATGCTTTTAAATTTTACAAGGAAGGAAGCTGTTGATGTATCTATGCTCTTAGTTATATTTTGACACTGGCTGTGTTTTTCTTGGTGCCATAAGCAATTTTTCTGCTGGCACTGGCACCAGCTTAGATGTTGGGAAAGAGCTGTACTGGTTACAGGATAGGGCAGGAAGGCAGAGAAGTATATGTGAGATATTGTGGCCTAAAATGTGTGAGTGCTATGGATGGGTAAGGCAGGTTAAGACAAAGTCCTGGTTTCAGCAAAGACGGAGTCAAATTTTTTGCCATAGCCATGAGGAAGTGAAGCCTAGATCTGTGTGGGTGTGTCTAGGGTGTTATTCTATCCCACCTCATATCATCGCTGGGGGGATACAAATTAGAGACTCTGGGTCCTGGGAAGAAGGTGGGCATGGTTTTCTTACAGGGGAAAGATTGGTGCGCAGAGGGTCTGCCCACAATTGTTTTTTATTGTCCTGGGCTTGGTGAACATTTTTGCATGTAAATCACCCTCTCTTTATACACTTTTGTTATTAGTAGTGTTGCTGTTAGTGTTTGTTTTCTTATCTCATTGCTGTTTCCAGTAAATTGTTCTTCTCTCAGCCCGTAATCTTTGCCTTTTGCATTCCACCAGAGGTGGGGGGGGAGGGGAATGGCTTGTGGTTTTCAATTGAGTGGGAACACTAAATTGGGGAGTGCTGTTCCTAAACCATGACAGACAGTAAATTACTGTCTGAGTTCATTCTGTACATACGAGCTGAACGGAGGAGGAAAATATTCCTAGCCAGTACCATGTCTTTAGCTCTCATCCTTCCCCTAACCTAAAAGTCAATTTGATTTCTTCAGAATTGAACTGGACTGTGAACATGCATATTAACATTGTGGCTGATAATGCAGGGCAATTGTGCAACCAGAATATAATTAATTAAAGCAATATTTATGTGTCTCCGGGATTACCAGAGGCAAAAATTTTGGACGAGACTAAGCCAAGATATTTCTACATTGCCTTTTCTACTTTTCTTTTGTGTTTGTAGGTGCTGCATTACGCTTAGTCTTCAACACTTAAATTTAGTGTTGTCCTGAAAGACTTTAGGAACCTCAGAAAAGCATATACATATCTAATAAATAGGAGAGCCCCACACTTATTTCATTAAGTTTTGCTTAAGATCTTCAACAGTGAGGATCTGTTAGAGAGCTGTTCTGTTTGTAATTTATACATTATTGTAATGTAGCAAAAACTATGAACTTCAACCTTTCCCAGCATTAAAACACGCTAGCAAAAGGCAAAACACCCAACTGATTAGTATGGCTTTATGAAAATTTTCAACAGCTATTCTTGGACACTCCCCCTGCCTCTGAATGAAAATCTGTTTAGAAAAAGCAATTCTAAAATCAAATCGGGTTACTTGGTAACATGCTAAATATAAAAAAGCAGTTCCTACTGCCACTGCCTAAAGAGTCAGAATGAAATACATATCCAATGCAGATTTGACCCCAGCTCTAATACCTCTTTCCTAGCCCTAGAACTATCATCAATGGCTACCAAGTTTTGTGCAATCATTAATAAACTCTGTTTAAATTAATAAGTTCCAAAAGCTTCTGTACAAATTGATTCTTGCTTTTAATGTCAAGTGAATTTAAGAGTGTATGAAAGCTATAATCATCTTCTGCTCTGAAAACTCCAAATCTGTCTTTGCTAGTTTGTAAAATTATCATGAATCCTGTTTCACAGAAGAGGTGTCATTCTCCTACTTCCTTGGAGTTTCCTTCCCAGCATCCCTTATGTTGAAAAAAAGATGAAGCATCCAGTCAGGGTCTGAGCTATTTGTTTTTGACACTGTATAGCAGTTTTATGAAACAACTTCAGGGACATTTCTTTTCAGATTGATGCCAGAAGTAAGTTAACCCAAATATAAACGGGATCAATATAATTTTATAGTATATGAATTACCATACACAGACTTAATATTTATGTTCATTTGAGCAGAAGCAGATTGCAATTTGGATTTACACAGCATCTTTCATATTGAACATATCTTAGAGCAATTTACAATCTAAGTTATACATTAGCAAGGCACTGAGTATGAAAGCAAATATGTGCTCAGCAATAGCTCACATATATCTGCAGAGATTTTTGTTGAGGAAAAGATGTTGGACCTCCATACATTTTCAAACGTGCCACAAATTGAACAACACAAATGATCAATCGCTAGATTTATAAAAAAATCCAATAATTAATTGAACTACATAGATATTGCCAGATCTTAAACTTCCAGACATTTCACAAACTAAGACCTTACAGAAACACGTGGTTCTGTGAGCAGTCACTGAACCGCAGTGGCTTTACTGTGTTAACACGGTCTTGTACAGATAGTCCTTTAGGGGCTGACCTTTCTCCTAACAGTAATCTTACTTAGTTCATAGAATGATCCATATCCTAGTGGGACTTCAGTGAGTTTTGAAAGCTGATCCTTTGTTTGGAATTCATACATCATATTTTCTAAGAAACAGCTGCTCCTTAGAAAAAACCTAAATTCTGACAAGTTTTGCACAGCTTTAAGGACTTTTATTTGTCTCTGCATTGGCTTTTTGGCCACTATTTGTAAACTATTTTTTATTTCTTGCATGCATTCATATTTTTTCTTTGTTTTCAGACTGCCCATATCTCTTCTGTATTATTTCCCAGGCACCAGTTAATATTATTGCTAGACTATGGGTTAGAAATCTTAGAAGAATATTCATAAAAATTCCTGCCTTAAGCCAATATCAGCATGCTTCTGAGAATGTTTCTGAACTTCAGATAGTCACAGTCTGCCTTGAAGAGATTTTTCTGTGGCATTTGTAAAGTTTCTGAGTCTTAGTACATTTGAAAATATGAACCAATAAAATTTGAAGTATTCTTTGAGACCTCTCATATAATGTCACCTTTTTCCTCATGCTTCAGCAGAAACTCCAGCAGTTCTTTCCCATGTGAAGATCCAGGGATGGACTTTGAGGGGAATAAAGAGAAGCTGAGGTACTGGTCTCTGCTTTCTCATAATTTTGCTATTAGACCTGATGACAACCCATCTTTTTTGACAACCCTCTCTTTTACTGTTTATAGGCCAAATTTTGAGTTCATGGATGTCTTGAACTCAGTCAGTATTTAACAAAGATCAGAGCAAAGTGGCCTTTTCTTTCTTTTTAATTTATCTTTATTGCCTTCTGACAAGTTGTTCTTTGTGAAAAATCTCCCAGCTGTCCAATGGCACCCGTTCTCACTAGACCTACGTCTATCCAGATGTGTCCCTGGTGTTAAACTGTCATTTTTTTCTTGACAGTGAGCATTTTCAAGACAGCAACAGCAAATATACGTAGTCTCAGTGCCAGATGGCTTTTGCATACTGCCTAATTTCAATTCCATAAGGCTCAAATTGTAATTGTGCATTTCACATTCATTACTGCTTCCCTCTACATATAATGTATTTAAGTGGATTCTGACATAGGAATACATTTATGAGGTATGGTAAACTCTTTCATATAACTGACACCTCCATTTTATGGTCCGGAAATAATAATGCCATCTCCATGAAATATCTTCATCATTTGCTTAGAAATTCTGCTTAGTCAGGTATTTTGGGGACTTTGGTGTGCAATTAAGTCTCATATAATTAATGTTATTGTGATGCATTTGACTGAAATTCTCCTAGAAAATGAAAAAAAAAAAAAGTCACTGAGACATAATTGGATGAGATAGAATTTCCTCAGAACAGTTTTGTTGGAAACTCACCATGGTATGTGTGTACTTATTTAAAAAAAACCCTGTAAATTACTGACTTAGTAACTGAGATTTACTATTTGTGACAAAGAACAATCTCTTTCCAGGTAGCATGATATAAGACTGTACTTGCATGTATTTGTTTGAAACATACTTATTTTGGTCACAAAAACCCATTATTTTGATCATGGACAGATTGGTGACAAAGACAGATTGTTGTAAATGAGCATTTACGACAGTATCCTTTAGAATATGTTCAGGATTTGCAGATAAATCACATCTCAGATTATGTCACTGTCCCTTTATTGTGTTAAAATTAACTCCCCTCACAGGAAATATCCTGTTGCATATACTAAGTTGTGACTTTAATTAGGCATGAAAGAATAATAAATTAAACATATCTCTGTGCCCGATATCTGATAAGCATATAGCATGGACATTAATTAAAGTTTCAACAGTTTCGTTAAGAATTTATTGGTTCTGTTGATTAGGCAGACCTGGCAAAGGGGTATTAGGGATGGCAGTAGCCATCTCACCTCAGCACTATGCATATACTTCCAAGAGATTTTATAGATACACATTTATTGTATGTTCTATCTAGAAGTTAGACAAGTATTGACCATAATAACAAGGTAATATTAGTAAAGCAGACCTCATGTTTAGAGATGCTTACAAATAATAATAAATAGCATTCTAGTCTTTGTTATTTTTATTGCAATCAAAAATTAAAGAGGTGCATCATCAATCCACTGCTCTGGATATCATGTTCATTGAAAATAACTGCAAAGAATATTTCATATCTCTCTCCAAACACATCCTCCCAAAAAAACCTTAAAATATTATCAGTTACAATGTGGAGAGAAAGGATTCAAAACAAAAGTTTAAAGTGCTCTCACAAAATTCTCTTGATGGCAGTTCTGCAACTGAGAACTCTGCTCAAATATGTCAGCTATTTCAGCTGTTGTATAACTAGATCTTTGAAGCAGGTTTTAGAATAGTTAAAAATATCTATATTTAAACAAGTACATTTCAATTCAGTGTTACAAATTAGCAGTCTAGTGAAACATGCTTGTAATTAAATGTTCATGTTTATTTTCAATTCATATTTACACATTTTTACAACACATACATCTGAATTCTTGCTTTTGTATATGTTTATATCTATACAGAGAAGATATTAAATTTCAGAGAAACAAAACTAAAATAAGATCATAATTTTCAAAATAAGAACTCTGCATCTAAGAGAAAATGGAGATGAAGTGTGTTCTGAATTGCTGTGGACTGAAATATCGAAATTAAATAACTCAGTATTTCTTGGAAGAAGAGCTGCATTGTGAAAAAAAAAAGTTGCTTCTCTCAGAGTTCCCTAAATGAGGAAAACTGTTAATGACTGAATCATGCATTCAATCCACCTGAAAAAAATTCTGACCAATTTAGTCTTTTGTGGCACTGAACAATTGCTATGGAAACTTGGGTTTCCTTTTCATTATTTTGCACTATTCACACAAATACAACATGATTTCAGCAATTAGGACATTGGAACAAATGTTTTTTCTAGTACTGGACTGGCTAATTTAAAAGATAAGTATGCCACTATATTAAACAATGATTTTCTGGTGGTCTAAAGAATGTGAAATCTTTATCAGATTAACTCTAGCTGAAAGTTAAAGATTATAAGTGCAGCTATCACATATATTTGCTTTTTTCCTAAAAAAAAGAACTGGGAATGATATAAGAATATTTCGGATGTCTTTTACCTGAAGTTTGGTATTTTTTTTTAAAGAATATATATTTAATTAGGCCTTGACAGATCAGCAGTAGTGAAAATGTCCTTGTATTACCAACACTGATTTGATCACAAATTCAAAACACAGCCCCATAATAGCTACTGTGAATAAAACTATTTCTGTTTCACCCAAAACCAGCACAAGTACAGAACAAAAGATTTAGAACTAAAGGTGCTTTTGCAAAGTTTGCTGGGTTATTTAATGTTTGTTTAAGTTACAATATAGGAAGCAAATTGGTAAGAACATTGTAGTTATATCTTTCTAAGACTGCAGTGAAAAAGCGTCAGAGAACCAGTGTTAGAGGTGGAAGTTGCACAGGGTCTGGCTGGCAGGCTGGCATTGAGGTAACTTTCCCCATAGCAGCTCTCATGAGTGCTGTGCTTTGTGCGGGTAGCTGGAATGGCGTTGGTAACACCAACAATGTTTTGGCCACTGTTGAGAGCTGCTCCCACAGCATCAGCGCTGTCTCCCCAACATTCCCATAAGCCCAAAAGCCAGCAGTCTGGGAGTGGGCAAAATGCTGGGAGGGGACAGAGCCTGGATAGCTGACTCCAGAGATATTGCATACCACAGAGCATTGTGCTCAGGAGTAAAAGCTCAGTGAAAAGAGGAGACAGAGGCAGCATTTGTTATTAAGGCTTTTGTCTTAGCAAGAGATTGCTAAGCACACTGAGGCCCTACTTACCAAGAGATTGCTGAACAATGACTACTGATGGGAAGTAGAAAACAAATCTTTTTGCTTTCACATTGTGCTTTCACATTTGGCCTTTTCTTTTTCTTTACTAAACTGCCTTTATCTCAACCCATTTTTTTCTTATTTTCTCCATCTGAGTTGAGCGATTGAGGGAGCAGCTGGGTGGGTACCCAGAAGCCAGCCATGACATTGAAGTTATAATACAAACTGGAATGATTTCTTAATCTTTTACATTGTTTCATACTTTTAAAAGCCATCAGATGAAGAATGGATGACACTGAATCCTGCTTCAAAGCACCTGAACATGACTGAAAAAGTAATATATTTTATTTTAGTATTTTGAGATAATACTGCCTTTCTTGGAGATGGCAGAGAAGAAAAATTAAAGAGATTTTTAGTTCTAAACTTTGTGTTTTATAATTTTCCCACGTAGACTCTTGATACAAAAGTCCAAAAAATTAAGGCACTGTAAGTCATATATTTACCATGCATTCTATTTCAAAGCTTAATTGAGTTGCTGGTGTGAGGCACTGAGAGTTTCAGAACTTCATTTCACTTCAAAGTAATATTTTAATTTTTTTTTTATATTCTCATGAAGATTTTCAAAGTTCTATTAAAGGTATTCATTTTAATGTGCTTTTTAAGGATACATTTTAAAACAATAACACACATTCACTGCTCTTGAATACATCTTTGGGGACATTTTAAAAATATCTAATTATTTTTCTGTCTGAGAGCAAGATGTTTTTTGTATTTCAGTATTATATAAACATTATTTTTCTACCTGTGTTGTAGGCTCTGAGATAATTAGCCAATATTTTACAAAACTAGGAAAGAAATCAAATGACAGTTTTAATGTATGTTATAGTCAATGGGAAGGTTGCCTTCTGATTTCAATGTGGTTTGCAGTCTTGAGTTTCAAAGGTATTTTCACATTTAGTGAATAAACTTTTAAAGGAAAAGTTTGTGATTTCAGAGACTTTCAGGTCATTAAGAGTATTGAACTATGTTCTTATTCTGAGAGTATTTATGGGGAATCGCTTCCATTGACCCAAGTTAGGAGTCTAAACTTAGGTCTTGTCTGAAACTGACACATGCTATCCTTTCCTTTTGTAAGAGAGTTTTCTGCTGGGTAAATATCCTTCAGGGATTAATTCTCTGTGGCATCAGGGAGGAATCAGTATCATCAAAAGGAAAAGGATTGTCGGCATGTATAAGTGGGATGATGGCAATGCTGAAGTAAATAGGCATAAACTGGCACTGAACAGCACTAACAGAGACCTGATCTCACAGCCTATTTTTACATTTCTAAATTTATAAATGGCTCTGGTTTTTGCCCCTCTGGGCCCTGACTATAAAATATGTATGTATAAGTTATATATATAAGAAGATAGAGCAGATTGAGATACCAAAGGCAAGTTGGTGAACTACTTTGAAATATATAGTTTCACTAGAGCTAAGACTTTTGCCAAAGTCCATTTTCCCCAGCTGAGTAAAATAAAGAACAAAGGCACAATGCATTTTAAACTTCATATGTAGGAACTGAAATTGAACATTAAGTTATAGAACGCACTATTTCTGGCAGAGATCCTTTCTCTTAATGGAGAAGTAATACATTTTTTTTAATGCATTTTCCCAAGAAAATAACATTCAAGAAATTCCATCATGAATAAAATATGTTAAAACTCATTCTTATTAGCTGTCAGATTTATTTATCTAAATGAAGTACAGTGGAAGGTGGTTGCCATAGCTACAGCAGAGCTCTGGAAAAATTTTGGTTTTTTCGTAATTGTTGCATATTTGTATATAAACAACCTAAGAATATCTTACATTTTTACTGTGAAACTTTAAAGCAACAAGAAAAACTTTGAATTTGAACCTCCTGCTGACAGAAGAGTAGTCTATAAAAGGAAACATGATAAATGAAAACTTGTCACTATAGAAAGTTGTTTATAGCTGTCTGCATGAAACCATTCTTCTTTGCAATATATTGATTAAATACCTTGCAGTATATTTACTTATGAAATATTTATGATCATATCAGACTTTGGAAAGATGAGATACCTATATTTTTTTTTCCTAGGAAAATGACATCAAATCTTATATTCTCTGAATTTCAGAGGATTAAATGGGTAGAAAGAGCAACCCCTCTTCAAAGCTTACTGTGACATATGGCATCTGACTTTTATCTAGTTAATGTCACCATTGCCCATTTGTTTAGCAGAATAACGCTACTAGAAATGCATTTTCAATTTGTTCAATTTTATATTTTTTCTTACAATTGAAAGCAAACTTTAAAATAGGTTCATCATAAAAATGGCAAACACAGTATTGAATTCTAATACATTACTTTATATCATATTTTGCGATATCATTATTCTTGTACACATCAAGTAGCCAAGGAGATCAGTACAGTTATGCTCATTAACAAAAGAGTGAACCCACACATATTAGTATTAAGGTCAGTACTCATTTCTCAGGATTAATAGTTAATGATCTAACTTCATAACTTGGCATGGCATTGAATATCAAAATTTAATCTCCTCTCTATCTTTGGAGTACAAGGAGTTCATTGTTCCAACTGCCTTCCAGTGCCTGCAATAACTTCCCATACATCCTCTCTTTGGGCCACAGTCTACCACAAAATTCTCCCACTTTATGACTTTAGTGAATATTTTCCCAGAGTAATGATGTCAGGATTTGGTCCATATTGATCTGTGTGAACTGAAAAACTGCTGGTGATGCACAGTCACATTTAAATATTGCTATTTCCTAATCAACCTAGCAAAAGTGAAATCTGGCTCTGGCTTTATGCACTCACACAAACACAACCTTAAATGAGACCCTGCTTTCTAGAGTTTAAAATACTCAATTATAATCAATTTGGAAATTGGCAGACTTTCAAAAGTTGTTTGCTGTTGTATTAAACAGAGCAAAACTTTTTCTTCTTTGTATTCAGGAAGAGACTTATTTAATAGTGATGGCAAACTCCTGATTCTTGCTTATTTCTGTCTCACAGAACATCTGAACACTACCAAAAATAACATATGACTTGAAAGGATTTTATTATCTAATTTTTTATAAATTTTGACATGTACTGCACTACGTTAAAATATAGGTTTTATTGTAATAGAAATTTTATACATACGTACTACCAGGGTATAAAATTTGTTTTTAAGGAAGTAAGAGTCTTTATTTCCTACCTACTGATTTTGATCTTATTGAAGAAAATTCTCTCATTATTTTATTTGCTCATGGATTTAATCATTCATGAACTGGCAGTGCAGTTTAAACAAATTGAAATGAGATGTTTAAACACATCTGTCTCAGCTGATAATTCATAGTATTTCAGAATCTGGATGATTTGCTCTTTAATAGATCTTTTCTCTTCATGAATTCTATATTTATGACACAAATCTGATTTCATAGCACTCAAGAATAATGAGGTTGGTCAGAAATCATTTTTAAATGTAGATGACTTTTTACTTTTTAACAATGTTTTTGAGTTAATCTTACTGTTTCATACAGTTATCAAAGCAACAGCTAAAAATTATGTCAAAGGACACAAAACTATGTAAACTCAGCTTCACTAATAGGCCTACATAGACTCATTTTAGGATACATATTGCTCTTCTAATAGAGTTCATTGTTCAGCACATAGCAAAACTAAATTTACAACAAATAATATTTTCCTTCTTCTTAGGATGTGAAATTGAGTTTATGAGTACTGTGTTCTTGTATTCCCAGTCAAGACATCTCTGTGTTATATATTTTCTATTACCTTTCTAGCCTTATTTTGTCATTTTGATTAAGTCCTTTTCTGCCTTGAAGTACAGCAATGACAGAAGTTTCAGTAAAAAAAAAAAAATCGTTATTTGACTTCTTTAGAAAGAGAAGCAAAACAACTCTCTTCCAAAGTAATGTTTCACCATTTTTACTGGCAATTATTTGTCTTTTGAACTCTGTGGCCATATTCTCCTCATTCAGGGCTGTATCACTTTTGTGATTAATTATATTTTTCCTTAGTTACAAGGTATTAGATCACAGCTCCATTCTGAATTCTCAGATATATAAACCTTGAACTTTACACTTTTACAATCTAGTTCATTCCTATTGTTGCAGCTTCCAAGATAACTTACCTCATCTTGCTATGTATAGATGATTCAAAATTCATGTCATAAATACCCTTCATTGTACTTTCGTAGTTTGATCATCATTGACATTTTCAAAATGTTTCCAGAATTGATTCTTTATGACACCAGTTGCAAACATCTGTCATGGTTTAACCCCAGCTGTTAACTAAATACCATGCAGCTGCTCAGTCCTTTCCCCTATGAATGAGTTGGGAGGAGAATAAGGGAAGAAAAAAGATGGAACTAGTGGGTTAATATAAGAACAGTTTAATAATGCAAACAAAATTAATAAAAATTAATCATAATAATAAGAGGGAAATAAATCCCAAGAGAAACAAGTGATGTGCAATTTGTAATCACCTGCTGACTTCCTCCCACTTCTCAGTAACTCCTCTCACTTTATATACCAAGCATGATGTTCTGTGGAACATCCCTTTGGCCGGTTCAGCTCAGCTCTCCTGGCTGTGCTCCCTCCCAGCTTCTTGTGCCCCTGCTCACTGGCAGAGCATGAAAAACTGGAAAGTCATGGACTTAGGGTAAGCACCACTTAGCAACAGCCAAAACATCTGTGTGTTATCAACTTTATTCTCATACTGAATACAAAAAACAGCACTGTACCAGCTACAGAGAAGAAAATAAGCTCTATCCCAGTCAAAATCAGGACAACATCCAGCCCATAACTTCTCCTTTTCAAGATCTGCAATGAAGTCAATGCAGTAGGTCCTTTAATTATCCTTAATTCTTGAATTAGGTTATATTTTCAGTATCTTCACATTCAGGCATAGAAGTCATGTAACCTAATTATTTTATTAATATTCTGATAGCAGCTTTCTGACACATCACTTTTTAAGGAGTATAAGTAGAAAAAGGAAGTAATGCTCTGGTCCGATGTACATCACAGACTATCCTGAATTGGAAGGGGCCTACAAGGCTGCACAGGACAGCCCTAAGAATTACACCGTGTGCTTGAGAGCGTTGTCCAGCACTTTAAGTCTGGCAGGCTTGGTGCCATAACCTCTGTCCTGGGAAGACAGTTCCAGCACTCTGAAAAAGACCAGGTCGCATATGTTTGTGTCTTATATAAATTTTTAATATATTTTATTTTTCTCAGTAGTATTGCTTGTTAAACATGTCTTTTGCCTGAAATCACTGTGGTTTTACTTTTTACCCTTTGTTCCTATTAAGGCTCAGATTCTACGTGAAATATCATGAGCATTTTAATATATTACCACAAATCAGCTAAGCTATTTAAACTGGATACCTGCATACAAGGTAACTTTAGTTTAGTTAAGGAAATGTAGATAAGTAAAGCCAGTTCTATTTGAGTTTTTCATGGCATTAGGGACATTTCAGTGGAATTCACCAGTTGTTTCTGATGAATTTTTTCTACTAAGGCTTTCCTGTAGACTGAATGAAATAAGCGTGTAGGAACCATTCCTGGAGTATTTTAGCAGTACTTTCCCATGCACCATAATGAATGAATCCCAAATTATCAGGTTTATGTGAGTTTCCGAAGCATTACACACCCAGATGCAGTATTTCTAGTGATGATATACCAGTACTGTAATGAAACTTTGACCCCTTAGTCCTTTCTGATAGTTTTTCTTTTCAAACCAACTACTAACAGAAATTCTAGGATTCATCTGTACCTCATTGTACTGCTTCCTTATAACCTACTAATCAGGGACTATATGATGGGTTAATTCACTCCTTTTGTGTTTGAAAAAAATCTTCTCAAGGCATTGTATTTTTCTAACTGAAATCATTGCTTACCATGTTTTACTCTACCATGTTCTCTTCCAGGGAAAGACTACTGTAATGATTTCTTGAAAGAATCAAGCACCTTAATTTAAGTAATATTTTAGGAAAACATACATTTGGTGAATAAAAAGAGCAACATAATTCAGAAGTAAATGCATGATTAACAGATCATTTAGTTTCCAAGTTAACCTTTGTAAAGTTGGCACAGACTTGCACTTTCCAAACAGAGAGAACATTTCAATATGAAGCAGTATATTGACAAAATATCATTAAATATTTTACTACTTGAGCTGTTAATCAGATTCACGAAACCAAACCATCCTGGCATTGATAAGAAGGTAAAAATGTATTCAAGTGTATTTATTTGTGATCTTAGAAGTAAATTGTTATATATTTATAAAAGTGTTGGAGATTCATATTTAATTTCCAAAATCAAAAGAAAAAAAAAGAAGAAAGAAAAGAAAATCAGATTTCTATGTACTGAACAGATTTCTATGTCTATTTTTGAACTGAATATAGTTAAATTTTTCTCAAGTGAAAAACAGGTGCAGGAAGATCATCTACAATTACTATCATGCAATATGTATCCAAGAATAAATATCCAAGAGAGACCATCAAGCACAAAATATAGGAGTTGTGTGCTGTAAAAAGTCGCACAGAATAACATTAATCAGGAAATGGACTTTAAAATAAATGCATAAAAAAAAACCTCAAACAGAAAACAAAACAGCTTCACTTTCCTTTTCTGGATAAAAATATCCATGGTTATACTATAACAGAAAAGCAGTTTGCAAATCAGCTCTGTCTTAATTTCATTCTTCTGCAAAAGGATTGCCTTGGTTAATGTGGTGATGTGTTATGTTAGTCTCATTGACACCTTAGGCAATATTAGTAGAACCATATTCTTCAGCAAATTATTCCTTTTTCTAATTGACCTCACTATCACAACTTTTTGTATTAATATGTAAATTATTATTTCCTGTCTGAGTTTCAGGTTATTACTCTTGCTCTTATCACCCTTAGTAATTTTAAATAATTCCTCCCCATCTTCTTTGTTTCCACCTATTTAATTTTTATAGGCACTTATAACCTACTAACTAATCCATTCCTCCTCTTCTTCAGTTTTTCTTCCCATCCCTCTCTCTTCTCTACCACATCTCTGTAATTCATACTAATGTTTTTGTCGTGTTAATATCTTAATGTCCTAATACCAACTTAGCCAGTTTTTAAAAAGGAAATACAAGGGCAAAGAACAACACTTCAAAGACATTGCAATCATACCACATAGGATAACTTTAGATAGGAATTATTACTTTCAGAGAAGTTTTTAAAGAATGTCGATAATGGTTAAAACCAAACCTTGCTAATTCTTGCAGCCTCCCAGAAAGGGTGCAACAGTTTACTGTCAGGGAGCAGCATCTTCCCTGTCCATGAGGGAGCTGAGAGTCACACCAGCACAGTGAAGGGCAGGGCAGGGCAGTGCCCCCTCCTGTAAGGCATATTGTGCTCAAGGAAGGTGAGCAGAGCAGAGCAGGGCTGGTGACAGGAACAAGTCCTGCCAACAACCCAATGATCATAAGTAACGTGACAGAAAAGACCTGATGTCAACCCAAAAAGTCCAACCAACAAGCAAGAATGCAGGGGAACAAGCTGGCCAGAGGTCTATTTGCAGTGTGGCTCAAGCAAAACCCGTGGGAACGAGACTGAGTCCATGGGCAGGGATGTGGGTGCAGGTCCAGGTGAGGCTGTTCAGGGCCATTAGGGCCTGTCAACATGCTCATTGTTTGTACTTGACAATACCTGGTAGTTTAAAAAAAAGGCCTTTTTCTTACCTTATATGCGTTTTTCCGACTTTTTCCTTGTGCTTAGGCTTTTGTGCTTTATTTCACTATGATTTCTTGTTTAGTATTTAAACATAAAAATCCAAAATTTTCCTGCTATAGTAAAAAAATACTTATGTATTGGAATATATTGTTTAGTGCCTTATAAACAGTCAGACAGAAAAATATGCTACTGCCAAATTACTCAAACTTGATTGTATGACCTCATCAACTAAGCCAGTAAATTAAGGATTTTTTTGATTTGTGTTAAAGAACTAACAATGAAGATTAATTCCATTATTTCTGATCTTGGGATTAGAAAGAATTTTCATAGAGATTGATATATTTTCCTCTTGTTGCCAGAGCATGGGGCTATCCTGATGGATCAGTAGCTAAGCCAGGGCTCAGCTGATGGAAGTTAACTTGTATTCCATCATGCCTTTAGTACCTGTCTGAAGGGCCTATAGATACCTAAGTTTCAATTTTACACAGGGAGAATGCTAATGGCATGATGACCTACTGCAGAAGAAAACAGCTCTCTGTGCTTTTCAAAGTATAACCCAGGGACAGGAGAGGGTTTTTTTGTATTTGAATATGTAGCTAAGCTTTATGAAATTTTGCTTTGAAGTATGGGGTTCTTAAATAATACTATGTGTGATGAACAACCTATAGGAAAGCACAGTTTACAGCCTTACTAGACACTGGGAAAAATGGTCCATCTTCTATATGCTTCTGTATTTAATGCCTTTTTTCTACTCCAATCAACTTAGTGTTTGTGTATTTGTAGACTTTTTAAAGGACTATTTGCAAATTTTCTTCATAAAAATTTGTCATTCAAGTTCCCTTAGAGGGAAGAGCTTTAATTGTGATCAGTCTCTAATGTTGTCAAGGTTAGTTACAGCTGGTTTTGGTTTTGCCATTTTATTTCATAAATAAGGCTTCACTTTTCTAACATTGTTCATTGACCTTTATTCTAAAGCTGAAACTTAAATAATGATAGTAGAGAATAAGCACTATAGCTGACATTCCACTGCGATTAATGGACACAATTCCCAAAACCACTACTACTGCTTCATTTTTAACAGAAGCACAAAATATGCAGGATTTTTAAATTTCTGTTCTGAATTTAGAAGTTAGCTGTTCAGAGAAAAACATTAATGCTAAGTTCTGCATGGAATAATTAGAATCAGAGTAATTGTTTGGGCAGGGACCACTGTAGTGGGGGCAGTACCGCTTGATTCTACTCAGAGTAAAAGAATCTAGGTCAGAACCTTTTTCTAACCTGTGCTAGTGCTACAGCCCTTCCAATTGAAAATATTTTATTCCATAGCTCCTCCTATCAAAAGTGCTCATTTCTTCTCTCCCACACAAACTTCTGTGAGCTGGTTAAACAAAACAAAAACTAGGTTTTTTTTCTATTTGGAGATCTCTGTGCTTGATTGACCTGTACTCCACTTTGAAGCACCGGGTACAAAAAATTTGATAGGAACATCTGATTAGCAACTGTCTTGGTCCTGCTAATGTAGATACTTCTTATAATATACACCCACAAAGACTAGACTTTCTGTTCAAAACCAACAGTATTCCACTAAGCAATTTTTTCATACGTTGACAGAAATAGAATTCATAAGCTGTACTGAGGTAGATATTATAAATTATCACTGTTGACTTTTTTTTTTTTTTTTTTTTAAGCTGGAAAGGAGTTACTATATCACGGCAAATTTTTTTCCACCTCTATTGGTAATACTAAAAACAATTATGAAAACTCACATTAAAGTATAAAATTTACAATGATAAATATCAAAAGACTTTACATTTATTGAATGTACACGGTCATAAGTTTCTCACTGATTTTTGTATAAGTTTGATTACTCAGGAAAGGTGATGATGTGGATTTGATGAACTTTATACTGTAATTATTTATTATTATTTTTGATAGTGTATAACCTTTTTGATAATATCACATACTATCTCCACCATAATAATTAATGTTTAGTCATAGTTTGGTTTTCTCTCATTTTTCATTACAAATATAAACTAACCCTCCTTTCTGACTTCTGTCATGTCATATGTTGTTCAAAGTTCAAAAGGTATTTGCGGTTACCTGAAAGAGGTGAACTGATGGACTGCTTATTAAGAAAGAAGTTTTTTGAAATACTAATTTTCAGGTCAGTTATATCTATTAGCATCTCCATCAAAATCCTGTTAATTTTTCAGTACTTTGAGGCATTTTGTGAACAAGAGCTAAGTCTGTGACTTCAGAGAAGGCAAGGCAGCAGCTTCCTTCGAGTTTTGTCTGTGCATTGCAAAGAGAGGAGAGAACTGATCAATGGGAGTAGAGGGTGGGCTCAAAGGACATCTCTGTTTCATCACCAGATGTTTGTTTAGCCATCTAAATTCACCATCCTTGCCATGTCTTCTTTTGTGTTTTCAAACTGGTATTAGGAACGCCTGCCTAAATATATAATGCTGTTCTCAATTTCCCAGTCCAAAATTTCTTGATGCCAATTGATTTTTCTTTCATTTACTTCACTAGATGCTTCACTATAGGTTACATATTTCCAAAACCTATCTAGCTATGATAAACAAGGTATGTGAGATGTAATTGAAAAGGAACTGTGGACACCTACAGCTGTAGTAAAAGACATCTGTCATTTTCTTTCTCTCTCTCTCTCTCTCTTACAATAGGCATTGCACCACATTAAGCACAGGCTCTACATCTGGGTGACAAAGCCAGGCATTTCACAGGAGGTGCTGAGAATCTCTGAAGTAATCTGTTATCCAGGGAAGAACACTAAAAATGGGAACAACAGAGAAAGATTGACCCTGGTGATACTCTGATACCTGTTAAATTCTGAAATTTTAAAAGTATTATAAGAATTTGTAAAGAGATGGGTGGTAGCCCTTAGAAGAGTCTCTTTCAATGTGCAATAATATTTTGATAATTTATGATAAGACATGCCAATATATAATCTAGGGGAGCTTATTACTTGTGCATTTTGTTCTGGTTTTGGTACAAGGTTTTTCTATCCGGAATTTTAGAAAACAACACTCTGAAATGTCAGAAAGCAAATCTCATTAGTACTAAGGTTGCAAGAATTCCTCCTGTGAGAAATGTGCTTCCTGATTTTGTGTTAATTACTTGTATGAGGACAAAAGAAACAGATGTTTATTTGTGTTTATACCATGCAATAATAACTCCTTGATTCCAAAAGAGACCAATGCCTGATGTAAAAAACATTTTTAATTTTCTTAGTGAGTAGATCTATGCTGAAAAACTCATACATTAAAAGCCCAGTATTGAAAGCAATGAATATGTAATTTTGGGTATTGTAATCTTTAAACATCATAGAATAGTCTGTCCTAGTACATATGAAATGATCAAATTTTGGAATGTATAAGTTTTTGTTAAAATATATTCTGTAAAGGCCTTATATCTTTCCTGTTTATTGTCTGTAATTCTTGAAGTAATGAATCCTTCTTGACATATATGTACAATAATAAAGAGAAGAGCTGGAAGTGAAGGGGTCATGCACTAGTTATGAGGGCTTATTGAGAGAGCTTTAAACTAGATTTGAAGGGGATTGGGGACAGGATCAGGCTAGGCAGAGATAAGGTGTGGGAAGGGGAGACCTGTAGTAAAAGAAGGCTTACAAGGGAATAATTCAAGCAAGCACAAGCAGACAAATGCATAACCATAGGACAGGACTATGGGGCATCTCTTTGCATTCCCACTGGGATATTGATGAAATCAAATACAGCTATGAAGTGCCTGTACACCAGCATATGCAGTATGAGAAACAAACACAAGGAACTGGTTGATCTGTTTACACAGATGCATCCACAACAGCGGAGAGAGCTAGTGAACACCATAGCTCTGCCACTCATGATCATCTTTGAATGGTTGTAGTGATCAGGAGAGGTGTCTGGGGGCTGGAGGAAAGCAAACATCACCCTGGTCTTCAAATATGGCAAGAAGGAGGAACAAAGGAACTACTGGCCTGTCAGCATTACCTCTACCCTGGGAAAGGTGACGGAGTGCCTCTTTCTGGAGGCCATCTCTATCAACATGGATGACAAGAAGGTGATCAGGACTAGTCAGCATGCATTCAGTAAAGGTAAATCATGCTTTCCAACCTGATTGATTTAATTCTGTAATGAAATGACTACCTGGATGGGTAAGGGGAGAGCAGTGGATATTTTCTACCTCAACTTCAGCAAGTCTTTTGACACTGTCTCTCACAACATCCTCACAGGCAAACTCAGGAAGTGTGGACTGGATGAGTGGACAGAGGTGAACTGAGAACTGGCTGAATGGCAGATCCCAGAGCGTTGTAGCACAGGATTTAGTTGGTGGCCTGTCACTAGTGGTGGCCCCCAAGGTTCAATACTGGGCTCAATATTGTTGAATTTATTCATCAGTAAGTTGGATGAAGTGATGCCTTATTGAGACTACCTAAAAACAGAGGCTAGACAAAATTAAGAAAATAAAAAGAGGTTATATTTATTGAAGGCCCTTCAGATACATTAGGGCTGTCAAAGCCCCCAGGGGCTACGCCCAAAATGAACAACAGGGTCACAGGTTTTCATACATTCATAATTTTGGTCCATTTGCATATCAGGGGTTAATCCTCCAATTACAGCTTCAGGTAATGAAGTCATTTACCCCAAGTCTGCTCCCCCCCAACTCACTACTGTTTACATTTCTCAGGGCCTGAGACAGTAAGGTGTCCTTGGGCTTCAGGCCTAGAGAAGAATTGTTTTGTTTGACCAAAATGGGAAAACAGTAGCTAACACTGTATATGGAGTTTAGAATTGTACACCAAAGAATTACAGAATTACAAATATATGAAAAATATAAAAGCTAAAATCCTAAGGCATCAGAAGGAGAAGATGCCTCCTTGGCAAGTTTGCTGATGATACAAAACTGGGAGGAGTGGCTGATAGCCCAGAATGCTGTGCTGCTGTCCAGAAGGACCTCAACAGGCTGGAGAGATGGGCAGAGAAGAATAATCTGAAGTTAAACAAAGGCAAATGCAGGGTTCTGCACCTGGC
Source organism: Corvus moneduloides (assembly GCF_009650955.1). Taxonomy (NCBI): domain Eukaryota; kingdom Metazoa; phylum Chordata; class Aves; order Passeriformes; family Corvidae; genus Corvus; species Corvus moneduloides. Next base: position 136,109,638 of record NC_045476.1, on the reverse strand, counting down.
GAGGTATAACCCCTGGCACCAGTACAGGCTGGGGGCCAACCTGCCGAAAAGCAGATCATCAAAGAAGTACCTGGGAGTACTGGTGGACAACAAGCTGTCTGTGAGCCAGCAGTGTGTCCTTGTGGCCAAGAAGGCCAATGGTACCCTAGGGAGCATTAGGAAGAGCAGATGATCAAGGCAGGTGATCCTGCCCCTCTACTCAGACCTGGTGAGGCCACATCTGGAGTGCCTCACCAGGCATCTGGACTCCTCAGTTCAAGAGAGATATGGAGCTCCTGGAGCACATCCAGCAGAGGGCTATGAAGAGGATGAGGGGATGGGACCACCCCACTTATGAGGAAAGGCTGAGAGAGTAGGGCCTGTTTAGCCCTAAGAAGAGAAGACTTAGAGGACATCTTATCTATGTCTATCAGTATCTGAAGGGAGGCTTTCCAGAGGCTGGAGCCAGGCTGTTCTCAATGGTGCCAAACAAGAGGATGAGAGGCAGTGAGCAGAAACTGATGCACAGGAAGTTGCACCTAAAGATGTGGAAGAATTTCTTTACTCTCTGGGTGAGAAGACACTGGAACAGGATGCCCAGAGAGGCTATGGAGTCTACTTCACTGGAGATACTCAAGAACCACCTGGACAAAATCCTGTGCCATGTGCTCTAGGATGACTCTGCTTGAGCAGGGAGTTTGAAACAGATAACCCACCATGGTCCCTTTAAACCTTACCCTTCCATGATAAGGAGAGGCTAACCTCCCTTCTTGACTGCAAAAAATAATAGATTCAAGGATGCAATAAAGATGCTGTATACATATATATACATATATATATATATATATAAAATAAATTTAAACACTATTTAATATATATCTTAAAAATCATTTTTTATATTAACTTTGCTATAACATAAATATTCCTTTATTGTGAATTTTAGTGTTTTCAAATTAATTTACCAAGAAAATTCTCTTCAGACTGAAAAGAGTACAGAAAGGGTTTTGATTAAAATGACTGTGACTAAGCTGTTGCTGGTTTTACTTCATCAGTGTAACTAATGTATTATTTCTATAGCCTTTACAGCATCACTATGTCCTCTGTGTTGTTTTTGCCTAAAGCATATTTCCTCATTTGAGCTGACAGCATGATTTTATTTTCTGAATATTCAACACCATCAAAACTCCATACATAGTTTGTGATGTAAAATGTTAGTCATGTAATTTGTCTTCCACAATCATTATATAATCAGATTAAGAATACAACTTTTTTTTTTGTAAATGAATTAGCAAGTGAAATGTGAATCATAAAATATGTCATAAGAATCTAATTTTTTCTTGATTGCCTCTCCTATTTAACAATATTTTTTTAGGAACCTACAGTCTCCAGTTCTCCCCAGTTCTTTTTTCCTTTGCAATGATGACAGTGCTGAGAGTCCAAAAGTCATGTTGAAAGCCTTGGTCCTAGCTGAAGCATCCCCATGGTCTCTCTCAAAGGAAAGCCTTATGGTGCAGAGATAGCCTTTATGGAAGAGTGAGAATGAGATTTGCTTTGTTTCTCTTAACTTGCCAATTTTGTCCTTGCTATGATCTGAGGAAAAGTACAAAGAATGAAGCTGCAGTGATCATGCATTGCTGGAGTTCACAGACCTGAGGGATATTGGTCAAGTGAAGAGTAAACTCAGCAACCTGACCTTTTGGAAAGCAAAGGAGTTAGTCAATAGGACACCCTGGGAAACTACACTCAGAAATAAGGGAGAAGAATAGAGCTGACAGATCTTTAAGGATACTTTCCACAGAGTCCAAGAGCTTTCAATTCTTAGGAATAATAAATAAGGAAAGGATGGAAAGAGGCTAGCATGGCTGAGTGGAGACTCATGAAAATAAAGGTGAAGAAGGAAGACATCCTAGGAAGATTATAGGAAGACTGCCCAGTTTTCTATGGATAGGGTCAGGATAGCCAAGGCATAGTTGTAGGTGAACTTGTCAAGGGACGCAAAGAATAATAAGGTCTTCTGCAGGTATGTCAGCCAGAAAAGAAAGGTCAAATTATGTGTAGCCCTCAATGAACATGACTGGCAGACTAGTAACAACTGATAAGAAGCAGGCTGAGATACTCAACAACTATTTTGCCTCAGTCTTCACTGGAAACATCTCTTCTTATACCTTTCAAGTGAATGGAAGAGAAGATCAGGTTTTTGACCACATGCGGAACCTGAAAGTACAGAAGTCAGTGGGACCCAATGAGATGCATCCCAAAGTCCTGGGAGAATTGGCAGATGTAGTTATCAAGCCACTCTCCATGATATTTGAAAAGTCATGACAGTCAGCTGAAGTCCTGAAGGGAAATATTTCACCCATTTTGTAAAGGGTATAAAGGAGGACCCTGGGACCAAATCCTCCTAGAAGCTATGCTAAGGCACATGGAGGACAGGGATGTGATTTGGAATAGCCAGCATGGCTGCACCAAGGGCAAGCCCTGCCTCGCAAACATAGTGGCCTTCTGTGATGGAGTGACTATATCAGTGGCCATGGGAAGAGTCACAGGTGTCATCTGTCTGGATTTCTGCAAGGTGTTTGACACAGTCTCCCACAAACTCCTCTCTAAACTGGAGAAATAGGGACTTGATGAATTCCCTGTGTGGTGGATAAGGAACTGGCTGGATAACTGCATTCAGAAGGTAGTGGTCAACAAGTCCAGATGGAGATCTGTGATAAGTGGTGTCTCTCAGGGGTCTTTATTGGGGCCAGTTTAATATCTTCATCAATAACACAGATGAAGGGATTGAGGATACTCTCAGTAAATCTGCAGATAACTCCAAGCTGAGTGGCGCAGTTGACACAACTGAGAGCTGGATGTCCTCCAGTGGAACGTACACAAGGTCAAGAAGTGAGCCCATAGAAACCTCATGAGTTTCAACAATGCCAAGTACAAGGTCCTGCAAGTGGTTGGAAAAACCTCTGGTATGAGGGGATTGAGAGCAGCCCTCTCGAGAAAGACTTAGGGGTTCTGGTGGATTAAAAGCCAATATGAGTTGATGTGCTCTTCCAGCCCAGAAAGCCAACTGCATCCCGAGCTGCATCAAAAGAACTGTGGCCAGTAGGTTGAGGGAGATGACTTTGCCCCTCTACTCCAGTCTTGTGAGACCCCACTTGGAGTATTGTGTCCAGCTCTGGAGTCATCAGTGAGGGAAAGGCATGGAGGACCTCTGAGAGCAGGTCTAGGGGAGGGCCACAAAAATTATCAGAGAGCTGGATAATCTCTCCTATGAGGAAAGGCTGAGACATTTTTCAGCTGGGAGAAGAGAAAGCTCTGGGGAGACCCTGTTGCTTAAAGAGGACTTATAAGAAATTTGAGAACAGACTTTTTTGTAAGGCCTACCACAGAAGGATAAATGGTTTTGGTTTTAAGCTGAAAGACAGCAAATTTAGACTGGAAATAAGGAAGACATTTTTTACCATGAGGGTAAAACACTAGAATAGGTTGCCCAGAGAGGTGGTAGATTTCCCATCCCTGCAAATATTCAATGCCATGTTGGATGGAGCTCTGAGCAGCCTGATCTAGTTGAAGATGCCCCTGCCTAGGGCAGGGGTGATTAGACTAGATGACCTTTAAAGGTGTCTTCCAACTCAAACCATGTATGATTCTAAGCACCATCCTTGTGAGCTACTGTTTAAGTTTCTACATTCACAATCACTACAGAAGGGATGAACATATTTTATATATGAAGAAATAGATTATCTGTGTGTAAAAATATGTAATTCAAAAAATGTACCTTGCACTCAAAATTCAGTGAACAACAGATGCCTACAATTTAATTATTAAAATTTCTCTCTGAGATTTTTCTAATGTGTTTTGAACACCTCTGATCATCAAGGTCATTGTCTATTACCCATATGCTTGGAATTAACTTTTTAATCTGTCAGATGGGCACTTAGTTTTGAAAAAAAAATTTATAGAAAAACAATTTTCCATAAGACATTCTCATAAGATGAGAGAAGTCAAGAAAAATGTATGTCAAGCAATGCTGAGAATCACTAGGGGATGTTGCTTCTAGTCATTTTATATTTATATGAAAGCCACCATTCAAGCTGAAAACTGAAAATCTCTCTCTAGTAAGCTGCTTCAACACAGGTTAATAGAAAAAAATGCAAACAGTCTTTTCTGACAAATAGTTTTTTTGATAGAAATCAAACCTTTTTTTTTTCTTTTTATTATCTTAACATCTCCTTTCCTGTATGATCCCTAAAGGCATCTCACCAACAACAGATGTTATGAGGTAAAAGGCTGTATGCAAACTTTAAGGTCAGCAAAAGCCTGTCTGTTCTGACCTAGAAGGAAAAAAACCCCTAAATATGCAATAGTTTAAAAAGCTGCATTCAGAATGAAGTTTTTGAGTAAATGCTTTTTAATATATTTTAAAACAAGCACTCTTTAAGAGAAGTATATTTATTTCCCCAAAATTTCACTCCCTTTCAGTTTTTTTTCCTCCTGTGCATATTTTATTGTTTTCTTCTTTCCTCCATGTAAAAACACACAAATAATGAAATAATGAAATCAGTATACACTTGGGGTTTTTTCTGGTTAAGATAACTATATTTAAAACTTTTTCATTTTCTGAAAGTGTTCTATTTATAAACTGCTTAAGTCAACAGACATTGACTACAGAGTTGTTTCCAACTTTTAATGTGAGACAGCAAATTCCAATATTGGTATACCTTAACCATTGAGCGAAAGAAAGCCTACTGAGAGTTGATTTGCTTTGTTTATTTAATTATTACACTCTTGCTGAACACAATTTACAGCTCTCTAGAATTTCTGAGGAAAAAAACTTGAAAATTAATTCTCTAAAGTACTCACCCATACTTATTGTGAAACTGGTAATCTGGTTTTGGTAAAGGAAGAAATACTACTAACAATATGGCAGTACAAGACTAAGGAAATAAAAGCACATCTAAGACAATTCCCCAGAGAGACTATTTTTATGCTGAAGATTCAAGAAGATCCTGCAACGTTAGTAGGCAGTGGCTCTTCCTGTCACTTAGCTGGAAAAAATATAGTCCCAGGCATGCATGCATGTCTTTTCTTTCTGAAGTGGAACTTCTGTGGGGAAATTGCTTCTAGTGAATTCTATAGTATAGTTTTGTGCCATACAGGAAACAAAACAACTGTAGAAGTAATATTACCAAAATATGCCAGATTCATAGTGGGATAAAATGAATGGTAAATCTGGAAAATTTTTATTGTGTTTTATTTTTATATTTCTTTTTTGAGAGGAAAAACTTAGATTCTGTAAGGAAATAATAATATCTTCAGACTTTGCTTGTCAAAATGTATCTTGAAAATCCTATAGAGGCCACACACTGAAATCAATTTTGCTTTGATTCATACCATGTGTGCTACTAGTCACTTCTTACAGGCTGGGTGCTTAGCACTTAGCCTCCGGGATCAGCATTTTAAAAAATACAGCAATCTCTAGATAAAGGTACATCCTCATATATGAACATTGCCAAATCTTTTTGAAAATTTAGGTGCCCTAAAATCATGTTAATTGTTAAGGTAGAATGACTATTTCCACTGGGATGAGAAATGTCTCCTCAAAATAATTGTGTTGTCCCTCACACTAAAACCACTTGAAACAAAAATTTTTAAGTTACATGAGAAATAAATGAAACCACCATTTTGATAATGCAAAATAATCAACTCTGAAATATGGCATTTTTTCTGGACTCCTCTGAGTGTATCCTCAGAAGTATTCAGTCTTAAATCAGGTGCATTTCAATAGAAGTTGTTAGTCTCTTTGGAGGTGCTCAGCACCTTGAAGGATACGGCTTTTGAGAGATGTTTTAGATGTAAATTATTCTCTTCAGCCTATACTTTCCCAGCCCACACTTCTTTACATCCCTTCACTAAGTGACCTTACATGGTAATGACTGCTGGACTGCATAGACACCTACAATTTTAGAACGTAATCACAACATTTGCTTTAGTGACTCCCTGTTGCTTTCAACAATTTATGAACAATAGTTGATGATGGCTAAATAATTAGTGGAGCTGAAAAAAAAGAAATCTCTGAATAGGTTTCATATTGTTAGGAAAAGAAAAATGTCAAAAGACATAAAAAAGGGAGGAAATTTTCCTATTCTATTCAAATGCCAGTTTTACACTTCTTTGTGAGAGATGTCAGAAGGACGTTGGAAAATCATGATGTCCAACCTTTTTTCAACAGATATAGCAAGGGTTTTTTCTGCTCCTTGATCCCCAAGTCAAAATTACATCTATGCCTGTCTTGAGCTGAGTATTAGTCTGTCTTGAGGTGATTTTATGATTATGCTGTATTTCCCTATCGTCTGCCTTATGGCCAGAAATGGGTCCCTCATCTTTAAGCTGGGTCCAGGAGAGGGGAGAGAGAAGCTGGGGGAAATTCCTCGGCATGGTGTGAGCTCACCTCCGCCATGTTTCTCGGCTCTGCTTGCAGCGGGAGAGAGTACATTCCTGCTTTTAGCTAGCTTCTTTTTGTTAGCTGAGGCAAGAAGTTTCTCCAGGGCTACAATAGCCTTTCTCCAGTGACTTCTGTGGCTTCTTCTGAACTGTTCGGCTTAGCTATGATCCGAGGACCAGATCATTGGACATTGTGAACCAGCGGGGACCCCACATCCTGGCCTTGGACCTCAGGAGCCAACTACAGACAGAACTCTAAATCCACCAGCTTTCTCCACATCGAGAATGTTTATTATCTAACATTATTCTTTTTTTTCTCCCCTGTGCCCTGGGCACTTGGTTTGTTAAATAAACAGGTTTTTTCACTTTCATCCAAGAAATTCCTTTCTTATCAGTAGGGGAGGGAGTGCCAAAACCTGTGTTCTTTAGAGGAGACACTAATTCCAGAGCGTTTTCCTCCTAAACTTGTTTCAAACCAAGGCAAAGTTTGAATTAATTCTTGGTAGTTTTTGATTTTTACTTCAGTGTTTTCTGTTTTTTCCTTCTCTTGATGTTTCTTGAGAATACAACTGTTTTTAAGAGTTTAGACTGCAAGTATTTATCTTCTTTAAATCATATTAATTACTGTCAGATTAAAAAAATCCAGCACGGACATATATTTTGTAATCCTGTAATTCAAATTTATTTAAACTAAAATAATTTTAAGTGACCCATTAAAAGAAACATGAGTGATCTTTTTCCTTTCACACATGGAGTAGCTGAAGAACACATTTTATTATTTGGACTCCTGTGATGTGAATCACACACACACACACAAAAAAAGGGCCTAATCAGAACAGCTGATAACAGCCCTGTAGATACAAGAGACCTGGGTCTGTAATACACTTTAAAGAAATGTGAAATTACTCTTATACCACTGGACAATATACCCTGATTTTCATTAACACTGTGACCATTTCATGACAGATAGACAATAATAAAAGTGAGTATAAGTTAAAGTCACTTCCATTTGAAAGGCTTTTTTCTGTGAAAAAGCAGTATCGTAATATCTTTTTTCCCTCCATAAATTTAATTTACTTTGTCAGTCTGAGAGACAGAGTATTGGGCTAGATGACCAGCAGTCTGTCTTAGAAGGACATTTCTTATGAACTGAAACTAAGATCCATATTCCTCATCATATTGTCCAAAGGTGTCATGGTCTAACTCCAGCCAGCAGCCAAGTCCCCACACAGCCTCTCGCTCACCCCCCTACCAGCAGGATCAGGAACAGAATTGGAATGCTAAAAGCTGGAAAATGCATGGATTGAGAAAAAGACAGTTTACTAGGGAAAGCAAAAGCCATGCACATGCAGAGCAAGGAATTAATTCGCTGCTTCCCACAGGCAGGCAAGAGTTCAGCCATCTCCAGCAGAGCAGGGCCCCATCCCATGTAGCAGTCACTTGGGAAACAAATGCCATCACTGCAAACATTTCCCCCTTCCTCCTTCCCTCCACTTTATATACTGAGCATGATGCCGCATGGTTTGGAACATCCTTTTGGTTGGTTGGGGTCACCTGTCCCGGCTGTGTCTCCTCCCAACCTCCCATGCACCCCCAATGTCCTTGCGAGCATGGCAGTATGAACAGCAGAAAAGGCCTTGGCTCTGTGTAAGCCCTGCTCAGCAATAACAAAAACATCTCTATATTAACAGCCCTGTGTTGAGCCCAGATCAAAAACACAGCCCTATACCAGCCACTGTGAAGAAAATTAATTCTATCCCAGCCAAAACTAGCACAAAACATTATGAGGAGTCTTTGCTGGATAAAAGATGGTACATACTCAGAGAAAAGAAATGCGGTGTTTTAATTAACACTGTTAGCAAAATATTAGAAAGAAATCAGTATTGGAATTGAGAAAAATTAACTATGAAATATTTTTATGAATCATGCAAGGGACCAGATCATATAAGTGAGAATTTCTTAATGCTGGTTTTTTTGATAAAATGTACAAACCGAGATATGTTAAATTAAAATAAACTGGAAGTGAGAAAGATGTAAATATATATTTCTTTTGCAATGATGAAATATATGAAGAATAAAAAAGCTTACAGGGGAAGTTATTAATCCATATTTTAAATATAATTAGAATGACTCATTAAATGTTTTCAAAACATATGAATGAGAATAAATGGCCTGAAAAATATCTCCATTTAAATTAGGCTCAAAGCTTTCCTGGGGCCCTTTTCTTTTAGCAGATTTCATTGCTCTGTAAAAGACATAATTTCTAGAACAAAAATGAAGGAAAGTTATACACTGATCTTCAGTGCCTCCAAGGTTTGCACTTTTTCTCTCACTATAAATATCTTACTCACTTCTTCCTATGCTTCAATGTTTAATCTTACTTTCAAGTAATAAACACTTGTAGTGGTTTGGTTCAAAACACTCTTTACTGTTTACCTTCTGTGAGATAAGAACAGGAGGAACGCAAAGCAGGCACCAAACTTGAAAGAATATAAAGAAGTTTATTAACAGACCTAAAATAAGGAAAAAAAGAAAAGAGAAAAAAAAAAAAATCATACCACACCTTCAGAACTCTTCTCCTCCCCCCCACCTTTCTCCCTTCTCCCACTGACAATGTAAAAAGACAACCCTTGCGATGTTCAGTCTGTTTACCACTTCCATAATAACCTTGTTCAGTCCATTTAGGAAGAGGAGTCTCTCTTGCCCATGCTATGAAAACATTATCACAACGAGACAGCCGCCCAGGTTGGTTCTCTGCTCGCATGTGAGTACCTTCCCCCGACTTGCAGCTTTTCCCACAACTGCTTTCGAGGGTCCACTCTTGAATTACTGGGGTGCAATTTTAAGGTTGAGCCATTCAGAAACAAAATTTCTCTTCACCCATCTCTGGGAGCATCTTCATCTCTAAGAACAGAGGCCCTCCTCCTTCCCTGGGAGCAAAGGGTCCTCCTTATCTTCATCTCTAGGACTATCTCTGGGAGCATCTCTAGGAACTGTGGTTTTCTCCTTTTCCATTTGGAGCAAAAGTCCTCATCGCTTCCATCTCCCCCTGTTCAAACTTCTCATGAAATTACAGCTGCTTCAGCATCTGCCTATCTCAGCACAGGTGCTTTTGCTCTCAAGTACAAGTTGAACGCTCCACCCCCCATGCCTTCATGAAATTACAACAGGTACTCTGATACATCATAGCTTTACAACAGAATTTCAGCTTTAAGCATCTCCTCTTTCTTCTCCCTCAGGTTTTCAGCTCTTCACAGCACTAAAAGGGTTAATCTCACCCAGGCCCTGCAGCTGGAATTTCACTTATCGCTGTTGGTCACATGATCTCTGCCAGACAGGGGTGGGCAGCTTCAGCTGAATCTTGGCCGCACTGGAGAGGGGGAGCCGGGCTGCTCCGGCTGCACAGAGCCGGGCTGTGGGGGGCTTCTGCGGGTGGAACAGGGCCCATCGGCTCCAGGATGGCCGTGGCCCGGCCCGGCCTGGCCCGAACAGGGCCTGGGCCGGGCCCACTGGCCCCTGCACGGGGCCTGCAGCCACCTGTCCCAGCACTGGAAACAAGACAGGGCTTTGCCCGGGCTTTCTCTATTCTCAAGTGTGGATCACAGAGGCGGTCACAATTTTAAGTGGCTTAAAGAATTGTCCATATTCAACCTGGCCAGCTGATAGGTTCTATCAGGTCACAGAGGAAGCTGTAAGCACTCCTTTGCAAGAACATCACTGCCAGGACTATGCTTGCTAACCCATGACAACACCACCATGCTACTTGCTACTACTTGTCTCCCCCAGTTAAGACCCTTTTCTTGCTTCTCCAAACTTACATAACTTTGCCTATCACATAAAAGGACATGGGTGAGATAGCATGAGGATAAGTAGAAGAGAAAAGTAATTCCCTAGAATTGCAAGTTTAGAAATTGTGCCATCCTCTACTGCCGAAAATATACCATGGTTACCTCCCAAATTAAGCTCTTAGTAGATTTCCTAGAACAAATTCTCTAAATTTCACAAGAATTCTTTTCCTTCAAGTAACTGTTATTTTTCAAAGATTGAGAGAGTTGCAACTCCTTTTCATCTACTTTAGTCATAGCAGCAAAAAATACTTCATTATACAGAAAGCTGTCTGAAAAAGATGGTGTGCTTTCAGTATATTCACCAAAGAAGTTGTTGGAAATCAACTTTATTCTAGAAATATAACAACACATCCAAAATTCCCCCTTTTTTTTTTTTTTTTTTCTTTGCTTACACTAAGGAGAAGTCTTTTCTTTGACATCTGGAACTAATGCTCAAATTTCCCAGAATTTAAACTTCCCATATTTACAGGAGATACCAACTATCCACAATGAAGTCATCTACTTATAAGCTAACTAAACTTTGTTTAAGAGAGGAGCAAAACTATGTTTTCCATTAATGTTGATAACTTCTTCTTCTAGTTATAAATGTCAACATCCACTCACTGCTGAAATACCTATTTGAGGTGCATGTTTGCACTGACATTCTGACCAGAGGCTTATTACTTATGAAGAAATACATCTAAAATTTGTTTTCATTGAAAATAGGTACAGATACCCACTGAAATATCTAAATTCAGGAAAAGTTATTTTAAAAGCTAAATTAGCCCAAAAGCCTGTATTTGTACTCTAAGTCTCTCAAGTCACCAGGGATAATCTAAAGAGCCTATTCTGATTTGAGAAATAAACTATCTTCCACCAGCTACACAGCAGATGCAGTTCCTATTTATACTTGCTTCTTGTGTAGCTTACCTTGTTATATTTTTACTATATTTGTCATCAGCGGTAGTTACTCTCAGATACATAATGCTCTCTTCACCTGTGTAAATTCAATGTCAGCTTGAGGTCAAGTAGATGCAAACAAATATGTGTCAGAAGCGTAACTGCACTCTGCAACTACATTGAAAATTTCTCTTGAGTTCTGGGACAGAGTCTGACAAATCATATTTAAAAGAAGATAGCTCCAAGCTCAGAAGTTTGTTCATCAATTTAGTTTCAGTTTTCAAGGTAGACAGGATACTATTCCTGAAATACCTATGAGGAAACTAGACCTGGATAGTTATTTTGAATTAATGTGATTTAGCAATTGCCTCTTCAAAACATCACTTAGAGTATCTGCCCATTCATCTAAAGTCTGTTTAATGCAGAAAACAAAATAAAGAAGGACTTAGACAAACATTTTGAAACTCAGCCTAATTTCAGGCCTGTATTTAGATTCTTAGCCATGTGGGACAAACTGTTAGAAAACCTGATCGTTCTGTTTCTCAGGAAAATCAGCATGATTTGGAGATAACGGTCTGTCTAAAATATTTTGGCCAATTTTCAACTGTCTTCAGTATTCCATATTTGTCAGTTTTGTACTTTCAATTGCTATTAAAGACAAGATTTTATGAGAGGGATGAAAATTCTATTTTATTTAGTGCTTTTTTCCCCCCATTGACTCTGCAAAATAGTACTCTTAAAATTGTTGTTGTAGTTATTGTCGTCATCAAGTTAGGAGTTTCTTTTGTATTTTTATGTTGCTCTTTTTATTGTCTGTGAACATGTATTAGGAGATTAAACAAAATAAATAAAACACTATATCATATCTTGTCTCTTCTTATCAAGCAACCATTTTCTAAAGAGACAGTATTTCATCACAGAAGCCCAGCATTTTATTTGGAAAATACAACCTCCTGCCAACTGCAATTTCTTCTGGGAGTGAAGTATCTAATTTCCCTTGGCAGATTTCTAAGAAAATATTTCAAAAGAGTGTTTGCTGATCTTGCAGCATAACTATTTTATTTATATTTATGACTCTTAACAGAGTACAAACTCTTATCTCTCATCAATGATTATTATACCTATTTCCTCTATCACACCTTTATTTGTCCATTTGCTGGGGTTTTTTAAGGTGTCTATTTTTTTCACCCATAAGAAAACAGTCCTGAGATACCTTAACTATTCTAAATGCTATGATCACCCAAAAAATACTGAAAGTCAAGCAGAAAAATCACTTCCATTACAAGAAAAATAGTTTGGTTTATTTCTTACTCAAGTTCACTGTCCTACAGTGAAAGCCGTCTATTAGAAACAAAAGACCCCAAGCTAATAGTTTTCCTATGAATTCACAGGCTGAAATAAGTGCTAAATAGAAGACCTGAATTTTATCTGTCTTGCTATATGCCAATCTGAAAATTGCCCTCTCTTGTTTGTTTCTTTTCTTCTGTTATCTGATGATACCTACTCAGTTTTTCTGGCCTTTCGACATACTCCATAGAAAGATTCAATAACATTTCATCACGTAACAAAAGACTAGAATGAACATTAGCACTGTGCGCTATATACTCTAGAAAAATTTCAATTGCTTTAGATTTTAATTTTCTGTTGATTAGGATATGATACTTATCCTTTTTTTTTCATTTTAAAAGAAAAGAAGCACAGTTATTTGATATAATTATATAATACTCAAGACTTGATTTTTTAACAATACTTCAAACTCAAGATTAATATTAGACTCTACAGATAAATGAGGAATTGTAGGATTGACTCAAGTTTTACATTTTAAACGCTAAAATTGAAATGATCCCTCTGAAGGATTTGATTTTCATCTTCCTGACTCTAAGCATCATTACAAGTGGCTGCTATAACAATAAAAACTCTTAGGGTTTTTTTGTCTTCGTATTTCCTTTAGTCAACTTCATACTAAAACTTTTCAAGATGGTTAAAAAAAACTTAAAATAAATTGCTCTGTGAGTGAGAAAGTACATGAATAAGTAGTAATATGCAAGATATGCAAGTAGTAATATGCAAAGAACTGGTGCCATTACTTAGGAGTAAACTGAAAAAATTTTCTAATTGCTTCCAAAATAATCTACATATCTAGGGGTAAGACAGTGCTTTATGTACCAATGTATGCATACATTTATCCAAAAACAAGACAATTTAACATGCTGGAAACATTTTACAGAATTGTTTCAGCATCTAAGAAACAAGACTCCCCGCTCAATGAATTAGTAAACAGGTTTTCAGAAAATAGAATTGAAAATCTCACTAACCAAAAGGATTGGGTACTTAATTTTTCAAGGTTAATAAGTGTAATACCTACAACCCGAAGAATGTGAAGAAATGGTATTGTGGCTCCTCTTAGGCTTTTCAACAAAAACTGTTCTTGGTCACAAGTAGAGTATTAGAGAGGTGCACCAGAAGAATCAGGAGCAGTGCTTCTCACAGTAAAAGTAACAGCAGGCAGGCAAATAGTGATACATAAATTTGTTCTTTCAATAGAGAAAATTAAAATACTATTCCAGTCACGGATTTCTTTCCTGAGTGTAACATCTTACCAGATCCAAGTTACACATTTTTGAATATATCCAGAGAAATCTCAGACTGAAATATATTTACCTAGTTTTATCATTATGTTTATTAGTTCAGTGAATTAAATATGGAAACGTTAAATACAGTATCTGGTAGCTCACTTGCCTAATCAGGGAAGTTTCTAATTACATAACTAGCAAAAAAACTTTGCTTTGCAGGAACATATTTGACCAGTTCTGTGGCATCTTTAAGACTTAAATATATGACAGTGAATTAAAGAACAAAATAACAGAATCTTTTGCATTTGTATTTCATCACATCAGTGTTTCAGTGAGGCAGTGATTCCATAATGTCAACTTATAATTTTAGTCCTTAAACTTTAATTACTTTAGAAAAATTTCAAAATATAATATAAAACTTTCAAACATGGAAGTTGATAAATTTTAGTGAACCACTATCGCAGATTCATCACCACGGTTTAAAAGATTTCCTCTATTAAGACACAAAAGCATAAGCAAGTAAGAAATTTAACTCCATTGAGATTAAAGATTTGTTAAAATATTGTCACATGAAGAAACAACTGTTAACAACTTATAGCTGATAGCTGATAACTGTTAACAACTGATAATTTTAAATGATAGAAACTTTGGATTACTACTTTTGTTCATCAAAGTAGTATACCAAAATGCTGGGAAAAAAAAAAAATTGCCCTTTTTCTGCCATGCAATAAAAAAAAAAAAAATCAAAGAAAAAGTAATTTTTTTCAAGTATTTGCAGGATGCTTGCATGTATATCTTATTTTTTTATTATTTATTGAATTTTACATATAGCCTAAGTTAAATAATTCCAGGGTAAATTTATATGAAAACATGGTCTAGAAAATGCAAGAGATGTAGAGGACCTTGCAAACTGGTTATTATACAAAGGGAAAGAATTAAAAAAAAAAGCAGAACATGGGAGCCGATGGCCAGCATAAAATTCTGAAGAGGACTTTTGGTTTTCACTTTTTTTTACAAGCCAATCTGCCTGAGAATGTCTAATCCACAGGCTGCCAAAAAATGGACTGTTGTGGTTTTTAACCCAGATAGAAATTAACTACCACTCTGCCACTTGCTCAGTCTCCCCGTCTTCCTCCTCACCACGGTGTAATGGGGAGGAGAATCTGAGTAAAACTTGTGTATTGAGATAAGACCAGTTTAATAGTGAAAAATAAAACACAATACAGTAATAATGGTAAATGATAATGACAATAAAAAGGGAAAAACAAGTGATGCACATTGCAATTGCTCACCACCCCCTTCCCAGTGCCAGACCCCCTTTCCCAAACCCAGATTGGCCACCGTTCCCGGCAACTCCCCCCAGTCTACCGGGTATGATATTCTGTGGTGTGGAATATCCCTTTGGTCAGCTTGGGTCACCTGTCCCACCTGTGCTCCCTCTCAGTTTCTTTTGAATACCTCCTCACTGGCGGAGCATGAGACAAGAAAAATAAAAGCCCTTGACTTAGGATAGGCAGGAATTTGCAAAAAAAGCCTTCTCAAACCCTTTAACCTGACAAACCTCCCCAGAAGTTTATACAATACTTTATAAGGTGTCATTAACTAGGTAACCATTAATTAGACAAAAACCTTAGACTTGAATCCATATAATTAGCTACTTAATTATTTTAAAGGTTTGGAAGCTGAAACTTTTTACTACAATGAAGATAAGTGCTAGCAGTCATAATTACAATACAATTTGTCAAATCTCAAGTCTCAAGTGTTGGAACTTAGACGACTATTTTGATTTCCCTTCATTGTATGGTTCTGCATAGATGAAAGATTGAGAAAAGATAAAGTTCACAAGCAAATTTCTACAGGGTCCAAGAGTCAGGGTAATGATTGTCATCTAGTAGTGGATGTTACAAATGCACTCAGACATTAGGAAAGAAAATACAGGTTCACAGAATATTCTTAGGTGGAAGGGACCCACAAGGATCATAAAGTCCAGCTCAAGTAAATGGCCCATATGGGGATTGATCCCACAAACCTTGGTGACATTAGCACTATGCTCTAACCAGCTGAGTTTATGTCAGGGACTACAATGCATTATCACTTCTTTCCTTGAAAGGTAATCTGCCAGTACTTACAGGATTCTTGCTGAAGCAAGTGTATGCAAGGAACTGGCTCGTGATTCATCTTTGCAGACTCTTTGTAGAACCACTGGTGGTCGTAAGACTCCTTCCAATTCAGTGTTAATTTATTTATATATATATTTAACCAGAAACATGTGTTCAATTTTCCTCAAAGGCTACAATAAAAGTTTCCCAAAAACACTAACACTGACTACCTGCTTCTATAGCTTCAATTGCATAACAGTGTATTATTTGCAAATCTAAGTAGAAATAGCTTTAGACCTTTAGCAGTTTAATAAGTCACAACTAATTGGTCAGTTCTATTCAGTCGGCCATGAAAAGAGCCAAAAATCATATAATGGGTTTACAAAGGAAAGAATCAATCCCACATCAAGACTGGGAGACCATGTGGTAAAAAATTATAGTCCCATTAAGAAGCAGGAACAAGCTCCTCCTTCCAAGGACTTGGAATCAAACCAGTTAAAGCCTGAAATTAGGAGAAGAAAAGAAAAAAACCCAAAACAACAAACCCACAACTGCCAAAAATAAATCCATACAAAATCTACAGATAGAAAGCTAATCCCTTGAAAGTCAGGACACAGTGCAAAAAAGCCCTTAGAATAAAAGGCAGGATAAGCAACAATAGGAGGCCAACAAAGAAAGACCTGAATTAGAACAGGTACAGAAGAACTACTCTAGTACATTAGTGGGACTATGATCCAGACTACCAACTCTGTGTGAAAGAGATAATAATAAAAAAATATTGTAGTTCCCTTTGGACCTGGTTTTTCTTTCATGATTGTCACCACAGAACTGTGAACAAACCTACAGTCAAACAGAAGGAATGAAGAACTGAAAAGAGAGAACTCTCACTCTTTGAATGTGAATTGACTTTTGGGGATTGCCATGAAAAATTGGAGACAGTCTTGAAGCACAACAGTGTGAAGATAATGAATGAGGCAGGAGATTCACTCATTCATTCAAAATTTGTCAATATCCAGGCTGATGGATTAACCCACATATAATAATCCTGGGTTAGTGTGATATTCACAGCATCATAGAATAGTTCAGGTTGAAAGGGACCTTGAAGACCATCTAGCTCCAAATGCCCCTCCATGTGCAGGGACAACCTGCCACTAGACTGGGTTACTCAAAGCCCCATCCAGACTGGTCTTGAGC
Organism: Corvus moneduloides; assembly: GCF_009650955.1. Classification (NCBI taxonomy): domain Eukaryota; kingdom Metazoa; phylum Chordata; class Aves; order Passeriformes; family Corvidae; genus Corvus; species Corvus moneduloides. The sequence goes on along the minus strand of NC_045476.1, from coordinate 136,092,625 downwards.
ATCTCCAGGAGGAGTTCTCCGGGCAACTTGCTCCAATGTTTTACCACCCTTTACAATAAAGAATTCCTTGCTAATATCTAATCTAAATTTAACCTCCTTCAGTGTAAAGTCATTCCCCACTGTTCTCCTACTACATGCCCTTGTGAGAAGTCCCTTTCCAGCCTTCTTACAGGCCACCTTTAGGTATTGTAAGGATAATATTATAGTCCCCAAGCCTTGTCTTCTCCAGGCTGGACAATCCAACTCTCTCAGCCTGTCTTCGTAAGAGACGTGCTCCAGCCCTCTGATCTACTTAGTGGCTCTCTGGATTAATTTCAATATGTCAGCATCTTTCTTGTGTTGGGGGTACCAGAGCTGGATGCAGTACTCCAGCGGGAGTCTCACAGGACCAGAGTAGACGGGTAGAATCACCTCTTTTGACTTGCTGGTCATGCCTCTTTTGATGCAGTCCAGGATCTGGTTGGCGTTCTGGGCTGCAAGTGCACATTTTCAAGCCATGTTGAGCTTTTCATCCACAAATATCCCCAAGTCTGTCTCCCCAGGGCTAGCCTTGATCCATTTTCCACCAAGCCTGTACTTTTTTGGCATTCTCACAACCTAGGTGGAGGACATTACAATTGGACTTCATGAAGTTTACACAGGCCCATCTCTCAAGGCTGTCCATGTCTCTCTGGATGGCACCCCTTCTCTGCAGAATGTCAACTGCACCACTCAGCTTGGTATCACCAGCAAACTCAGTGCCACTGTCCATATCGGTGACAGGGATGTTAAACACTGACCCCTGAGGAATGTCACTCATCACCGCTTTCCACGTTGAGCTAATGAACACTATTCTTTGCCTCCAGCCATCCAGCCAATGATTTATCCACTGAGTGGTATATTCATCAGATCCATGTTTCTCCAGTTTAGAGAGAAGGATGTCATGCAGGACAGTGTCAAATGCTTTCCACAGACCTGTTGCACTTCCCTCATCCACCACTGCTGTAGCCCCATCATAGAAGTCAGCCAAATTTGTCAGGCATGATTTGCCTTTAGTGAAGAATGTTGACTGTCACCAATTACCTCATTATTTTCCATATGCCTTAACATTGTTTCCAAGAGGAGTTGCTCCATGATTTTGCCAGACTGACCAGCCTGCAGTGACATAAAGAAATTTGTCATAATATGTAATGTAAATATAAGATCTTTCAGTTTAAAGCCAAAACCCCTCATCCTACCACAATACTCCCTGATAAAAAAGTCCCTCCCCACCTTTCCTGTAGACTACCTTTAAGCACTGGAAACCACCACAAGGTCTCCCGGAAGCCTTCTCTTCTCTAAGCTAAGCAGCGCCAACTCTCTCAGCCTGTCCTCAAAGAAGCGATGCTCCATACCTGATCACCTTCATGGCCTCCTCTGGACACACTCAAATGGGTCCATGTCTTCCTTATGCTGGGGGCTCCAGAATTAAAGACAGTACTCAGTAGTTAATGGCATAACAATTAGAGACTGTCTTTAATGTTCTGGGCATGCTAACACACAGTCAGTCACTTGCTGATGAATCAACATTTAAAGCCTTTTAATATACTTCTTTCCAAATTAAGTTTTCTCATAATTTAAGCATGGCTTCCCTTTTCTTTTTGAAACATTGGATTTAGCCATGTTAGAGCAAGGTTGTATAAGTCTCATTTCCCAGGAGATGAAGGTCATGGTGTTAAATATACCTGGCTTTATTTATCCCTAAAGAACCCCACAACATCTAATGATAATTGTGTTCTCTTTGTACTCAATGTGTTTTGTGTGGGCAAAGTATATCACCTGTGTGTAAATCATAGAATCATAGAATATCTTGAGTTGGAAGGGACCCACAAAGATAATCAAAGTTGAACTCCTGGGCCTGTACAAGAGAACCTCAATAATCACACCGTGTGCCATGTGTGTGTAAGTTCATGGCCTAGAAATCTAGATATGCAGCAGCAAATTTAAAAACTCATATTCACTCAAGTGAAAGCCAGGATATAAAATACGACAAAACTTATGCCTTTGCTTTCTTTACTCACACAGAGGTCACATTTTTTTCAAATTCTTTGTAAATTCTTGTACTTGACAGGAAGGAAAAAATTAAATGCATGTTTTATTATCAGCTTGTATAAATGAGCAGTATTATGTAAACTTTCATGGAAAGACTCTGTCATATGCCAGTTGAAGAGGTGTTCTGTTTACAGTAATTTCAAGCACTTTTCAGGCTGTCAAAAAGCAGTGGTTATTACAGGCCTGATGTCTTGTCTTCTTGCATCATATCACTGAACTGCAGAAGTGAAAAGCACATGCTATTCAGCTTGCTCCAGCACTGCTGATTCTCTTTGGCACCCCACAACTCAGAGTTCAAAAGTCAGGAGAAAACTGCTGCTATGAAAGCTTTATGTTTAGAAATAGGAGTCAAAAAATGCCCTCCTCTCTCACCAATCCAAAGCTGATAATAGCAACACTTGCAGCAGAGAATCAGTGTGACCATGGTATTTAAGTGGCAAATTTGCTGAGAGCAGGAATTGATGTAAGAAATTGAATATGAGTTAATATTTTCAAAGGCCTGAACATGAAGCTAAACCCCACCCTCCACCACACACATACACCTCCCATGCATTAGTGAACAACAATATTTTTCCTACTGGCATACTTTGCCCCTGGGGAAAAAAAATGGAAATGAAGAAATTAGGAATTTGGCCTAGAGTGTGAATTTCAGAGAGATATCCAAACCTCTCTTTTCAGTGTCCCAGTTCTCTGTGTAGAAGGAAGGAGAGACATTCAAGAAACTCAGAAATCTATGAAAAAAAAAAAATCTATAGATTAATGTGGCAGTTTCAAGAAGGACTGCAGACATGCAGTTCCTGCTCCCAAAATTCAGTGGTGTTTCCCTTAAAGATGAATCTTATTGAAATAATAATAATAATAACACACAAATATATGAACATAGGAGCTAAAATCTGTCTGCCTGTTAAGGTCTGACTGTCCAAGCTGACAGGTTGCAAAATCACCATGTTGCTTCCCTCTCTTTCTGTATGCCAAGTTCATTACAGTCCCTTACCAATTGTATCACCCATTTGAGCAGAAAGGTGTCATGTCCCTTCTATCTCATGAATCTTGCAAGTTAAGAAAGAAATTAACATCAAAAAACATTGACGTGTAATATTATTGTGTGGCTTTTTCTTGAAAAGCTTTTTTTTTTCAACCACAATAATTTTATTTAATTGGTCCTATATTTTATACTTAATAGTGAATCAGAGGCAAGACTACAAGTACAGGGAGAGCTTCCAGTTCAAAAGCAGTAGTCAATTTCTTTTCCTAGGTCATGTGACTGCTAAGCAGTTTTGAAATTTTGGACTGAAGCAGTCTGAAACAATGCCATGAGCATCTGCATATGTAGTTGGCCAACACACAAGGTACAACCACATTGCTGGAGCGCTGAGTTCAACAAATTAATGACTTAAAGGTCTTATTTGCTGCAACATCTTATGGTTTCAGGGCAAGTTCATGGAACAAATTTTCTGGCAAGAAAGTTCACACCACTTGTCAGTCCTAGGTTCACTGTGCATGCAAGGAAAGCTAACTTCCTAAAGAATTTTACATACACTGTGCATACAAGTGTATATCCATGCATTTGTAGAATGGTATTACTGTCTTTTTTTACTCTAAGTATTGACTGAGAGCAATGGAATTAGATATAAAATGGGTACCTTGGCAGGCACATAAGGAGAAGTGAGCCTTTGAGATACATGGAAGAACTGCTATTGCATTGCTGAATTTGTGGACTGTGAGGTTAATGAAAGTCCAAATTAATAATTGTGCAGAAGATAGAAGACATCAAAAAATTAGAATATATCCCTTACTTCATCTTATCAACATTCCAGCTAAAGGATGGAGATACAAAAATGTCTTTGCTGATTTCAATCACTATAGAATGGATTCCTGGATTTAATTTTTAAAATCTTGGTTCCATTTAAAATTGATTTTAAATTTTGGTTTTCTTGGGTATCTTCATCATAAACAATGAAAATTTATTTATTAAGACATAATACTCTTTCTGCAAGAGAGAATAACTTTAATATGGTTCTTTTGCTTTTGAGATTCTCTCCCCATCAAATAGGCATACAACTTTTACTTTTATAAAGCATTTGAGTACCCAGGAAATCTATGTTTGAACTCCATTCAAGACAAACAACACAGTCTAAGGTAATATCAAAGTTAGAAGAGAGAGAAATATTTCTAACTCAGATAAATGTAGGGTATGCCCAGCCACTGCCCTGGAGGGATGTCTGCTGAGATAAGGAGATTGCTAAATCTCCCAGCAGGACCCCCCTGGGAAGGCAGCTACTTTCAGTTACAGCAAGAAGAAGACAGACCTAGAATCCTCTGGGTGACCCTATGCAGATCCTTTGTAACCCATCGGCCTTTACCCTCTGACACCCTCCCCCTGTATCCCTATAAAAGCTAGCCCTCTGCCCCTGCGAGAGGGAGGGCTCATCCCTGGCTTCCCCTTCACCGGAGTACGGACCAGGAGTACAGACCAACAATAAAGCTACTTCGTGCAGAACAAGCTACACGGGCCTCTCATCTCTCTGCCTGGTCTGGCCTGGAGGCTGCCCTGCAGAGCTGAGCTGGAATCACGAGCTGACAATCACTAAAGAGCTGACAGCTTCTGCACGGGCCCTCCTGCCAGCAGCTGAGGGAAGACACCGGGACTCAGGAAGGCGATTCCTTTTGGGACCATCTCTCTGGACCGGTCACCTCTTCCTCGGTCAGAGCTACTGACCCCTCACTAGCTGCCATAGATAAAGACTATTATAGCTTGAATGACCTTTTAGTAGATTTTAGTTTCTTTTTCAAGCTTCAAAATATTGTGCTGCATAGTTTGATATCCTGATTTTCCTTTTTTAATTTTTTTTTTGAAACTACATAAAAAACATCAAAAGGCACAGCTTTTTATACTGTGGTGCCCAAAAAATGCCGCTAGGACTCGAACTGAGGTCTCCCCAGTGCAGAGCAGAGCAAAGCAAGACAATCCCCTCCCTTACCTGGCTGGTGATGCTGTGCCTGATGCCCCCCAGGCCATGGTTGGCCCTTCTGGCTGCCAGGGCACTGCTGACTCATATTCAACTTGCCATCGACCAGGACCCCCAGGTCCCTTCCCGTGGTGCTGCTCTTCACCCTCTTATTCCTAGACTATACACGCAACCAGGGTTGCCCTGTTCCAGGTGCAGAATCTGATATTTGCCCATGTTGACCTCCATATGATTGATGATTGCCCCCAAAAGACAAAAAACCAATTGGTTATTCTCCCAAAAGACATAGCTTTCAGATATTCTTTTTTGATTTTCAGATAGGGAAAATTATCTGGCCCATGGGAAGGAAAGTTTACTATAATTTCTTCATTTGTAGGAGTATTGTGAAGTAGGACTGCAGACTGGGCATCAGAGGCTATTCACAAGCTGTCATAAAATATGATATTTTTTATTGTTCTAAGAAGACTCTGAGGTAAATTCCTCATTTTATTTTTTCCTTTTTCATTTGGTAAACTTCAACAGTCATGGAAATGAAGAATTTGTCTTCCTTGGGCAAGAAACAAATTAATGCAGACTGATAGGTCCTTAGCAGTAAGCCCTTCTTTCAACATCTCATCAGTGCTCTGATAGGCATATGTTACCTCTTGTTTCCCCCTCCATGATTTTTCATAAATCTTTGCCAATTCTGTAAGAAATTTCTGGCAGCTTAGGAAATTTCGATGTAAGGTTTGAGATTTTTTTGTTGATTTCATGGAACTCTTAGATTACTTAATTGTACATTAGCCAATAGCCAACAAACATGAAGAGGTCTCTGTCTTGGGGTGACTTTATGATGCTATATCTGCTATCGCCTACTCTATGCCAGACATTAATCCTGTGCCTTTCTGTGCCTTTAAACTGGGTCCAGGAGACGGGGGAGAGAAGATAAGTGAATTCTTCAGAGTGGTTTTGTGTTCAAGGACACATACACTCCCCTGCGCTCTCACAGCTGCAGAGCCGAAGAAACAGCTTCCTGCTTTCAGCCAGCTTTGGGCTCTGTTTTCTCAGGAGAGAGACAGAGAGTTAAAATTCTTTGCTTTTTAGCTAGCCTGCCAGCAGAGGCAAGAAAGTTTTTTTCCCTGGGACTTTGGCTTCTTCTTCTTTTCTTCTGCACTTTTCAGCAACACCAGAACATCACCAGGAGGCCCCACACTGCGGCCTAGAGGGGGCCATGCCAAACCTCAGCTCTAGAGAGGGCAGAGCCACACCTACAAAGAACTCTGAATCTACCCAGGTCTTCTCCACAGCAAGAGATATTATTTGACATTATTCATTCTTTTTTTTGGTGCCTGTGTGCACCCTGCTTGTTAAATAAATAGATTTTTCACTTTCCTCCGAGAAATTTCTTTCTGAACCTGGTGGGGGAGGGGCTGCTGAAATCTGCCTTCTATTAGAGGATACGTTCATTTCGGACCTTTCCTCCAAATTTGTCTCAAACAGGGACAGTGTCATTACCAACGAATACTACTGCCAAGTTTCACCAGCCATACTTTGTTCAAAGACTAGGAATAAAAGATATTTATAATTGATGGTTTTTGAAATGAAGTGGAACTGCAAAGTACGACTCTGCTACTTAAATGTTCTATTTAGGCTCTAATTTTCCTGTAAAGATTAATGAGTAACAGCACTGCCCTGCAAGCGGAATCATCTAAGTACTTCCATTTAGGTTTTGGAAGTAGAACACATGTTTCTTAAAAGGAAGGAGAGGTCTAGATATTTCTAATGTTCCTCATCTGAAGTATTACAAATCATGTATTAGGAAGACTATCCTATATTAATGTAAATCACTAAAGTTTGTAATCAAATTTTGTCTTTTTCAAAAAATGATTAAAAATTATTTTCTGTAGTAATTTACTTTTTGAGTCCCTGTCGTCTGACACTGCAAATAATTTATACTTTTCCACATGTAAATAGGAAAAGCTTCATTAATAATTATGATGGTACTCTACTTGGGTTTACTTTGGTAAGACATTTTATAATGTCTTAAAATGCCCTACTTTATACTGTATTTACCCTGTGGAAATGGGGTGAGCAGTTGTGTCTACACACAGGTACAGAACATCAGAGCCTTTTTTAGTAGACTAAACTGAAACACGATGCTCAACAACTTAGGTTGTGAACTGCAGTAGTTTTCAATTTGCCCCTGCTAAGAGGATATAAATCTCAGGGCTAGCACAATGGATTGCCTGAATAAGGCCTCACTTAATCCAGATGAGTTTATCCCCTTCAACTGGCTGAACTGCAGAAAGGTAAAATCAGCTGTTATTTATGAACAGATTTGCAATATATGTTTGTGTTCTTCAGTGTGCTCAGTTCCATTATCTAATGTTTTTAAGGTAGTAATTTTCTTTAAATGGTTTCACTCAAGAACTTCAATAAATATATACTTGACTTTGGACATGTCTTGATTTAGGAACAACAAAATTAATTCATTTTGAGCAGCTGAGTGCAACTCAGTTTTGGAAAGAGAGAATCAGTTGTCTGCATTGTTGTCTGTATCAGGATGAACACTTTGGCTACAGCATTGCTCAACAATTTAGCTTTTTTTTCAGAGTGACTGTAGTTCTTTGTCCTACATGCATAATTCCAACAGACAACAGTCTGTGCTTTTCAGACTCATGGTACATGTTACTATTAAATTATAACATCATGGGGCAATTAAAGAGAAAACAGTATATTTGCTTTTTAGTCTATTTTCCAAGGTTTCCGTTTTTTAATTGAAACTGCAAACAGTATGTGAAAGAGTAGACTAGGAATGCAATAGGAATAAATACACTTATAAAACTTTCTGCACACTTCAGCAACTCTTGAACTTGTCACATTGTCAAATTGAATTATAATGATAAATAAAATCTAAAAAAAAATAGTCTAAGATGTTTTAGAATTATGACCTTTGTCACCTTAGAGTAGGCTTTGTTATTTGTGCTTGGGTTTCTAGGATTGTTTTAAATATCATTTTAATGATCTAATCAATAACACCAGACAGAATTCACACCATATATACAGTGGAGGAAGCATGAAGGAAAGCTGCTACATAATTTAGGCTATTGGGAAGTGTTCTATTCCTCTTTGAAAGGTTTCCAGCTACGTAGGACTATCAGAGATTTCTAGTCTGAATCCCTGCGGCTCTTTGTTCTTTTTGTATCCAGCCTACATTTCAACTTGCCTAAATCCCCATCATTTGTTGGTCTTAAAATGGGTATTTTATGTAGGCTAAAGAAATATACCTTATATAGAAATACAGTAATTTTTTACAATCTAACCAAAATAGTCTAATCAAAGAATTCTTTTCAGACCAAATTTAATTACTAGAGAAGAAGAAGGAAATAATAAGACTAAATAAAGAGTCCAGATAATATCACCATTACACTATTATACATGCATTCTGTGCTTTTCCATGGCTCCACTGGGTCCCAGGATTGAAGGCCGCCAACTGAGGGAAAGTTGTGTTGAATCATCAGCATCCTAAGTACTTTAAAGAAGGTTTATGGGTGTTGATGACTAAAATTTCTTCCTCTTCACTCTGGGATATAATTGGGATAATTTTCCTACATTTTCTGCCATGACCTACACTATTCTCTTTATTCATTGCTCTATAATTCTGTGCTCCAAACCCAAATTTGGTATATATGGTATTTGAGATATAATAACAACCTGTTCTTTGTTATTCCTTAAACTATTGTCATGCAAGATTACAGCAATGGTACCTTTGATGGTAGAAAATACTTATATAAAGATTCCTCAAAGCAGTCTAGCAAGGGCTTCAGGACTTCAACATAAGCAGATGGGATAGTTGAGTTTTAAGACATGTAATGGTTCAATTACACAGCTTACAGAAGCTCAGCTCTGGCATATTGTTTGCAACCTCAGAGAGAAACCGTTGGCGGGGGAGTGTGTGTCACAAGATTTATCTGGGGATTAGGAGTTCTATTAGAAAAGACTTCAAATGCTGAATATGCTCTCGCTTTTTCTTTTCAAGGATGAAACAGGACTGGATTGCAGTGTATAAATGTTTAAAAGGCTCACACATGACGACCCTGAGAAAAACCTGTTTTGATTCCAGGGGATTATTAAAGCAAGAAGTCACTGCTCTGAAACTAGTAAGCAATCCTTCAGAACCAGCAGTATAGTGGATTGATATGTATGTGAATGGAAAAAAAAAACTAGAGTGAGGTTCCAGAAAATCTACAGTTATTGATTACTATTATTGTATTGACTTTGCAAGGAATTGTAAAAATTTTAGCTGAAGTTTTAAATTTTATTGCTAACTGATGAACATTGGGGTAAAACCTAGTGAATAGATTATGTTGCTTGTATTTTCCTCAGTGCTCTAAACATCTCTGCCCTTGAAACTTTAGTAGCTGACAAAATACTGAATAAGACTAATTATGGCCTGAGCAGGGTAGGAGACACAAGTATGAGAACTACTATGAGATATCCAAAGTGATGAAAAAAACCCTTCTTCACAACAGTGACAAGAATCTGCACCTCATTGAAGATCAAAGGAAGTGCCTAGATACACTTATGAGCATATGTTGTTGACCTTGAAACAGCTTTTTTTTCACTACTAGAATTAAGGATGTCTGTCTCTTTTGCTTCTATTTATTCAGTAACAAAGTCACACAGTCTGATTATATTTGTGCAAATTAAAAAATAACAAAAATGTTGAGATAATAGTGAATTCCAATTCTGGTTTTTTCTTCTGGAAAATTTGTCCCGATGTTTGCAAAAATTTGATATTTGTTTTAATATTTGTTTAGAATTTTCTGGGCTTGGTGTCTGGGCTGCAGTGAGTGGGCAGAGCTTAGGACAGCATGGGCATGGCCAGGTTGCCATTCTATACCACTGACTTCCTTGGTGGGGGCCATGGTTGCAGGGGAAAAAAAAGGGTGAGTACACACTGCAAGTGTACCGGTTTGTTCCCTCTCTCCCTCTGGGAAGTTGCCAGCTGTGGTAATGCTTGCAGACTCTTGGGATCAATGCTGTGGACTCTGTCCCTCTGCCACTGTCACCTGTCCCTTCCCATTCCTCTGAGACACTGCTCTGAAAGTGGCAAACACAGATAAGACGCAGCTCCTTCTCTTTTGCATACTTTTGTTATTAATACTGCTGCTGTTACTGTGTGGTTTTTATTCCACTGTTGTTTGCTTTCAGTAAATTGTTATCTCAAGCCATAGTCTCTGCCTGTATCGCTCTCTTGCTGGAAGGGGGTGGGGGTGGGGTGAGACACTGGCTTCTTTGGAGTTTAATCCCCAGTTGGTATTAAACCACCACACTTGGCTATTAGCCCACCTAATCTGCTGAAGTCCTGCACATGTCCACAGCAAATTCTGAGTCAATTTGATGGGGCTGGAAATACTAGATTGCATGAAAGTTTCTGTAGACATCTAAAGTCAGCCCAGGACTCTTGGGAAATGCATTTTACTCTTCATCTGATGGTCAGTAGACTGATGCATGTGTTCTGACTGACCAAGGGCATAACCGCAAAGAAATGTGTATCAAAACTGGCCACTTGAAAAACACATGCTCCAGAAGTGACCTTTACTCTTGAAAGTTTTTAAAGCAGGGTAATTTCACTTAAACCATCAGTGAAAACAGCTACCACAAAAATGAGAGAAACCCAAGCTCCTTCTTTCTCATTTTTTTCTCTTGAAGTAAATTCCTAATAATAATAAAATGTAACAAAATACTCCATATTCAATTATTTCTGGGTTTGTTTCCAAAGCTTTGTTGTTCAGAGCACAGTGATGCCATAAAGTCATATAATTTCAACACCATATAGAAATTAACCTTACAAGGGTAAGTCATGACAGACTAATCTGATCACATTCTACAACAAAAAAACATCTTCCGTTGACATGAGGATAGCAGTGGAGGAAATTTACCTGGCTTCAGCAAAGTGTTCAACACTGTCTTTCATAGCTTTCTTCTCATCAAATTTGCCAGATACATACTAGACAAGTGGTCTGTGAAATGGGAATTGGCTAACAGGCTGTACTCAAAGGTTAGTGATCAAAGATTTTTACTCAAACTAGTTGCCTGTCACAAGTTGGGTCCCCCAGTGTTACTGGGTCCCATACTGTTCACCGTCTTCATAAATTACCTGGAGTATGGGATTGAAAGGCTGGAGGAATGGACAGAGTAAAAGTTTTTAAATTCAGAAAAGACAAGTATAGTGTCCTGCACCTGGGGAGGAATAACTGCTTGTACTAGTACAGGCTGGGGGTTGACCTTCTGGGAAACAGCTCTGCGGAGGAAGACCTAGGAGTCCTGGTGAACAACAAGCTATCCATGAGCTGGCACTGTGTCCTTATGGCCAAGAAGGCCAGTGATATCCTGGGGTGCATTAGGAAGAACATTGCCAGCAGGTCATCCTGCCCCTCTACTCAGCCCTGGTGAAGCCTCACCTGGAGTTCTGTGCTCTTCAGTAGAAGAAAGAAATAAAGCTCCCTGAGTGAGTCCAGTGGAGGGCAACAAAGATGATGAGGCAACTGGAACACCTTATTTATGAGGAAAGGCTGAGGGAACTGACCCTATGTAGCCTGGAGAAGACTTAGAAGGGGCTTCATCAATGTCTGTAAGTATCTGAATGGGAGGTATCAAAAGGGTGGAGCCAGGGTCTTTTCAGTGGATCTGAGCATCAGATGAGAAGCAACAGACAGAAACTTATGCACAGGAAGTTCCACCTGAATATGAGAAATAATTGCACTGTGCTGGTGACTGAGCCCTTGAATCGGTTGCCCAGAGAGGTTATGTAGTCTTCTTCTTCAGAGATATTAAACAAACATCTAGACACACTGCTGAGTAACATGATATAGGGACCCTGCCTGAATAGGGAGGCTGGAGTAGATGACCTCTACTGATCCCTTCCAGCCTTACTTATTCTGTGATTCGGTGATTCTTGGTGAAAGTATCCTCACCAGGTTTGCTGATGACACCAAAGTCGCCATCTGGTGATGAGAACACGTCAGAAAGGGAGAACCATATTACAGAGACGCCTGGGTAGACTGGAAGAGTAGGCAGCCAGTATTGGTTAGGATCTGTGTGGCTGGCGAACAGCTGTGGCAAAAGTGACCTGTGAGGCCTGGTAGACTACAACAAGCTGAATATAATTCAGCAACGCACCACTGCAGACACAAAGGCAAATTGGATCTTGGCTTACGTGCACAGGGACATTACTAGCAGAGAGAGAGACATGAATGCCCCACTCTACCCAGGGCTGGTCAGGCAGCACTTAGCACTGCGTCCAGTTTTGGTCTCCACAATTCAAAAAATGCAGCATCTTCTTTTCATGTTCTAAATGTTTCTTACAAAAATTGTTTTCAGAAGGACCATAATACTCACTTTTGAGGGGAGCATCTGCCATAGCCAATGGACAATAAAACATCAAGTTCAGCTGGTACAAAAACCCTTTCAAATCCTGGCAGTTTACAAGAACAATGTGCAATTCCTTTTGGCAAAACAAATGCTTCTACACCTTCATCTTTTGCTTTAATTAAAATACAACTTGATAGACCATGCCCTCTTAAGGTTTCTTTCTAGGAAAATAATTCCTTTCTAGTCTCAAATTGCAGCAGCTGCTTACAGTGCAGAGCTTTATGTTTTCCCTCACAAAGAACTTAGTTTTTCTATTCTGTATGTTACCTTAAAACAATTCCAGATTTCTATCATAAATAATCCTTTTATATGCAGACAAGAAAGACTATCAAGAAAGTTGGGGTACTTTTCCTGTCCTGAGATGATTTAATTTATTGTCTGTATGGCACAACTCCAGTAAAAGTCTTGAACCATCTTTGTTTTCTGCTGAATTAAGAAGGTCTCAAACAGTGTTGTAACATTTGCCTATTGCATTTCCAATGAACTTACATTTCAGAGGTGTTAAACGTGAAAGCTCCACTGTTCTTGGTACTGATGCTCTACATTCAACAAACTAAAAACGTTCTTATTTAATCTTAATAAGGTGTTCCTTGTGGAAATCTTAAATTTATTATACATGATTAATTTTAGGAATTATTTAGTGCACAAACTTTCGGAGTTTTAATAAATTTAATTTATTAAATTTAAATTTAATAAATTTAATTAATAAAAATATTAATTTTTAATGTGATTTTTAAAATAACTTTAAAATGTATTTTGTAAACACACATAACAAAGCTCTCACCGGCATTCAGAAAAATCAATACAGTAAATACTGTGACAATGTAGATGTATGTAACATGTAAAGGTTTAATTAGTTTTTAAATTTAATTATTAAGCCTTTAATTCATCAGTCAGTATGCTGTGTGAATATGTTTTATATGTTCAGCAGAGGATAAACATTTCCCTATGAGTCAAATCCTGCAATTCAGTTCTCTAGAAGACAACCAAAGAAAACAGGAGAATAATGATTAGGTAGATCCATGATGTCACAGGGTCACATTTGACATATGAGTTACTACAGTGGGATAATTTATTTTTTCAAATCCAGAATTTAAGAGCTGACTTTTCTTTAGAAATATTCACAAAATGAACAAACATTCAACTGTTTATAAAATCCCAAACTTCTACAACAACCAAGGGATCTCTGGCAAGAGAGGCCTCGTAGTTTTGCTCCTGACATGGGAAAACAAGTAACAAAGTAGGATAATGTGACATTATCGTTTGGAATCTTCCACTCTTGCATGTCTTACAACCAAAATGAAGAAAGCACAGTTACCTAGTGGCCTGCCTGTTTCAGTTTCATATTGCTGTTTGTTTTTAAAAAAGCATCTCTCTGCTGAAATTTTAAAATTATTTACCTTCTTAAAGGCCCTATTCAATCCTAGATTCCCGAAATTTAGAGCAATATTGCATAATTGTTCTGAAGAATCAATACAGTGAAAAATTCCATCAATTTAATGCTAAAGCACTTGTACTTGCCTATCTTCATCTAATAAGTGATTTTTTGTGATTGAAAAATGGTAAGATTTTTGCTATTTTATATTCTAGAGTGTTCTTTATCAACTTCTGCATAGTACCTTGTACACTTTTTAGGCTTAGTTTTAGCAATCCATTGTAATTTACAGAAGAATTTGAAAACCTGCTCTTTTCCTTCAAATTCTGTTTACTAAATTTTGAAATTGTATGGGGAATACCTCAAGTTCTCCAATGTTAGACTTCATTTGCAGTGTGTGAAGCTGATTATACAGTTTTCTTACCTACCTGAACTCCTTTTGATGCTTGCAGTCTTCATTAACTACTTGTTCAAAGTTCTAAATCATCAGAACATTCAAGAAGTTGTTAACTGCCAAGAAATTTATATATAACTAGAGGCTTTAAGCAGTGATTTTCTGTCATGTGTTTGGTATATCCTTTCCATTTATGTACCACTCCCTGATCTGATGGTAGGACGTGAGCAGTGCAGCTTCCCACTGATATCAAAAACATCTTCATATGATATTTTACAAAGTAATATTAAGATTTTTATCCCTTGATCTCTTTTACTATGACTGCCAAAGGAAAATAAAACATATCCCTATAATTTACCAAAAGACTAAGAAAGTCCCAGTAAATGCACTCGTCTCAGCTACCATTGTCACCACTTCCTATCTCTTTCAAAATGGTAAAGAGGTTAGTTAGGCAATATGCTCCTTTTGTACATTCATTTGGGAAATCTTCTGTTATCTCATTACTGCACAGGTGTTCTTTTTATGCTATTGCTCAATATATTCTATGAGTTTGCTTACTCTAGAGAAAAAAATGCCCTAGTTAAAAAAATTGGTGGATGTTAACATGTTCTAAAAATGAAAAATATAAGCTCTAGTAAAGAAATTACTTTCTGTAAAACCCTCACTCAATTTTTTCCCTGGCTTGCAATGATATGATCCTATTTTTTTTTTTTCTGCCCTCTAAGAAGATAGCAGGAGGACTAGTAAAATGGTAAGAGAAAATTAATGCCACTGATGTCAAGTGGCCCACACTGGACAAAAAGCTACTTTTAGACATTCATATCTGGTTTTAAATTTCTGTATTTTACTCCTTAGTGTATAAAATAAAGAGGATGATTCGTGAGTAAAATTCTGAATCTGCTTCCACTCCTTTAAAGCCTATGTTATTCTACTGATCTAAATGTACAGGCTTGAGTTTCAGTTTAGAGTTATTGAGAATGAAAGTGGGATGGAAAGCAGAATCTACATTGTGAAAAAGTCCACAACTTCCCCTGAAAAGACTCACTCTTTATAGAAATTTTTATCCCAATTAGTTTCACCATCTACAGTTTGACTCTCCATCCATGCTAGATTTCACATTCGCAATAATGGTACTCTAAGTGAATTCCTGACCTTTATTTCAAGCAAAATAGGTTCTGTTAAATATTAATGCTTGAGATACCCTTGATTCTTTTCGTTTGATTAGGGGGTCAATTCCAGCACATGCTCTTTTCTGCATAATATTCTCATGTTGGCTTAAATGCAGTTGTTTGTGGTTTTGTTTGCTTTGTTCTGTTTGTGCTGATTCTATAACCATTTTGCACCACTGTAAAGACTCAAGCAGTGGGCCCAAAGAGGCTTGTTTTTACCACTCTTTTCATACTTTTGGAGAAATCTAGTGTTTGCTGTGCTTTCTTAAGAATTTATATCATTCTGAGCTCTACTGTATGTTCATAAAACACCTTTATTTAAGAGGACTCTGCTTTACAAACTTTCTAGTTCTCATATAGCCAAATGGCTATTCAAGACGGGCTCTTTGGAGCTGGTGGAAAGACTCCAGTGCCACAGAATGGAAAGTGCATTAGTTCTGGGATCAGCTGTGCCTTTTCTATAGTGGTGAAGGAATAAATAGTTCAGCAGTAAGGGAATCCTATGTCTGGTTGAAAAGACAAGAAACTAAATTGAACTCTGCTGCTGTTCCCTAAAGAGCATCTCTCCCTCATCTGATCCTGAAACACCACTGTCAATGGTGAGGTGCCTTTGCACAAGAAACATGTGGTTTCAAAGCCAGGAATGAAAGTTATATTTAGGAAGTATTTGCTTTAGAAAGATCAGACTTCAAGTTGTAACTTCTACTCCCAATGACTTAGTTCTGAAATAATTCATTTTCTTTATAGTTTCCACTACTTTCTCTCATTGTCTTTCATCTTGACATTTCATACTCCCAGAGCCCTCATTGAGGTACAAATGTTTATTTCCTATAGTACAACTGCTGCCAGCATGAGTAAAAGCAGTTGCGTGGACATTAAGGATATATCTTTAGGAAGAAGTATTTATTTCCCAAATAAATTTTTGGTTTGTAGCTTTAGTTATTCAAACTGCTCCTTTTGTGGATTTGCTGATGTGTGGTGACAATTCTTACTGTTAAGTGTAGCAAAGCAAATATATCTGGACTCCAGGGAGTGCCAGGGAGCTCATTTTTATTGACTAGAGTAACAAGATGTGTACTATTATTTTCTGGCTGCACCTTCTAAATTGATGTCATACATACCAATTCATTCTCTATCTTGAACTGCCCCTGCATGCTAAGAGGTCTGAATCATATTTATTTTATAGATTCCATAGTGACCACTCATTTTGAAAATGAACATTCCATTTCTCTCTGAAATAGCATTATATTTAAAATTCTCTATTTGTAAGTGTACTTTCAATATCCTTAAATGAATTGCATACATACATAAAACACACAACCTTTAAATCAGGTTTGTGTCATAGTAACTGTGGAATAGTGTGTACTTTAATATTTATTATATACTGTTATTTATAGACATGTTTCTCTGACATTGCCAAGAATTTATATTTCTACCCACTACCTTAGTGCAAGAGGGGAGAATAGAGGAAGTAATCCATTTTCAGAAGAGAGCACGAAATACTGACTTTTTTTAGGTTTTCCACTGAGAATCAGATAACAATAACTTTCATTAATATAAAAAAATAATATTTAAAATAAAAGTACTGAATACTTACAGAGATGTGGGGTTTTTTGTAAGTCTATGAATGTGAATACCATATATGCTTGGTTTTAATTTGTGGTGACTTAATATTTTTTTCTTAGTAACAGATTCCCTTTTTTATTTTTGCATCAGGACAGTATTTTATACTTAAAATCCTAAAGAGTATAACAGCTGACTTTCTTATTCTGTAGTAAAAATGATATAACACTTTCTTTGGAAAAGAGTGATTTTCTGCTATCTTCAGTTTTAACAATGACTTTCCAGGGAAAATAAAGAGAAAGAAGTAAAGTTATAAGCCATAAGACTATGGCACCCTGAGCCTGTTAAAGGTGAGATACAGACAAATGTTAAACAGAGAGTGAAGAAAAGAGAGCAATTTTATTGTTTAGTACAAGTCATGTGACTTGAGCTATTCATAAGCTAATACTCTTTGAAAGATAAGAATTAATATGCCATTACTTTGATGCCAGCTCTTTCGTGGGAGATGTTCTAAATTTGTTTGGTTTCTTTCTCAAAATAAAAATTGTTCATTGTTTGGTTGGGGTTTATTATTATTATTATTATTACTACAAAATCTGCAAAGTCTAAAAAAGTGAACAGAATTTCAGACTTTTGGAGTTAAGTATTAGCTATGTAGCAATGCCTGTAGACTATATGGAGAGGAGAATATTTTTTTTTTAAGTACTTGTTTTTCCAACACATGGTTCTCTTTGGCACAACTTTCCAATTTCAATCTTCTTTCAAATATGTTTTATTACGCATTTTAAATTGATTACATTGATAGCAGTATTTTTGTATGTAAACTATAAACTCAATATAAAATGGTAAAAAACCAGAAAATGATCCTGAATAGAAAGCAGTGCACTTTGTTATGAACAGATTTAAATGTACATAAATGTCATTTTTTGTTAATATGTGTTTCATTGACTGATTAATGCTGGAAATAAATGTGATATTTTCAGTGTTACATTTGAGTGCTCTAATCTCCACTAAATCATTTTCCCCAGGTGTCACCTCCAAGACAATGATTAATGACGTACTAATAAAGTTCACTTTGGCAGTCTAAAACTAAAATGTCTTTTCTATTGGGCATGAATAATTTTTGTCTAAATAGAGCCTTGAATCAAAACCATGATGTTCTTTGAACTTTATTTTTAAAATATCTTAATAGCCGAAAGCAGAAAAAAAAGTGGAAGTGAGTTATCTAAATGATGAAGTGATGTTTTTGTTGGCTGATTCTTTTAGTCTTGGCACTGTGCTGTTTGAAATAAATGAAGCATTATCAATCACTAGGTATAATCAGGTTTACAAATCCCTCTACAGTGCCATTAGCCAATCTCAAATGAGAATCTAATCCCTGTCCCCATACTAATATCTATATTCTCTTGTCTAGATGGTGTGTCTTGCATGAGAATGGAAACCAAACCTCAGGCTAATATTACTCCTTAACTGTAAAGCATTAACAGCTGCTCAGAATGAATGGTACCCCAAAGAACATAAAATCTTAGAGACAAAAAAAGGTGTCAGGAGGACACATTGAGAAGTTTAGAGAAGAAATGCAGTGGAGAGTTTTAAAACTAATATTGGTGTTATTTTGTATATTGTAACTGAAGTGACTTTTAGAAAGGATTTAACAGTGAAAGTGTTTGCTAACAAACAGATATTGTGTGTTTAATCTCAAAAAGAAAACAAAAGAGTGGAAAAAGGAAAGGAGGGCTGCCCATACTGAAATAATGTGAAAAAATGAAGACAAAAGGAAATTATAGCAAAAAAATAAGTTACAAGATGAAAGATCTGTGAATTTGTACGGAAGAGAGAGTCTTGAAAAATTTGAGGGTTTGTTTTGATCAGCTCTATGAGCCCTGTGAACATGAAGAGAATGTGAGATTTTCAAAATCACCTATATGTAACAAAGAAAAATCACACTGATTTTTGTTTGAATTCAAGTTTTTAAATTTTGTATTTGCAAATTGTAGTATATATCATACCAGTGAACCTACATCAGCATACTATTGAAAAGTATTTATTGGGCATGATGGCACAAAGGTAGAACCCATTCTTTGAACACTGATGCCATTTTTTCCTCAGCCTTTGTATTGTTACTTCTAAATAGTTCTATTACTGAACTTTCTACATTTTGTCATCTCTTTACTCACATTTTCAAGTGCTTAGTGAATTTTCACAGAATCAAAGAGTAGTTGAAGTTGGAAGGGGACTCTGGAGATATCTGGTCCAACCTCTCTGTTCAGTCAGGGCCACCTGGAGTTGGTTACCAAGGACCATGTCTAGATGGCTTTTGACTATCTCCAAGGATGAAGATCTCAGAGCCTCCCTGGGCAACCCTTTGCCAGTGTTCAATTAATCACACAGGGAATCTCTCAAGTTTCCGTGTGTGTCCATTGCCTCTTGTCCTGTGGCTGGGCACCACTGAAAAGGGCCTGGTTCTACCCACTTTGCCCCTTCCCTTCAAATATTTGTAAGATATCTCCTGAGACTTTACATCTCCAGGCTGAATAGTCCCAGCTCTTTCAGGCTTCCTCATTGGAGAGATGCTCCAGTTATTTCATGATCCTGGTAGCCCTTCACTGGACTGTCTCTGGTATGTCCCTGTCTCTCTTGTGAGGAGCCCAGACTGGACCCAGCACCCCAGGTGTGGCTTCACCAGTGCTGAAGAGAGGGGCAGGCCCTTTGACCTGCTGGCAATTCTTTGTCTAATATGGCTTTGGACATGACTTGCCTTGTTTGCCACAAGGGCTCATTGCTGGCTTACATTCAGCTGGGTGTCCACCAGGATTCCCAGGTCCTTTTTTGAAAAACTGCTTTCCAGACATGCACTAGTACCTGGGGCTGTTCCTCTCCAGGTGAATGATTTTGATGTTCTCTTTTTTTTCTTCCTGAGCATGACATCACATTATGTCACATAGTAGGGCATGGTGCTAATGTCACCAGGCTTGTGGGCTTGATCCTCATATGTGCCATTCACCAAAGATTTGGACTTGGTGTTCCTTGTGGCTTCCTTACAAATCAGAATATTCTGTGATTCTGTGATTCTTTTGGTCACTTAGTGTCAGTTGCTTGTGTTACCTCCCAGTGTCTAGCCTACCTGCCAGGAAGAAAAAAGTGAAGTGAGAAAAAGGTTAAAAAAAAAAAAGGGAAAATAAAATACCTTTATGATGCAAAAGCACTGCTCAGCAACAGCTGAAAGACTGATGTGTTTCAATGCTGCTTTAGTCAGTAATATGGAATTTGATTTTAACAATTTTTTCACACTTAGATTTCCAGTCGTATGCACTATAAAGCTGACAAGATTAAAAAAAGCAAGGTATAGCAAAAAATCTTTCCCCTTTCCTATTTAAGTGCATGCTCCAGGGACTGAGATAAACTCCTTAACCTAACAGGAGAATTAGGGCAAGAAAAAAATGTATGTAATCAGCCTTGCATACTCTGAAGATGGAAAACAGAACAAGCTTTCTAGCTACATGAAGACTGGTAAATTCCTGGAACAGTGCTATGAAGGGAAGATTGAGAAAAAACACACCTAGTTTTAAAATGGGGTTGATCCACTTTTAAAATGGTTTCTTTCTGTATTTTTGATTTCTTCTCTATCATTTTCTGTTACAGTATAGGACTAAGAGTTCATGATCCAGTGTTCCCTCCCAAGACCCAGCAACATAAACCTCTAGATAAGGGTTATATTTCCCAAATGATTTTTTCTGTCATCCTTCTTTGGCAACTCGATTCCACATACTTAGAATAGGGTCATAAGACTTGTACACAGTATTTTATTGTACAATGCTGAATACTTAAACAAGATTACTCCATGGACTATTCTCAGTAGTCATAATAAGTATACAAGTAGGTCCTGTAGGATCAAGACTCAAATGTTGACAGCTAGAAGAGAATGATTTTTAAATGCAAAACATGTTCAAGAAAGTTATAAAGTGAAGAAGAGGGTCACATTATCGTCTAAATAATTCATAACTGTCTGATTCTATTAAAGCAGACTGGTTTTGAAGACAGAGTACATGACAATCTGTTTTCAAACACTAGAAAGATTCATATCAAAATTATAGAATCTCTGTAAAACAGTTATTTTCACAACAATGTTTTCAGTATACATCAGTATACTTGGTTGTCAAATTATTTCAAGTGACCTGATGGGCTTAGGCCAGAAAAGCTTTCCATTTCCCAGAAGTACCATATTCCTTTTATGGAATACCATTCCTCCTTATTTTCAAATTATCTTTTTTATACTATTATAATTGTAAGAAGTGATAAATTCACCCCAGTTGGAATGCTGCTCCTACCCAGTTGCTTGCTGACTTTCCCCAGCAGTTGACATTAGCTTCTACTGTACACCTTGTCATTATTTGAAATCAGCTGAAATGTCATTAAAACTTTTAAGACAGATGTATTGCATATCACTTCTTCCTTCTCTTTCTAATTTTAACCGTTTTGTTTTTTGGGTTTTTTTTGCATTACATGCATATACCAAACCTCAAGATCCTGGCAAAGCAATGCAACAGTTGTCTGTGTCTAATGTAAAGTGCTTGAGATTCCCTTTTACAACAACTATATGTAAAATATAACACATTATTAATCATTAGAAGGGAAGTTATGAACCACGCTTGTAAATCAAGACCATTTGGAATTAGAATAACTACCCACTGTGTCAACTTTTCTCTATGACACCTTATATTCTGGTAATTGCTTTTGTAGCACCATATGTAAGCATGATACTTCATACTCAAATAAAATAACAAAATAGTAAATAATATTTGTCAAAAATATTACATGTAGTCTTAGTTCTTACTTGAAATTGTGAGGAAAGCTAGAACAATCTACAAATCATGTACCTTACCATTCTTTAAAAAATGCACTTTGAAATAACAACAGTAATAAAAAAGGACATCTGTGTATTAAAATAATAAATGAGTGAAACAAAGGCCTCTATCCGACTGTAAAGTTGGATAAAGACAAAAGATAATCTACCCTGTTTTATTGTAAAGCTATGAAAATGTGATTTTCCAATGGATTTTTTTATGCAGTTTTCCCTTCATCTTTCTTTTAGAGAGGGATTCTAAGTATTTTTTGCAATTCTTTCCCATTTAATTAAAACTTTATAGAAGGAAAAAAAGACTTTAGAGTAATTTGCACACTAATCTCTGAAAATTTGATTTTGGTTTTGAAAAGTTTTGATCAGGACAGAGAAATAAGAATTGTGTTAAAAAGAAATGAGCTGTCATAGAGAAATTCTAATAATGATCCAGGATTTGTGTTGTTGAAATAGCATAGGTATTCACTGACTTAATAAAATATAATTGAAAGCACATAAGTATGGTTCAATATAACATGCATATTTTTAGGTAGTATAAACAGAACACTTTCTCCCTAACACTCAGAAGACAAGGATTCAGAATTGAAGCTTGTGGCTTCTAACTACAAGAATGAGGTCTGCGAAAAAAATGCCCTGAGTTCTACAAACAAAACCGTGAAGTGGCTATGCAGAATATGTTTTTAATATTAGGTGTTTATACAACAGCTTCTGTAAAACCTACATGCCCTTCTTGAATTCATAGACCTATTGAAGGTTTTAGACTGGAAGTCAGCTCTGGAGGTCATTTAATTAATCCTCTTGCTCAAAGACATGTAAGGTTCGAGCAGGTTGTCCTGGACATTTGCAGTCAATTTCTGTATATCTCCATGGATGGGAATTCCTAAAGCCTCCTTGGGCCTCTGACTATACACATAACCACTCTTCTGTGGAAAACTCATCTCCTTCAGCCTCATGGAAATTTTCTTTGTTGTAGCTTGTGATCACCTCTTCACCCTGCACCTCTGAGAATGGTCCATCTCCATTTTTTCTGCAACCAAAAAATGGGGAGTAGAAGACAGTTATTATATTCTCCTTCAACCAGGTCTCCAACCTCTACTACTCAATGGTCCCCAGGCCAGCCTGGTCCTTTGCCTATTGAGGAGCCCAGAACTGCACACAGTACTTCAGCCTCAGCACCATGAGTGTGAAATAGAGGGGAATAACCACTCAGCAATATCCGGGGCCTGTGGGCTGTCTTCTTGTTAAGACCACCCAGGACGCTCTTCCTACCGGAATTCTTCGCAAACATTTAAAAAATTGTTTGTTTAAAAATTTTATTAATTCAGTGAATTGGCCCTACAGACGCCATAGGGCTTCGGACCCTTCGGATGGTTGAGCCTATGGGTATGTTTGATTTTCTAAAATGATTTATCTCTAGGTGTTTCATATATATGAGAAAAACTAAATCTCCGTGAGTGAAGATAGCAAAACTTGCAGGAACCATTCATAATCAGGCCAGCTGGACACAATTACTATTTAACTGAGTGTTAACTATGCTTTCAAAACTCAAACTTTTAATTAAAGCCAAAACCCATGTTTTAAAAACAGAAAGAAACCAGAAGCAACTTTAGCTTAGTAAAATGAGAAATGTGTAAAATCTAACCAATATGGGAGACTACTAAATTGTTTTGTTTCATGATAGCCTGCAGACATTTATCATTGTGAAAGTCTATCTGATAGGAAACTTGAATTGTTCTGAGATGGGTTTGAATTTATTTTTCCCTGTACTTATCTGATATATTCCAAGTGCAGAAGACTTTACAGCAGTGAGAAGAGCTTTTGTCTGAAAAAAATTCTCTCTCATGTCTGGTGAAATCAGAATCAAATCCTTCCAACTTTATTTTCTTCTTTCTCTCATGCATCAATTATTAATTTGATAGCCCAGATACTCCTGTCATTAATTATATTACAATATGTGAAATAGGATATTTTCTTTATTTAGCTATTTTCTACCAAATGGATGGTTAGATACATTTGGGCATTTGGGAAATTTATGAAAAATTTGCCTTCTGAATATACAGCTGGCAAAATACTTCACTATAATTAAATATACTAATAGAGCACTGAAAGAATGTAGTGTTTTATAATTGTTGGGTTTTATAATTGTCATTACTTGACGTCATGATTATTTGAAGCAGTGAACTAAGATGATAAGCACCTGCACAAGGAATAGTGGAAAATAATATGTATCCCTATAAATTGATAGTTATGTAGCAGTCAGACATAACACTCAATTTTTCCCACAAACAGGTGGAAAGTGACTCATTTTAAATACATGCCTAGTCCCACTGATACGAGTTCACTGGTTGCAAAAGGATGAACCTTCCTCAATACATATGGTAGTTGGGAAAAAAATCAAGAGGCTGAGAGACAACTTGGTCTTGCTTTTTATGTCTCAGTAAATTATTAGCTTATTCAATGTATTTATCTTTTCAAATATGTAAAACTTCTTCATATGACTGACAATACTAAAAGTGAAGTCACAAATACTGAAATTATCAGTAACATCCAGTAATACCTTCCTATGTTCCACCCATTTCTGGTGGAAAAATCACATTTAATGTGACGATTTAATCTTGCCTTATTCCCTGTTTTTCAAAGTGATTAACGATTAACGTTGTTGTGATATAATTTGAAGGTGTGGAATAGTCAGTGGCATGTTTAATGATATAGAAAACAAAACCTAACTTTATATATATATATGTATATGTGGAAAGGTTCTTTGTCACTGGAAAAAATAGACAAATACCTAGTAGATATAACTCACGGAACAATCACAAAGTGAGAAGTGGACTAGATTAAATAACAGGCTTTTCATGTCAAGTCTTTTTAGGACTAGAAAAAACAATGGGAATAAGATGGCTATTATTCTGGAGAGTATTTCTTATTTATGTATGAAAATATTCAGCTTTACTTAAAAATAAAATAAATAAATGCACAAACAAAACAAAGAAAAACCCAGAAATTATTTCAGGAAGCCAAGAAACAGCATTATCTCAACAAAACATAGGCACCCTAAATTCTCATTGATTAATTAAGAAACTCTGGGGAATGAGGGATCAATGACTGTTGGCAAAACTTCTTTAGGGATAAATTTATTTGTGTGAATCAAAGAGTTCAGTGAGAATGGCTGTTCAAAAGCAATGTGGAAAATCAATATCAATCCCTCAACACTATCACCCTTCCCACAAAAAACTTTTTTGTTATTCACAGAAAAGAGAAAGATATTCTATCATAAGGAATGGCAGGAAGCTGCGTCAGGGGAGGTTTAGGCTGGATGTTAGACAAAGGTTCTTAATCCAAGGGTGTTTGGGCACTAGGAGAGGCTCCCCAGGGAAGTGGCCACAGCACCAAGCCTGGCAGAGTTCAAGAAGTGTTTGGACAATGCTGTCAGGCAAGTGGTGTGACTCCTGGTGTGACCTATTCAAGGCCAAGAGTTGGACTCGATTATCCTTCTGGGCCCCTTCCAACTCAGGATATTTTATAATTCTATGAAAGTTCCATCATTCTGGCTTATACAAATGCTAATAAGCTCTTTAAAAGAAGGAGGTTTAACAAGTTCTCTTGAATGTGCTATAAGTATTAAAAAAAGTAGTAGTATTTATTGCAATCTAGACTATGTTCTAAATAGCTGTTCTTGTTTGTTGCTGGGTTTTCTAGCACTCATGGAAAACACCAGGCATTAGTATGGGGTTTTTTAAAATTAAAGTAATTTCCAGACTGCAGCTACTGAAGTAAAAATGGGTTTATATCAGAAGAGGGAAATTGTAATTTTTTATAATCTTTGGGTCATTTGGACAATATATAGGCAGTTATTTTCTTACTTATTTTAATCCTTATGGTATGAAGCCTTGAAATAACTTTCTTTCCTAATAGAGAAATGAAAAGTGGTAATTTTTAATCTATGACAGCAGCCAATATTTTTAAGGGACAGAACCTCTCCATTTTTATTTATTTTTTTATCAAAATTTGTGCAAAAATAGATCCTAATGTAAAACCAAAATAAAGAGGATGTTGATGTTAATTACATCTATTTTAAATATGGAATCAAAATTCATTGTATCTGAGTAATATGTTGATTTGTTTCAGAATAATCTTAGTAATAATATTACACCACATATGATAAATATTAATAAAATTTCCTTATTAAATTGCTGTTATATTTCAATGAAAGGTAATGCAGGTTACAGTTTCACTTGATATATAAAAATAAATATCGAAGATTTCAATATTATATTTACATCATACTATTAGAAATAGTCCTGGAAATAAATAATATGGTTTCATCTTTATCAATAGGTAAACAATTTCACACTGATGAAGTAGATGAACAGAAATTGCTTATGCAAACCAAATGGCAGTTTAAATCTTATGCATGTCTAAAATCAATTTAAGCTCTCAGAGGAAAGACACTTCTTGAAAATAGTTTCTATTATTTTGTAGGTTTAAAATACACTTGATTTTTTTGGAGATTTGGTGGCATTTTTTCCTCCATGTAAAATGTGTAAGTGTAATTCATGTGTTAAAAAGCAGGGATGAAAATTCAGAAGAGCAAAAACAAAAAAAAGGAAGAAAGGTAGAAGAACAAACTACCATTTCTTGTGGGGTTTTTCTTCTATTTCATCAAATCCGGTATTTCTCTTTTACACATTTATCAGTATTTCTTTCCCTCAGATCATACAATTTAACTGTTTATATGTGGAGAGATTCTTACACTGTTATTACTTTTCCTAATTATTCTAATAAATGTTTTGAAGTGATACTTTTAATTATGAACCCCCTTTTTAGATAGTACTCTGAATTTCATAAAATATTCTAATAAATGATCCATGAAAATTTGTCCTCACTGTCTTAAAAGATGATGAAGAAAGTCCCTGCGAATTAAACAAAATTTTAAATTGATTAATTATATTGCATTAAACATTTACTGTAACTCTTCCTCCCATGGAAAGTATTCTTTATTCAACTTAACTCACTTCATTTCCAGGTGTGTTAGAAGATCTTTATGTAACTTCAGTTCTGATTTTGAATGTCTTTTAATCTTTTAATAGGGAGCTAATAGTCTTCAACTAGTCCTCCTTAAACCAAACTCAATAACTGATTTGAATTAATTTCCCTAAGCATCTCTCTATAGATATGCTCTAAAGGGAAGTATCTTGACAACTGGAGGTTGAATTCCAGATTACAAAAAAAGGTAAAAGGGTTAATAGCTTTGTGAAGCTTTAGGTTCTTTTCTCCTATTTTCTGGAGTGCTTTCCTGCTTCTAAGTTTTTATGTAGGACTAATTACAAACACAACTGTATTTTCTTCTAAAAAGAACTTATAGAAGCCTCAGTCTCCTACTTAATATGTCTTAGATATTTGCATAAGTGGCAAAGTCATCTTTTCTGATCTGTTTTTTGAATATTTTGAGATTATGTCAGTCATAGATGAAAAGTGTCCCATCAATCCTGAGTATTAGCAAGTCTCTGTTCCTACTGTTATTAATTTTTATTGTTAAAAAATACTTATCACCCTTATTTTATAGTGTATCAGGTTTGTGTTGCCGGGTTTTGGTAGCGGGGGGCTTCATGGGTGGCTTCTCTGGGAAGCTGCCAGAAGCTTTCCGCATGTCTGGCAGAGCCAATGACAGAAGAATCCAGGATGGACCCACTGCCAGCCAAGGCTAAGCCAATCAGAAATGATAGTCATAAATTCTATGACTACTGATCATTCCATGAGGATGTTTAAAAAACCCCCAAAAACAAAGGTGTGTGAAAATTCACAACCAATACGTTAATAAAGTGCTGCTTGGCCAATTTGGATTCTACCAACCTAGTCAATAAATAAGAGGGAATTTCTCAAATTTGCTTCCTAGAAACTTTTTGGTTCCACAGAAAGGGGATATTTAGACTCCTGTGGGAATGCAGACCAAAGAAACTGCTGCATGCAGTTCAAAGCAGGAAAGATGACTTTATCTGCTAGGATATCTAATACTCTATTTATATGCTGCACAAGATCATACCTTTTTTTTGTCACAATTGAATGAGTGTATGTCTTCATCTCTCCTGAAACACTCCAATCCCATGCATAAAAGAATGATTATGTGGTGTTAAACTTTGAGATGAGAGATGTTTATGAACTACATTGTCCTTGCTCTGTGTTCATTACATTATTTCTTTACTTATTAGTTCAATTTTTTTGTAGTGGCAGACTACAGATCAAATTACCCTTGCTACAGGAAAAAACCCCCAAAAATTTATAAAGGAACAATTTTTCTGTTTCTGTGCTTCAAAAATTAAGATTTTTCACACACTGAAACAACATGAAGTCCAACTTCAACTTGGAATGGGTGATAAAATTTTGCAAACTTGCTCTGAAGATGAGAGACTGCTTGGATTTTCAAATGTAAATTAATAATTGACACTACACTGACTAACACGACTAAAAGTTAATATAAAAACATGGTGTTAAAAATGTCTTTCTTTTTACATTTCATATTTGACTTGTTATTGGCAATGACAATTGACTGGTGACCTACAGTTGCCCAGCAATTTCTTATTGTTCTTTAATTCATCATGACTTCCTGTACATTGAACTAGACCTCTTTGCAGCTTATTAATTGTATTAACATTCCACTTTATTACTGGGGATAGTAAATTAGTTCCCTAAAGTTTGCCATTTTTCACCAGTGTATTTTCAAATTCACAATTTATGGCCAATTTTTTAATATTACAGTCATTGATTCACTGAAATGCTGACAATTTTGTTGAATTTCTATCAGAATTTTGACAAGGCAATAGCAATGAAATAAATCTGGACAGATTTCTGTAATGAATCACTTTTTAGTGATCATGGACCATCTGCTACTTTGGTCATTAGATTTATCCTCCCTTTTTTAGCTTACTGATTACAGGTAGTAGTGGTAGTCACCTTAAAATATATGGTAAACCTGACAAGAACAATTTTTCATCTACTAATCTGATTTTTATTTCTGTGCTTAATCATTAATACCCACCCATCCATTTCTTCTCTCAAAGCCTGGTTAAAGTAATTTCTTCAATATCCACGATTTCAGATAGAAATTCCATTTTTTGCATCTATTCCTATAATGGACCAAGCAATTGATATATTCTCTGCTAAAATGATCTCACCTGATAAAGTAAAATGCAAGGTTTGGATTTTTCTTAGTCTACTTTTACTTTTATTTGGAATTGTCTCTTGCGTTTGGGATTGAATTCTCATTTTTGAGCAGGATGTATAAACATAATAAAAGACAAACTGCACTACAGTAGATGAATAAGTAACAGATATTGACCACTGCATATCTCTAGATAATGCACACAATAGATGGAAAAAAAGGGCAGAAAAGTAGAATCAGACCCATACTTTGTAATTTTACATAAAACTTCCTATATATAAAATAAAGGTAGTAAAAAATAAAAGTACCATAAAATAAAAAGTAAAATAAAAAGGTAATATAAAATAAATTTAGTATAAAATAGAGGTAATTTTTACACCTAATAGATTTCTTCTTGCTTATTGAAAAATAACTCTGAGTCACTTGGAAAATTATTTTAGCTTTTCCTTTTCACAGAGACGCATAAAGTTTTGATTCTTTAATTGTAATGTTGCATTCAGTGATTCATTAAAAAGGTTATGAACACCTACAGTCAGAAGTCGTGTATTCTTCTACGAGGAATTCTATGCATCTTCAAGGCTGATGTCATTCTTTCTCTGTAACCTTAGTTTACCAGTTTCTTAAGGAACAGTGTACATGAATGAAGCAGTGTTGATCTGCTGTAACTCAGCAGAAAAAAAGTTGACACAGCTAAATTAACTGAACACTCAATTATCATATTTATGAGCCTGTGGTTTTCATTCTTGACTTAAAAATAGGAAAGAAAGAAATTAGACAAATATATAAACTAGATGCACTACTATTCACAGAACAGAGAACACTGACAGTAAACAATCTAATGGTAGAAGACTACCAAAACTTGACAGAAAGCTAGTCTGAAAATTCATTCTACTTTTGTGTCAGTTTCCAGCAAGAAGAATAATCCTTATAAAAATCACAGTCGGTTCAAGAGGCATTTCCACTCCCTGCCTCTTTTTTAAAACATACGGGATTCCTAAAAATCTGACATAATATTGAAATCAAAAACTAAATTATATTTCAGTCTCTATCATTAAGTATGCTCTAAAAATCAGTACCTTTTAAAAGATGTCTGGTATTGTGTTATACACACACTCTCAGTCTTACATTTTTCCAGTCAGTAGCCATTTTTCTATACAAAATATGTGTCAACAGGGAGCAGAGAATCCAGTACTGTTTTGGGAAAGAAAGGAATTGCAAACATATATTGGAGTCTTCGGAGACAAAAAAAAAAAGATCATATGTAGAATTATTTTCAGGTTTCTTTGTTTTCTTAGTGCTTTTATATGAAATGAATTAATCAAGAGGACAAAATAAAATTCTCAACTTTGAAGAAATGCTGTGGGAGAAAGCAGGACCAAACGCATAAGTTCTGTTCAATATTTTTTCTGTATTTCTGTATTTTTGTGAGCTTGATAATAAAACAAGTTATTTGGTAAGAAATATTTTTTATTCAGGAACTCAAAACTGCAAGCTTGAAAACAAGATAGCAATGTAAATCTATTTTTTCAATTTTAAGTATGTTTTTGTATGTTTTAAAATACTTGTACTATTAAAGTTTGACAGCCAACTTAATTTGTGTGTCGCTTTCAGTTGGAAGAATACCAGTGTACAGAGAAGAATCTAACCCGAAGATTGTGTAAGATGACCTCTTATGAACATATTTTTCTTTTAAGCGTTGCCAGCTGGACTCTGGTCTGATTTAAGGTACTGAGGATCAGGAGTCAACATTTTAATCAGCTGTAAATGGTCCCTCCTTAAAATCACTTGTATTTTTAAAATATATAAACTGGGTACTTAAGCAGAAGTCCCAGTGATCAGCACAGCAAACCACCTGTTGTGAATGATCAGCCATAAAGGAAGACGAATGGCTGCTAAAATTCGTCATCAGCCAGTATACAGGCAAAAAAAGAAGGCTTTTAATAAATTATTTGAAAAAATCTTGAAAAAAAAATGCATTAAATGAACTGTGTGAATAGCTATATATATATGTATATATACATGTAGTTATACATGTAGTTATATATAACTGTAATGACTTTTTAATGTACTCACCTTTTGTCAATAACATTGGTACAATGACTAACTACTTCACATTACCTTTTCTAAATTAATTTATCCATAGCAGTGCTTTCAAGACCAGTAAAGCAACCTTTTTCCTTCTGGGTTTGTGCACACCTTCAAATCAGCCCAAACGCTTCAGGACTTGTTATTTCTAAAAACATATGGAAATTATATATATGTAGTTTGAATATATGATTGCAAATACTGACCATATGTTAGTTTGTTACAGATTTTCATTTTCCCTTCAACACTGCTAAGCATTAAAGAAATGTATTTATTGTTCTATATTTCAAAATGATAAAAATATAAATGTGGTTCTTTTCTTCACATTAATATTTTTGAAATAAAGCATTGAAAAATTTTGATCAAAATTGTGTTCATAAATCACAGAATCACAGAATGGCGTTGAGTTGGAAGGAGTCTTAAATATTACCGAGTTCCAACCCATGACATGGGCAGGGACAATTTTCACTAGACCAAGTTGCTCAAAACCCCACCCAACCTATCCTTAATCACGGCATGGGGCATCCAGAACTTCTCTCAGCAATTTGTTCCAAGGGCCTCATCATTTTCACTGTGAAGATTTTCTTCCTAATATTTAATCTAAACCTACTCTCCTTTACTTCAAAGCATTCTCCCCCATGTCCTGTCACTACATACACTTATAAAAAGTCCCTCTCAATTTTTCTTGTCGGCTCCCTGATGCTGGCAGGCTGCAATAAGGTCACCCTGAAGTCTTCTCCAGCACCAGTTTGAGGAACTAAGCAGTCTGGCAAAGTACTGCACTAAAATGTAAAGATTACCGGGATTTGCAAAAGCATTTGGCTATTTGGGGTCTTTTAGCTTGCAACTATCATTATATGCTATATTTAGCAAGTATCTACTCTATGCTGTCAATAAAACAAAAAAACAACCTAAAAAAGAATCTTGTGGGTTGCTTTTTATACCTGAAATTATGTTTATATTGGGGGGGGGGGGGGGGGGGGGGGAGAGAGGAGGTTATTTCTACTACGTAGTTTTACTTGATACTAAGCAAAAAATTCCTACACATTTCTCCCTCATTTGTGAGAATCTGACTTTATTTTGCATTTGTGTTATTTATACCCTTATCCTTCACCTTATATGTTTCATTCATTTTGACAACTTCGCAGTCCCTCCTTCCACAGTTCCTTAAAGTAACTTCATGGCCCAGGGTTGCAGACTGTCTGAACTCTCTGCCCTTGCAGCATAACTAGAGAAAGCATGAAAATCTCTACTGAACACTGATGTGAAATCTCACTTGCCCTTTAACAGTGTTTCATGTATTCACCAAAACCCTGTCTAATCTTAATAAGCTTTTGTACGCCTGAAAGGCTGTTTTTTGCCCACCCACTCAATCTAGTAAGAGACAGTTCTATAACCATTATATGTATAATTATGGAAATCTGATTCTAAGGAAGCTTTAAATCCTACACGCGCAAGAATGAAAATTTTGCTCCTTCCACACACTTACGTAATCTGCCTTTGTAGGCAGCCATGGTAATGGAAATGACAGTTAAATCACAGCTGAGGATCTGAATGTTGTCCTTGAAGAGAGCCAAGAGTCACTTAATAAATAATGTTCTTTTTTATCTTTATTAGGGTTATTTTTTTAAATAACTTTTTTTCAAAGATTTTTTAAAATTTAATTAAATTTCCTATTAGGAGGAGGATTAAGATACTTTGAACCTCTCTACTTATTCCACGCAGAGTGAATTTGTTAGGATGGAAGAAAGAGGCAAAACATAAGAAAAATGCATATAGTAACCGAGATTTAATTTCACTTGAAAACCTTTCTCATTCTTTAACAGGTATATCACCTTTCTCCTCTGGTGAACATGGTTCTTGCATGAAATGTGAAAAGACAAATATATCCATGGTTAAAAGGAGGTTAAAACCCACTTCTATGATAAAACATGATTCTACAATGTTACAGCGTAGGTTGTAGGTATCTTTAGGTACTCTTAAAATGAAAGTGGTTTGAAAAGAGTGCAATGCTCCAGCAAGATGCAACAGTTTTCTTAGAAATCATCAAAAAGTCATCTAGTTCATTTCAGTCTTACTCTTGTTATGTCTTTTCTCAGCATCAAATTGGTTCAAAATCTAATTCAGGTGAGAGGATCCAAAGGGTATAAATCTTTCATCAACTTTCAACTTCATTGAAACTACATAAATACAATATACTACTGATGCTCAGTAAGATGAATAATATGAATGGTATTTTCTAGTCTTTATTTTGAATACTCTGAGATATTATCAATATGATTTACACAATCAACTTAAGGTGTAATTTTAAGATTTGCTAAGCCACATTTTAAAGGATATCAGAGTGTTTACATCTTTGTCCTAGATACCTCAGTCACACGCCTCAAATGAGGTGGGAGAAATTAGGTCTAGGATATAGACAATATATATAAATAACATACAAACTGTTATATAAACAGTAGATAAAATAACAATTTTTCAAGTGAGACACTGGAACTTCTGAGCTGAAACCCTAAAATATATTACACTGTATTTTTTACTTTTGTTTAAAAAATTGAATGTTCAACAGTTTCTCTCTAACCTTGTCGGTTGTGAGTTGAAGCACAATTTATCTGCACTTGCAGTCAAGAGTATTTGATTGGGGGGTCTCTTATCTCTCTCTGTCACTTTCTCATGGAATTTTACTGGCACATATACCCCATCTGACTAATGAATTATGTGTATAGTAATTAGCCTTTAGTAGTGCAGGCAAAAGAGAAACCCTAAACTTATTTATTTAAATATGTGTTATTAGGCAGTTTTTAATATATTTTTGTGTACATATGAATGTACATAGACACTCATTCTAGAAAAGAAGGTGATATTTCATAAAAGTTAATAAAAATATTTTCCCTCTCAGTTAACCAGGCAAATTTTTATCAGCTGAAATGCAAATTTCCATATTTTGCTGTTCATTTCATTAGCATTACAAAAAGGTCTGTCACAATTAAAATACAATTAGAACAAAGGAATATTTTTTTCTGTTTCAAGGTGTTTTATTAGTTTTATTCGTTTAATAGTTTAATTAGTTTTATTCCTATAATCTCCAGGGTTCACTCAAGTCCTATTCAACTCTGTGGGCACCTTTAAACTGATTTCTTTGTGAATTAGAACAGACCTTTAATCTCTGAAAGATTAGTACTGTCCTATAGCTAGATAATAGTTTTCCTTTTAAGCATCTTTTACATATAAATGAGACAATTTTAATCAAAGATATGTCTTTTGGCAACTTATACAACAGTTTCTATCAGTTTAACATGAGCCTGAAATCTATGCCTTTAGACTAGCTAAAAACTTGGCAAAAGGGGAGATCGATATAGGAAAAAAAAAAGAAATTGGATACACCCTTGGGTCATAAATAACAGAAAAACACTTTTACAGTGATATTTGAGACTTTAAAATATTAGGTGTTGTTCTCCTGTTTCTTAAAGGAGGTGAGAACAAAATATATCTGCTGATCTTTAATTCCACATGCTCTTACCAGAGTAAAATCCTGCTGTGCATGAAAACCGCGGACTAAATTTACCTGAGCAAACAAAGTTGCCCAGTGCCTTTTGAGATTCCAGAAGACAGACAGTCCAGGCTCTGGCTTCTGCTGCATAAGTATGCGCATTTCTTGGAGGCTTGGGCCATATCTGTTCCTCAGTCAGCTCAAAAAGTCTAAAATAGCTCACACAGCACTCCCCACCTGTGCCTAGGTAAGTGAATTGGGCCCTGTGAGTCATATTTCTGTCTTCAGTTTCAGAGAAAGAATCAGTTTTGCAGCACTATAGAGGTTTATAACTTGAATTCGTGGCACTAACAGATAGAAGCATTTTTAGTGCATTTAACATATTGAGATAGTTCTATAAAGACAGCAGATTCATTGCAGTAAATTAATCTCTATTCCCATTGGGACTCAGATATGTCCTTTGGCTTAGGTCAGCCAAACAGTGTTTTGAAATATTATGTTGTGGAACTCATACATGCCTCAACCAGCCTAAACCAGCAGGTTTTTTCAGTATAAACAGTGCTTTCAAATTAATTTCAAACAGAAAAATCAAAACGGAATCTTCTGTGAAGGTACACAACATTTCTAGTGAAGTAAAACAAAAGGATCCACCCACATTCTTTCTATGTAAAAATTCATTTTAAAACATATTTTTTAGACAAGTACAAAGCTCTGGAATTTATATTTGTCTTTCTTCCAAGGAAGTTAAAGAATCATATTTTTAGATTTCCCACTTATACTAATAGTAGAAGCCATTAAACATATGTGCCTGATGAATAAAAAAGCAAATTAGACATGTTTTTTTCAGAGACCAGATCTGTAGTGGTTAGTTCACAACAGAAAAAGAAAATGAGATTTGAAAACTACTGAATTTACTGGAAGGTTAATAAATCACAATTAGAGACTGACTGATTGATGCTTTAATACTTTTTGCATCAAAGGATATTTTTGGAACATATTTGAATTAATCATCATGATGAGCTATTGTGATATGTTGGACAGAACAGTTTTAGCAAGAAATGAGTCATGCAAAGAGAAGTACAGTTGGAAAGAGAGATGTCATCTGTATTTCTGTGTGGCCAGGCAGAGTACTGTAGAGGCCTATAGAGAGGGGCTAAGTGTACACAGAGGAATAAATCACTAAATATTCAAATACAAGTATTAATTCACGCTATTTAAAACTGACAACCTCTATAAAAGTTTACAGAAAACACATATTAAAAAGTATGGTCAACCTTTTTCAGCAATTTTGCACTACTCAGTATACTTTCTGTTCCTTTTTGATAGGTTGGCAATCAAGTATTCAGTTTTTCTTCACTTCTAGGTGCTCTTCAGCTCCTATAGCCACTCCTTTCAAAGCCTTCTAAAAGATATGGTCTAATGGGTTTTTTCCCAAACTCCTTCTCTTTTGCCCTTCAGGATGAAAAAAAAACATAAAAGAACCGCCTTTAATTCATTTAAGGACTATCTCAAGAGAGGTTGTTTCCCTAACTGTACTGGCAGTCATCTCCATGTAACTAACTAGTAAGCAATCTTTTGTCTATCAGAAAAATGAAAATCCCCTCTGTGATGAATATATTACCCAGTAAGGAGTATAACTTCCATTCTTATTCAAAACTTTGGCTACAATAGATTTTACATTTAAAACACCATACAAATATCTAAGCAGCTAATTTTCTGTTTTATATAAGTGATTCTTGTCTAGGAGCAGGTACACCAGCAATCCATTGCTTTACAGCAGAAACTTTGAGGAGTTATCTTCAAATTTTTTTCAATTTAACAGAACTACAGTGGTTTCAGAATGGATCCTAAGCATTTGTGTATGTTTTGTAAATATTTTGTCACTATCCATTATCCATTTAATAAAGAAGGTGTTTTCAGGTTTGAAAAAACAAACAAAAAATAATTCCCAAAATACAAAACACTGAACCTTATTTTTCATACTTTAAAGGAAGAAGCTTTCACTAGACTTTATTCTTCCATACTAAATATCCTTTCTGAGTTGAAAATTCCACTGTATGAGTTGCACTTACTACTTAAATTTTCCTAATATTGAAT
Source organism: Corvus moneduloides (assembly GCF_009650955.1). Taxonomy (NCBI): domain Eukaryota; kingdom Metazoa; phylum Chordata; class Aves; order Passeriformes; family Corvidae; genus Corvus; species Corvus moneduloides. Next base: position 136,055,980 of record NC_045476.1, on the reverse strand, counting down.
TATTTTTTTATTATTTTTCTCTTTGCTTTATGTTAGCTTTGGATGTTGTCCAAATGTCATTAGAATTAATGAGTAGGGTTGAAGTGTATGAATAGAAATTTTATTGCACAAAATCACCACTTTAGGTAAACTCCTAATTTTCATATTATAGAAAAAAAGGAATGCTTTACACAAGAAAGGAGAGCTGCTCAGCATACACCTTTTTTAAACTTCTACACTATTCTTCAGACTGAAACATTAGATATCACTTAGCCATGTATGAAATAGGGCTACCTGGTGCATAAACCTAACTAAATGTACAAGCAATCGCTTGGCTTGACTTAAACTATCACAGATACAGTAATTTCTAATTCTTTCATTCTTTCATTTTACACTGGGAAGGGGCTCTGTGGAAAAGGCTGTTATTGTTCTGGTAGGCAGCAGGTTGACCATGAGGCTACCCTGGCAGCAGTAGAGACCAACAATATCCTGGGCTGTATGAACACAGCTGGGCAAAGTAACTATCTCCATCTACCCTGCATTCAGTAGGAGCTTATCTAAAATACTGCATCCAGTTTTGAACCCTGAAGACAGAAAAGGCACTGATAAACTGGAGTGAGTTCAGCAGAGGGCTCCCAGGATGCTATATTATGCCAATACTTGATAAAACAAACAAAAAGCCCAAGCAAATACACAAAAATGGCCTTAAAATGTAAACTGTTTTGCTTTGTGGTTTTTGTATAATTTCTGTACCTTTAAATTTACAGTGAGATTTTGAAGCTTTGGTAGAAATGAAAGTGTATAGCAAGGCATTTGAGTGGTATCTTAATCTGCTGACCCTTAAGTTTATTTTGCATAATATGAAAACCACTCTCTCTAATCAAAAGTACTTTCTTGCTGAGCAACCTTATTGGTGAATTTCAGTTCCCTACTGAAAATCCTTTATAATAAGAAGGGATTATTAAATTTTGATTAGCATCAGATTATACTAATTTTATCCACCAACTGACATTTCTGCTAATTGAGGATAAATACACTAGTCTGATACCTCCCCAAAACACAGAACATATTGAAAGTCTCAGCACAAGCTGAAAACTTAATTAATATTCATTGTGCTTCCTGGAAGCTACTGGTTGCCTAAACCAAGTCTTGCAGATAAAGCTGAAAATGCAGTCTCTACAATATCACTATATGGCACATTTTGTTTGAATTATTAAATAGAAGTGATATATCTAAAGTTATTAGCAAAGTGTTAATGTAATGACTTTAGTCATTACAGACCTTTCTGTGATAAACTATGCTCATGTGCACTTATTAAAGAACATCAGGCTAATGTTGATTTCCCAGTCAGGAGAATTTCACACACACTTGAAAAATAGGAACAGAATGAATGGCAACAAAACTGGTCCTATTTTCTAGTAGCAATGAGTAGGATAGGTAAAAACATAGACATCTTTCTTTCTTTCTTTGATTACTTTCATCAAACCTAAGCAGAAATCTTAATTATTGGAAATGGAAGATACTTTTGGTTTTATTGTGAAGCCACGTCCCTTAATGCTTCATTGTCATACTCTAAAATGGCTGTATTTTGATGTGAAATATTGTTATTGCAAAAGTTTTACGTTATCTAAAATGCAGAGTCTTTCTTTAAAATACTGTGCACCTCACAGTTTAAAAATCAGCAGTTTAGCTATTTCTCATCTTAGATAAGGTATCCAGGGAACGCAGCTTTGACTACAAAAATGAAGCTGAAAGGAAAGTTCTTTTTTTTCAAGGATAAACAAATGGATAATCTGTGATATCCTTTTTTCTGTTAAGAATAGGGCAGATCACATCAAATGCACAACGCTAACACTCTCATCTAACTGCAACAGTCTTAATATTGATTTAGATAAAGGAGAAAGAGGTTGAAGAAAGTCTATGCCAAGTTAAATACCAGTTTATTGTGTCACTTATTATGAATACAAGCATATTAGTGGATTTATTTGACAAGCTAATCTCTGGAATATGCAATTCTTAAGTAATCATTTTTTGTTTGCATTAATAATTGAATTAGAATGGAGTACAATTGAAATATAATTAGCAATTCAAATCAGATTCAAATTTGTGAAAAGTACCCTGAATTTCAATTGTAGCTATTTCGCCAGCATGGTTGGACTTTGAAATGTTTGGAATTTTATAACATTTTCCTTTTCATATTCTGACATATCCAGTTGCACAATATTTTATGTCAACAAGTTTCACACCCATCAAAAAATATATAAAATGAGTTAGAATATTTTTTACGATTTTCTGATCTGATTTTACAATTACAGTATAAAATGATTGGCATAAAATTAATTAAAATAGTTACAATTCATTTAAAATTCATAATAATCCATCTTAAATCAGCTTGGTTTATTGTAAATCCTTAATTGCATTTTGTGGTATAAATGTCAACATAAAAGTTCTTAGTTTTCTACAAACTCAGAAATCCAGTTACACGGTGACCACGACTTTCATTAAGAGCATTTTCACTTGTTTTTATACTTTGTGACATTTTACTTCAGAGTTATCCCGAGACTTTTGCTAAGCATGTCTTGATTGAGAAAACAGAAGGAAAACAGAATGTATATTCAAATGTATAATAACTTAATGCACCAAAGACCTTGTTCTCTTCAGACTGTGGCTGAAAGAGTTTGTTGATATGCTCTGTGCCTCCAGTTTTCTTTTAGCAAACATTTAAGAGGAAGAGGTCTTTTCTCGCTGAAAAAATATATACTGATATCACTACTATTGGCATTGTAACTCAGTGAAAAGCTCTACTTCTTAAATTGCAGGAACATAGGTTGTTCTGCCATTATGGGAAATGCTCAGAACCTATCAGGCTCTTTCTTATTGCCTTTCTTGTAGAGAAGTAAGATAAAATTTTAATATTGTTAACATTTCTTATTATTCTTGGTTTAGAACCAGAGATTTGTTGCAACATGAGAAGAATGGAAGGAATAATTCCAGCTGCAAAGTTTCCTGATTAAAAAATTCATTCTTTGTTGAAAGTGGGCAGAACTGGTACACACACATAAACAAGTTGTCACACATGCCCCAGTTGTATATTGTTCAGGTACGTGCATATTGGACCAAGCATATGGAAGAACAATAGCCTCACAGAAACATCCAGTATTTATTTGATACAGATGGACCTACATACTGTTTCTGTAGCATATAAAACTGTACCATCTGGCCTTTTGCTGTCCTTCTTTGAAGTATTATTAGGCTGTAATTGTGAATCATCAAATTTATAACAATGTAGATGTGACCTGCCTATCCTGACATAAGCAATTGGCAAAGTGAACAAAATCACCAATGAACAAACTCGGTAATGCTTTCAGAAGAACTTAAACCTCTTCTTTTCCCCATATTGATATTAGTTTGGGAAAAAAAAACAAACAGAAAAAAGTGGAATTACATTCACCCTGGGCATTTCAGGAAAAGAACTGCTGAAGTTACGAATGATTGAATCTCTGAAAAAAACGTTATTTTTATAATTAAAAGAGGAAAGCAGAATTTTTTTCAAGTTTTAACATCTCTTCTGTAGCTTTGTCCTCTCTAAAGAGGTTTACACAAGCTGCTTCCACTATTGTCTAAATAAAAATCATTAAGGACTCTATCAACAAAATGATTATTTCTGTTAACTAAAGAATGGCACAGTGCCCAATAATATAGCCTCAAAATTACTGAAACTCATGTGAACAGCAATAGCTTGATTTCAATTGGTGGTATTCAGCAACACTTTCATTAAACATCACTGCTTATGAACACATACACTCTAATGCCTTTACTGGCATTAACTATTTAAAAAAATTAATGATTTTGAGTGTTAGTATCAGAACATACAAAAAAACCCATTCTCTAGTATCTAGAGTTGTGATGATCTTGGATTTAATCCTACAGTCACATAAAATAGAATTATTCCTGCTGTAGGTGATTATAGACTATTCCTATAAGAAGGGACGTCAAGGTCTTTTTCAAGAATAATAGAGAATAAAGAATTAATTTATTGAATATTATTGAATGCAATGAAAAAACCCAGAGAAAAATGTACTTTTATTCTGAAATTCCATTGAAATGTTTGAGAAGCAACTACAAATTACAAAATATTCTCCTATTTCTGTTTCTGCTAAAACAAACAGAAGCACACAATGAAGTTCCTGTTTCGAATATGATGACAATTCAATTTATAATACATTTGGAGAGACAGACAGTGAAATTTCATAAAAAGTCTGATCCTTACCCAGACCAAAATCAATATACAATGGGATTTAAGTTTGCTGTGTTCTAGCAGTGGTTAATTTAAATTAGCATTCTGTTTGCTGGTTAGAATGTAGAATTCTATATCAGACAGTTGAATTGCAGTTGCATTCATAGAGCTGAGCCTCTTCATGTAGGTCTCACAGCAGGAACATGCTAATTCTTCCCTTCAGAAATCCTAACCTTCTCCAGAGGTTAGACATACAAAATTGCAGAGATCCTTTTCTCAATGTCAGCAATTAATTTTTTCTTCCTTAAACTCCAAGTGGCTTGCTTATTTTAAAATATGCAGGTAGGAGAAAAGTGCTGATAATAATAGTAATATCCTATCACAACTGTAGCACATTTATGAGACTTTATCCTGAAATGAAAGCAATAGCTTCTGGTATTGCCTGTTGGGATACGTAAGTGTGAACAGGACTTGTTTATTTGACAATAGACAGGTGAGGAAAATTTCAGCACTACAAGGCTCTTATCACCTGTCCTGGTTTCTGATGGGAAATAGTTGATTTTCTTCCTAGTAGCTAAGTCATTTTTGGATTCAGGGTGAGAATAAAATAGATAACACATTGATGTTTTGGTTGTTGCTAAGTAGTGTTTCCCTAAGTCAAGGACTTTTCACTTTTCCATGATCTGCTAGTGAGGAGCTGCAGAAAAAGCTGGAAGCATGGGATTATGGCCAGAACAGGTGACCCAAACTGGCCAAAGGGATATTCCATACCACAGAACATCATATCCAGTATATAGACTGGGGAAGTTACCCAGAAGGGCACTGGTCATTGCTTAGGGTCAGACAGGGTCAGCAGGTTATAATATCAATTATATTGTCTATAATTTGTTTTCCTTGGGTTCTGTCACACTCTCTCCCTTCCCTTATAATCATCATTATCATGATCACCATCATCATTATTTACTTTCAATTATTAAACTGTTCTATTCTCAACCCACAAGGTTCACCTTTTCTTTCTGATTCTTGCCCCCATGGGGGATGAGAGGGTGAGGGAGTGAGCGAGCAGCTGCATGGTACTCAGTAGAGTCTGTTTTGCTCATGTTGGTACTTAGAAAGCTCTTTCCCTTCTTATCTACACCCATAAACCTTTTAATCTTATTTTGTCTCCAAAGAAGAGGTGAAAAGGAAGGACCAAATTGAATGTAATTTAACAAATCTGGGAAAGTGGAGTGGCAATGGAAGGGTAAAAGAGGCTGTTACAATTTCAACAATGTGGTCAGTATGCTTGTCTTGCAACACCTCATCAAGGTTGTTGTTCTGCCTTCTTGTCAAACTTCTCTAGTTCTTGCTATGTCACCTTACTTTATGCTCTCTATGTTTGGGGGGTACATGATTCACAACTGAAGTTGGACTCACCAGTGAGTCAAAGGAGACCCACATGTGCACAGATGAAGCACTCATCCTAGGAATAATGCAAAGACTGAGCATAGGATCTGACGATGGGAATTTGGCAGTCTTGGAGCAAATGTTAATATCAAGAAATGTGCAAATGTGGGTGTGCCTGTGAAGGGAGGAGATCGGTGTGTGTGCCAGTAGTGAACCTCCATCCAAATCAGGCGAAAATAGGATGAGATTAGGCCTCTTGTGCTCACATGTATGAGAGTGTTGCTGGTGCTTACCTGCGTGCTGGTAAAGGCACTGTATCCTGTTGTACTGATCAGCATATCTGGTCATGTCTGTGGGCAGGTTTGTGTGCACACAGATACCTGCATCTTTGGAGCTCATCCTCACTACTGGCTCAGTTGAGGTTCACAGGATCCATCTTCCCTTAACAGTTTCACTGGAGATGTACTGTCTCTTACGATGAGAAACAACTGAAATTAAATTTCAGCGAAGTAGCATAACTTCACTGTTCTAGGCATATTTGCGTTGGCTGCTGGTTTTAAAAATAAAGCCTTAGTCAAAGTTATTGTATTCTGAACTATATTTCATAAAGAAGTCAATGTTACGCTTTTTCAAAAGGTTCATTTTGGTGTTCCCATCTCTACAAATCTCTGGAGCTACCAGTTATATTAACCCTATGCAGTGGGATTGGGTTTTTTACACTTAAGAAACTCAAAACTCTATGGACAGCTGCCAGAAGCGAAAGCAATCAAACAAAGAAAAAAGTATTTATAATTTAAAAAGTTCCACAATAACTTTAGTTCAACAGCAAAATATCTACATGAAAGAAAAAAAAAAAACAAACAAAAACCAAACCAGCTAGCATTGTAGCAATTTAAAACTCATTTAAATGATATATATAGTTTTCTCTTTAAAACCATCATCATGAGGATCCTCTGATAAAGCCACCAAAGCATCTTTTTGACAGCTTCTGGTTAGTACTAGTACACCAAAATATTATGCTTTTGCAAATAATTAATGAAGAGTAAGATCTTTGATATATGTATTAAAAAATTTCTGGGGTGAATAAAAGTCAAACTGAAAGTTTTTATAAATCAGTATTAACAGTGGTCACACAGCATACAAAATCTGATCTAATCTAAGTTACTATATAGCTGGTCCAGCAGCTCTTCAGAGCTGGTCCTGTGAGGGCCCCTGACACTCACTCTGCATGCAGCAGAGCAAACCCCACCTTGCATCTCTTTGAGATGTTCTTACGCTGCTCCTCTTACCGGTGAAGTTTGGCCTCAGCTGGCTGAACCTGGCTGCAGCAGCATAGTTTCCTTGGTGCTATGCCATTCTTTCACTTGTTTAGACTATTCTGATTTTTAACAGTCATATAATAAATGTTTAATCCCTTGTCTACACTGTCACTGCAATTCAGATAGGCAAAGTCTAGCAGTATGACAGCTCTTACATTTTCAAAGATACTTAAACCTAAAAGAGGAGTGATTAACAAGGTGGGATGCAGGGTCGTCTTGAAGGTGTAGCACAGCATAAGACAATGCTGCATAATTATTAATACTAACTCTTGAGTACTTTTCAGATTCCCTCTTTAATCAAAACTAACATTAATTGTAAAACATCTCTTAACAGAAAAACAAAAGACAGATGTACATTTCCTTTAAAAAGCCAACAAAGAGATGTTTTCAAACTAAACCTTCAGGTCTTTTAAATGATGACATTTGATTGTTAAAAGTAATGTAGCACAAATGACTATCCCCTTGCTTTTTGTCTATCACCTTTTGTGCTACAAAATGTTTATAAAGAAAATTTTCCCTTTTTTCTTACTTTTTGCTCTCTAAAACATCATTTACATGTTATTTCAAATAACTCACTCTAGTCATTTTGTCAGTTTTGTAACTGCTTCTGTCCATTTTATAATTTCACGCATGACATTTTCCATTACCTTTAAGAAGCCAGTGGCAGTTATTTAGAGAGTTTTTTTCTTCAAAATATTTCCATGGAGACTAGAATTAAATAGTCATTAAAATGGGAGAGTCCTTTTGTTCCTGTAAAATAGCTCTTTCACAGCACTGGAGTTGCTGAAATTTGCAATTACATAGAATCATAGAAATATTTAGGTTGGAAAAGACTTTTAAGATCATCCAGTCCATGCAGGAATTTAGAATCTATGTGTGTGCGTGGATCTGTGTGTGGGTGATGAGTCGTGATGGTGATGCCCTTAAAAACATCAAGTTTAGTATTTAGATAATAACTAGAATAATAGATATACTGACATACCTGTTCCAGTCCTTCTGAAGATTAAGGCACCAATATCCTCAAGAAATTTGTGTTTTGCTATAGCAAATAGATCTCTCTTCAATTTTTCCACTGCATTCATCTACAACAGCTCTGAAGAACAAACAATGAACTTGTGTGAAAAGAGACAAGAACTAAATTTCAAATGTACTGTGGAAGAAAACCCATGTAGTAAAGCAGCAAATGATACTTGGGAAAAGAAACCCCAGTATTGCTGAATATGAAAATAATTTGAAATTTAAATGCAATTTAAAAAATAAAAGACCTGTAAGACAAATATTTGGTTTTTTAAATACAGGAAACATTAAATTAAACATTTTGTTTATCTTTCATGGGGCCAAGACAAAAATAACTGCCAGCTGCCTTTTGAGAAGAGGGAAGGGTTGGTATGTTTTCAAGCTGAACAAAATTGTGAAACCTGTTCTTATAGTTAGGATGTATTGTGAGATTCTAGAATATTAACTCTCCAAAAATGCTTACTACTCACTTAAGAAAAAAGACAGTAACAGTACAGAAAGCCAGCACTACAACTAGTACCACAGGTATTCCCAAAAGAAAAGTAGCGAAGTCTAATAATAAAATTAAGGCAGCTGAATATATTTAACTACACTAATTCTGTCTGTAAGGTACATCTCATGGTCATTAAAGCTTGATAGCATCTGACATCACCATGCTCTACAATGAAAAAGGCTCCTAGAAATTCATTCTGAATAACAATCATATTTGTTAAAAATATCCAATTGAGTGAGTAAACATCACACATTCAGCTGACATCAAAATATTATGTGCTCCATAAACCAGGATTTTTCTTTGTATTTTTTAGATGTTCAAATAAAGTTCTAAACAAATCTTGGTTTGGACTGCATGAAAATGTTTTCCCTGCTTCTTCTGAAACATAGAAAATAGTCTTTAAAATAAAAAACATGTAAAACTAACTTAAAGACAAGGTGCTTTTAATTTATTTTTATTCACATCTTAAATTTACATATGTAAATAGAGATAGCCATGCACACTTCAATACAAATGATCTGTTCAGTCTTTTGGTAGTTTATCTAAACTGCCTCCCTAACATAAAACTCTCAGTTTCTTATATAAAACTTTCAGTATGATGGAAAGAAAAATCTACAGCTGTGAAGACATAAATTCACCTTACAGATTAACATATTGAAAAATCATAAAAAATCAAACAGCAAAACAGTACGATTATCTGAAGGCTTTCACATAAAACTGTTTTTAAAGGCAAAAGTAGGTCTCCCACAGGTGTACTTTTTCACAGAAACATTTCACAAGTATACATTTAACTCAAAGCAAAAAAAATTAATTTGAGGAACAGGAGATGCAAACCAGAATAAAAAGCCAATTCAGCTTTGTTCTGTGACCATCAGAGTTGCCTCACTGTTTTGTAAAAATGTAGTTTGAATTCCTCATGCTGTTTTCTTCTGCTTATTATAAGACTATGCTCTTGTATCAGATATCAAGTGAGATCAGTAAGGCTTGTGTGCTTAAAGAATATTTTCTAAATTTACCATCTGTTAAAAATCACAGAACTGTAAAATCATACAATCATTTAGGTTAGAAAAGACCTCTAAGATCATCGAGCCCAACCATTAACCAAACACCGCCAAGTCCAACACTAAACCACGTCCCTGAGTGCCACATCTACACATTCCACCGGTAACACCAGTTTTGGAACCAGATATTGGTTAGCTGTCTCCTTCTGTTTCTTCCCTCATCATTCCCTGCAACTGGAAGGACACTACTTGTGCTCCTGATCCCTTAACCTATTGTCCCAAGCCCCTGAATTCTCTCTCAATCATCCTCTGACTTCTTGTGTACTACTTCATTGCTGACCACCTGAAAATAAATAATAGATGATAATCTGAGGGCTGTACTGAGTTGGGAAGGTTTGTCTTCCCATGTTTAATCCAGGCCCCAGGAAGACAGCAAACTGCCCTAAGGAGTGGGTCCAGTATTGCATATTGGGCTTTCTGTTCCCTTCAGAAGGGCATTGCACATCATTTTTTTCTTGATGGAAGCAGTTTGATACAGGGTGTAGGATCACACAACCTCAGGGACACCTCCAACACAGATGAACCTCTTTATTGTGCCGTTCCGCTGGCAGAGTCTCATACCTATTGTGCAAGGGCACCTGGGAAGCTGGGGCAGTCACAGAGAAGATGCAGCTCTGTGTTGGTCAAAGATAAAATAGAATTCCACAGTACATTTTTTAATAGTCCAAGAATCTAAATAATTTCAAAATTTTGACACTGATAAAATGTCATGTTTAAATGAGAAAGTTTTTATGGTGTTCAGAAAAGGTTACATACATATCTAATTAATACAAGACTCACCAAATTTAGTAAATTATTCCTAGGAATAAAGTTAAATATTACAAATTTGTAACATCAAATATCCAGTTTCAATAAACTAGGACTAAAGTTTTCCGAATGTGCTTGTGCATTTCAAGCACAATATTCTCTAACTAAAAGCCAAAAATTAAATCCCACAAAACATTTACCAATATTTTGTAACCAGATCTTTATTTTACACAGATTACAAAAGAAAGTATACTTTTTTTTCCCCTAGAAAACTCCCTCAACTTTTTAAATTTAAAACAAATATGGAAATAAATTATGTAAAGATATAATCCAAATGTTTTCATATTCTCAAGGAGAAGTATCTCTGTCTATAATATGAAAAGAAAATTAATGTTATTCTTTTCACAGGTCAAAAATCTCCTTTCTTTGCACAGCAATCTTACCTCCAACTGTGACAAATCAGACTTTGATCTCAGAGAATATTATGCCTCCTCATTGACTAATATATTGGTAGTGATTTTACTTAGAACTCAACTACATATTTCTAGTTTTGCAAAGTAGAAAAAAGAATTTCCATTTATGTATTAAAATTACAAGTAGATGAAGATGATACAAATATAAAGATGAAGCTTGATATATAGATGATGCTACAAAATAGCCCATTATCTTGGTTATTGCTATATGGCACAAAATAGGAAAAGGGTTATGTCTTTTTTTAATGTAATGTCATGTCTATAGTATTACCAATTTCTTTTACACAAAACATTAAATTTTGATGTTATTTTTAGTTTTCAATCCTGTTTCTATGGAAACTATTATAGCTGCAGCTTGTTAAAACATTTGAAAAATGTATTTTATTGTTTATTATAATCACATACGTGTCAGAACATAAAAGAATAACCTGAAAACTTAGTTCCATATCTAATTATTCAAAAATCTTGATGGAGTAAAGCAGTGAGCTTTTACCCAAACTGAAATTCAGTAAATGTTGCAAAGGTAAGATGAGCTTTCAAATTGCCAAAATCTGCCATCACATCTAATCTAAAAGACTGAAGAACCACCTTGGGCAATAAAAGAGTACTGTTTTACTCAGGAATCTGTGTTATTCAGTATAACCCTAAGAATGAGATACAGAATATAAATATTTGTAAACTTAAATGAACCTATATTATTTAAATGGATGATTGCAGTAGCATATTTACTGAGCACCTCGATTTCATTTGAAGATTTCATTCATCATGCATAATCTGACATTTCTTCTTCCAAAGCACTTATTTAAACTCATAATATCACTGTAGGATCACATAATTTGCAAGGACAGGAATTTTTAAAGATGTTTCACAAAAAGAAGTGTACATTCTGACATATGTAATTATACCATCAGGTTATATCTTTATCTTGACTGAAGGCAGATTGAAGCTACAAGTTTCAAACTAAATGCTAACACTTATTTACATTCTTATTTGATTGTTAGGGTTTGGGGTTTTTTTAGTTTAAATATTTTAGTTTTAATATTGTGTTAATGTTCCCGAGTCTTTTCTTCATTTTCTTTGTCCATAATTTGTAAATATATTTAGAAAATGGTCATTACGATAAAATTTAGCTTCTCCAGATAAACATAGGGAATATGGTCATGTTCGTGTCTTCCATCCACAGGGAAAAAAAATATTACAAATTCTAAATAATAGAATTTATTTTGTAATTAATTTTATTTATCCTAAAGCATACACTATTCAATGTGCAGAAACACACCTGAACTCTTTTTTCTGCTGACAGATGAAAGACGTGATCTCAGAGAAACCTCACACTAATTCATGGGAAGTTGATGATACAGTTTGCCCAATATTCATTAGAATTTGTTTGCTGAGAGTATCTGTGGGATCAGTTGGGTTACACTCTTATTTATGTCTCTACAAATATACAGGTCCAAAGAAATTCTGATTCTCTAGTGGAATATCAGTTACGGAAAACTTCATCTATATTAAAAAGAAAACCAAAAATCTACAACATATTAAATCATTGAGATTAAAAATAGACCACAAGCAATAAGCTCAGGCAGTAGTGTTTGGAATGTTGATTCCAATATTTAAATCTAGAATAACATAAGTGGAAGAGTTGGAATTGTCCTCTATCAAATACTAGCCCCTAGCTGATAAATAAAAAGGTATATCTGTAGAAATAAACAAACAAAAATTTAGAAGCAAAATCAACTCAAAAATCTACTATAAAGCACTGACCTTTCTTTCATGAGCTGTGCAGAGGATTTAGTTATATGAATCTTCTCTTGAAAGTAACCACCAGTTTATCATTCAGCACTGCACAGCATATTTCTCAGTCTCATTTACACTATTCTCATTGTTATTCATACAATTTCCCCTGTTGCTAAGTGGTAAGAGGTGAGATTTTTCATTCAGCTAAACTTTGGAGTCCATCTAGAAGACTACTGTATTCTTTCCCACCATTTTATTATTTAAAAATTTCTCATTAAAAAAAAATCATGGAAAAAATGCATATACCTCTGAGGCCCTAGTTTTCTAGGATTTCTTTAAACACATGTTTTTAGTGAACAAAGCCTGCTCAGAATTCGAGTTTGAATATCAAATATCATTATTATTACTATTTTCAATATTAATATTTTGAGATAATTGAGATATTAGCTGACCTTACACCCTGGTTAATTCCTATGTATCTGTTGATCCAAGATGCACTACTATCTTAAAAATGCAATTGCAAATTATTCATCCTTAAGACTTTTTGTTAAAATCAAGTACAGAGAATATTTTTTAGTATATTAGTCCATAAACACTTAGTACTACTATCTGTTAAACCTGGGCGAGCTGATCAATTGCCATCCATAAGAAAGCTTTCATTTAAAAAAACATGACTTGGTGTTCGCTTCCAAGAAGCTCAAGCCTGCAACTGTAAGGAGATAGACTATGCTGTATTTAAAGACCAGGATCAGTGATAGTGTTTCTGAATGTTAACTCCCTGCTCCAAAAGGTATTCCCACCATGGCAGGGATTTAATCTGTTACATGGAAAGTTACTGAGCTTGTTCTGATGTTGATTATGAATAAGACACCTTGTGCATTACAGTTTATTGGTATTCATAGGAAAAAAAATGCATATCTGATAAATTCCAGTGACTATGATGTAAAAGGCAAATTAAAATATTTTCATTCAATAAAAAGGCAGTTTATTCTTCTCTCTAGAACAACAGCAGTTAGAAATGGATATACACAATTAGGATGAAGATATTCAAATTGGGCAAAGAAATATTTTTAAAGTATACTATCAGAAATGATGAAAAAGCAAGAAATAGCTAACTGCAACAGCAAGAAATAACAATGAACACTTTAAAATAATGATCAGAGTTAATTAATACTGAATGTGAATCCACCAGAAATACTCATTCACAATAATAGTAAATGAGTTCATCATTGCTTTTATGAAACCAACATTAAGCCAGTGAATTGGGAGTAAAAGCAATTATGTGCACTATGATATTTCTATTCCTCATTTTGTATCTGTTTTGTCTTCCCACAAGTTCAGTCCTCCAAACAAATTCATGAGTAAATGAGTACATGAGTACACATTATTATCATGCATAATTCCATGGAGTGAAATTTATGGAAATTCAGGAAGATTGTATTAGTGATGAGTCATTTGCAAATCAATTCTGTGGTCACATTCATCTTGTCTATATTTGTAGTTCCTGCTAAGACATCTAAACTAGGAATTATCTCCCTTCCTTCCAGACAGAAATGGCACATGACTAATTTGCAGTAAACCAGAATGAAAACAGGTAGACTGAGTGAGACTAAGAAACAAGTCTGTCAGAAAAGCTATGGGTGTCATTGTTCTTTCCTGGTGATTGTGTAGAGTATTGTCTGTTGTCCCTTCTATTTTAAATACTTGAAGATGTACAAATGTAAATCGAAATGAAAATATCTGATCCTTAGGGCCCAGAGAGACAAATATGTTGTATGAAGGCAAAAAATTTCAGTAAGAAATGCTTCAGTAAGGATAATGAACCTCTGAAGAACAGGGACAGAAATGCCTGGCACTCACTCAGCAGCTCCATCACTCCCTTCCTCAGCAGGACAGTGGGGGAAGAAAATAAGATGAAAAAGAGCTCATAGGTCAAGTTAAAGGCAGTTCAATAAGAAAAGCGAAGATCACATGCACAAAAAGAGGAAAGCAAAGAAAAAGGTTTATTCTCTACTTCCCACCGTTTGGCCACTGCCTGGGAAGTAGGACCTCAGCGCACTTAATTGCTCTAGAAGACAAATACCCTAACGACAAATGTCCCCTTCCCTCTCCTTTCTCTCAGCTTTTACTACTGAGCATAATGCCATATGATATGCAATATCATTTTGGCCAGCTGTCCTGGCTGTGTCCCCTCCCAACCTTCTGCCCACTCCCAGCTTCCCAGCTTAGGGGTGAGGGGGTGTTAGAGAGATGACTGTGATGCTATGGGAGCAGTGCTCAGCAGTAGTCAAAACACTTGTGTGTTTTCAACACCTTTCTAGCTACAGATAGAGGCTACAGCACTATGACAGCTGCTGTGGGGAAAGTTAACTCATTGCACTCAGATACAATACACAGTCTAAGGGAGAATTTTACCTTTTTTCCCCACTATTTTTAGATATAATTCCATTCCTTTGTATTCACAAAATCTTCACTGGATGCACATGTTTAACTACAAAACAAGTAGTTCTCTAAGTACCAAACTGAGAAATTTTGTCTTCCTACAGATCTACATGCTAAATACTGAATGTCTGGGGAGAAATAAAGAATATGCAGGAAGGTAGCGATTATAATGAATTCCTCCCATTTCCTGCATATAAGTTTAAGAAGGTATGTTCTGATATTACAGGTAATAGTCTCATTAGAGTTACTACAATCTAACTGCCTATGTTCATCAGACTTGTATTCATTTTGAGGAAGGGAAAAAATGTTTAGTCAAATAGTAAGCTCAGAAGGTATTTATGGGAATGACCACCCAAAATGTGATTAAAAAAACAGGAGTAAAATTCACAGTTCCTCTCCCATAGTCTTATTTAAGGATGTAATTAAAATATGGATATGATTATTTAAAAAAAAAATCCAGGAAAAGAAGACTAGAATATACTGGCATGGTATAACTTGTTTTCCTTCACTGAGACTTATCTTCCCATGAAAATCCTCTTTCTACAATCATAAATATTAAAACTTGGTAGCTTTCAAGGTTACTTTTCATTCTGAGACTCCCAAGCAAATGGCAGGAGTCCGCAAGCTTTTTCAAGGAAGTTTTAGAAAGTCTGCTTTGTTTGAATCTCTGGCAAACAGCTTGGTGCATTTCAGTATTTTTCTAACATATTTTGTGTTTGCTTCAACATATCTTAATTTAATAAAACCTAAAATGCTAGAACAATTAGATTTAAATTTGATATAATTTCACAGAATCACAAAATATGATGCGTTGGAAGGGACCCACAAGGATCATCAAGTTCAACTCTTAGCCCTGCACATGACACCCCAAGAGTCACACCATGTGCCTGAGAGTATTGTCCAAACGCTTTTGCCCCGCCTGCTTTACTTCCGACATTGGGGAATTGCCTGCTCCTGCATGCTTAGGACGTGACATTTAAAGTGACCAACACTGATGGACCCCAGGACTGGCAAAAACATTACACACTAATTCCCTGAGCAGCCTGAAGTCAGCTCTCCTCATGTCCAGACTTGAGCTTTTGCTGGCACCTGTCAACAAAGACTGTAAACTCAATTACTTCATGGTCGCTGTGGCCAAGACGGCCACCAACTTTGCTCTGTTGATGAGGAGTAGATCCAGGAGGAAATCTTTCGGAGTTAGCTCCCTTAGGACCTATTCCATAAAGCTGTCATCCAGACCTTTTAGGAATCTTCTGGCCAGGTTGTACCGGCTGTGTGATACTCCCAGTTAATTTCTGGCAAGTTGAAGTCCCCCATTAAGGCCAAGGGCAGTTGACTTGGAAGTGTTCCTTAGTTCCTCAAAGAATAATTGATCAGTGTCAGCTAGGAGGCTAGGAGGTCTTTAGTACACTCCCACAATGACATCCACATTACTTGCTTGCTCCTTGATCCTCACCCAGAGGCTCTCAACTGTGCCACTGACTACTGTGAGCTCCGTACATTCTTACCCTTCTATAACACAATGCCAACCCCTCCTTCTGCCCTGCCTATCCCTCCTGAAGAGCTTGTAACCACCCAACAGGGTGCTCCAGCCACAGGAATCATCCCACTCATGCCAATGATGTTCCAAATCTTTGGGTCTGGACCAAAACGCTGAGCTCAGCGTGTTCGTTCCACATGCTGCATGCATTACTGTAGAAATATTTCAGGTGTGACATGTCGTAGCCAAAACCTCTTGAAGCAGATCGAGGGTTCCCATTAGTGCCTCTTTCCTCAAGTTTTGGCACACCATCCCATTGCTCATGACTGGTGAGCCTGGTTTTGTTCCTTACCCCTTCCAAAGTAGTTTAAATCTTTGTCAATGAGACCCACTAGCTCCTGTGCTAGAACTCTTTTCCCCCTCTGAGATAGCTGCATCTCATCAGGTGTCAGTAGACCAGGTGTTGAGTAGATCATTCCATGATTAAAAAACCCTAGTTTTTCCAATTACACCAACCTCAGAGCCACACATTGACCTGATGGATCTTCCTACTCCTATCAATATTACTCCTTGTTACCAGAAGGATCAAGGAAATCACTGCCTGTGCTCCTGATCCTTCTACCAATCATGCCAGGACCCTGAAATCTCTCTCCTGATTGCCCTTGTATTTCTTTTTTATCAGAGAGCACAAGCATTCCAACTTGTGATAGAAACACAGAGGTAGCCAATTCTAGCCTCTCTCCCCTTTATCCTTGAGTTTGAAGAAAGAAGATGGGTTTGTTGCTCCATGGAAAGCTAGCACCTACTCAGTGAAAAACAACAATATAGTAAATTTTACTTTCTAGCTGTTTCACCTTCCTTGCTTTTATATAGAGTCCTTTCCTTTTATTGCTAGATAGCAGTATGCCCTGTTAGTCAATGTTTCATTTCAGCTGCCTGAACACATCTGCCATCACTTGCTCTGTGTCCATGAGATAACTGGATATATGACACAGCATCTCTGAGACATATCTGTACAGACCTACCTACTCAGTGCCTCAGTGCAATCTCAGATGGCACCTGATGGCTACGCTTAGGCAAAGTATATGCCCTTGCTGTCAAATCAGCTGATGTCCAAAAGTATGGGCCTTAACAGAAGTTACTACAATCGAGACCTGAGGGGAAATTAACATTTTGCCTCAGTTAAAGACAAGCTTTTGCTACATGCACTCATTTTATTATTCATTCTACTGGGCATGCATTACAGCCTAATGTAAATAAGAGTGCGAAAATAAAAATCACTTCCCCAGAAATTGCATAAATTCTGCATTGTTATGAAATGAAACTTTCCAAAAATTAAAAAAAGAGTTCGCATAAAGTGTAATTACCACATATCCTATAGTCCCTTGAAATATGTTGAGTCTATAACCAGAATTCGACTGTAGTCAGAAGTCACCTTGCTTAATTTGCACCTTGCTTAATGATCATCATGGTAATTTCTATTTTGTTGCCATACTGATGATACTACTATTCCAGGATATACAGCAAACTGTCCCTTCAAGCTTGTTCTGTACAAGCAATTCCTTATTTTAGTATATGATTGAAACACTAGGGAGAAAAGCTCTTATCTGCTATATTGTTTAATCTTTTATTGATTAAGGACAGTAATGGATTTAATGAAAACAGTATCCTATGTATCATACCTTATATAATATTTGGGGAATTAAATTTTACATTCCTGACTTCCTTTTTAAGGGTTCACTGCCTATTTCTCTCTGATATTCTCTTTGTAATAATCAGGCTACTGCTGAAATTCCAATCAGTGTTGCAATTTAAAAGCCAGGTTCACATTAACATCATTCCAGGCCATCTGTTCTGGTTGAAATAAATTGAAGATATCATTCCAAATGCAAACCAATTTTAACATAATACTTTATTTAAGAGTTAAAAGCAGAAAATCCATATTTCCACATAAGTCATCCTAAAGGACATAACAGTAATGCTTCAATTTAAATGACAGTTTAACCTTGCTATATTATCCTATATTTTCCATCCTTCCAAAAGTTAGAAAGTAACATGCATCCTGCCTATTATTACAAGCACACACATTTTTAGTCTTTCTTTCAGAATAAAAATTTCCCCCCACTTAGATAAAACCCTAATATTTCTTTCAAAAACTGGGGGCATTTTTCAAAGACTGACTTCTTCTTGAAAGGAAAAAAACACACCACAAAGACATGAGAACAAACAAACCCATTTTTTCCCCCCCACTTTAACTCTTAAGAAGAAATGTTGTACCAGGTGGCTGTCAAGGCTTTTAATTGCGCACACAGTTTAGATTATAAAGCATATAATGGCATAACCATTAATAGCATATAATGGTTGTTCAAGTATTGATGTCTGAAAAGCCATCTTACTTCTGAGGTTTCATTCCATTTGTGAAGTACTTTATTTCACTGTAAACTATTTTCCTTCGAAAAAGTCAAAATATCTGTATCACAAGTTTTGACAAATTATTAAAGTCCCTTTCTTTATGTTCTTAAGAAATAAATTCTCTCTTATCCTGTGTTCTGAGGTTTTTGGTGAATTTAAGAAAGAGTAGACCAGGTACTGTGTATTCTTCTATACAGCAAATAGCATTAAATTCCCTATAAAACAGTTTGGTCACTGACCAATCTGTTTGCATTTCAGGTTGGTAAGTTTAATTTAGATGTTTCTGTGGTCCATGATTCTTATTTAGAATAAGAAAGCATAAGGAGTCACTTCTCAAACTATACTTACAACAACTGTACCCTGCACTAGGCAGAACAGATGGTGCATCTCAAATGACATTGGATATCAAGTGTACACAAGTGAAAGAAGTTCCTCTTGAGTGGTGAGATCGAAATTCTACTGAATCAACCTGAAGTATAATGGCAAGACCAGCTTCTAAAATGGATTGTATAATCACCCCCATTTTAATTGTCTTTTCCACAATGGAATGTAATGTTTATTTTCCTCAAGCAATAAATTTGTGACTTCTCAAATAAGGAAAATATTTTCTTCCATTTCTCTGTTTATCCAAAACCAAACCAAAAAAATTGAATGTTCTTCCTTCTTTTCTTTACCAAATATAATAAAAAAAGAGAACATTTTAGGCTCTTATGAAGCCCATATTTTTTTCTATTATGCCAGAAAAAACCACCAGGTATCTCAAATTCCACAGCAAATATAAACTGATTTCTACTTTTTTTTTTTTCTAGATCACTATGAGAAGTTTATTAGAAAGTCGTAAAAGTAAATGAAATTTTTAATAATTTACACCATCTTCTCTGTAAAAATATCAGCTAAAAGGGATGTCCTTTATTTTCTCAAAGAGTGAAATTATGTTTATGAAGGGCAATTTTAATTAATCCTCAGAGTGAATCTTCCTCTTTTATTTTTGCTAGTTATATCAGTACAAAGACTAAAAACCAAATTAAATCTATTTTTCTTTATTGTTTGTAGTTTCTTTTCCTAGCTTTTTGAAATGGCAGACAACTTCAATTACTTCTAAAAAGTTATAAAATGCACTCAACTTCTGAAGTGTTACAAATTCCTTTCTCCACACATGAAAGAAAAAATGACAACAGAAACTTGCAATTTATATTCAAATATCATTTTTAAATTTGATTTGATTAAGATGTTCAGAAAATATTATATCTTGACATCTAATTGGTGATCACTCTGCATGTCGCTAGTCAGGCTGTATTTGATTCTGATCATCACCCAAGACACAAAATTGAGGGAAAATTCAGATAAAAAAAGAAAAAAAAAAGAGCATTTAATGAATTAAGATAGAACAAAAAGAAGAGGAGCACCAGGAGGTAATCAAGGCTTTTAGAATGCATTGGTAACCTTCAGTGGCTTGCATTCCTGGCAGCCTTTTGTGCCTTTGAACATTTTCTTTGTAAGACTCAAGGGCAGAAATTTGTTTAAGGTGATAGAAGGCAATGTAAGCACATTTATTTCTGACAAAGAGAACTGCTGTTGTAGGCTGTAGAAGAACCACTGCTCATGGTTTTAGAACAGATTAAGCACAGCACTAGAAAAAGTACTCTTTGGAACAATCCTGTAACGGCAGGAAGATGATAATTATGTAGTATGTGTGCCTACAGCTTGTGGAGAGAACATTCTTCATTTTCCAAATGACTAAGCTCACAGAGTTCTGCTCTTCTTATTCATGTTGAGTCAGTTTTAATTATTAAGCATTGGCTTGATGTCAGCCTCTACTGAGACACCAAAACAGTAAAAATTCAATCTCTTGACCAAAAGGCCAAGAACCTTCCTTGCACCCTCACATATGTTCTGAAGTTCTCCCATGCATCAAATGTCCAGGAGGAATAGTTTATTCAGTACCTCAGGCCAAGGAGATTAAGCCCCTGCTGACTCCAGTGTAAAAACTGGAAAATTCCATTACATCTTACTTTTCTCCTGAAGCTTGGAAAAAAGTGTGCAGGGCTTTTACTGGTTTATGTCAGATTTGGCAAGCAAGGACCATGATTTTATCTTCATGGTTCTTAAGTGCTTAAGGGTGCGTGTTATATAACCAGTGTGAATTTACAAAGTGTTAGGAAAGTAATTCAATAGTCCATTTTATGACCAACCCCTTCCTTTCTATCACTGAAAATGTCCTTTCCTGGGGTTTAACTTTAAACCCAGATATATGATGGGGTATTCTTTCCAGTTAATCTTCTCAAATGGCACAGGTCCTAATCCTTGCTTCAAAGGTATTGGTTCTTAGCAAAAATGCTTTCTGAAACACTGGAGAATGAAATCTTCTTTTATTTACACTACCTGACACTGTACTGCAGTTTATGCTTCACATCAAGTTCCTTGGAAAGTGGCTTCTTTTTCTTAGTGTTTTATTTGGTTGGTTTGGTTTTTGTTTGTTTGGGGTATTTGTCTGTTTTGTTTTGGTTTTTTTCCTTGGCGTGGCCAAGCCAGAAAAAACAAAGATATTGTAGCAGAATTAAGTTTCAGGTGAGTTCCTAGCTCTCAGAAAAGAACTGAAGCCCATTCCCCTTTCACATAACTACATAAATGGCCAGCAAGGGAATTTTGTTGACTCCAGTGTTCCTTTTAACCTCTGACAGTCTACTCAAATATTATATCATGTTCTTATCCATCATAATATGTTTCTATTAGCAAACAAACCGGGAGTAGCCATAGAATACTTACCAGGTGTTTGTAGTACAATTCCAGTTTCCATGAAAAATACAAGTAATTTTTCTATATTGCAATACACTGAGAAAGGTTTTCAATATGTTACTTGTCTGTCTTTGCAAGATAACAGCAAACCCATATATACTCTTATGAGTTTTCTTAGACTGAGACTAGTCCTGGTGAAAAGGAAAAGGAAAGTAGGGATGGTTGCATAAGAAATTTTTCACCAGTATTCAGTTCCCTTTTCCAGTATCTTTTCCTCATTTATCTGGTCCAGCCACACCAGCATTTTCTATAACAATGACTTTGAGTTGGGCTATCATAATAAAACACCTTAAACCAATGTGTTTGTGAGGGAAAAGGGATGACCTATCTTAATTAATGAAGAAATGACAGTTCTGTCTACTTTTCCTGTCTTCTTGATGAAGATACCATAGCAAACATCTTGATGTTTATTAGACCTCTTCTTCACCTCTCACTGGACCATATAGTCTTCTCCAGGACATAAGTCAGAAAATATCTCTGTACATATTTTCAAATTGAAAGTTTACCATGCTCTTCTCAGTTAACAGAATGTTACCATTCTATTCCAAACCCTTAACATTCTATGATTCTATGAAAAACAAAAACCAACCATACAATTACAACTTCAGTCTAGTTAACCAAAATAGAATCTTCTCAGTGTCCATAGTTCCAATGAAATTATATAAGTCTTGAATATTTAAAATGATTAATGGATCAGAAATATCTCTGCTCTCATAATATCTCAAAATATCAGAATCTCATTGCATCCAAAGAAATGTGAGCACCAGGCCAAGGTAGGTGAGTGTGAAAACAAATTTCCCTTAGGGGAAAAATGAGTACAAAGTGAATCCATTTTTGTACAGAGACTGGAAATATTAGAGGGAGAATAAAAAAGTCCATATATTTTAGTAGCATGAAAGGTTATTGAGTTGGGAAAATGACCTAAATGACCTTCACGTGTTTAAATTAAAACAATGAAAATCCCTGCTATTTGATATAGCTTAAAACTTTGGAATTAGCTCACAAATCTTCAGCATTCAAGAGACTAAGTAGTCAAAATTTAGAACAGAAATTAGCAATATCTGTTACTAAAGTACTTGTAATTGAAAGTTACCACCTGATTTACAGATTTTGGCTGTCTTCCAAGCAAGTGGCTTTGACTTAGCTTTTCTCTCCAAAGGTAAACAGTGCATGCAATTTTAAAAGATAACTACCTATTTCCTGAAAAAGAAGTGGAAATTCAGGAGTGCTGTATTCAATCACCTAAGACAGATGCCAGCACCACAGCATTGTCATTTAGTTAAGTCTTTCCCTGTCTGCTTACCAGGTTTGCAAGGAGCAAAGCAGAACTCTGCATCTTGTATCTCTTCAATTATTTGTACTTTCCTGTAGTCCATTGATCGAAGGAGCAAGATGCCAGGGAGAGTCAGAGTCCTATCTATGGCTGTGGAAAGACAAGAATCTGGTAGGCTGGCCAGATATGCTTAGAAATGTTACACCCATTACTAGACATTGTGATGACTGATGCAATTAATATATCTGCACTACTTTGTTTTCTTTTCAGAATTAATTTTATTTACTATAACCAGATAATTAAAATATAAACTTCATTATTAGCTACCAATCTTGCATTTGCTTGATCAGCCATCATGCTGGTATCATGATCTATGTCATCTACAACCTCTGCAGTCAGAGAGCTGCTCATTTTGAAATTATTTTTAAACTTGAATGTAAAAAAAACCTTACTTATTTTAAGATAGGCATATAATTGAATCAAGTGGCAAATGAGAACAAGCCTTTTGCTCTCCAAAGTGCCAGTGCAGAACAAATTTTAAATTGCTCAGCAAGAAATCTTTTTTCAGATATTGAGCATTTGTAGAGTTCTGTCCCAGTTTTTCAACTACTGACTTCCTTGAAATCTAGTTTATCTTTTTGCTCTTAACGTCAGTAAAATAAATGCAATGTGTATTTCAAATATATATATGCATCTGTTGGCATTGATAACAGTACTCTGGACAAACAGAATACAACAAAACACTGTCTTTTAGGAAGGATCTCGCTTCTGTACTGCACAGCTGAAGTAGGTATCTGAAACTGTTCAGTGTCCTGAAAATAAATTTCTTTTACAAGTGCCGGACATGATTTATTGATTAGTATCAGAACAAATAGCAAAGGTAATAGCAAGCTTGCTTCAATTTAACTCACATCGCATGGCGTAGAAATTAGTTTGGAGGCAAATAACTGAATTCCAGGACACTATTGTCATATTTCAAAGGCATTTTGTTGCCCAGATGTGTTTAAACTTAAAAAAAAAAAGAAAAAGAAAAGTTGTCCAGCTGCAGTATTGCACACTTAGATGCTGTTTCACACTCTGTTTGTAACCTAAATCCTTTCTTATTAGGGTATACTGCAGAGAACTAGCTTTGACATTTAACAAGAGAAAATCCTGCTTTAAGGATCTCCTAAAGTTTAGCAAGTGAATACTGAAATTAAAAGTAGCTATCACCACTTTCTGTAATGGTTTATTCTGTCCTCTTGGAATTTTATTCACTATTACCATACAAGCTTCTAATATTTATCATAATCCAAGTCATGTATTGCTGGACAGACAAAGTCAACAAAGAAACCATCAGTTCCCTGTTTTTCCCCAGGGAAAATATTGATGTCTACAGGTGATATATGATGGAGGTATTAAAAGTTCTCTAATAAATTCTAACAACAGTAGTCTATGAACAGAAATATAAAAAAGGAAAGCAAACCACAATAAAAAATTAAAAATAATTTATCAAAAAATTATAATTACAAGACTTGTATTCATAGAGGACTAGAAAAACAAAATATGAAGCAAAGCTGAAAAAATTATGTAGAATAGATCCACTGATATCAGTTAATCAGAAGACCCCATTTGCCATACAGCATCCTGGACACCTGCTTTGTGTCACTAATGTCATTGTAGCACTAAATTTTTGGTCTGACTGTAAAGTTGGCCTCACATTCTCATAACAAAAAAAATAAAACAACAACAACCAAACAAACAAAAAAAGCCCAAACAAAACAAAAATCAAATGAAAAAAGAACTGTGTCTTGCTATATTTAAATTAGGTATATTTTAGAGAAATATCTTAAAGATACACTGGTACATTTTATTTTCTGAGAGAGGGAGAAAAATTCTCATCCAGAAATGTGCAATTTTATGAATTTGGCATCTTTATGGACCTAAGGTATTCAGAGATAAGGTGGTATAAATTGAATAATTTCATCCATAATTTACGTATCTAAAAAAAAAGAAGAAAAACTTGTAACGTGAACAATTCAACATTTATGTTAATTTACAGCTCAGGGTAAAGTTTCACATCTAAGCTGTAAGCAAGTAACAAGAGAAGGAATATTATGGAAATTCAGAGGGAGATTCTTAGCACAATCAGCATACCCAATGCCCCTGCAATATTGGCTTGTTGTTTACAGTTAATAAGACACACAGAAACCTTCCCCTGTTACAGCAGATAAAGTGCAATGACAGATATTATCGATTTGCATTTCCACGCTCTAGCACTCCCTGCTTTGTAGGCAGCTGGGTGATCTTCTGCAACTGTGGACATCATGATTTTCACCTTTCTCCTACTCAGGGTGAAAGAGTGAGTTAGAATGTCACTTTCTCTCAGTTAATCTTCACCATATGCCTTGTTCTGCATCTGCTATTAGAGTTTTCATTATCTTTTTCAAGTAAGCTACAGAAACAGTCAAAGGCAGGAGCTGAATTGGAAGTAAAAAGAGAGTTACTTCTTAGTTCAGCATTGTAATTAAACTGGGGGAGGGAGCAGCAGAGAGGAGGGTAAGGGAGGGTCTAGTTCAATTCCAGAGAACTCCATAGAGAATGCAGACAAGCTGAAGCAATTTCAAGGGAGCCAAAAAATTATTTACAAGGAAGGCAATAGAGTCAGCACAGATAGAAACAGTTTCCAAATGTGACCAGTGAGGCAAGTTAGATGTTAAACAATTGTGCCTTGCTGCAGAAAGAGTTTCCAATTCCAAATGTGATCAGTGAGACAACTTAGATCTTTAACAATCGTTGTCTCTCTCTCTGCTTAGATAATAAATCAGTGCTTTTACAAATCTCAGTGTGACAGAAATAATTGTGGAAGCATCAGCCTCCAAATCTAGTGATATTTATTTTACAAGGAAATACAACAAAGGCTAAGGGTTTCCAAACCTTTAATTCTTTTTCCAAGCTTCCTTTTCTAAAAGCTATCACTTGTAGAAAGAAAATTGTATTAGACTTCCCATCACTTTAAATAATGTTTTATTGGGAAATTAAATCAACCACAACAGGAAAACTTGTTTAAAAGGATGACAAAGGACAGATAATCCAGGCAGAAGTAAACTAAAGGTTTGAAAATAAATCTGTAGCCTGACACTAGACTCAATTCTAACAGAGGTCCTTTCCTTATCTCCACTTTCTATGTCCACTCAAATTTACCGTGTGAAGTACAGTTCTTTCTCCAACATCTTACTTTGTCCAGTATGCGGCACCAGTTTCTGTCTTTCAAAGGCTGACCTCTATGACCTCAGAGGTCTTTTCCAACTTATTGATTCTGTGATATCTTGAGAGAGGGGAATTGTCAGTGATTATCTCTCACTAAAAAAGGTTCAGGTTCCTCTCAGAAAACTTTCATTCTGGATTTGTGCTACATTAACTACATATTTCACTCTAACTTAAATTTTAGAACTGTCTCCCACTCTAAAGAAATGTGTTTGATCTTCATGAGTGCTCCTCTTTTCCTTCACCTCTGAAGAGCCTGAGAACTGGCACACAGCTGTCAGGGCCAAACCAGTCATTAGCCTGCTTCCTCTGTCACCCAACCCTTAAATAACCAACTTGGGAACAAATAAATTAAATTTTCCTATAATGTACCAGAACAATATAAGACTTTTTGCACCCAGCACAAAACAATTCATATTACTGAGAAAAATCTCACCACGTTACTTTAATGTGAGAAGACACAGGCACATACACAGACACAGTATAGGTTAAAAAACAAGACATTGAGTTACAGGCATTACATCTTTGAACTGTGTGCTTGCAAAACTGCAGACTTAGCTTTTGGCTTAACTGTGAAAAAACAGCATAATATGTTCTTTTACCCAGCACTTCAGTTAGTGTTATATAAATTATAAAAAGTGCAATACAGTGCATACTGGAGGGCTATGTAGTTCTGGAGGTTTTGGTTTTGTTTGTTTCTTTGTTTGTTTTAATTGCAGCACATTTCTGAAAACAGAACCTAGCCAAGACATGATTTTTCTGGAAACTGCAAGGGAGTAATATGAAGATTAAGAAGAGAGTTTCATTGAGTAGAAATCAGACATAGAATATCAGATATTTAAAAGAGGTCCTCCTCCATTTGTCTTTAATACTGTGTATAATATGACAGCCAACTCACTAAAATATTGGAAACAAATATATTTGTACTATACTGCAATAACTGAAAAAAAGGACACCTTTAGGAATCATGTCACAATACTGATAATATGTACTGTGATATGCAGAAATCTAATTTAGTGGATCCAATACAGTGCCTGTAAAAATCCAGTTCCAATACACTTAAGAGTTAACCAAGGAAGTAGAGAATTTCAACAAACACCCTATTAAAATTCCTACTCATTTATTTGTACATACATAAGGAGTACACACTGAAAGAATGGGTTTGTAGTGGGGTCTTTTCCCCATCTATTTACAGAAAACTGCAGGAATTCTTAATTTCTAGACAACTCCTTTTTAAAAAAAAATTTAATCTTTTTTGGACTCATTTAATAATTAGAACTCCTCTGAAACACTGAAACAGAAAAAGCCTGAGGTTATTTTAATAAGATTCAAAATTGTAGTCACATGAAAAATATATAGAAAAGTTCTACAAATTTATGCCTTGCTGAGAGACTGTGTTATTTGCAATAACCTCATTCACATATATCCAATGTGACACTGAGCTAAGAAAGGTTATTTAAAGTGTTACAGATACAGAGTTTGCCAAGATGTATTAAGGTTATCAGTAATAAAATATAAACAAATTAAGAACTTTTATAAGTATGGAGAACTTTTATAAGTATGGAAAACACTTTTTCTTCTCCTGTGTACCTGATCTCTCACAAAAAGAAATTGCAAACTGTTTCAGGAATATAATCCCAAGAGTAAAGCACATTTCTACTGGTAAAGAACTGAAACATTTTTTTTAAGTAGTAAAAGGTTGTTTTCTGGAATTCAAACTAGCTTGAAGTTTAATTACCAAAAAAAACACATTCCCAAGTGCTCATTTGGTCCAGTAGTTTATTGAAGTTTACTTCTACATGGTCAGTAATTTCTTCTCAAAAAAATTTTATAAATATTTTCAGCAGACTGAAAAAAATAGACAAAAAGTAGTGTTTGATACTATTATTGAAATCAATATGAATATTCTATTGAGCTATGAGGTTTTTCTGTAGGTATTTTCTTTCACTTATTTTGCTGCCTTCTTTTACCTTGTTTGTAATGTAATCTCCTGACTATTACTTCATCATAAAATAGTCCCTTAAAGCCAAGTCGGAAAAACAATTATATAATTTTTCTTTTCTTTTAAATTAAAATTAGTAAATCTGGAAGCACAGCATACTGTGAAAGAGAATTAAATTCTTGTCATTATTCTCAGTCCTTTTACATTTAACTGGAATATAAAAGGTATTGTTTAAGGAAAAAAGAGACCATTTTTCTTTTTCCTCTGTGAATGCCTAAGATAATGATTTATTCCTATGTATTTTAAAGGACCTGTTATAAATGCAATATCTGAGTTACACTTTTAGTGGATTCCCTTTTCCTGGAACAGTCTGACAAAAGGAAAAAAAGGAGGACACAGGACTGCAAGCAAAGCACAGATGAGGCTTACCTTTGCCTTCTCACCCATGCGTACATTTCAGCTACATTTCTGCAGAACAAAGTGAACAGAATATCTTTTACCTTTCTTCTGCTGATCTGTGTTTTTATGTTGTTCCCTTTTAGTAGTTCAGAAAAGGCGATTGTGCAGAGAAGGCCTAATTCAGGTCCCTCTCTTTTTATTCCCTTTTTCACCCTCTCCCCCACATTGTGACAAAACACAGCCAGCAACAGGTGTGATTCATTTGACAGTCGTGGAGGCACCGTCTATTGGGCTGTTGCCAGCAAAGGGTGCTGCGGGAAGGGATAGTCAATCACCTCTGAAAGGCCTCTAATAAAGGAAGTGAGGAAGTCTCTTTTCGGGAGGGGATTGGTAAGCACTTACCTTTTTTGGGAAACAAACATGCCTCTGAAGGAACTAGGTCCTATGCTTTGTTGACATTTTTTGTTCTTAACTGTAATTAGAGTCTTCTCTTTTCTTCTGCTTATTTGCTGACTTGAAGAGCTTTGTGATACCAGACACTGAGAACCGTGTGAAGTAATAGTTATATTTTATAGCTGGATATTATCTTTACCCAGTGTTAAGTCTTCGTTTCTCAGTTGTAGCAAAGAAAACTTTTCCTTTCCATGTATTGGAAGATGAGTGCTAACAGGCTTATTTTATCCTACACACCAGATGAGGATACTGGGATTATTGACTTTCCTAACAAATTCAGCTGTGGATAAATTTTAATGTTAATACTGCAAAGCCTGCTTACACTCAATATTAAAATAATGCATGCTGTCTTGAAAATAATTTGGCTGAAAAATTATTTCTCTAGCTGAAGCAATGACAGTTCTTTTTCCTTAGGTGGTTGAAAAGTTGTACGGACTTCCTCCAGTTATGCTGCTTCCTTATTTCCATCTCAGGGGGATCCCTCATGTTTGTCTGTAAGTTGTGGTCCCAGTGGTTGATTGGTTTATCAGCATTTCATGGGACTATATACCCAGTAGTTATGACAAAAAGATAGCTATTAGAGTACTTCAGGAACTTTCTGTAAATAAAGTATTTTTTGTTTTGTAGCCACATGCGTATACATATATATATATATATATATATATATATGTATGTACCTGTATGTATATATCACTCAATTAATTGGAGCAGTGGTCTCCAAAAGGACATGCGTGATGGAGGTGCACAAGACAGTCTAGTAAAGTGTGAGAAGAAAATATTAAAACTTCGGTAGCAAATGTCTATAATCTATTAATAAATACATAAACTTATATATAAATATATAGATATAGATACATGAATATTTGGGGGGCTCAGAAAATTTTTACTAATGGAATGTGTGATCAAAAAAGCTTGGAGACCACTGACTTATAGAATCAGAAATATCTGCAATGGTGTTTAGAAGTCAGGAGAGTTTCACTCAGAAAATAGACCATTCTGTGGATGTAAGAGACATGATGATGTTACATTTATCATGTCAAATAATAGTTAGTGAACAATGCAGACATCAAGATTAGGCAGTCTCCTCTTTTCTGTGGTGGCATCTCATGATAACAGATATGATATATTCTTATGCTGATATTTTTAAAGCTAAATAAGTAAATTTTCATAATTACAATGAAACCCTTGAAAGAACATTTTAAAAAATGCAGTAATGTAACTTGTCTCTTAAACTAGTCTTTTTAGGATAATTACATGTAATTGACTAGTTTTCTAAAGAGATGTTTAAGTGAAAGACATCTTTTGCAAAGAACATAATAAAATTATAGCAATAATAACAATTTGCTCTGCATGCTACAATATGTATTTTATTGGTAGTTTAGTGCAGATGGCTTGGCATATATTTACACACTACACTGTCTTACTAGGCTGGCATATGGTGAGTAAATTCTAACTGGTGTATGCCCAAGGACACCCACAGCTGTTGGAAAGATCATCAGCTCTGAGAAAGATGCACCAAAATCTAGATGTGGCTAAAATAAATGTCAAAACAGATTTTAAAACGGAGTAGAGGTAATTTTTTCCACACTTCTATCTAAACCTTTGAGTCATACTCTGAAGAGACTCCACCTTTTTGGGAAGAAAAAGAAAGACTTGTTTAACTGTAACATGAATGTCCTATAGTTCTAAAGAATCAGAAGAATTGTGTAGGATTCTTCTTGAGCAACGTTAAAATTCTGTTGTTCTTCCATGAAAACCGAATAGTACTCTTGTATATCTGCTTAAAAAAAAAAAAAAAAAGACAGAAAAATCCAAACCAAACCAAAAAAAACCAAAACCAAATCGTTTTTAGTAGCTTTAGATTTTGAGGCAGTTTTAGTAAGACAGCAAAAATATTGCCATAAATCCACACGGCTCACATAAGCTTTGAATAATACAGAATAGCTGCTGTTCAATGTCTTCATGGTTGGTTGAGGCAGTGTGAGAAACTTAAAACTGACAATATGAAGTCTTGAATTTTCATCTTGCATAATGAATCTAGTTAAAAAGTCAAAAATGAGAGATAGTACACTGTAATTGTTTATCAAGAAGTAATTTCATTGTCACTTCCATGATTTCATAACATCAGTGTAGATGTTCAGATGAGAGATGGTGTGATTCAGAGTACAATGATATTGCATTTCTCAGTCAAGTGATTAGAGGATTTTATAGACAATAAGTTCTCACAGAATATTTCACAGAGATTTTAATGGTAGGTCTTTGATTTTTTTTCTTTTCAGTTGTTTTGCTGGGACAAGAAGGCTTTGAAGATCACCTGTTTCCAAGCAAAGTGAAAGTAGGTTTGCAGTAAAGCTGAATTCTTTATATCTTTCTATTCCTGCATCTTTATTGGGTGATGAACACACTCAAAAATAATAATAATTAGTCTGTAAATATCATGCATGCCTGAGATGGGAACCTCCCTATCCACTTCTACAACTAACATAAAACCACTAAATAATAATTTTTTAAAAATTCTTTCATTTTACCTTTTTTTTTTTCCAATAATTGTTTCATTTATTTAGTGCACATGGAATTTAGGTTCCTTGTCACAATGACTAATACTACCTGTAGGAGGAAATAATAGTTCTTGGTCCAAATTTTTACTTAACAATTTTCTGACATATTTTAATTAAAAGTAAAATGGTCATCTTCTAAATATTCCTTCAATTTTTTGAAATCTGCAAAAGCTGTTGACTGCATGGCATTTTAATTTTCTCAGAAGATATAGTGATAATTTATAGATTATCATAGAGATGGGAACCCATAATTTAATCTCTTGGTTTACTTTAACAGGCAACTCTGTATACTAGGAAACTGAGTAGAATAGTTAAATTCATATTATTTTGTTGACCAGCACATCTTTCATTTGATCAGCATATGAGATATATAGTAGTCAAACACGTGCATTTATAACCACAATTTAAAATAACACAAAACAAAAAAAAAGTCAACATGAGAGTGACAGTGACTCTACCACTACTTTTATATATAGACTCAGTGATGCAGTGAATTGAGTTTTTCATGCCTCCTTGTCCTGGTGTGCACTCCCTTATACTCCCGTAAGGTTGATTGGGAGGCAATGTCAGTATTACAGACTTATCCTTATGATGAAGTAAAATATTGAAGAATTTGGAAACAGTAATTCTACTCCTCTGGAGCTAGGCCTCTAGAAAATAGGTGGTATCATTTTGAACTTAAATTCAAGTAGGGTGATTTTAGGGCTGAAAATGCTGTGAGATTAAACAATCCACCCCAGTCTTTACTTACCACTTACAAAGTGTTCATTTGGGATTTGAACTTGAAAATGTTAAATGCTGCTGTGATTCAGTTAGACAGATATTTACCAAGAGCTGAATGTGATGCTTAGTAAATATCATAATTGTTTTCTTCCCCTGTGAATTCCAAGAGCTTTGTATCAGCCTCTTAGCCATAGCAAAGGCTTCTTTTCCCATGTGTCCTCTGACTAATTCTCTGTCTTCATTTAAAGCCAGGGCAGAGCTGTGTCTTTGTTCTCCTGGAGTTCTCATGTTTGTCTGTTCAATTGCTCCTTCTTCTAAGGAGAAAACAACAGTTTACGGTAATTCCACCTGATGCAGATTTGTGCCAAAAGCAATTTGGAGAGAATCTTGAGCTAAATGTGGACATTTTCTTGGATTTTTATCCACTTTCTTGTATTAATCATCCTCTCCTTGAGCATGTGGGTTTTACAATACATGAAAATTTACAAAGTGTTCCCCAAATTAGCCAAATATAAATCTAGAAAAGTATTTTTAATTGCATTTCTCTGTCTCTACAGTTCTCCAGAACTAAAATAAATGGATAATTCTTATAAAATTCAAATCAAAATTGTATTGTTTTTTAACTTACTGTGCAGTTACAGAAATAATACATGAGGAAACACAAAATTTATATTGCTATTATTCTGTTAAGAGCTTGCCCCATGAAATATTAGGTCATTATCTAGAAAAAAAAAAGAAAATAAAAACCACAAGAAACAAAAACATTAAAAATAAACTTTTTTACAAAAGAGAATGTCTCATAAGACTAAGGTGAAAACTGTGGTAGAATAGAGCAGAGAAGTTAATTATCTTTCTGGCAATTAAAATAGTTTCCTTGGATATGCTCATGAAGCTTATTAATATTGTAATAGAAATTTGAGGCTTTGGAGGAATAATAAATATGCTCCCTGAAAGGACAGCAGTAGCTTCAAACTAAAATGTCAGGAAAAAGTAATTTCCAATCTCAACAGGTTTGGGGAACCAATACACAAAAAGTGACCCTGAATGGTGTGTCAAGAATATCAATGTTCTCTCAAAATATGGAAAGTAAGTTTTCTTTTAAGAGAAGTAAAACCCTTCAAATAGCTCTGTGAATCTCTCTCCTTAACCTGAAAGAGGATCTGTTCCTTTATTGACATCCATTTGAGGAATTTGGTCTTCCTGTGACTTGTGCATGAAGAGGGAAGGGGTATATTTAAGGAACCTGAGTTATAAAGATTTGAGCAGAACATTTGAAATTTATAATTTCAAGGAACTGAATAGCTATCCTACTGGAGTTTGGCTCCAGCTTCTCTTTTATTCAAAAATTATCACTTTGATTCTAAATAAATGTGCTATTGAGATGATGGTACAATGATATGTTTCCCAATGCAGTCAGTGCTAATGTCTGTCTGGTTTTCTTACGCTCCCACTGTTGCAAACTAACCATATGGAAAAGTAATGTGCTACATTAGGAAAAATTATCCTGCAGTCCATATAAATCCATTACGTACCTATTCATCAGAAATACAGAGATAAGACTTTGAAACTACTCTATCTTACTATGTAAAAGTTTCCTCCATTGCCACAAAAAGGTTCCTAGAGTTTTTGCAAAAGCTCAAATTTGAGAAAAGTTTAAAATTTGAAAATGAAGCTTTACTTAGAAAGAAAGAAGGTCCTAAATTCTTATCAGGTCCCATTCTGAAAAATATTTCAGGTTTAAATTATATTTGGAAGAAAATATTTTATGATTTCCAGATTCTAAGTATTAATTATATAATTTATACATAAAAATATCTATTATAAAATAATTAATTATTAATAATGATTTCTTCCTAAGGGTACTAAATTATAGATTTTTATCATGTTGCAGTTTTTCTGCTTTTATGACAAAGCAACTATCTTTGGAAATGCAAAATCTGATGAAATCTAGATTTTAAGAACCTTTATCAAATTAACTGCTCCTTTTACGGACATATGCCTCTACTGAAGTTTATTCAACAAGCTGTGCTGAAAATAGAACTATGCTGTTACTATTTCACTGCTGCCCGTATGGGTACAAGATTAATTTGCCAGAGAAGAAAAGCCTGGTTTACAGAAAATAAGCCATTGTGCTAAATGGAATGAATCATTAGTAGCAGTGAACCCTGAGGAGATTTAAAGCTGGATCGAGATTGACTAATGAGAAAATGAAAGGAATATGGCTCCTATCCTGACTAATTAATCAGTGAAAGCCCCATGCCAGAGTTACGAACAGGGTAAGCCTACTCTATGTTCAAAGTCATGCTTTTTAATAATTACTTTTTTCTGTCTGGCTTTTTATTTAGATACTCACGTATTGGCAAGTCATTCAAACCATTACCTACAGTATGGTGGAAGACTCTCCTATGTAAAATGCCTTGCATTTAGAAATTTAAGGTGTTGTTTCATGCTATATCACAATTTTAGATTGCTATATGTTGCTGTACATAATTTTGCCACATTCAGGTTTCAACTCTAACATTGTTACTTGGCACTTGTTACTTTTAACACATACCAACTACTGATTTATGTTGTTGCTGGTAGTAATCTAGCACCTGTGTGGCTATTTACTGTTTTCTTGGACATCTTGCATGAGGTGAGTGCACATGAACTTATTATTATGTTAAATAAATACTCAGTATGTTGCATCCAAATTGTATTGTATTTATCAAAAATTTAATGTACAGTTAGCCTGCACCTCCATGGAGAAGCTACAGTGTGTAGGAAACATGAGATTTTTCTGAATATACACAGACCTCTGCAAATACCTACTCACAGTAGGTTTGATGTTCTGGAGGCACTTACTGATGTTAATCACTCTTTCAATACCACTCTTTGTGGTATTCAATTTAAAGCATTTTTCAGACTATAAGTTAACAATCTAAATGTGACAAAACCAGAATGATATGTGTTGTATCTAATGAGTAGCTACACATATATTCCTTAGGAATCCAGTCTCATCTGGGTTTTGTCCCTATTTGCCATATATTCAGGAAAGGTTTATGACTTCAGCAGGTGAGATTTCCACTTTTCATATGATATGTGTTGCAATGTTGCAAATTAATTGTCAAAACAACTTGACAGGATCCCACTTTCTTTTCATTCAGTTGCAGCATTCTTGACATCAAGTACAAGGCTCTCCAGACATTTCTTCCAAGTGCATGGCTACTAACCTGCAGTAACAAGCAGAAAGTCACATCAACACAGATGAAGAGTAAAGCAAGCAACCCAGGCTAAATGGATGGAAAGCACTTTTCACCATTTTATTCACTTGACGCTAGGGGCAACATTCAGCCTGCATTCAGATTCAAGTATTATGCAATACAGTTTCAAATAGATTGAAGGTAGACTGTGTGCAAGCTCTGGTTTACCAAATAATAAATCTCTCAAAGTGTCAGCTGAAAGATATGTGTACATTCACATAGATAACAACAGATCATGGATTCAAAAACTTCTATTTTTTTGCTGTCTCTGTGGACTGGGAATGATGTTGCCTATTCTTTGCGACAGGCCACTTGAGTAGTTATACTTCTAAAAAACAGAGCATCAAAGAAAGTACTGCTGCTGCTGTAATTATATTAACTACATGTGAAGAATACTTACGCAGGAAGCAGCATAAATTTACTGTACTCTTCTCAACTCAATAGAGGTGTTTGCTTATTATATGATTTCATAGCATTAATGAGGTTTGTGTTCATTTTGCTCACAGAAGTCACTAATACAATGGTTAAGAGTGAGGCATCTGCTTCCCATGCAATTATTTCTGGATAAGAATTTTGCAATGTATTTATGATTCATTTTGCTATTACCTTACTACCTTGCATAATTCACAGCATAGTTATTATTTATTCAGGATCATCTGAAATGAAATTATCATAAAAGGAAAAACAAGTAGAAAAATACATTTCTGGAAAGGTATGTAGACTATCAAAACAAGTCTTAATTATTTCAAAACTAAATTTTAACTCTATTCAAACATCCAAATTGCTTACAATTTCCTTACTAAAGAAAGATTTGAAAAGTTAGTATTAGCTTAAACCTTGTACTGGGAGTAAATTTCCTTTTTTTTTCTTCCCTTCCCTTCCCTTCCCTTCCCTTCCCTTCCCTTCCCTTCCCTTCCCTTCCCTTCCCTTCCCTTCCCTTCCCTTCCCTTCCCTTCCCTTCCCTTCCCTTCCCTTCCCTTCCCTTCCCTTCCCTTCCCTTCCCTTCCCTTCCCTTCCCTTCCCTTCCCTTCCCTTCCCTTCCCTTCCCTTCCCTTCCCTTCCCTTCCCTTCCCTTCCCTTCCCTTCCCTTCCCTTCCCTTCCCTTCCCTTCCCTTCCCTTCCCTTCCCTTCCCTTCCCTTCCCTTCCCTTCCCTTCCCTTCCCTTCCCTTTTTTTTTTTTTTTGGTTTAATAAACTTGTAGGTTTTATTCTAAGCAGTATTGTAAATGTAATAGATGCTTTATAAAGCACATGCCTTCCATCAGCATGGTTATCTTAATGTCAGCTCTGTGGACACCAGAAATAAGTGTTGTTTCATTGACTGAATGCATCTAGCTGGATTGAGGAGCCTTTCAGGGGATTATCAAAGGATATAAAGATGAATGCTACAACAATACCATGTTACAAGGTATTAATTTGACTATCCCCAAAAACATGTAGAAATCTGTCAGAGAATTTTGAGCATGTAATTACCATTACCCTTGCATCCTAGAAAAAGAGATAATTTGCAGTAAGCCCAAATACTTTGTAATGGGCAGCTGAAGGACACCTATATGCCGTGTATTTGCAATAGTCATAGACATCCTATCTATGAAAAGCAATGAGCACATTAGCAATGTCCGCAGGACAGTCTGCTATTACTTTTCAAATCTGTCTCTATCACAGAAAGTTTTTCCACTGGTTTAACATTTTTCTTCCTCACCAATTCCTTAAAGCTAATGCGAGAGACAAGTACAGGAAAAAGTTCTAGGAAATTCTGTATCTTGTCATGGACAGGCTTGTCACACACTGTAATAAGAAAGTGCAATGCCCACGTGTCAGTCTAAGCTTTTTCTCCCCTATCAAACAAAACTGCATTTTTGGTTCCTTGGGGAGTTTTTCTCTTTGCTGTTATGCTTCCAGATCAACACATCATTGTAGGTCAGGTTTTCTGTCAGCTGGAAACACAATACACAGACACCCTGAGGACTTGCTTTCTTATGCAATGGACTTAAATGATCCAATGTCTTTGCAATAACTATCGTATGAGTGTCCTGTTTTGTCAGCCAAGAGAGTATCCTAAGGGTGAATTTAAAGCTAAAACTTCATGCTTGCATTGAAAGTATGTTTTAAAACAAATGCAGAGAGTATTAGCATGCATTTCTGCTCAAGGTTAGAGGTATTTTTGTAAGATTATTTAGTAGTTTCTTTTTATTGGTATATACATTATTATAAAAGAAAATTTATTTTCAGAATATGCATGTTTAGACAGAGATGTAACCACAAAGCCAATTATATACTTGTAATAGAAATTATAGTCAAGCAGTTGTGTCAGAAAATGAGTATGATTATTCAAATATTGAGGCTGAAGCCAAAGCAGTTACATCCATAGAAGCAAAGTGTATTAACCAAGATGTTGTGACTATTTACTTGCCTTGAACCAAGATATTTGCTTAAGTGAATACTTTAACTGTGGACAGCATACAACGATTTTATAACACTGTAGCACTAATAATAATGATAATTGGCAACAAACACAGCTTATTTGTAATGGAATGAAGCACAAACACACAAATAATAAGTAACCAGGGAAAAGCATGTGGAAACTTTCAGCGCAGCTGTGCAAGTGGACTAAAGGAAAAAGTGCAAATGGTAAAATCAGGATGAAAACAAGAATTTAGAATAGAAGAGAGCTTATTTCAGGGTCACATTTGCTTGTTTTGTCTTTTATAATGAAAAGATATATTTATTCTGGATACATTGTAAAAAATTTATAAAGATAACCTGTTGCAGTAGTTGTGGCCGCTGCCAGAGTGGCTGGAGAGCCACAAGGCCCAAGTGCAGGATTGAACTCGTGGTGGGTCGGCTCCGAAGTCTAACATCTCCCTCCAGGCGACAGCGAGCTCCCGTGGTCCTTTGTGGTTCCATGAAAATTGTTGGTTTTTGGTTGGGCCGTTGGCACTCCACCCCTGCTTATGTATATAGCCTTTAATACGTATGTCCTCTGTTTAATATGTATAATTTCTAGAATGTTCTCTGGTCTTCAACGCTCCATTGGCTCCCTGTTCCCTTGTCCCTCCCCTCTCCTTCCCTCTTGGATTTTGGGTTGTTACTCTGTACCCCCTCCGCCACCTGACCCTCACTCGATTGGCTTATGTTGCTCTACCCACCCATTGTTCCTCTCCCTATGAAACCCCTGGACCCTCCAGTGTTTGGGTCCTTTTGTCCGTGGACCCTCCACTGAATAAATCTGCTGGAACCCGTACAAAAGGCCTGTCTCAACTCCTTTACCTGCAGCTGATGTCCTGGATTTCTGCCTGCTTTTGTGATTGTGCCTTTCACCGCACCAGCAGTCGTGGGTGTTTGTGTGCAGGCTCTGCGGCCCCTCCTGGTGTCTTCAACATGCAATCAGCATCTCCGAGATTGCTGCATTCCCTGCGGATACTTGGGGAGACCAGCGCTGGTCCTTTGGCCGACACAGCGGGCTGCATCAATAACCCTCCAGAGTGAGCAAGAAGGATGCCTGGTAAAACTAAAACAAGTATTCATTCTTCCCAAAAGAGGATGAACTATGTTGGGAGCAAATGTAGGAACCATGTGAGCACCAAGCTAGGAAATGTCCATGCTGCTTCCAGCTCTCCATGTGGAATAGCTCTCAAACTTCATAGTTTTGATCTCAGACTGCAAAGATCAAACACTGTTGTCGCTGTTGTCCGTAGGGACAGTGAGAAATCACGACATGAATTCAGGTCCAGGATAGAACTGAATTATTTAATTAACTATCACTTCGTTTATATAACTTGGTTCGCAACAGAGAAATGACATTATTGGATGCTTAACCATACACCTCCCAGAGTGATTGGCTGAATTCTACAATGCCTATTTCACAATATTTTTTTCAGTGTGGAAAACAAGACTGTGCATAACAAGTTTGCACCTGTGAGATAAAGTCTTGGTTTACAAAAACCCTCTACACTGTTTACAGCTAGCTTGCATGAGAAAGGAGACTCTCACAAGCAGCTGTAAAATATAGGAAACTTTCTCTGCCAGCCTTTTCAGCATCTACACACTGTCAGCATCAGTCAAGGGATATCAGTCACTGAGGTATTGCGCACCCATAACTAATCTAGAGTGCTAAGGATTAATTGTTTGAATATTTAGTGATAATAGCTGAAAATTAGTAAGTCAATACACAGCATTGGCAATTTATATTTCTAATGATTTACTGTCAATCTGCAAAGTGGTTTCTTGAAGTTTGAAAATGACCTAATGTAACAGTCCTTTAGATTCTCCCGTGATGATACCTAGTTTCCTAATTGATATTGATATATATATATAAAACAAATATTTAGATTTTTTTTCACAGCCGCAGTATGATTGAGCATAAATTATTCTGAATTTATAGGCAGAGGGGGAAAAGGAGACACATCATTTTACTCCATATTAAGAAAGATTTGTAAATGCTAAGAAGTCACACAGCAGATTCCCTTTAAGATCTATGGAGATTAGTAAAGGGGGACAGCAAAGGTCAGGGAATGTGTATGTTTCATTCTCATGTTCCAATATATACTGACATCATGATTAGATATTTACTATACAAACTAGATAGCTAATGAATATGATGGAAGTTTCACAGCTAGGTCTGTGTAGCCACCAATATGATAAACACTAACATCTACGTTAGTTAAACCCATTGCTGCTAGAAAAGGAATATATCAGAAAGCAGGACTGTGATATACAGGTAGAAAGATGAACCTAAAGAGAGCCTAGTCTAGATTTTGTTCTAAACACTCTGGAGTAACTGGATGAGAATGCAGGTTCTGAAGGAGAGATGGTTGATGAATGGCCACATCCACTGAAAATGGCTAACCATCAGAAATGTAAGGAAGGACAGTAACAGGCTGAAAATGACAGATTTCAGAAAAGGTAGACTTAATGAGCATAGAAATGTGTTAGATGAGCCATCTGGGAAAGATTAGGAAGCAATGACAGGTGAGAGAGAAACATCTAATTATAAATTATAACTCTTCACAAATTTTTCTGATCAGCAGAATTGTGAGCTTCTAAAAATTATTCCATAAAGATGAAAGCTTGTAATACATTGTTCGCTTTTATCTTTAGTAAAAAAGTAGACTTCTCTAACTGCATCAGTATTTTTGTAGTAGAAAAATAGATAAGATCCATTACTGCACTAAAAAGACCTTTCAAAGCTGTGAGAGAACTTACGTATTTTTTGGATAATCCAGGGTTGACGAACTCGTTTTTGTTTGCCTAAGATACTTGATGAAATAAAATCAGCAACATTAACAATTTTTTGTGAAAAGCCCCAGAGACAGGTGACAGGACAGGGGTCTGTTTTTAAAAAGCAAGACTTTAGAAGCCAGAATGTTTTAGAACTTCAATTAGCTTTTACTTCTCCAGTGCTATAAGAACGAGTAACCCAAATAGCTGTAAAGACACAGCAGAAAACAAGTGACATTTGTTGCATAAAATGAATTCCCATTGAACAAGAAGTGCAAGAACCTACATGGAGGCAAGAATATTTAGGTTTATGAACATAGTTTCAGAAAACAGAGGTGAGCAGTATTTTCACATAAAAGGTTCAACGATTATCTAACATGACTTTTGCAGAGGAAAATTAGTGGTTTTTAAATGGCAGGATATTTTTAAGACACACTGCTCTATGTAGGCAAAATCTCACTTGTATGTTTGTGTTCAGTTTGAGGCTCTGATCTTCAGCGAAGTTTAGATGAAAACAATTAAAATGCCTAGAGCTCTGGCAATGTCACTGATGAGGAGAGGATAAAAGAACAGAAATTACTCAGAGGTGAGAAGGATGAACGATTGTTCCATAGCAGTCTTCAAATAGATAAAAAACATGCTGCAAGTAAAGGCATGTAAAGGAAATGAGATAATGTCATATTTTTTGTCCATAATAGATACTGCAAAAATAATGATTTTGAATTCTGGAAAGAGAGATTAAGAGCATGTATAAAGTACCATAATCCTCTGCTGGGATATGAGGTTGGACTATGTGACCTTGAAAGGTCCATCCAGCTTTATTTCTCTTGCTTTTCATACAAAAAGGGGCCAAAATGCTCACCACATTACTTAAAGTAGGGAAATTTTTGGAATTGAAATTCAAGTGCTTAGGATGTGGATGAATATCTACAAAGGAATATTAACTGTCAGTTGAGGAAATATAGAGTGCTCAGGACAGTAATGCAAATACACTTGCATATGCTCGTGTGTTTCTATAAAATTAGTTACTTCTGTACATCTCTCTAAGATGTGAACTTTGGGGTTAACCACTAGAAGCTGCGTATCAGAAATTGGTGGCAGATTATTTATTCATATCTAGGAAAAATGTCACAAATCTGATCAGTAGCCCAGATTTTCAAAGCAAACTGCCAAAGATGAAAAGATACACCGTTGTAAGTCTTGCATGGATATGTTTAAAAATTCAGAGACACAAACTAGTTCACTGTCAAGATATTAGTGCATGTTGACAGGAATGAGCTGCGGGTGGGTCTCAAACTGAAATGCAAGCAATATTGCAGGTCAGAATGGAAGTCAAAATTACTGTTGTCAAAAGGCCTTTCCCTTGTAAAATCATCCTTCAAATAATTATTTATCATTTTTCCTCTTTGCATAGCTTTTTGAGGAAAAAATGGATTTCCACCCATGAAATAGAGTGTTGTGGTATATGATATGAATTCTTTTTTTTTTAAGTAATTGAAGTATTGTATGTGCTTTATGAATTGTTAGAAAAAATGACTGATCCTGAAGAAAATATCTAACTCAGAGCCAGAAGTAGATGGAAGATGTTACATCTCATTCCTTACTGTATGAATTTCTGGGACAGTCTCATGGTTCCTGAAAGAAATACATGTGAAGTGGTGAAAGACATCAACTGCACAGAATTAACAAAAACAAATTGTATTACTTTCTTAAAATTATGCTCATTGTTGATCTATTTGTGACATGAACACTATTCAGCTTTCTCTAGAAATCATACTAGACACCCATAATGATAATTTCAGATGTATTTTCAAACTGATGTGAAATTGGGCAGCTGCTCTCTTACATGAAAACAGCCTTCAAAATCTGAGGAGATTGTACATGCATATAAAAGAAAATCAATTACTCTTTGCTAGAATATCTATAATCGACTGGTCGACATGTCCTGCAATGAATGTGCTCCTTTGAATTTGTGATCCAAACTAATGGGCTCCAATCATGTAAAAAAGAATTTCTGGAACAAGTATTTTAGATTTTATATTCTCAGGTGTTTATGTGCCTTTTTTTCCACTTAGCATGGTCTGCAAATACAAAGGTAAGAATGTGAGTTTAAAATAATATATATTTACTAGAAAAAAAAGGAAAAAAACCAATCCAAAACATATAGCCTGGAACAACTGCTCAAAGAATTGTTTAAATAATAAAGGACATTGCCAAAATATCTTTGCAAAATGATTAATGACTCCTAACAGAGAGATTGGGAAAAAAATTAAAAGGTAAGACTGCATTTAGATGTCATCAA
Source organism: Corvus moneduloides (assembly GCF_009650955.1). Taxonomy (NCBI): domain Eukaryota; kingdom Metazoa; phylum Chordata; class Aves; order Passeriformes; family Corvidae; genus Corvus; species Corvus moneduloides. Next base: position 136,013,044 of record NC_045476.1, on the reverse strand, counting down.
ATCAAATTATTGGGGCAGAATAGTCCATAATAGAAGTCCAAGGTTAATAAAAGCTCCTGATGCAGAGCAGTTCCTCACCTTGTAACTAGATTCAAGCAGTAATGCTCAAGGATTAAGAATAAATCACCTCACACAAGTATTCAGTTTAAAACTGAAAGAACGTACAAACTCCAAACAAAAGATCCAGTCACCCATGCCTTTACAAATGCATTACAGAAGAGAAAAAAATTATTTCTATTTTTTTAATAAAAATGGTTAAAATAGAGGTGATCTAATGAAAATTATCCACTGTATTATACAAACCATGGGAAGTATATTCAAGTTGAATATAGATGAGAAAACCATGAGGGATGAAATTTAAACCAGAAATCTCTAGGTTTGGGGGTTTTTTTCATCATTTTAGTTAAATCAATAAAACCTCGTGCTCTTCTAAAGAAAACCTAATTGTAAAGGAAAACCTGTGAAAATAATTTCAATCCAATGATGTACTAGAGCTGAATGGCCATGTGAAATGCTGCCACAATATGGATGCTGACCCATTCAAAAAAAAAAATGAGCATAGACATACTTGAAAAGTACTATTAAAATCCATATTTTATGGGTTTTTTTCCTTAATTAAAATATGAGGTAAACTTCATTGAGGTCAGTGATTATATTTTTGAAACTTTGCAATTAATGTGCACTATTTAGGTATTTTGCAAATAAATAAAATACAGAAAGTTTGTTTAAAAAAAACAAAACTGAAAAGGACAGGGAAGAAAAAAGAACTACAGTTATTAGAGACTGTAGAGAACTATGCATAATTCTATAGTTTATTATCATGTCAGTCTCAAGACATGGGTAAGGATATGAGAAGCATGCTCTTTACTCCCACTCTATGCCATGTGTTTGGTGGTGCGATTTTCAGCTATCTCTTGTGAATTGCAACAGGTACTGGTAGAAATCGTGACTTTGTTTATTCCAGAACTTTTTAACCAGTTAATTCCGAGGGAGAAACATCTCTGTTGGGTATTTTTCCAACACTGGATCCTGAATTTGCAGTAAGTTTTAAATACAGCCACTCACAGGTTCTCTGGTATGTGTTACCTGCTGTGTGTTAGTGGAACCACAGAGGTTTAAAATACAATTTAGCTGTTAGATTTGTACTAGTTTCTGTGCTTTTGGAAATAGTTATATAACTTGTATAGAGCATCCCTCTGATCTGTTTGTCATTTCTTTATGTACATAATACTGTTAACAAAATAAAAAAAACAGGAAAAATTTGAAAAGAGATGAAACAGAAATAAGAGAAAAATCATCTCTGAAATTATATTGAAATTATTTAGGAGTATGTGCTATATTATCAATAATCAAAGCTTTTATTGCATGTATTTAGAGACCTCAGATGTTTTAGGCCCCACTGATGAATATTGTGCAAACACATTTTGAAATCTTGAAAGATAACTGATAAATACAGTAGACAGATAAGACATGGGCATAAAATGTAGAAAATTAGAGGAACCAAAGGAATAGTGTCAAATCAATTTTCAGTAATTTCATGTTTGTACAATGGATTTTATGTTCTCCTATTATGATTTCCTTTTGGATTTCCCCTCTGAAGACCTTCTGTTACAGTAATTTTATCAACTGTCTTACAGCTATGTACAGAATATCAATATTTTATGCAAGATAGGCACAGTGTCATAATAAATGATACAATGAAGGGTTCTCTGGCTCTAAGTAAGATAGCACAAACTCCTTAGCCTTCTTCCCTGTGGGGATTCCCCCAGATAAAAAGTTTAGCATTCACTTGCCCAGAATAAGAAATACTCTGCTGGACCACAGCAGTGGTCACAGTATTTGTTGGATCTCGGTATCATTTATGACCAATTTTGTTTCCTTTACCTCCTCTTGTATAAAAGTGTCAACCCAGAAACTGACTGCCCTGAACAGGAAAAATAGTCAATGCCCTTACTATCATCCTATAAAGGTCTGTGAAGCTTCCTCAAGGTATCTCTTATGAAAATAAACAAAGATAAACCTCATTATTTCTCCAGGAAGCAGCATGATAAAGACTTTTCAGATCTATAGTGTTCATTATTTGAATTAGCATCAAGAACTAGAAAACTGAAAATGATACTCACAATTTTTTATTTCTTTTGGAAAAAACTTTTTGCACAATGTCAGCTGCCAGCACTGGAAACTCCCCCGTCCAGCCCACTTTCCTTTTTTTAGCTTTGTCAAGAGGCACTTGCCTTTTAAAATAACACAATATAGAAGATCATTATAAAATGAAGCATTCAAGTTTTGATGATCTGTTTCCTCTTAATTGACAACTGTGAAAAGATGTAGTAATGCAGCTGTCGTACTCCTACTTGGCAGTTACCTTCCAGAAAAAGAAATAATTCCATGATTTCCTCCATGCTAGCTAAGTACTTTTCAGGGGACACAAATGGAGAAAAGAATGCAGTCATAGCTTCTTTCAATTTTATGTAAATAACTTTTGATCAAGGAAAAAATAGATGAAAAGTGATTCATGAAGTTGAATTTTAATGGATGCTTCTTCGATACTGCAGATGGAGCAGTTCTGCTGGAAAATTCTATTTCTTATTGTGAGCAGCAAGAAGTAATTGATTATTATTTTAATTAAATAATGTCAATCCATGTATTAGAAAAATTAAAAGCTGAATGACTCCTGAAAACTATAGAATATTTATGTTTGTGTGCACAAGCATAGTTTAATGGGTATATATAACTTTCCTGCATTTAATTCTAATTAAAAGAAGTAACACCCACATCCTTACTTTACAAATAAAATAGCAAATTATGATTCTATTGCTGTTTAGTGAAGATAACTGAAAACGAAATGTGACTTTTGATTGACAAAGGGATCCACAAGGAGCTGGTCAGAGAAGAATTTATCAGGCAGTGTTTAAATGAAGATTCATATTTTGCGTTCATGAAAGAATGTAAGGGGCTCCCCAAGTGTAAAAGCATCTAGCTCACATCATCAGTTATGCCTTTTTTGCCCTCTCGGGTTTTGTGATGGCTTTTTTTGTATTTATGTTATTTCTAAAAAGACTAGCCCTAAAAGTGAGCTTCCCAGATGTGAAATAAGTATAGAGAGGTGTCATTATGACTGTGGAAAACTGTAGGAAATCTGACTAAAAGGAATTTCATCCTTATTCTACACCCTACCAATCTCATTGAACAGTCAAGTTTATAGAAGCCATGTCTATGAAACCATAAACTTCAATTGCTGATTATTTTAGCAGATAAAGTAGAAAAGAAAAAAAAAAAACACAATTCTTAAGAAAATCAAAGCAGAAAAACATCACAGAAATGAACAGGCGTAAAGACTGCTAAATGGAAGAAAGAGTAAAGCAAAACTGAAAATGTGTTTCTAAGGGGAACTAAACATCTTTATGAAAGGTTTCTGCATAAGCAACTGAAAGCAAAATAAATACATATGTTTTCTGACAGAAAGATATCTCCATTTGTTCTACTATTACTATTTAAATCTATTAGATATATTACTGGAAATCCTATCATGGAACAAAGAATGTGAAATCCTAAACAGTTATTCTAGCCCATGGAGCTCAATTAAAAATAAACCCTGGGTGATAGGCAAAAGTCTCAAAATAATAGGAGAGTTAAATTTTCTAATTTCATTATGATATAAAATGGTTGAGAAAAATTATCAGCCAGGGTGAGAAATAGCACAAAATCTTTTTTATTCAATAAAAAATGTCTCTGCTTGGAAATGAGGATAATGCTAGGTGGGGAAGACTCATGAATAGTATCTTCTTACCTTCCCTTTTGAAGGAAGCCTGTATGTTACATATCATGTATGTCTGTACAAAGAAATTTAAACAAAGGCAATGCAGTGCACCAAATTTTATTTTCAGTTAAATAAGTTGGCTAGACAATGCAGTAATATTAATACAAACCAGACAAATTCTATTTGATTTTTATATATACATAATGGCCATGATTTTTTACATTTTCATGAGATGCACTATTCTAAGCACACTATCAGTTCAAGATGTATACAGATAAAATTTAGGCTCTCAGCTCCCACTGGCAACTTCTCAATCCTTGAGACACATTCGACTATATTTAAAAAATGGTTTAAAGTGGAAAAGATAATTCAGTTCCTACAAGTTATCAGAAGGTTAGCAGATACTGAGAGTGAGTCAGATGACTGGACCGAGAAAAAGGATACATAATTAATTAATAATAGAACCTGAATGAGCTGGCCAGTCAGTGCACTTGCCTACTTCATGAGACCATCAAAGAGGACTTAAAATCAGCCAGGGTTAATTTGGTGGGAAATTAGTGAGAGTAGACATGAACTCAAAGATAAACTGAATTAAATAAATTCCACAGGTTACCAAACAATGCACTCTTCTGAGAGAACACAACCTGCTCCCTGAGAACAAATTGCTTTTACATCTCTGAGTTTACACTGAAAAGCAGCTTTAGCTTCTATGCTATGAACCTGAAAGTAGGGTAGGGGATCTAGGCCTTCCTGTCTTATTTGGAGACATTACAGTTCCTAATGTCTGCAGCTAGAGAGAGGAGCAGCCCAGAGCCTCTGGTGCTGCGTTCCAGAGTACTTGTCATGTGTTGTCTCTTCCCTTCTCCATGCATGGTAGATTCAGTCATCATGTGATAACTGTGGGGACTTTCTATCATTTTAGACTGCAAGAAAATGTGGAAATGCCAAAAAAGAATGGGGAAAATACAACAATTGCTAATTAAAGGAGATTTCTGAACATATCCTATTGTTCCCTTAAATTAGGATTGACTCAGAGACCACTGAAAACAGGTAGGCAAGCTTCTTTGAATTTTACTATAGTTGTGCTGGCTGTATATTTGGTAATGCTGTCTTTTAGAGAAGAACCTTTTTCATGTTCATTTCACAAACAAAATTAAGCAAACTTTTAATTTTTTAATTGAGGGTTTGTTGTGGGTTTTTTTTTTTTTCTTTTTTGTCTACAGATTTTTTCTGAAAGACTTTAATGCATTGTGCAGAACCATTGTAGCACAGTGCAATAAAAATGCTAAAACAACTGTACTCTTCAATAGTAACTAGAATGAATATTTTTTAGTACTGATAACCAGACCTATACATTTGCATACTCAAATTCATCCACAGCAATATTGGTGACCCCATTTCTGAGATTTTTCTGCTTAATAGTTTCTGCCAGTAATTCCTTCTGGGAGCTGATACCATATGGCTTAGGTACTCCGTGTTTCAACACCTACCGGACAAATTAAAAAAACTCTCCTAGGTACAAACTGATGTGAGGAAACTACAGGAAAATAAAACTGAATGTAAGCACACCAGTGCGAATTTTAAATGAATGGAGAGGATAAACCCCAATTGTCATACAGAAAAGAACTGAATTTTTGATTGTTTTTCAGGAAAAAGGAAAAGAAAACAAAATCAAAATCAAAACAAACAAACCAACCAACCCATTAAACAAACAAAAAAACCTGAAACAAAACCACAAAAATCCCCAAAAACAAACAAAAACCCCCACACATAAAAAGAACACAAACATCTCAAAACTCTCAATAAAAAAAGCACAAAGGAATAAAGGCTTGCACAATAAAACAGTAACAGTAAAAAAATGGGGAGAACCTCTTCTTACGACTGCAAAAGATGCAAATATTGTAATTTCCAGGCTTAATTGTCTCTCCTGCTTCTCTCTTCCCTGGAAGTTTTTGCTTAACATGAAAGCTGTCCTGAAAATGTTTTAATTGAAACATGACCATTTGTTCATTTAAAGAAAATATAACTTCTGACAGAAAAATGGTTCCTGTGAATGAAGAGGAATGCAAATAAAGTAATAATATACTGCTCCAAGCAAACAGCACTTGGTACATGTTCTCTGCCAGAATGTTAATATCCTATTGCAGTGCGTGTTTTATGATCTTTTATGCATGTCTTAAGTATGCTACTCTTTGTAAAAGTAATCTGTTTCTATAACAAAATTGCAGGCTGATAAAAGTTCTTTATGAGGAAATAACTACAAATCTGTTTTTACTAGTTAAGAGTTTCAAATTTACTCATATCTATAAACAAATGCTCCAGAAAATAATTTAGGTTTAATATTCGTGCTGACATAAGCTCATTTGCTTTAAAATAAAGAAGTTTTAAAGAATCTTGATAATGTCTGCCATTTCTTCTTTACATGACTTTTGGATTAGACTTAATTTTTACAGGTTTTTTTCTTGTTAATAGAAAAAATCAGAAAATAATCAAATGGGATCTACTGCTGTGCTTCCTAGTAATGTTTTTCCCAATAGAAATATTTATAACATTTCACTGGATACTCCAATCATCATAAGTCAAAGCACCTTAAATGTTTTAAAACTTCTGATGTAGAGCATTCACAGTTAGGAAGTATTGCAGCTAGATTTTCCTGGGCAGCCTATATTTAATTCTACTTCTTTGTCTACAAGGAAGATTGGAATGGTGCTCACTCAGCAATGCACATGCTTGAACAGACAGGAAGCTGAAACCAAGTGGTTGTCAAGGAAGTGAACATCATGCATTTTCTACTGATACTAAGCCAAAAAATTTAAGGGAAGGAAAAGGAGCAAAATTACTTGTACTGTTAAAACGTTGTCCAAAGAGCCATAGTAGCACAAATTCAACCAACCATGATCTAAGAGAAGAAACAACACAATCATTACCTAAGCAATCACTTCAGCACGTGCCTAATTTTGTGTGATGATAATATACTTTGTATGTCATCAAAGTGCAAAACTAGATGATCTCTGTGTGCTCCAACAGTCAAGTCAGAATTTTATATAAACTTGCCCATTTGAAATAGATACCTGTTATCTCCTTCCTGTCATTTTGCCCTGTTCTTCCTTTTTTCCTTGCTTCCAAAGACTCTACTGTTTGATCACTATAAAAAAGTTATATAAAATGAAGACTGGCCTTGTGATTTGACTGCAATGTTATGTGTCTTCAAACGAACAAAAGAAGATAAATTGCTCAGCAGTATGCTACAGTATCACTTTCTAATTAATATTACTACAGAATCTTGCCTTTTTTTTTCTTGCTGTGAGACAATAGCTAGTTTTGCTGCCAGTTCCAAATGGAACTTAAGCATGTAAAAATAGATCAGAAAAGCATTGACTGTGTCTGATTTTAAATAACATTTAAATTTAAATAAATAGGAAGTTTGCAGCAGGAAGATGTAGTATTAATGCCCACTTTCCCATATGAAAAACTTTTCTTAGTGTTTATCTATAATGCCTCTTTCACCTTTACCACATAGTTGTTCTAAGGCTGAAATGTCAGTTGAGAGGGGTTCTTATTCACAGCAGTGTTAAAAATCCTTATTTACATTGTGATTAAAAATACTTGCATTTTTGGCAAAGCCTGTAATTCACAGTGGATATCTTTGTAAATTTGACATTTATAGTTTTCAGAAGTTTATTCCAGTGGTAGTGTCCTAACACTGGCTGCTGATTGCCTAGAGCAATATTGCCTAGAGCAATATTGCTCATTGAAGTCAATCATATATTACAAATTCAAGATAAATTTTAGTGTTAGGAAACTTATTAAATCTAGTATTTAAGATAAGAAATGTCCTTCACCTTTCTAAATTTTTTAATTGAAAGGCAAAGAAAAATGAAAATGAGTATATTTCAAAGAATATGAAAGAGGATGCACACAGAACCTGATCCTACTTTCATCATCTATGAAGATCAGAAACAACATAGCTAAAATCAACTTAATTATTTGAGACTTTCCAGTCTTCAGGTATCAGATATTTTGACTTGATTCTGTTTCAAAATGGAGCTCAAAGGATTTGACTAGACATACATGGTCAAGTACACATCTATGAAATATTGATAGTTTCAGATAGTATTAATGTTCTTCAGGGGATGATTGAATGAAAAAATGGTTACGCACTTCAAAAAAAAGTGTCTAGGAATGGATTCATAAAAAATTAGATATTATGAGAAAATTTCTAATCTGGAGCTCAAAGCATCATAATAATTTGCCAAAAATATTTATAAACTTCTATGAAAAGGATAAAATGTTTCAATTTATGTTCAAAAAATAGAAATAGCACAGTTGCAGCTGAGGCTGGAGTCTAATTAGTGAAAAGACAAAAAGACACTTGCTTCGAAAAAAAAAGAAAAAGCAAAACCAATCCCAGAACCAACCAAATATAGAAAACCAGACAAACAAAACCCACTCTGAAATACTCTAATATTAAAATGTACTGTAGTATTTAAGGCTTGGGGCAGCGGGAGGGGGAGCAAGATTTTGGGTAATTTTTAGAGAAACCAACAGTGGTGTTGATTGTTTTCTGGGGGTGGTGGTGGTATTAGTCTTCAAAAGATACCTGACTTTTTAGATCTAATGTAATTTTGAGCAGTGTTAATATTAGAGATTTCTTTTTTGCTCTTACAATATTCAATTCATCAAATATCCAAATTAATATAAACCTTTAACATAAATCAAATCCACCTAACTATATTTTTGTTAGTTTTTCTTTCCTGTTCTTTCACTGTTGTCATCTCTACTGGAATATGAGACTGCAAAACAGACAAGCAGATATGATGAGCACAAGTGGAGGGCAATCAGCAAGCTATCTCTTTCTATATATTCTAAGGAAGCCCTCCTTAAATATATATTTTTTTAATAACTTTGTGGGATAGAAGACTGAAAGAAGGTGGCTTTGTCATCCTTCATTTAGGTCTGAACACAGAGTTTAGAAATAAGTAAATCAGATACACACAGAGGAAAATGGACTTTAAGTGGTCATTCATTGAAAAAAAGAAAAGCAGACAAAACCAGAAAAATATCTAAAACCCACAAGTTTTTCAAGAGTCCATGAAAATGGTGGGTATATATATTTCAAGACTTGTCTTATCATGAGGTTTTACAAAATATTTTCACAAATTTTACAGAGATTATTGTAAGTCAGAGGCAAAAGTAGGGGATAGCAGACTCTAGTCAAACAGGATTACACATATGATGTTCTCCTGCTCTTTCATCCTCTTCCCTCTGTGGAACCAGGATTAAAAAAGAAAGACATATTAGGAAAATGTGAACTTTATTTTGCTACAGTGCAAACCAACCAAATCCAAGATATATTTATAAAACTAACATCTTAATGGAGTAAGTGTTAATGAATTAGCGTTTTTGAAGATTTCTGTACAATGCCTATTACAAAAAAACTTTGCCAAAACAATGTAAATGAGAATATATGAAATTGCAATTTAATGTACCAAGTAAAACAAAAATAGTTCAAGAACTTAGCAAGGTGACAGCAAGCCAGAACCTTTTTTCTACTATAGAGAATCTATTTTCTGTAACTCCATGAAGAATTTGCGTGAGCTATTCACTGCTGGATTTTTTTGTATTACATAATTAGTTTTGTTTTGCTGACTCTGTTGACTGTTCCCAAAGCATAATTAGAGATTTTCTTCTGCTGACTCAGTAGAAGAAAGGAGTATTTGGAATCACATAGTCGTAAAGAAAAAGTCTAATCGGTACTCATGCAGAGACCAGCTACAAAAGGGATGAAGTTTATGGTTAGTAAGCGCTGGAAGTTTACTTTGTTCTGGGTGTTATCTTTGCAGTTAGGTATGATGAGCTTGCCAAATCAAAGCTGCATCAAAGAACTACCACAGGAAATCTTAAACCTTTTGCATTCCCCTTCATCCTAGCAAGAAGTCCTTGCTGAAATGAGCATGAATGTTCAATAACCATTGACTTATCAGTGTGAATCTGAGGAATTCCAAAGTGAAGGTCTATTAGTAGAAGTAAATTACAGCTTCGGGATGCAATTGCCTTTTGAAATTGTGGTAGTCAGTAAAATCTCAGTATACAAAACAACAGAAGAGTAAATACAGGTGTGAGGTCCCACTGAAATAAAACAAAAGCTCATACAACTAGTTGTGCAAAAGTACTATATTACAGGCTGAGTACATGTAATTATAACTGAGTACATGTTCTTATGAAATCAATCTTTTAATTTTTAACAAGATGACAAGATGACGCTCCTAATTTCCTTAAATGTGGTAAGTATTAAATCCTCCTAAACAGTCTCCCATAATGAAAAAATTCAATTTCAGTAGATTTCATGAAGTATGAACAACTGAGAGCTGTCATCCAAATTCTCATAATTATATGCCTATATGTATTTTTAATTTTAAGTTCATATTTAAAAGAAAATAACCCCTGAACTATCTACATCTTAGATAAGCATATACTCAAAGGGCATTTTCAAGGGCAGAGTACTGTCGAAGATTGTTTCTTCCCTGAGATTAATCATCCAAGTGCACACTGGAGTGTTAGTCACTGAATTGGACCTGAAGCCTGATTCCTGTTCACTGCTGAAAATAGAGTATTGATTTTGCCATTTCCAAAATGAGGGGCGGGGGTGGTTTTGGAGGGTTTGGGTCTGGGAAAGGGGCAGACAGAGCAGGCAAAGGAACACCCAGACAGTCAGAGAGACAGATTGAGCAACCTGAGTCCATATTCATTCCCAGTCTGGTGGCATCAGCAGCTACCACTGCATCATAACACCCAGTGTAAATGATTTCTGACATAATGGCACCAAGGTTTGAGCATTAATCTGAGAGCAGCAATCCCAGAGATACCAGCAGTGAGAGATCTCAGCAGTGTGGGTCCCCCAGTGCAGCTTTCATGCCTTTTCCAAAAGCTCAGATACCTACCACATGGTATGGATAAAATTCTGTGACTTCCACACAAGAGAATAGGACTCCTAAAATTAATCCAGTAAATGAGTCTGTAAGAATTTTAAAAAATGAAAAATAGGGAGAGGATAAAATCTAAGAGTTATTTCTCATTTGAAAAAATAGCAATATCAAAATTAGTTTATTTCAGTCTAATACCTGCATGAGTATTCATTTTGGATTTAGCTAATGACATTTCCTAAAGTTTTTTCAACCATTTTATCTTCCTTCTTACAGACTGCCTATCATATTTTATATTTTCCCTAAAGTCTTGAGTCGTTACACTTCTAAAGAAGACAAATTGAATAAATAATCTGCAACTATATATGTTTTTTTTCATTTAAATGATATTTTAAGACTCTAAAATGCCAAAAACTGTAACTAAATTCAATCAAAGTGTTGTTCAAAGTACTGTTTAAAGTTGTTTAAAGAACTCACATTCATTTTGCATAACCAACAGGCCTAGGGCTAAGGAACTTCAAATTTCTTTGGTCCAAAATGTAGATTTTTCATGGCTTCACTCAGTAGGCTGTGGGGAGTGAATTCTAATAGTACATACATACATACCTAAATTAGACAATATGGAGTATTTAATAACCACCATATCTTTAGAAAATCTTCTCTTGATGAAGATCTAACCGTCTGACAGGAAAGTTTTCTATGTTCTTTACACATCGCCATTGGATGTACTTAGGACTATTGCCACAATGGCAGAGCTGAAGATTTTGTCAAGTTTATTTATTTTTTTTAGCTGATGTTAAACAGAAAGACTTGAAGTAGGCATAAGAACCTGGTGGTTAAAATGCTCCTTTTTCTCTTGTGCCACATCCTCCTCTCTTTGCTCACTGAGGAGGCAAACAGCCAATGTCTCAGCTGAGCTGCAGCCCAGCAGAGCTGTGATGCTGCTGCCACCTCTACTGTGGAGACATCTCCAGGCCAGTTGGTGGTACAGGGGGAGAGTAAAGAAGAGGAGGAGAATACCTTGGAAATGAGAAAGACAGAATTTAACATGGAAAATTATTTGCTATAAAGCTGTCTTCTCCTATGGCATGAAGAATTAAGGTCCATCTCTCTTCTCACTTGTCCTACAGACTTACCACAGCCGTGTTACACAAAGCAAGGAAGAATTTGTGTGATTTGAGGGAAAGGACTACTCCTACTAGAAATCCCAAACAACCCAGACCAAGCTGGCCTGTAGGAATGTGTACAGTTAGTACAGACCAGGCCAGTCTTTCCATACAGAAGTCACAGCAGTCACCTTTCCAAGGGCCTCTCTCCACAGAGCCAGGACACATTGAAAGTGGAAGCCTGTTCCTGACCATGCTACAGACACTCATGGTTGATGTAAAGCAGAAGGCTGAACTGTGAGAGGTTGCTTTTCCAGATTCAGCCACCAGACACAGCCAGCTTGCTTCTGTCAAACCTTTTAAAACCATTCTCTCAGCTGTCCTCAGGATGTGTATTACTGAGATGAAACTGGCGATACTGACCAAATTGTTATATCTTCATTTTTTGTCAATTGTATTATCACCAGTACAAATCATAAATGAATCTGCTTATGGCAAAATGCATGAGAAGACAGGACACAGTTAATGTAAAATCTTTTTTCTCAATTTTATTTTCCTGAAAAAGACAGATTTCTATAAATAAATGACTGTGAGGAGTCAGTGAACTGCAAATTTTACACAGAAGTCTTCAGTAAGTACAACTCAAGAATTTGTTGATAGACAAAGCTTCTAAGAGTCTCAATCCTAGTTACTTAAGAGCTACAAATATTCTGAATTCCAATAGTAAAATAGAACAATGAAGGTGAAGCCTTGCACTTGAGTGCAAGAAACTGACATTCTTTGAATCAAATTAGTGCAATTCATTTATGCCACAAGAAAGGCCAGACACAGATAACTCTTTGCTTCATTTCTAGACCCTACTACTTTGTAAGCATGCGGTAAAAAAAAAAGACACAAAACAGTTGTCTAACTTGCAAAATACTTAGCCTTAGCAAAGTGTCAAATGTTGTATTCATGTAGATATGTAGGAAAATATGCCTGCTCATTTCTCAGAATTTAAAATGCCATAAAACTAAAGAAAGTTGCAATTAATGCCATGGACTATTTCAATGTCAAAAACTTCTTATTCTGTCCTTACAATGATATTCAACTTTTAACAAAACAAACATATTCAACGCTATCCAATTATTGCAGCAGTTTCAAGATGACAAAATTTAAGTATTCCAAAAATTTAAAGTATTGAGATGAGAGAACTAATATTCTTCCTAGCTGGCATTTAAGAAACCTCATGTCATTATTGAGTAAATCTAAAGTGTTTTTCTAAAAGTGTTTAGTCTAATAGCCTTTTCTGATATTCACAAGTACTGTAATTTGAAGAGGAAGAGTTGTTTGTTTACTTAATATGCAAAGTGTAAATTATAGTTGATTGTTCCTTGTGACCATTCTACTTCCATCCCATTCACATAATACTATGACTTTTGGTTCGTTTTTTTAAATTTTCCTCTTTCCATTTTATTTTAAAAGTCTCTTAGGAGAAAGAAACTGAGAAAAACGCTAAGAGGGGGTGAAAACCTGCACACAGGAGCAGTAGCTAACTTGCTTTACCTTTTTCAGCCTTCAGTTATGCATGAGGAGGAGCTACTGGATACTTAGGCATGTTATGATCCATCTGCCTTCAGAGTCAAGGAATATATTTAATAAAAATCTGTCAGAGATGGTATGATTACACTAGATCTTGCTCAAAGGAGATGTGCAGACCTCTGGAAATCCCTGCTTTTCAGTGAAATCTGTCTCCTGAAGAAGTCCAGTTAAAACTGTAATGCAAGATTGATTGGACCAAACTGAATAAATGTTTCTCTTGTACAGATAAGCTTCATTTTTTTCAGCTATTTCATTGCCTATTTAATTTACACAATACCAACCTGCAGACATGAATGATAAAGAAGCATCCACATGAATCCAACAGCCATTCAGAAATTCTAGGCTTGAGAAGCTCCAGCAAATCAGTACACAGCTCCTTCACAAGAAATAATGAATGAGGACCATTGAGGATGGACTTCTGTAATTTCCCAGCATTAGCCAGATGCTTTCACTCTGGAAAAATCCTTCTGCTCAGGCCATGGCTCTGTGCAGAGGTGAAGGACCAAGTCAGCGCTTGCCCATTGAGGAACAGGGAGGAGAAAACAGAGAAGCCGGTTCTTACCTACACGTTACAGATCTTGAATGTTTGCTGTAGCTTCTGACTGAGATCTCAACTCTGCTTTTGGTTTGAGCAAGGTAAGGTCCTTCAGGTTATTAATAACTTAATACAAGCCTTTTTCCAGACTACCATGATGGAGAGCACACCGCAAGTTATTTATCAGTGGAGTGACATGAACAGAAAAGTGAACTACTTGCAGTGTGCAATGCAGGGAAATAGCAGTGACCTGCCCAATAATTCACAATATGTTAAGTCAGCAATTTACATGGTGTAAGTGTGAGCAAGACCTGTTATTCATCTCTCCTGATGGTAAAAAAAAAGTTAAGCTGGCCCTGAAAGAAGCAGGAGGTCTTTACTGTGCCCTGGAAATCAGAACTCCTAGACCTAAACCAGTTTATCCTGTTTTAGTCTTGACTGATGTTCTCAGGAGCACCCTCAAAAAATCCCACCTTCCACAATACTTGTACAGTATCTTTGACTGAGGTCTGGAAAAGTAGAAAGGTCCCTCAAGTATACATAGGCACTCAAACAGATATTTATGTCATCATTATCCTCTTAGTATATGTGCTGAATCATTCACCTTGATATTTGTTGACATATAGCTCACTTTGAAATTTATATTTGTGAAAAATTGTGTAATCAATTTTTTTTACAGTTTCTTTAGAGTAATCCCATCCTACAGGTGTTAGAAAATGCATGAGTTTCTTATTTCTTTTCTCAATGGGTGGGAGCAGAACACAATAAAAAACTTAATTGCTAAGGATAGCTCTGTAATTCTGAGAAAGTTGGAAGTAAATATTTGTTTATATAAAGATCAACTATAAAAATTGATTGACTGAAAAATAATTCTATAATAATAAACTTCTCTGAAAGTAAGATAGGCTGAAATAGGGGCTAATTTTCAAAACCACATTTATTAGGAAAAGAATCTAATTAAGGTCTTCTAATCCTGGCTAGGAGATACAACACTAAACTCTAAAAATAAACATTTCATTTAGTGGTAGGGAAAACCTAATTTAGTTTACTAGTTATTGTTAACATGCAATAAATTTTCTTCTGAGACAATCTCAGCATGTGAACATCAGACAGCATTACACATCAGTTTTCAGTGTAGGCTGCTGTGTGTTATTTGCGCAAAATCATTTCTTTGCTGTATCCAGGAACAATAAAATAAAAAACTTCAATTTTCTCTCTGTATTTTTCCATAACTTGTTTTAAACTGCTAATTTTTTTCTAACTCTTTCTTTAAATTTTTTTATCACTGCTTTTTTTGATATTGTTCTATATATATGGTTTCTATTTCTTTATTCCATTCTGCCATATTTTAACTCTGATAATTTGAAATCCTTTTTTGCAGAGTTTCATTTTCTCCTCCTATTTTTCCTTTACTTTTTCTTATGTTGCTTTTTTTTCTCATTTTATAGATTATAGAAACATTTCTCCTCCCTAGTTATCTACATTTTTTCTATATATATGGATTTAAATTGCTTTAACTCAAACTTTCCTCTTCTGTCATCATTTCCTCCTACTTCACTATCCCAGCACATCTCTCTTCTGCTTTCTCTTGCAAAATTATTTGAAGTAAATGAGTTAAAGCACTCATTATTGTAGAGTCTTTCAATTCATTCATCTGAAAGTTGCCTCAACTAAGCTTCAACTAATAGATTTTCAAGTGTTTTGTTCAGTCTGACATAGGATTTCCCAAGAGGCTGAATCTCTTTTATTCCCTTTGGGACAATGATCCACAGCACGATAAATGTTCATTATTTTCACCGTCGTCATTAATTTTGTTCAATCTTTTGATGATGCCTTACTACAATAAAGCAAAACCTTTACAGAATTTTTCTGAGACCTTTCTCTTGATAGGCTGACTTTGCTCATACTTGCTCTTTCATTTAGTGGGCCTTGTAGGAAAAATTTGATGTCCAAGGTCTTAGGAAGTTCAAACAAAGATAGCTCTGACCATGCATAATAAATGTCCTTGAACTCGACAATCTCTTCAAAGGGTAGAGCAGCACAGTCAGAGCTATGCTTTTCACTGTGTCTTCCATTCAGAAAAAGACCCTGGTTTCATTCCAGTGTCCCAGCCTCACAAGACTTACACACAGGTGCATTGACTTGTCTTGTAATTCTTGTACTTTGGCACTTGTTCATCCCAAAATTTAAAATCTGGACACTCTCAGTTCCTGCACCAGTCAACAGCTTTCCTATGATTCAATACGTAAGATTCCATGCACCAGGAGAGAAAGTATTTTCTTAATATGCTTAAAATTGATGTGATAGAAACAACAGAGATAACTCAGTGACAGCTATCTACAGTGTATAGTACTAGGCCACTGCTTTAAGTGCTGGAGAAACAGACAGTAGTCAAATGTAAAAGTGAGGCTGTTCATGAAAATCGGGTCTGTACTTTATACAAAGGGCAGCAAACTGCAAGGAAAAAGTCTTCTGCAGCCATGTGTCAAAACTTCTAATAGCTTAATCACTGAGCCAGAAATATTCAAAATAAGTATGGATGGTGAAGGAAATTAACAGCTTGTCCTACATTACATGTTCCTATTTACAGAGACTTCCATAATGTAAGTCACACAAGAGTGGGACACAGACAATGCTTAGGAATTCTGTCATAACCAAGTTTCTATAAATTCCAGGCATTTTGAAACAGTAGCAGTAATAACACCGTGAGAAAATCTTTTGAAAAGAATGGGAGTAGAGATGTGCAGGAGCCCCAGCATATTACATTTATATCGCATCTCCCTTTGCATTTGCCAACAAAGATCCAATGAAATTAAGATGGCTTTTAAAAATTACTCCATTAAAAATAAAATTATAATAAAAAATACTGCAGTGATTAAATGACCCCAAAAATGAGCAGTTTCTTTTTAAAGAAAGGCTGATGATGATCTTTTCTGTCCTCTCCTACTGAGATAGTCATCAAAGGGACTTCCGATGACTCACGAGTATATCATTAAGGTTCAAAACAACAGCTTTGACTCCTTTCTAGTAGACATATAATCTACCTGTCACATACATTCATTTTTTTCTATAAACTGCATATGGAGCAGAGCAGCCTGTTCAGATATAACACTTGGCTTACTTCATACACAGAGATACAAACCAAATTTTAAAACTACCGCTTTTCTCACTGTAATAAAAACGTATCTCCCTCCTCCAATCTCACAGATCCATTTGTATATTTTCTAACTGCTGAACATTGCTATGGCAAGCAGACATCCATATAACACTGTTGATTCAAGTGACTCCATAGAGGTGAAGTGAGATATCTTGGATTTTTTCAAGTCCACATTCTTGATTTCAATTTAACCGTAAGTATGACTTTCAGGTATTGGCACTCATTCACATGATTTCTTGGGTTTGTTTGGGTTCACCACACAATAGAATCACAGCTCTCACAAAATCCTTCAACTCATTTTATCAGCTTTCAGAATATTTACCCAGGCCAGGCTGATACAAGTGGAATTCCTGCAGATAATTCTGTGAGATGAGAGCTACCCAGTAATTCTGAGCCTCTGATTTTCTAGATGTTGAGACATTTGATAATAAACAATTTATAATAATCCAAAGTGAAAACTGGACTATAACTTTATAGGTGACAAAATATATTACTATCCCCATCTTCTCCTATAAGACAGATTGGTTTTGTAATGGAATCAGGATTTGGAGTATCATGAGAAGTAGAGGAAAAATGGAGTAAGTATTCTCCTTAAACTAGAGTCCTGTATGTGTTTGACTGGACCGAATTTTTTCATTTTTCCTATTTTACTGTAAGTTTTTAAGAAAGAAATATTATTCCTATAAATCAATCTATTCCTAAACACAAGTCATTTACCTTCCTTCACTAATCAGGAATGGTCTGAAGGATAGAAAAATGTTTTCATGGCAGTTCTGTTTTAATTGGCATGGGTTGTACGTATGAGCTATGGGCTTTAGAAATGTGATTGTATTCATAACTCTGTATAGCACCCAACAACAGCGGACAAACCTACCCTGACATTAGTTTGGCCTAATTCAAATAGATTTTAATTTATTAATCACCTTGTGATGCAGTTTTCTTTCACATTCTTTCCACTTCAGCAAAGGTACATCTTCTAGTTTTACTTCCAGGATCTCTTCTTTCATACAGATTTGTGAATTTCAAAACAATGAAAAAAAATATTATTCAAGACAAGTTCTACCCAGGTGGTCAACTTCTTATTTTTTAGACATTGGTCTTTCTTCATGATCTTTTCAATTTTTTTGTAAGTGAGAGAAATAGTGTTTATCTGAGTTATGATATACTTTCTAATATTTATTTCTCTCATAAACCTGTTTATTCTTTATTCTCCATTCCTTTACAGATGCACTATACCTCCCACATTCAATTGCCTTTGATGATACTTCATTTTTAAATTTCTTTATACCCATCTTGACATTTATTCAGCCCACTTACACTTATTATTTGATGGTACACATGTTTTTCTAACTATACTTTAACTGGAAGGTTTTAGTTTCTTTTTCTGGCATGAGAATAAATAATTTATTTTAACTCATCAGTTAGTCCCTGCATTCTTTACTGATTTAGTCTGTTTAAACATGTGTAGGGGGAACTAAATAAAGGCTGAAAGTTTGGGATGAAATCAGATATGATAAATGAAGGAAGGGAAAGTACAATATTGCACTTTGTGCAAATCAGATCAAAGTCAAATATTATTTATTGTCTAATTTTCCCTTGTACACATTGTGCCAGGAAGGAACAGTTTGCTGTGTCAACAAATCTACAGACTAATTTATTCCTGAAAGTAGATGTGACCCTGTTTATTTCAAGGTAGTTTAACTGTTCTCCTTTGCCAAATGATAACTAATCTCTAGAGGCTCAGATTCAGCCAATTAGTCTTAGCCTGATCCATCCCTCCCTAGCACTCCTATTGTATTTTCTGAGAAGCTCTTTCATTTTTTATTTAAGAAAAACATATGGGAAAGGATTTTCATTTAAGTATTTTTGATATGGGCAGAATTTCCACGCACACTTCTCCCTAAAAGCATTATTTATGGCATAAGACATTTTGTCTCAACATCAGATTTTGGACTAGAAAGGATGTAGTACCCCTTGATTATTTTGTGTATATATATCAAAATATATAAATATATTTGAATGAGGCAGCTTTCACAACTTGCATGAAACCACCATGCAGTGAAATCACCACCATGCATACTTCTCAGGTTTATTTAAAATTTCCACAAACTGATGTTCTATGGGCAAATAGCTTGAACTATTTTATGAACAAACAACTACTGTCAGCTCCAACAATAACTGCGACCTAACCAGCATTAGTTCACAGTTCACACCCAGAATGTTTTTCTGAATCAGTAACAGTCCTTTCATATCCTTGGCTATTGATTATTGATATAATTAAGAAGCTTTGAAGAAACAGAAAAAAAATGAGTGTTGAGCAAAAAAAAATTTAAGTTTCCAATTTTAAGAACTTGTATTAATTTTATCACTGTAGAAAAATACAGAGATGATACATCACCTTGATAAACAGATATTTTGCAGGGACAGTTATGCACAAAATCTTCCTCAGTCTGTAAAGCATTTAGATCTGTAGGAGGTTTCTATCTGCACTAAGCAGTCTGCCACATGCCAGGCAGCTCACAAAATGTGTCAGAGTGTAGGATAGCTGTGGAAAAGATGTGTTACAATATTTTCTACGCTCTAGTTTCAAGTAGCATTATCCTGGACCCATTAGTGCTGTGAAACACTGCTGTGTCCATACCATGTAATTTAAAATCAACAGTTTTAACATTTCTTTGGTGAGTTAACATCACAAGGACACACACATGCAAACAAGCTGTGAGTCAAAGAACCCCATCTACATAGTGCTAACATATTTTCCTGAACAATAAATCTTTGTTAGTTTTTTTCCAAAAGAAATTTTAATACTAAGCCATGAAAAGCAGACATTTTCTAGAAATATTTCAATGTCTTCACCAACATACAGGACAACCAAGACTTCAGGTTTTTCTGTCTCTGTAGTAACAGCTTAAATTTTACAGTTACAAATGTGAAATCACTGCCTAATGCCAGCCTAAAAGCATAAGTTCAAAGAAGCTTTCCTATATCCTAAATTTCACTGACTTTCTGAAAGCTCTTAAAGTTGATGTACTTTGGATGCTGGTTGAAGTGTTTGCTGTGTGCAACACTCCTATCTTACAATCCTTCATAATTCTTTGCAGGTCTCATTGGTTTCTAGATTGATTCTTTGGCCCCAATGTATCCTTAATGACTCTTCTCTGTTGTCTGAGTACATACAGGAAAAAAACTCGGCACAATAGTCTTTTCTTTAAAGCGTACTTTTCCCATGCTTTCAGTGGCCATAGATGAGAGGTCACACACCAGGCATAGGGCCATATTTCTGCCTTCAGGCTAGTACTTTTCAAACACTCAAGGCAAGCTCACAGGTCATATCTGTAGAAATCTGTTTGGATAACAGAGGAGATCTGAACCACTTTACTGTCTGCAGAATTTATCTATGACAGAGATTGAGACAAGCTAAATCATTTTTTAACTTAAATAGTACTGAAAAGTTATTTTAAAAATAATCCATTTGGGTAAGTGTATGGACACTTCAAGCAGAGAAAAAAGTGGCATGATTGGGAAAAACTGAGACTGATCATTCAGTACATGCCAAAGTAAAGCAGAACAAGAACCAAGAAAAATAAAATCTAAAAGACAGAAAATGAAATGAAACCAACCAAAGAAACCTTTAAACAATGTTTTGGCCTGGATCACTGTTGGAAAAAAAGACAACAAACGCAAACGTTGAAAAACAAGTAACCTTGCCCTTCATGCAAGAGGCATGTTACACACTCAAAGGTACCCAAGGAATACAATACTGCTGCACAGACCAGACAGAAGAGGAATATAATAAAACAATAGAAAACAAAAGTTATCCAAGAAAAAGACAAATCTTTTACAGGTAATAGAGATTTGTACTGGTGACAGTACTGGCAGCCACTATGGAAGGAGCACTGTTCTCTGCCAGGTAAAATTACACAATTTCTTACTGGTTATTTTTCACCAATGCCTGAAAAAACATAGAAGCAAAAGAGAATTATGAGAGTCTGTTCTGCAATATTGAGTTTGAATCCTGAGGACATGCATCTAGTCAAATTAATCAGGTAAAAAATTAACAAGGGAAATGCTAAATAGTGAAAAATATAGACATTATTAAAATAGATATTCTGTAGAGTGTTGGTCTCTCTGTACCAGCAGAAGATGAACCTAGATGTGAAATCTCTACATATCAGCAGAGAGGGGTCACTTAAATGGAAGTAGTGACTAGGACATTGGTTTAATTTCACGGAAGCTGCTAATTTCTAAAACAGTAAAATAATTTCTCATCAACATCTGCATTTTCTTGAGGCTTCCTAGAGAGGTGAAGAGCAGACAACTCATTTTAAAGTGAACACCAAGCTGACAACAACTGGACCTTGTATATCTGAAAAAAAAGTAGAGAGGAGAAAGGTTGTATATTAAGAGCAAATTAAATCTCACTTAAAAAGCAATAAACTGGTAACCCCTTAGATACTAAGGATAAATTTATGAGGTCCAGTATAAGGACCATTTATTAAAAAAAAATCCACAATTATATAACCTTGCCAGAGTCCACTTTAATAGAAAAAGGTATTCAATCTAAAAGGTATTAAAGCTAAAAATGAAATGTTGGTCACACAGGTTTTCTTTCTCTAATACATTTAGCATAAAAACAATTCTATCTACAGCACAGGTACATAGAAAGCTTAATAGAAAGAGAGCCTCCAATTCTCCTCCAATTCTTTTCTTCTTCTGTCCAAATTCTGTAGCTTTTAATAGTTAGAGTAAACAAAAGTTACCATTTTCCTATTTATGATTGATTTGAACCTTGAAAGATGTGTTGTGTGAACATGGTTAATTAAGTCAGACCAACAGCCATTTGAAGATTGTAAAGGGATAATAAAGGAAATGTGAAAATGGTGGGGGGGTGTTAAATTTAGTAGGTTACTGCCTCTTAAAAAAAAGATATTTCACTTCATGTCTTGTACTGTTATTATCATTTGTCAACAGAAGCAGCAGGTTTTGTTCATTCAAGATTTCATTGCGCCAGTAGCACATCAGGAAATTCAAATTGATATCTCTAGTTTCATAACTTTTTGGATGGTGCCCTAATATATAGTAACTCCTAACACAGAGGTTGTTTATTTCTTGTATGGAAGTTAAATACCTCGTCATTATTTTTGTTTCATAACTCTCTGAGTGAAACATGGTGTCTGAGCAGGCACACACAGCAGTGTTTATGGGGTCCAAAAATGACAGCCCTCTACTTTCAGCTGCTAAGTGCTGAGCTGAAGGAATGACAGACCATTGCAAAGAGAGGAAGACACCAAGTCATGCTGGCTGGTGTCTGGATGTGGAGGGGCAATGCTCTGCCCTACATGGGACACATCACCACTTTCTCTGTGTGTCCAGCTGTCCTCAGATTCTTCAACAGTCAACCCTGGTCCATTTACTACGGCAGACTCCTGAAACTGCGATTTCATAGCAGGGATACTGAGATTTTTAAAAGGATCAATAAGTATAAACTAAACTTAAAAAAAAAAAAAAAAAAGACAGGTCAGGGACATTTTTCTTAGTGCCAGTTGTTCCCAGAGGCTACATTTTTCAGAAAGGATATGGTGAGTTATCTCCAGGGTTGACAAGGCCAGATAACATTTCAGTTATTAGCAGCAGGAGGATTAATGGACATCCACCAAAAATATCATGTTCAATACATGGGTTATTTAGGGATGAGGATGATTGAATTTGGAAGGAAATTGTTAAGGTATCTGAAAAGTTAATTTGAAATGGGAGGAGGTACCAGGCACTAGATCTTATCTGAAGGCTTATTTGAAGCAAGAGTCCAAAGCATTTGTCAGTTCTACAGATGCTCTAATGCATGATTAATCAGAGTTGGAAATGGACAGAGATCAAGGAATACCCCAAAGCTGAGAAGTGAGTTTAATTATGCTGTTTGGAGTAACAAGAGTGAATCCACGTTGTCCTGGGGGGATGTTATGTAGCCGCTTTATTCCTTAACCGTCCGCTCAATGCCCAAGGACGCTGTGCCTTTAAGATGGACCTGGGGGGCGGGGCCGGAGCCACGGCCCAGAGGGGGCGGTTGAACGGTTCAGCCCAAAGGCTCGGAGGCTGGGGCTCAGGAGGGAGTGCGCTGGGAGAGCTGTGCTGCTTTTTTGAGTTTCCTCTGTGTTCCAGCTAGCTGGGAAAAGGTTCTGTTGGTTTTTTCTTGTTCTTTTTTCCCTTTCCTTCCCCTTGTCTCAGTGCCTCCCTTCCCTCCTCGCCGGTCCGGGGAGACGGCAGGGGCGGCCCTGGCGGGCCTGCGGGGTGGACCCAGCTGGTCCGAGCCTGCGTGTCTGTTCCCTCTCCGGGAATTTGTTGTATTTTGAGGGGGTTTTTTATCCTGTTCTACCGTTTTGTTCGTGCGCTAATAAACAGTTTGGTTTCTTTTTCCTACTTTGAGTCCTTGTGACCCGTTTGTCTCACTGATGGAGGAAAAGGGGAGGAACACATTCCAGAGTGTTTCCTCCTGAAGTTTTGTCTCAAAAACCGAGGCATACCTTCCTTTGCCTTTTGTTGCTTCTATAAAAATGGCAGGGAGTTGGGTATGAGTAAAAGAAATATGGATAGGATGTAAGGGAGAAAGGACAACTGATGATATAACTCTAGCATGTGAAAACAATTAAGGAATGTGTTTTGATATGCACTGTACAATTTATTGCAAGAATTCCCACAAGAACTAAGATAATAAATTCATGCCCTAATTAAGCCACAGCCTTTTTATCTTGTTTTTCATCCTAGACACAGAGAAAAATCTCTTGTGGATGATAACAAACATGATGTTTGCATCTAATAGTTTGTAGAACCTTGTCCTTCTGATGCTATGGTTTGGTCAGTTTGTCCAAACATTCATTTATGCACATTCTTTCCTCATATGCAATGCTGCATTACCATTAAATTCAGCTGGTGAGAGTGATGCAGCAATTTTTGGAGAACTAAGTTGTAGCTTCTCTATCCTACCTCTTTTCCACTTTTTCTTTTGTTTCTTTTTCTCTTTTAAATTTTCTTTTCTGAGTCAGGTTGTCCCATGAATTCTTTAGAATCACCTTAACGCTTCTAATCTATGCTTTCCTATGCCAGTTCTTGTCCCCTCTTTATTGCTCACCCCGAATTCATTTTTTATTATAATAATGTATCACTTACTTGGTTGCTTACCTCCAAAATGCATTTTGATCCCCTCTCCTTCCATTGTGTAGCCTTCTGAAGATTTTTGTCATGTTTTAGATTTTCTCTAGTCAATGTCCTTTCTTAAAAACTGAATTCAAATACAGATTTAGCCCTGGAGTTAGTACTTAACAAAGTGTAAAAAAATTGTAATTTCCCTATGAAAAAATTTTTAAAAAATACAAAAAATACCTTTATTAATGCATCCAAGGCTATTTCTAAACTATGTACAGAGATACAGATATAGCTCATCACAACGTTGCTTTTGCTTATTCAGTTTTGTCATTTTATTTCCCCAAATAATTTGAATCAATTCTCATGCCGTTAAAGCACTCTCCTTTTTCTGAGTCCTCCTAGTTCCCTCTGCTATTTGGATTTGTCACCTCCCATAAGTACATTACACTTTAATTTCCCCTGAACTGACAGAGTGATGACTTTCAGTGTGAACTGCTTACTTCATTTATACAGGAAGGAAATAGTATGGAGTCATTACAAATTCTTAGGGTTCAGCCTGTTTCTGAGAAGTGTGGGATCTGTGTTCATAGTTCTATCAACTAATTCTAGCACAGACTGTTACTTGTATTACAGGAGGCCCTGGAAGATCAAATTCAGAATTGGTATGATAAAGGCAAGCCAGGAAATGTCTGTCTGTGTGGCATAAAGCAGTATTTTTAGCTCATTATAGATCTCGCAGGAAGGATTTTTGTCACCAGCACAGTAAATACTAAATGGAATTGGAAACTCAGGTTGTGAGATGTTAGTTTTCAAGGATGAGTTTATTTGAACAAAAATAGACATGTATGGAAGAGCACAAAATGCAAAACAAAGTACCAGAAGGACAGGAAAAATAATAGTTCAAACTCGCATAGTTGGCAGCAAAACAGAGGATCCTCAGGTGGGAAGCTGAATAGGAAGGGGATCTCCAAATCATAAGCACATTACAAGCATGAAGTACTTTTAATGAAAAAGACTATCTGTCTGACTTCTCTTATTATTTAGATATTCAGAATAACAATTTTACATTTGATATCTGCAGGACAGAATTTAAAGTTCGTAGTTTAGTGTAGTAGGATCTTAATCCAAAAATCACAGTGAAAATGCAGAGGTTGTTCAAAGAATTCAATGTGGGTGAGGGCATCCCCATGGATCTACAATTTTTTTCTTTCACTGACTTACCTTATTTTAACATGGAATAATTCCACAGCAGGATAGAAATACTGCACTCTGCAACAATAAAAAATGAAAAAATTAATATTCAAAACTGTGAGTAAAAAAAACCTGCCATAACCTATCTTTCGTAACTTGCGCCAAACTCAATTTAGAAAGCAAGAAAAATTAAAGTAACATAGAGACAAGCAATCTTTATTCTGAAAATGTTTTACCTTGGCAGCCAAAGATATTATCAGCTAGATGTTTCAGAAAGCTTTGAATTTTTTGTTGTTGTTGTGTTTTATATTTTTAATAAGGGATTAAATAGTACCTTTTAAAAATCAAGCTGTGGTGGGATGCTGTGAACCAAAACTTTATTCAAAGGCACAAAGCTGCACTTCCATTCTGATTTATGTCGGTCGATAGAAAATAACTACCTTACGTCTGCTTTTATAGGAAGCACTTGATATACTTGATGAATTTTACTAAAGCTTAAATTCCAGCTTTGGACATTGGGACATTGTTCCAGTTCTATTACTAGCAGGGTAGTGGTAATATATTACAACAGAATAGCATCCCTCTAGTGTCCATTCACCTGAATCATTTCAGTTCTCATCCATTATGTACCTAGAGAAATGAAACAAGCGTCTTTTTCTCTGCATAGTCTGTAAATTATGAAACATTGTATAACCAGCCAGTGTGAATGATTAACTGAGATCAAGAGATATTTCACAAAAATGGCTCATTCTTCTCAATCAGAACCACAACTCGGTATACCAGATCAGAAAATATGTCATATGTAAGTGTTCTTATTCTGATCCCTAGTAAGAGCTATTCTCATATCTTGTGTAATAACTTGCTATTGAAAGATCATAAAAGTAAAACTATTCTAAGAATATTTTTGCCTATATAGAAGACACTTTCTTTATTCAGAATCATGTCCTTTTTTATTAGCATATATATTATGAATGAAAATCTATAATAAAAAGCTTTCATAATGAAAGTATAACATTTTGTCAGTTTGAATTTTGTGGCAAATTTAAATTGCATCACTCTTTGAAAGTTTAAATATGTTGCTTGATTATTGGCCTTGTTAATATTTAGTTTAATCAAATTTATTCATTACCCTAAATTGTGAGGTATAGGTCAAAAAATATTTAACTTAAGTTTAACTGGTTATCACTTTGCCTTTCAACCTTTGCAAGCCTGAAAGTTTGTATATTCTTCAAACTGTTCCTCCCCTTTATTTAATGTTAGGCATAATCTGTTTCTGAATGTGCCACATTTTGCATTACTGAAGAGCATTTAATTTCAAATTATTGTTCACCATTCTCTGATCCATATTTGTCATGGGTTTTGGACTGAAATTATTGATGATTTATATTGGGTTTATTGCAATTTCTCCTGCTAAGATTTGTTGGGTTTTTTCCTTTTTAATGTGGTCTGCTACTTCTTGTGCAAACATTAGCTTCATCTGCAAATATTTACAATAAATCTGAGTTTTACTAATATGGACGGTCTCACTGAATCCAATAAAGCTGCTCAAATTTTAAAAATAACTCAGCTTTTCAAATTTTCCAGATTTAAGACTTCACAAAAGTAGCTTTCAGGAGCTGTAATGATCACTGCATGACATGGGTTTGTGCAACCCTTTGAACTTAGTTTTCATGATCCCTGATTAAATTCTGTTATCCCACTGGGCAACAAACTGTTTTTAAAAAGGTTTCTCATCCAGAATTCAGTGTTTGCAGCACCATGTAGTGTATCCTTCATTGTTAAGGTCTCCTAATAGTTCAGGCAAATATTTAATTTATACAAATCTATACATGAGGATTATCTTATCAATGTAGTTCCATTTTCCTTTTAAGCTGAGTTGCATTTCATCACTTCTCATAAAACCTCTTGAAGAGTAATGTCTTAACCAGTATAAACTTTTCCAGTCTAACTAATGTAAGTGTCCTCGAAGTTTGGTCTAATGCTATTAAACAAACTATAAGTAAAACTTTTTTGGAATGCTCTCCACTGGCTTTGCTAGTAATGCCTTTTTTTTTTTTTTTTTTTTATTTGGTGTTTTTAAAAAGCTCCACAAATTTGCATAACTAAGATTTCAGTAAAGTTGTAGCAATTATGTTTGAATGGGGCCCAATGGTGAACTAGAAATGTATTTTCAACCATCATTTGCATTAATTTGATATAATCCCTGGCTGTCTTGCCTGGTCACAGCTTTTAATGCCCAAAGTAAAGAAAGTAATGATTGTTAACAGTAGCAATCCACACACATTATCAAACAATAGTTAGCAGTTAATTCCCATCAGCCTTTGAAAGACAGGAGGTGAAGGGCAGGATACATGAAAAAAGGTGCAAAGAAGACTTCAAGATGTAAGAATAGCAGAATAAATTAGAGCAAATAATATAAATTGAGCAACAGATCAGGCAAGGCCAGAAGTACTTTGTGCATGATCTCCCTTGAGCAATAAAAATGAGTGGCACATTACATGGCTCATCATGCTTTATTATATTTACACCTTTTAGATTGTTTCTCTATTTGAAGTCAGCACTGCAAAGAAAATTTTTTTAAGAAAATAAACCCCTTTACTAATTACTATCCCATTCAAAATACGATGAATATGTATTGTCAAATATGTCCATATTCCTAACTGTATATGAGACAGTTGGCTGGGCACAGATGTTCCAAGCACGTGTTTTTATCTGTCATGTTCCATTATTACTTAAAAGTTATTTATAAATGCATATAGAACTATCCATTCATAGATATACAGGTACATTCATAGATATACATGTACATAGATATACATGTCCATCTTTACATATCAGTGTGTTGTTTAAAAGTAGGTCAGGTTCTTATTGTTCTCAAGAAAAAGAACAAAACCCCCAAAACCAACCAGAAAGCCCACACAACCTGTGAAAAAAAAAAAAAAGAAGAAAAAAAAAAAGAGGAAAATACAGTGTCTTTTACTTTGCTATTAAGAATGACCTTATAAATAAGACTTTTCTCTGAGGAAAATTATTACTTTGAGATTCCTGAAACCCAGGACTATCTACTCATCTATCATCAGAAACTGTCTGTCTATAGCATTTTTGTTTAAAATAACTTACACATTTATTACACAGTAGCTCTGCTCAGAAAAAGAATGGCTTTATGGCCCACAGATATTTAATAGCTCAGCTACAACTGATCTGTCTGATGGATAGGGCTTTTAACTACACTGTGATTTTTGGAAGACCATAAATGGAAGGAAACTAATTGAATTGGCTTTTGAATTGGCTGGGGGGCTGCCGTTGTTTGACAGACAATGAAAACAATTTAAATCACCTTTAACAAGAGAATTCCTTTGACTCTGGGAGTATCACCATGAATTCACATACTAGTCCCTGGGGTGCCAGTGGAAACCACACTTTTAATTGCCAGTGGAGCACATATATAATCATATTGTCAGCAGGGTGTGTAGCAACCGCACGGGGTCTGCACTGCACTGTAGAGGAAAGCTGTTAAGTTGGGAATGTCTTTGCTCCAGACTAGAACAAATAGCTAGACTTTGGCAAATTAAAGAATTATTCATCATTCATCTTAACTAAAACAAAATATTTTTCAGGTATGTTGCATAGAATTTGGTGCTCAACAGGGCAATGAGCTCTTAAAATTTCTTGCTGTCTTAAAGTCATGAATTTCTTGCCTGAAGAATATGATCTCTTAGGTGAATTTCCTATCTTCATATTCAATAAAATAAATCTTAGTCAAAATCCCAGTTTGAAACAATTAATTTCACTTCCAAGTTTGGTGGGAGATTATGTAAAGTGCTATGGCATTCATCCTTCTTTCTGGGGTTTTATGAGGTTCTCATCATCATCATATTTGAATCTCTGTTATTTTATAAGGAAATGTAAGTGATCTATTTCTTTGTTTCTTGGCTAAGATTCATCTGCTGTCCTTTTCTGTCTCCTAACTTTATATTTGCTTTTTAAAAATCTATGCTTCATCATTCCCTCTGGTACTTCTGTTCACTTTTGTTACATTTGTACAGTTCTTTGTAATAATTCAGAAATAATATTTCTGCACAGCAACATCAATTTGGTATGCTGTAAATACAACCGGTGGTCAGTCATATAGAGAACTATTACTCAGACACAAGTTTTACTTACACTCGTTGTAATATTTAAGGTAGAGTTTTCTTTAAAAGGAGCTAGTACTATGCATTTTCAAAGAGTTTAAACTACAGCATTGGAACCTCAATGTGGGGATTCTTTTATATTCTACTCTTCTACTGTATTTTTTAAACATAGTCCATAAAGCATAGGCTAAAAAAAAAGATGAGAACTGCTCATAAATACTAGTGTTAATGTTATTTTCTGTAAATGAAAGTAAGTAACTGATTTTTGTGTTTGGTCTGCCTTTGGACTGGGTTGGAGGTTTTTTTTGGTGAAACAACAAAACAAAAAAACTCCAAAACAAAAAACTTTTAAACAACCAAAAATTTATTTTCCTGATGAATTGATTCTATTTTGATTAAAAATATTATTCTGTCCTGTACATAATGTCATCAATAAATATATCAAATCAGAAAACTATTTAAATCTAATTTTATTTTATTTTAAATTTTCCTTTTTCAGTCAACTGATAGTGCATTTTTATCCCTTCACATATCTATTTGGGGTTCCTGTGTTTGGTGTTCTACTGAATACTTTTTATATGTGGGGTTCTCAAAAGCACTCTAGAAGAGGAGGAAAGCATGAGTTACTACCAACAACAATGAAGAGCTACTGAGTATAAGAACTTTCTTTTTTTTTACTGTATTTTCCTTTTTGTCTGGGCTAGGAAAACCAATTGTCACAGAGGTGGATTGCTGAAAATGGTATTCTCATGTTATGTTTAGAATTCTGGAAATTCCCTCTAATCAAGATGCAATTACTCAACACAAATACCAGTATTGTACTTTTTCCTTTGTTTTTCAGAACTTCCAGGATACTTTTTCATAAATCATTGCACTGAACTACAATACCTACACAAGGGTTTTAGATCATGTCTGCCCATGGAGAAAATAAAAAAATTTAGCTTTTCACTTTATTCAGGTACCTGACTGAAAGGTGATCAGCCTGCAATTTCCCAAGCATTATGGATGTTTTTCATTTAAACTAGAAACATCGAATGTTGGTTCTGTGTCATTGTGCAAATCATGAGAATACAATCAGCACGTACTGCAGAATTCACAGGAAAGGAAATGTGTAGACTAAACCAGAAGTTCAGATGCTGCTGTCTACAAAAACCAATTCTGGAAAGAGAAACTTAAAGCTGTACCTGATTTTCTGGCCTGCAGGATTAGCTCTGTGCACTTACTGCAAGCAGCTCGCCTCTGTCTGACCTGGATCTGACAGGGTTACATGTTGTAGACATCATTCTATTTATTATTGTTTTGACTGCAAAAACAATAACAAGCTATGCTTCCAGGAATTAAATTAACAGACATTTATCTGTTCCCCGGAAGACTTCAATGAGAGGCATAAATCTCCTCCTGATTCAAAGAAAAATGTGAGTATATGAAAAATTTTATCATAGTATATGACACAACACCTTGCTGTTCTTATTGACAAGTTTATTGCAGAATTATTTTTTAACTTTACTTGCAGAGTAAAAGATTTCTCTTTTGAGTACTGACTTAAAGCCATTGGAGTGTTTGCATATTAGATCCCCAGAAGTCAGGTTGAAACTTTGTAACATCTGTTCTTGTTAATACAGTAGGTATTACCACTAGGATATTACCTGACCCATCATCAAATTAGTGGTCTTAAAATTGAGACTTTAATGGACTTAACAAATGGCTGGAGAGAATGTTAGAAGGATAAGTATAAGAAAAATCTCTCTGGCAACTGCAGCAGACTCAACCCTGGTCATAACATGATGAATGCTGTTCATGATATGCAGCATAGGAAAGAAAATTATGCACAATGTGATTCTCAAGCAAGAATGCCTTAGTGGAGAATGTTCAAGGACACTTTTAGCCGTACTGAAATTTGACAATGAAAATACTATTTTGCCATTATTAGTAAACACCCACAGAGTTGATACAATACAAAATTGTGTTGATACAATAAAGTCTCAGGACTTCACTAGATATATATTGATTGATCTGATTTTACTTGTAAGAGCAACTGTCTAATGGGCAGATATTATTGCCTAGATTTGTTTTTATTTTAGTTTAACTTAATGTAGCTTTGGGTTAGAACAGCTACTATCAATTAATAGCCAGTAATAAGAAGTAGTTATTCTGCTTAGAGTGATTCATGATCCTAGAAAGAAATCTTAGTTTAGAAGAAAACAGACTTATGCAGAAAACACAGATCACACTGGTCACTTCAGGAGAGCATGTTTGTGAATCAGGTTAAACTAGTTTTAAGAATATGAAAAAGAACAGTAAAATAGATATAATCTAGAATTTAGAGGCAGTCAGAACTTCATGTATAGCAATTTTTTATAGTTATTAACAAGGTACCTGTAATAATTAGATCATTTGAATGGTAAGTGTTGGTATTACTATAACCTGACCTATAATAACTGTTTATTGTATTTTGTTTGGACTGTTAAAACATTAATAACTCTAGCAACAGATTGTTTTCTTCTCAATTAAATATATTCTGTCTTTGTCCTTACAAATATTTTGAGTATAATAAAAATGATTGACCAGTGCAGATCTAATGAAACTGTTTTTCTCTGAAAATATTTTCACATTGCTTCTTTTTCCTTTCAGAAAATAAAGGGTACATACAAATACCACTTAGAATTACCAACGCATCTAATCTTTCAGAATTGCATGAGTAGAGTTTCATAAAGACTTGTCACCTTGATAATATTCATGGTCCATGACAATTCTAACAAGAGTTACTATTATCAGTCATAAAATTTCTGTATACCAGTTGTAAGAAAATCTGGGTTTGGAAGAGTCAGTGCTGACTACCTTTACTCCATAGTCAGTAAAATTTTCAAGCCAAAAGAAAATGTCAGTGAATGTGGTCTGATTCTAGTCTAAAGATATTACTCTGAATGCTGGTATCTGGAACCTCTGCCTCTTTAGTGCTCTATGTACTACCATACTCAAAGTTAAAACAGTAGCCACAGAGATCAACTGTTGAATTTTCTTGTATTGTTTTACTTCTGTCTTGCGAGTTCTTTACTCAGAGTTCAGATTAAAACACAGGAGACACAGGGTTCTTCTTCTAATTTGATGTTTATTATTTCTTATCTATGGCACAGCTGCACGGAATGTGCCTCTAAGTTAACAAGGTGAAACTGGCCCTGAGTTCTAACTTCCAAGGCCTTTTAAAGTCCAAATTACCCAATTATGGAATGCCAACTAATTTATTTTTACTTATAATCCAATAACTAAACATTCATGTTCCGCACTGCGGGTTTTTTGAACCAGTACCAAACCACCCAGATTTGTGAAGAAGAGGAGGAAAGAAGTAACCTACACCCAAAATCCTCCCTCTTGTTACATATATGCCAGAAACCTAAATTTTCTGCATCTCTACATATTTCACCCAGTGATATAACTTTAATTACACAGCAACAATCTCAGTGCTATTACATAATCTGGGAAGCCTTTCCCAAGGCCTCAGATTACATGCAGTGTGCTTTTGAAGATCATTGCCTGTCAGCACTGAAAGACTGAAATTCTCCAAACTCAGGGTTCCAGCAATCAACATGGAAAAAAAAATCAAGATAATTTATTTTAGTGCACAGTGACCTGAAATAAAAAGATTTTCTCACATTTAACTCAGAATACAGTCCATACAAACTAAAGATTGCCTAGGTTGGAAGCAAGACAAAATAAGGTTGGGTAGGACTACTTTCTTCTGTACCATTAATGTATGCTGATTTCAGTTACTGCAGGGTCTCTGCTGCTCCTGTGTCACTTGTGCTAGTGACTGATCCTGTCCTTTTCCAATCACAGCTTGAGTTATGAATAAATATCTGGCAACACACCATCAAGGGTAGAGCTATAAAGAAACATCACACTTCAAATGCCATTTTGCCTTTTCAGAGCATAAGATATATGATAGTCCTATTTGTGATAACTACAACTAAAGAATGTGAGAGCAAAGTGCTGGCCTAAAGAGAAATAAACAAACAGGTCAGAGGGCAGTTTACATGTTTTTCTTGTCTAGTCAAAAAGGTCTTGACCCCCTTTCTAACTGTGGGTAGTTGGTAACAGTGGGAGTCTTTCAATAGGAAAAAAAGTAGACTGAAACAAAATAAATACTGAAGAACTGTCCCTACTAAGGGACCTTAGAATTACTCTGAGCTGGAGTTACAGTCCTGTGTCAAGGTCAGACCCACAGTCTACAGAGAACAGAGAAGGGCAGCTCTACCCTCCAAATATCTTTATGTGAAGATAAGTGATAACTAATTAATAACCAGCTCTGATAACAGCATCACAAAAAGGTTAAACACCTGCTTATTTGTAGTACTTTGACCCTTCTGTGTTTTCACAGATTGCCTTCATTGAACCAAAAGAATGGCAGTGTGTTACGCATTGTCTTTCCATGCTCACCTTCAGATAATTTAAGTGCTTTCAGAGTCATATTGCCAGCCATGCCTACCATAATGCACAGTATTGTACCAAAAAATCTTCATATTCTTATGTTAATTTGTTGTTATATTTCTAGCCCAGTCTATACAGAGATAGCAGAATATTCTGTTAACATTGCAGTTTTTCCAATTAATCAAGTATACAACATACATTAATTCTAGTATATCCACTTTCCTGTTTTACAACAGTTACAGTCATTTCCACTCTTGAAAAAGTAATGCATCCTACATATTCAAAGATTTTCTGAAATTATGTTTCTAGGCATTTGTTTAACAGCCAAATATACTTTTGCAGATATTTATTGTTTCATTTTTATTAAGATGCATTTTAAGAAAAAATCACTCCCATTGTAATGAGAGCTTCAGGCACTCCACAAAGCTCCAAAGTCTGTCCAAAAGGTCAGGCACTGTTCCTTCCACGTTGGAAATGCAAGTGCAAAGTTTACTATGCACTAAGGACAGTTAAGGAATTTTTAGACAGTCTTTGAAAGATAAAAATTGGCCTTGGGAAGGTGACGCAAGGAGTGGGAATTACAGTACCCGTAAGGAAATCTTTTTCCTTTAATGGTTGTTCCAATGTTGAAAAAGAAATAACTTCAGAGGTTTTAATCTCAGAGGAACACTTGAATGAATGATGGTTTTCATTACAAAGTGGAAAATATTTGGCCCAGGAAAGCAGATGTATATTTTAGAAAGGGTTTAAAAGTGCCCTACTTTTTTATTGAACCAGCTTCTGTAATCTTTGTTTTAAAACCTTTTGCCATACTCTCAAAAATTACTGATGGGTCTTCCTGTCTTTCATTTCTGTAGGTCATTTTGTAATATATTCAGTCACCCTTGGGAAGTATCTTTTTTGGATATTCTAGAAAAGACTTGACTCTTCAAAAACCTCTTAAAGTACTTGGTTAAGGAGAGCAACTTAACAGAGAAGCAAGTAAAGGTACTTGTCAATTATGCAGACGTGAAGCTGTTCCTCCTAGACTAATAGAGCTTGTGTAAATTTAAGGTGGCTGAGAACAACTAATACCATAATAGCAAGACATATGTATTTGTCATGAAAAGACAGTGAAAGGAACTCCACCAAATTTCTGGAACTTCCTTCATTAACTGGGTTTCCCTTCCTTACATTATAGATCACATTGTCTTGGTCCAGCACACAGGACTGCATGCATCCTATTGTATCCTCTTCTTTTTGGCCAGATATTCAAATTTGTATGTGGTATATAGTTATTTTCCACCTTGCTTATGTTGACATTCTGAATTGTCAAATCATAGAAATAAAATTTCACCTGTTTGTTAGAGTACTTTTTCCACATTTTATCTGGTATACTTTTTCCAGAAAACTTTATTTGGGTTTGTGCCTTTCCTCTATGTCCCTATACAGACACAACCAGAAAAAAAAATTTTTTTTTAAATATTTATTTTTGAGATACATTACTCCAGAGCAAGAAAGGAAGATTTTGAAAAAATCCCATGCTCCATGACAAAATATAAAAGTGGATTAGCTAAAAATAGACTAAAACTCATTATCCAAATGATAACCCCAGGGATGAATCTGAAATATTTGAATATGCATTTTCTACAAGCCAAATTTCTCAGTTCCTGATTGATCTTGGGATTATCACTGTTTACTTCCTTCTTCACCTTTGCAAACAAACAAACCCTCTAAATACAGGAGATTTAGTCAGCAAATTCTTTTTTAAAGCCAAGTTCAAAATCAAGTGAGTTAGTAGGAAGAATTCAAGTGATTTTAACAGGATATGGCTTAGGTTCTAAGGACATAAGACAGTTTACTGGTATAAATTTTTCAACTGGTATGATTCTAATCTGAGAATGCTGCATGCTCCAGTAATGTATGAAATTATTAGTAATAATAAGCATAGGCAGGATACACAAAAGAGGTTTAAGTATTAAAATTAGGGGCAAAATAGTAAAAAAGCTAGGTGAAATATTTATATGATGTAAAATAGCAAAAAGCATCCACAGAAGTTAAAGATTTTGTTGAAATGCAATCAAAATTATGTTAACAAAATAATATAAAGGGAATCTGATTGTTTTCCATAGGATTGGTTCTGAGTTCTGTGCTGAGAATGATTTTGGCCTATTGAATTGTTATAAACTTACAAGTTGCAAGTAACCTAAATTCAAACTATTTTTATTTTTGAAAGAAAAGGTTACTCCAGCTTTGGGAAAGATGCCTAAAGCTAAGCCTATGTAAGAAACCATGGTAGAACTCAAACTCTGCAAAGCAAAGCACAATTTGTATTTTGATTTAAAGTAACATTTTCCCTAAATAAATTAAATATGTAGAATGTGTACTACTCACTATAAAGGAGCCAAACATAGGGTTTTTCTGCTTTCTTTGTGTACATACTGCCTCTGAGGTTATTCTGGTTCTTGAGTTAGTTCTTCTGGCTGTCCAGTTCTAATGTTGAAAGATGAACATAGGTTGCTGACTCTCAGAAGGACATGGAAGAATTCCCTGTATAACACTCAACATTCCCTTTTCAATAAGCAAAATCAGCTTCTACTTTATACAGGCTGTAAGTGCAACTTCTGAGATAGAAACTGGGGCTTAAGCAACCACAATGACATTAGTAACGTACTACAGGATATCCTAAATACTTCTGCTTGGATTATAGCTGTTGTTTTTTTTCTTAATAGGCTTTTGTGCCAGGTAACAAGAATATATAATAATTATGATTCAAACATATTCACAAAAATAATTTATTAAGTTCCTTACTCATAACAGATATTACACTAAAGGAGTTAGTGAAAATATTAAATTATAATGATGAGATTTCAGGCAATTAGCTCCTCCCTAATCCATCCCTTCTGTCTTTAAGAGACACCAACATAAATTTGAAGTAGAAAAAATACTATATTCACCCTATTTTTTTATAATTCTCTTTTCTTCACCCTTGTAAACAAATTAATAAAAATCATCCAAAGAGCCAAAACCTCCTTGACAAAAAAACCCCAAAAACCAACAACTGAAAATCTTTGCGTTTAAATACACAGCATACTCTTCTAGAGTGAAAGATTGTTTATTTGTCCCACTTCTAAGCATTCCTTAAAATGAGTGGGCAGAGGATTAGTTCAATTTATTTGCTTTTGGAGAACTACAATAACCATAACAAATACAGAGTAACATACCATGGTTTGATATTAAACTCTTTTGTTTGAAATGTGGGTATATGTCCTGTTTGGAAAAAAATGTTTTGACCCACCAATATAGGTAGTAGGCATATGAGTCTTTGTGACTAAAAAATACTGCAAAAGGAAAAAGATATCAGTTGTCGAAGAAAGTATGTAGAGAGAAAAAACTTACGGAAGTGGGAAAAAAGTTAGTTAATGAGGAAATTGCAATCAGTCTTCTCATCATCAACCAGAAATAATTATCACAGCATGCAACCATTCAGCTGTTGATTAAAGGTATTTGCTTAATATATTTGAAATAATTATGCTTGTTCAAAAGGTCCTGTCAGCACTTCTATTAGAAATTATGTCCCTCTGGGTTTTGTACCTTTAAAATTTGTTCAGGGATGCATAGAAAATTTCATTAGTTTGAATTATAGCACTTTTAGTCAGATCTGATCAAAATCATGTATGTATGTACTTTGGTATGCTTAAAAACCCAAAGCACTACTCTCGCATCCTTTACACATTCTTAGTCCCCAGTGAAGCAAAAAGAAATTATAGAAGCAAAAGAGAATGCAAGAATTCTCAGAAAAGACACCTGGGATTTATATATATATACAGGATAAAAAATATCTAAGGCCCTCTGCATACAATTATCATTTATGAATTAATGATCATTAATTAATTTTCTTTTGAAGATGTTAAGTTTTGATTTATAAAATCTGAATGGTAGTACTGGCACTAACTTTTTGCATAGAAATATGATTAACTTCTTTAGGCTAAGTTACATTCTTCATGAGGAGACTTAAAATTAGCTAGGACTTACTTTAATTCCCAGTGCTGACATTTGTTAATATTTTGTTTCATGCTGCAAAGGCTATTAAAATCTTCCTAGATTGTTTTTAGAAGATGTAGACAGTTTTTTGTTTAGTTTGTAGTTGTACTAATGACTTGATGAACACATAACTCACTCTATCAAAAAACTGATTTGTACCTGCAGTTGAACAAATTTCTGATTATTTGTTGGAATTCCAAAACACTAAGCACAAGTAATGAGTAAGATTTTCACTGAATTGCTAAAATATTAGAAGGAAGGATAAGGTCTCCTCTGTGACTTCTTCTCTCCTCTATAAAATGACCAGCTCCTTCAGTCATTCCTCATAGGACTTATTCCCTAGACCCTCTGCCGGCTCTGTTGCCCCTCTGGACATGCTCCAGCACCCCAGCATCATTCCTGAACTGAAGGGCCGAAAACGGGACACAGAACATGAGGTAAGGCCTCACCAGTGCCAAGTACAGAGGGATCATCTCTTCCCTGGTCCTGCTGGCTACGCTCTTCTTGATACAAGCCAGTATGCCATTGGCCTTCTTGGCCACCTGGGCACACTGCTGGCTTATGCTCTTTAGTCCTGTCTAGGTCAACTGTTTTTCTCCTGAGCTCAGTTTTGAATGTAAATTCTTAGAGGCTTAAGACATTTTATTTTATAAAAATGCTTAACCCCCATCTCAGGACTAAGCAGTAGGATATTGGGTATACAGTATATGAGCATTTTTGATGACCTGTTCTTCCATGCATCCTCTAGATCCAGCTTAGTTCTGTCCGGCCAGAACTATTTTCTCTATAGTTGCTACATTTAAGTCCTTATGATGTGCTATGGAGAAGAGTGTTATTTTCTCATTTTCTCTGCACGGAGATGGTGATTTGGAATGATTTTGAAAGGTACCTGAGAAGAATTTTGTCCCTTTAGAACCATTACATTTCTTCATTGAAGACTCATACAATATAAAATTCCGGTATCTCACTCATCTCTGGGGTAACTTCACTGAAATAACTGATCCTGCAGTGGCAATAACTGCTTACATACTTTTTGCCTTGTGAGTTCAATGTTTAAAAAGTCAAAATTATTCAATTGGCCTGAAACTGAACATGTTTTCCCTGCTGGTAAATCTATCCATCATTTACATAGTATTGTACTATGGACAATATATTCCTAAATGTATGTTCAGCCACTGACTAAGAAGATATAGTAATTCAAAATGGACTTAAAGTCATCTCACATACAAAGATTCTGACATACTATGAAAAATGTAATAACATTGTTAAAAGTAAATGTGCTGTAAAAACAAAAGAGCTGCAAACCAATGGATATGCAGTTACGAGAAAATAGTATTCTTCTTTAAAATGCCATTGTTTTAACATAAAGTATTTTTCAGATCAATAGAAAAATATGTCCAATTACCTGTTCTGTTCCTCTTGCCCTGTGTTTCTGTATGTTTGTGCAGACACAACAGAGGCAGAAGAGTATAAAAAGATGAAAATGTAGTTTATAAAAAAAATTAA
Source organism: Corvus moneduloides (assembly GCF_009650955.1). NCBI lineage: Eukaryota > Metazoa > Chordata > Aves > Passeriformes > Corvidae > Corvus > Corvus moneduloides. The sequence continues at coordinate 135,973,567 of NC_045476.1, read as the reverse complement.
TTACATGATTAATGTTAATGATTTAAAATTAGCTAATGATTTCAAATTAGGGATGTAAACATCACTGTTTGCCACAAAATATCCCTAACAGCCTTTACCCTTCCCTGGGTATTAGTAATATGAATTACTGGAATTAAAATTACTGTCCAGAATGTGGCAAAAAAACCTAAGGAAAGTATTTAGAATCACCATTAATTTATCACTGTTATTGGTTGGGGTTTTTTTGTAAATGAAAAGAGACTATTAAGGTTTTCTTTCACATCATATTCACTTTTAACACTTTACTAACATTAGTTATATAATCAACATTACATTTTGTTTTCATGAATAGTCAAGAGCAACACAGAAATTTCTTTTTATTAATCCTGTTCGTGTAAGTAATTTAAAATCCACATTTCAAAACTTCGAAGCAAAATAACCTTGCTGTACATCTCAATATTTATTTTTGACTAGCATCCCACAGGTTTCAAAGGTCTATGCAGAAAATTTCCCAGCCACAATTGTGATCATCCTGAAGTAGGCAAAATAAATATGGCTTTATTTTCTGATCCTTTATTCTATCCTCATTTTGATGCAAATGAAACTGCATGGGATGCTACTGAAATAGCCTTGAGAAGTTTCACTTGTTTTTGCTTTCCTTTAATATACTTAAGTGGCCATCTTACGAATATTCATAACTGGATTAGCCCAGCATGCTCATTTCAGCATACATTTAGAGACCTGCATGTAAATGTAGAAGAAATGAAAGCTGAAACTGTTCTTAGTCAAGAGCATTCCCTTTGCTGTTGCAGAGACATAATCATACTGTTACTCTCAAACTTTTTGGAATCTTCCTTTGGCCCTAACTAAATTATCCCTTCCCCCAAAGCCAAAGTAAAGGAAAGTGCTGACACCAAGATTAGCTCAGTTGGTCAGAACATGGTTTTAATAACATCAAGGTCGCATACTAAAATCCCTGTATGGGCCATTCACTTAAGACTTGGATTCAATGATCCTTCTGGGTCCTTTCCAACTCAGACTATTCTGTGATTCTGTTATTGTCTATTGTGCCTAGTACATCCTTATCTGCAGCATTTCATATCTATGTAACAAACCTACTGCTACTCACATAGCTGTATGTTCCCAGAGAATCCTTGTACAGCCTTTGAAGGCTCTCACATGTAATGATTAAAATTATAATTATCTTCTTTAAATGGGAGATAATTTCTTACACTGGGGATGCTCCGAGGATGCACCGTATGGTGTATTCATGATCTTATACAAAAATTATCACTCTTACTCACCCTTGAACCGTTTTCCCTAGATTGGGCTGTCTATTTCTAGTTTTTTAGTGTAATTTTTATTTTTTAGTGTATTTTTAGTTAGCCATTGTGGTGGCCGGTGAGCCAGTGGTAAAAGGGACAAAGAGAATCTGCTGGTGAGACAGTGCCTACTATCAGAGATTCCTCCCTAAGAGCTTCCCCCAGGACGAATTGCCCTGCTATGTTAATGTACCCCAGTTCTGCTTCCCTGGTTGGCTGTTGGCCTCTCCGCCCCTTGTTACCTAATATGTCCCATGCCCTAGAAGTTTCTCCACTCCAGGTTCCCCCCATTGGCCCTTGCCCCATCACCACTCCCTCAGAGCTCCCTATTGGCTCCCATTCCCCAGTCCTGCCTGTGCACCACCCCAGTGCCCTCAGACCATTGGTCTGTGATGCTCACCCCCCCCCCTCCCCTATAAAACCCTGGACCCTGCATTGTTCTCTGTCTTCGTCCCTGGAACCTTTGATGACTGTGGCTGCAATAAACTGCTCCCATGGAACTCTACACGGAGACCCTTCTTGCCTCTTTGCCATCAACCCATTTTAAAGAGCTATCCGTGTGTGTGTGCATGTACACATGGGTGAGTGTGTGGTGGTCCTGCCGAGCGGCTTCGCATTGGAGATGCTTTTAGGAAAGTTGCAGCACCTCGCGCTCCGGCACTGCAAAGCCGCAGCGCCTGGCTAGCGGCAGGCTATAAATAATTTCCCATAGGAAATGTGCTTCTTTGGGTCGGATGAATTCTTGATGAGTGCATTTAGGTAGCCTATATTATGTTATTGATAAAAAACTTGTATTTCTTTTCAAGAATTTACAAGACTGCAGTCTTAATGTGAATGACTTCAATTTCACTGTTTATTAAACTATGAGGCTACTTACACAAGACAACATGATGATAAATCCATTGATCTTCATTCTTTTTTTCATGTAGTCTTGTAGGTATTTCTTAGTAATCTTGCTAAATTATTCATGTCTTTTCCCACCTAGAAGATACTGAGGAATTTCCATTCATTCGGGTCTTGTCCATATATATGTCACATAGGGACTTGCAAAATTAGATTAATTATAAGTGAAAAAAGGAAAAATACACAGTAATGTTCTTACTTCACTCTGCGTCATCCGTACAACGTCATAACTTAAGAGAGTCAAACTATCACATTTGCCAGAAATTCAGCATGAGTTTCTCATTTGAAAGAGCACATATTTGATTTCTGTCAAACTATTCATGTTTCAATGAGAATAGATTACAGTGCTAGGCAATCATCAGTAAAATTTTGCCATTCCTATTTACATTAAAGTGTCAACTCCCAGCTTCACAAGGTCCATGAGAAAAGAGTTTTGTTAGAGACAGAATGGTCTCTTTTCTGATACAACTACATAATATATGCCAGTTTAAACACATATTCTGTAGACTCAGTTTTGAGGTAACAAGTGCTGCCATAGTGTAAGTGATGATTTGTCATTGTTTTATTGTTGTTACGTCAGTGTCTCATCTGTCTCGTACTCTAAACTGATAGTGGATATTTTACCTGAAATGAAGGTAGGAAGCGGAGAATGAGCTGACTTGCTAGACATGTACAGCACAAGTTGAAGTCTGATTTTCCTTTCAGTATGTTCAAAATTCCAGAAATACTGAATTAAGAAATAACTGCATGTTTTAGCTTTTGATTATCCATGTTACCAGAAACAGATTAGATGTCCAAAGAGCTTTAAATGTATATAGTCAATGATTTGTTGTTTCAGCTTTATTCTCTCTTTCTCCAAAAGAAAAACAACATTTCAGCCACAGATGTACCTAGGGGAGTCTGCCACAAAACTAAAATGCTTTATATCTGTAAAGATACGCAGGCACCTATGTTTCCATCAATAAAGATAATGTTACTGAATGTGCTCAGACAGTCCTGCTGTAAAGGACAGCTTCTCTTGTAACCTCCTCACACCTATTTCTAGCTGCACCACTGAAGTTTGCTGTGTGAGGTGGGCTGCTATGCATACAAAAAATTTGCCTTTATATATTTATATATTCACTTGCATTTACTTTGTCAAAGATGTTCTATCTTTAATGTGCAAGCAGTTCTGAGAAGAGAAACTAGGATGAGGACTCCTTGCTCCACAAGAGATGGGAAATAATCCCTTTTTCTGCTCTCACCCTCTGAATGTCAGGAATGTGAGTATTCAGTTTCACAGTAACAAAGTTTAAAGTTCAGTCTACACTACATCTCACTGCACAGGGCACATTTCTAAGAAAGACAGTCAGAAGTCTTGCATCCTTCATCTATGACAGATTTTGGTTATGATTGTATTCAAAAAGAAAGAGGTATAGCAGCATCACAGCATACTGAGAGAAGTGCCTATCTGGTCTGACCTGTCATATCCCAATGATGCCATGATGATTTTTCGGCTTTTCTTTTATACCTTTTTATAGCTTCTGTATTCTTAGTGGGTTTTACCCTACATTCTTAGACTTATTTGTCAAGCTAGGAGACTAAACATTGTAGAAGCTTCGTAGTTAGGGATCAGAATGCTCCAGATCCCAAGGTCCTCTCCAGAACACATTCTGTAAACCAAGATAGAACCATCCAAGGGAAGGTTCCTTGGAGAGGGGGGCTCACTCGAGCCCCTCATTGGGCAATCTTTGATAGATATGCTAATTAGTAAGACCTATAATGTTATACCAGATCTTTTGTGGGGGTGCATTGCGTTGTGCATTTCGGGGCATTCCATCTGGACGTAGTGCACCTAAGGATCCTTAAAATAAATAAATTTTCCCTTCTAACCGTGTTTGATTCTTGATTTTAAGACCAGGAAAAGGCATCACCAAGAAGTGATTAAGAAGTGTCTGAGTTCGTCCATGGCAGAGAAGCAGTTTGGGTACTATTAACCAATGATTTGACTCTCGCTATGAATTGTATAGGGAATGCAGAGGCGTAAGATGCAAGGTTTAGAACACAGATAGAGAAACTATTCACAACTTATTCTGATATGAAATAGTAAACATACTTGTTACTTCTTTGAACATGATTAATAATTAATTATAATCTTGTGGTATTGTTATTAATGTGGAAACTGCCAACCTTAAAAAAAGCACTCACAACTGAGTTCTTGAGTTACTTTTGTTCCTTAATATTTTTCTAATAAACACAACTCTGCAAAAGTCATCAGTAGAGTATTAGTATTTTATTGTGTACAAAATGGTGCATTTTTATGTAGTTTCCATAATAACCGGAGTATAAGTTAATCTTAAATAATTTGCATTTCACTGCAGTCTACATTGTGGATGTCTAACTTTTCATCAAAGAATAGATAGATACAAGAGAAGCACTTTCATATTTTATTATTTTACCCACTAAATTAACTGCATAATCATATAAAGGTTATTTCTGTTAAATGGCATATCTGAGAAATAAATAACTATCTATTTACTTAAGCAGGCATCTAAGTTTCCTTCAGGAAATTTAAGCACCTAAATATCTGCCATCAGGTGCACTCAGACTGCCACCGTGTTGTCAGAGCAGAGAATCATTGAAACATCGAAAGTTTCAAGTTGGAACTTTGGTTTTCTCTAGTGTTTTGGAATTTATTTTGTATAAATCTTAGTCATTTTTCTTCTGCATGTTTTAGAACAACTCTTTTTGAAAACTGTCTCATAGTATTGTGTTTATTAGATATTGAAACACATCTTACTTGTATTTATTTATTAAGAAAAGGTTTCTGTCTCAACTTCTGGTGAAAACAACTATCTGCAATGATCTATTCACTACCTGGTTGTCTTTTATTAAAGTATCTCATTTTTTCTACTACTGAAAGAAATACTATTTCTAGTTTTGGTTTCAGGTTATTTATGAATTGCAGCATCTCTTAAATCTGTGTGTATTCTTTTTATGTATTTTCTTCGTATTTTATTATATTCTCACAGTTGCATTGGTCTCTGAACCTGTATTAATGCCTTTCATGTTCTGAATTGAAGTCTCTTCCTCTAGACTATGCCCAAATTTTCTTAAAAAAACAAATTAATGTGAAGAAATGTTTTGCAAGCTGCTTTCATCATGTTTATGATTGTAAAGAAGATACTTGTTCTACTTGCAGTTTTACAATTCTGCTCACACTGCTTATAACGAACTTTCAGCAATAGGATATACCATGAGGTCAGTTGGGGAAATATTTTTAACTGGACAAGCACCAGTTCAATTCGACTTTACTATCCAGATTCTAACAGGTACAGGGCATTACTGAAGAATTTTATAACTGTCAAAATTGTCACTCCACATTTTTAGCCTGATTTAAACTAAGAAGTTACAGTTGTGCATAGTTGTCATTATGCTCAAGATGATAAAGTCTTAATTCTTGCTCAGTGCCTGGGGTTTTTTTACATATGTGGAAATACTAGGAATACACTGTGGTTGTTCTGTACCTTCTTCAAGCATCTGAATTTGAAGAGACTTCTAAAACTAGCAAATGTGTCTGAATTTTTTTGCTGTGAGGGTAGCAAGGCAGTGGCGTAAGTTGCCCAGAGAAGTTGTAGATGCCCCATCCCTGGAAATGCTCAAGACCAGGTTGAATGGGGCTCTGAGCAACATGGTCTAGTGGAAGGTGTCTGTGCCCATGGCAAGGGGGTTGGAATTAAATGATGTTTATGGTCTGTTCCAATGAAAACAAGTCTGTGATTCTATGATTGTATGAAATACCTTTTCCTGTCTTGATTTTCACCTTATCAGAATGTTATGTTTGTTTTCAGTTTGAGAAAAAAAGCTGTCTTTGTTCATAAAAAAAATATATTTGTGTCATGAATGAGCACTGTTCCTCGAACAAGTATTATCTTCATGATAATAACATCAGTAATCAACCCCAAAGAAGAAAAAGAATCCTTCAGCTGTAGGGTGGGGAACTCGAGAGAAGGCAATGGTCATTGAGCACCTGCCGTGCTGAAGGTCTCATTCTTGACTCTGATATCAATCACATCAAAACTGTGATTATTTAATGTGTCAAATGAACCTAATCTCAAAACAGAAATTTAGATTTGTTTCCATTCATGGCAGTGAGAGAAATAATGTAATCCTGGAATAGACCGTTAAATTGAATGAAGGCCAAAACACTACAGGAGCACATGAGGTGTATGTCAGGATGTATATGACTTTCTTTCCTGTTATGACTATAACAAACAACTCAGATTTAGAGGCGTGTGAAAAACAAAGGAAAAAATCTTTTTCTGTGGTCTGTTGGCATGGAGTCTCAGTCAGTGTAGGCCTGGTTAATGTGAATGTTGTCTACTTAAAAATCATCTTAGAGAATTCTATTTACTAAAGGGAGAGGTTTTATAACTCTCTTGGGAAGTCTATGAGGATTCATACTGCATCAGTGTGTCCGCTTTTCATACTACAAAACAGTGAGGGATAGACCACCACCACCTGAACTCATATTTCTAACTCACATGAGTAAGGGCCTGTCTGCTCGGACATCCATCAGAACTGCATGCTAATGGAACTATCAGAGTTCAATATTTCAGTTGGTATCTCCCCCATCTGTACCTAAATGCTACCTAAGGCAGAGTGTTTTTCCACAATACAGGTCAACATGTTGCAACTATAAAAAATAATTAAGCTGTATCAAATATTTCCGTTTTAACATTGTCATTGCAACAAGCCACGTAATTTAGGAGGCCTTAAAGAATGACAAAATTAGTTCTGTTGCTATTTTTCTTGCTCCTATGTTCTACTCTCCAGAAATAAATTATATTCTATCTAGTGATTTATTTATTTTACTGAATATTTTTGTGTCTCTTCAAATTCCCCATAATACTGAAATGACTCAATTTTTTTATTATTGTTTTCCATATGCATTAAGCCTCTACTTATCTAACCAGAGGAAGATTTTAAAAAATATTTAAAATGACAATATTTTTGTGTTTACCTTTGGGATTTTTTTAAATTCCCATGGCATATAGAAGTAATATAATAAGGCAAGGACATAAAATAGAGAGAAGCTGTTTGGCAGATAATAATGCATAAGAAATAACTTATTCTGATATCCAAATTTCTACAAACTAGTCATTAATGATTGTCTCACACCTGGATCTCAGCTATAGCTCCTATATCACAGGTACAGGAGAATGATCATACAAACTATAAAATCTGCATGTTTGAGAGTTTTCAGAATATCAAAGCACAGTGTCTACAGCTCCTTCTGATGTTTAATTGTTTATAGGTTTTATGCTATAGGAGGTGTTTGTAAAGCTTACAAAGACTCCAGATGAGATGAGACTAAATTCAAATTCTACCCTCTTACCTAACTTCTTTTATTCACCCAAATCTAATTGATACAAGTAGAAGCAGCATTTGTGTGTGTATGTAAATGTCTGTGTAGACTCAATAAGCATAATTTTCATATGACAGATTTCACTGTATATTCCCATCAGCATTTTTCAATGAACTCTGCTGAAGTTAAAGGAACTTTGACATCTATAGTCATTACAGCTAATAAGAAAACAGTAGAGAGGTTCATTGATTCACATCTTAGAGGGGCACACTCAGTTCACATGCTGCTGCTGCACAGTATTTCTAGGGGAATGCTTTTAGAAGTGCTTTCAGTAGAACTGAATAATCATTCTGAACTGTCATATTCACTAAAGCTGCAGAAAGCTTGACCTTTAATCAAGAAAAAGGAGCATCACAAAACATCACTTTATTGTGCAGATAATGTACAATTCATAGTACTGCATATTACAGCTTCAATTCTTTGATGATTACAAAGCTTGTTTTTCACTCAGTTGCCTCCTGTTGTAGTATTTTCTAGGTTTAGCTACTAATATATTACTATTATATTTAGAAAGGAAGAAAATAAAGTACACTTACCAAAATTGTGAATTTAAAGGAACATTTAAAATATGTCTGTATATGGAGGGGAATTTTTCAAGTATTCACTTTAAGCCCTCTTACCAGAGTACTTACAGATAACTCTGGCCTTTTCTAGATAGGTCATCTAATCTGTTGGGTTTATTAATCTCTTAATTTTTGGTAAAGATGTCTGCCAGTCTCTGTCCTGTTATTATGTTCATTTTCAGCTATAATTCATGGATCTCAGTACTCAGTAATCTTCTATCCATTTATAAATGTGTTCTTTTTTAGTTATGACGTGTCTTTACTTCTAGATAACATTAACAAAACCTGGATGCCAAGTAGGGCAAGGGACAGTTTGGTAAGAGGATCTGAAGTTGAAATTTGGTCCTTTTCTAAATTTTTTTCTCCATTTCTTTTCTGTGAATGACCTTAGGGTAGTTTTGATCATGTGTTTTCAGAGTCACTAACAGCTACTTGAATGTATGCATAACACAGTAACAGAAAAAAATGCTGTGCTTATAAATGAGAGACATTATTTTAATTAGCTATGTAATTGTTTTTTCCACTTTAATTTATAGTAGGGTTGGGTTTACATTTTTTTCAAATTTGGGGGTGGGGGGGGCAGAAAGTGACAGGTTTTACTTGCTTCATAAATTAAAGAAGTCTCATACATTGATAAATTGAATTCACTTTTAAAGATATCTCTTTGTGTCTGTATATGGCCTAAGTCACTTAATCGGTCAAAATCTAATTTTTATTTTCAACTGTCTTCTTGTAGATGACAAGCCAACATGATTAAGCCTTCTGTGGAAAAGTTATTCTTTCCAGACATATCAAGGACACAAGCAAACAACAGCACAGCTTTCAGTCATGCAAAGTTCTGTCTGTTTAGTGTTCCTTTGAGAGATGAACTGGTTCCACTGCACCCATGAGAGGAGTCCAAAGAAGATTTTCTGCATAGGTCAAATAAGCTGTGCTCAAATCAATATTTAAAAGATGTGATTTTATACGCAAAATCTGTTATTGAAATTATTTTAGTGTTATTTTCTTTTCTATGGAGTTTATTTTATTACACGCAAAGATTACACGATGCTCTCTGGGCCCTGAGCATTCTCTGGTGCTGCTGGAGAGGCTGCTACAGTGAGGAGAGCAGCGAGTTAGGGGCTGCCAGGAGAGTGCAGGGCTGGAAGGACACCGTTCCACCATGTCCAACAGGAAAAGCAGAGCAGGACCCATGAGGATGATGGTGGTCAAGGTCAGATGCAGACCAGGAACAACCAGATGGGTCCGTAGAGATGAATCATGCTCGATATCAAGTCAGAAAGCCCACAAAGAAACTTTAGGATCAGCCAGGTAAGACACTGCATAACTGTGTTCAAGCTCCAGTCCTTAATTTTCATTAACTCCTGGAATTTGCCACCCAAGCCTTTCTCTGCCTGACAGAATTTTTATTTCAGAAAATATTTCATGATATGTTTTTGTTCTTTATTTAGTGCTGTTGTTTCATGGAATCAACATCCAAAAAACAAATTAGGTTCTAGGACATTCAGACTGGAAGAAGAAAGAAGTTAGGTTTTCCTCCTTAAAAATGTGGTCTCATACCAGGTGACAGTCATACTTAGTGTGGCAGAAGTTCTCTTCATCTGTCTTCTGCCTAATGAATATTTAATCACCTTTCTGTGAACCACTGAATCTTTAATTTAATTTTAGTACACACTTTTCACCCATGACTGCTGAAAGTTTAATACAAGAACAGTCCTTCTAACAGGAACTCCAGCTCGTGAATCCTGCTTTCTGTCTCTTGAGTCCTCAAGGTGAGTGTTTTCACCTCAAGGCAACCCCAAGATAGGAACATTTTGTGGGCTGCTGGATGGTACAAGTTTGAATTTCTTCAGGAAGTCAAAAGAATTAAAACCATATAAATCATTTCCTGAGTGAGTGTTCTAGCCTAGGCTATTACATGAAATGGAGTTGCTATCACCACTTCTGGAGATGTTTTAAAAGAATGTTCCGTCCACAACTGCACTTTGGGAAAAGCCTAATTCTGTCCTGTACTCTGAGTGTTTTAAGACTGTCTCTGAACCAGAGATCCTGAGAGGATTTTTGGTAGACATAAACCAAGTCTTTGTTATTAGATGTACAACAAATGCATTACTTCATGACACAGTGCATCTAGGAGAAGCATAAAGCAGAGTAAAGGATTTTTAGGGACAAGGAAACAGCATAACCCAAGGACACAGATATCTGAAGGAACAGTTTGTCTCTTTTCCTCTTTGATTTTTCCCTCAGGCTTGCTGATGATTCATGTGTCTGCTACTTTTCCCTGCCATAACACTCTTAAGAAAAGAAAGGATATCACATATAATAATCATGGTCTGGTCTGTGTATTATCTCCTAAACATTTAATAATAGATAATAGCCAATCCAACGTGGTGCCCATTATGCAGAGGAAGGGCTACAGTATTTCGTTGTCATGTGCAAGAAAGAAGCTTTAAACTGCTTGATCTAATCCATTCTGGATGTAGTAAGTCCTCAGATGTGTTCTGCATTTTCTTCAAAAGCAGTACTGCTTAACACATCTACTTTTTTCAACTTCTACAATATATCCAGTAGATTTATGTGGAAGATTTTTCTTGAAGGGGTTAAGGATTTGATTAGCTGGTGGTCTGTGCATTGGTCTTTGGGCAACATTACAAAGAAACAAGAAAATTTTCTCTTTCAGGCCACTTCATATTTCTTCCATTTCACCTCCTTCTCTTGGATGGTATTACCAGGTGGGAATTCAGAACACAGCTCTTTTACCACCCATGTTAGCCCTTAGGATGATGATGAATCATGACTTCCACAACCTTTGTCAGTTTCGACCCTGAAGGAAACAACATAGTTTCTAGTTTTGGATTGGTTATCTTGGTTTGAAAACATTTCTTATTGAAGATATGTTCATTAAAATAAGCTGCATTTTAATTCAACAGAGCAAAATTTTTTCAGAGTCTTCACCTCATTCTAGTTTTTAAAAGCAACAAAATACATATACAAACAACCTGGTGTCACTTGTCTTCTGTTATATTGTGGTATATGAATTTCTTTTGCTCTTTTTCCACTTTGACTATTACAACAATTTATGATCTCATTTCAGTTTTATCTCTTTCATCTGCCCTTAAAGGAAGTTCTTCTATTCAGTACTTTCAGTTATTGATATATTCATTCTCCTTCCCAGTAATACTTCATTTTAAAAGGACAATATAGTGCTATTTTCCTCTTAATATTCTGTAGAAAATAAGCCTGTGAAATAAACAAAACCATAACATATGTATAGGTAACCTTAGGTTTTTGAAACTTGTATTTATTGGATTTTTAGGAATACTTGTAGTTGCATTTGTAAATGCTGAAAAAAATCTCATGTTCTTTTTGTTGCTAATGAAATGTTCGTTTTTATTAACTTGTACTTAATCTTTTGTTCAATGACAGACATTGAAAGTGTTGAACAGAAAAGTTAGACTTTATTTTGCAAATCCAGATATAAATAAATAGCCTGGATTTTTATTTGCACAGTCTAGGAATTCATCTTGTTTTCTTTGATACTCTATAAAATCTGAAAGACATGAGTGTTATTGAATTGTTGTAAATCATAAAGCATGTGTGAGAAATCTTTAATGATAATGTAAGCGTGAAGAAAACCTATATATTGTACCATGTCAGCTGCTTGGAGTTGATTGGGCAGAAAGAATCCCTTCTGTTGCTTAAGGATGTGGAGTTACAATTTGAATTTTTACAAAAACTGGTTTTTATATCAGTTAGGATACTGAAGTGAGGAAAGCTAACAAAGAAGTGACGTTGATACCCCTCCTTCTCAAAGCAGAAGTACTTGAAAGATGATGATGATGATTATTATCACTGTCGTCATTATCATTATCATTGCAATTATCATAATCATTATTTACTAATTATTTGTGGTGCATGTTTAAACTCTGTAACATCTTTATTCAAATATGAGAAAAAATGTGTCTGGAAAGTAAAAATAAGGAAATATTCTACATATAGATGTGAAACTAAGTGATAAATTTGAAAAAAATACTAAAAAATTGAGAACATGCTGTATGCACACATGAAAGTCTGTTTTTTAAGAGGACATTAAGATTATAAGTCAAACACTCAAAAGTTAAGAAATGTCAAATCTGCATTTATGTGTGTTGCATACAGACTGCAATAAAGTCATCTCATACTCCTTTTAACTAAAAGGTATTGAGTCCACTTGGTCACAGAATACTCATCATGCCTCCCCATTCTTTAATGATTTTCAGAACTCCTTTCTTTGCCCCCAGTGTTACTGCAACTTCTTTCTCAAATTTAATTGGACAAAATATTGTAATATTATGCATATACTTCTTCTTGTATTCAAGAATATCTTGTTTAAATGGCCCTTTCAGCCTTAAGCTTAAACTGCAGTTTAGACTAGCACATCATAAATTAGACCTGCTTCCACAAAAGTTCCTTCCAGACATGTTGGCACAAATCTTTGTGCAGCTGTGTTAAGAATTTTGTTAGCAAAGCAATTGTGGTAAAATCAAATCAGTTGTTCTAGAGTCCACAATTCACATAATGTTTATTTTTCCCAGAAAATCTACTGCTGAGTTCTGTAGATCCTTGCTTAGACAGAAGGATGGAGATAGTGATAGAAAGGAGGGCTGAAGCATTTCCTTGAAAACAGCATCAGTTTGTATTGACTTAAGATGATTTTATTTTTCAAGATGTCTGAACCAATATACTAACTGGCTTCTGAGAGAAAAGATAGCTCCTCCTCCTTTCTTACTGAGTTCTGCTGCTTGGCTGATCATTTGGTGGGCTTTTCAGGTCACTAAATCAGCAAAAATATTTTGAGGGGGGCAGATTACTTTTGTGCTGCCTCAGTGAGTAACCTTAATGAGCAGACAGACACAGTCCAGGCAGAGCAAAGGAAGAGGCAGAGATGTGCAAATGAGAGCAGGGGCTCCTGACACCTCTTCTAGCACCCTGTGCATTTGTGTAAGTGCAGCCTTTGCAGGAAAGCTTATCCTTGCTGCCATGCTTCCCGGCTAGCAGATGTGACTATTCTTCATAAGCCAGCCCTCAGAGGGTTTTCCAAAGCCGTAATTTCTCAAAACAAAACATCCTTGTCCCAGAAGATGTCATAACCCTTCCTATGGGACAGCAATACACTGAAGTTGGAACAGAGGGCTCTGAAATGCTAAAAATACATCTGGATGGATGTGACTTTGTTTAACTCAACAAAGACATTCTTCATGTAAGGAAAAGAAAAATGCATCATTTTCCCACTTTCAGATTACTGACAGTGTCAGTGGGACCTGTCCTCTCAGTGATTTATCCCCTAAAATATAATGAATAATGTTTTTATGGCACTATTAGCTGCCTGAGAAGAATTACCAATAACAAAGACCCAGGAACTGATCCCCGAGTAACAGTAATGGAAACATAAGGGAGCCCTTCCCATCCAAAAGGATGGTTGGAAAACACTTACTGGACAATTTCCAACAGAAGAGTCTTTCAGGAGAATCTGTAAAAACTGAATTATTTACCTGTAGAAACACCCATTTTAAAATGGGTCTGCTTAAATTTTACTGGTGTTTTAGCTCCTTGCTGCTCTGTACAGGTCTTCAGCTCAGAGGTAAACAGCCTAGAAAACCATTCTAAATATGTGTAATTGATGGCTTTTATATTAAGAAGACATTTGGAGTGTGACACTTCATCACAAAACATTTCAAACCTCTGACATCCACCGTGAGAGTTTCTCTTCTCTTCTAAGCTTCAATTTTGAGATTTTCCAGTTGGTTAATTAATATGTGCTGTGTCTGCTTCAATCAAAACAGAAAACTATAATAATAATCACACAAATTTTTGATAATTGTTTTTCTTTTTAGGAAAATACTTACAGATACCACAATGTATTATTTTCTTATACAACACTTGTTTTGATTTGTGGTCTTCTGTTTATTATTCATTACACACAGTTTTGAAATAATACCATTCTTGACAAAAATAGAATATTGCTGTTGAACAGATCTTTCTGCAATATCAGTCTCCTTCATCTTGATCTAGACAGATGTTATTAATATTAAAGAACATGTATTTCTTACTCAAATGCACGGAAACTTCACTGGGGAAAAATACTTTCCCGTGAGTAGAGAATAGAGGTGTATCTGTATTTTCTCTGTAACAGTCAGTCTACCTGCTTGTGTCATGTTAATATGATAAAAATAGTATTTATTAGACCTTTTGAATCAGGAGAAACACCATCTGTCTTACTAGATACAGCTTTCTGCGAAAGGATATGCAATCAATAATTTGTGGAGATTTTATTAGTCATGGACTACCTAAATTAGCAACACTGTTTTCTTCTTACAATTTATAATGAGAACAGAAAGCTTAAATTGTTGCTTAAAGACATTTATGTTTTTGAATATACTACTTCAGCAATTTCTAGGGAGTAAAAGTGTGAATAAATGCAATAATTTAAGTTCACAGTGTTTGCTGATGGCATAATAACTGACGTTGAATGAATTTTGCAGGACAGACAAAGGAAATAAATTGCTGAAAATGCAATTAGAAATGCGACATAGTGTTTAGAATAAGAACAGGAAAAAATCACTGTGATGGTGAACGTAGTGATTTTGTTTGTGACACCTTTAAAATGGATTATAGCATACTTACAATCGTGCAATATTTATGAGATTAATTTACTTTCCTAAGACCCAGTGTCTTTGACTTGACATGCAACAAACTACACCCCATCCCTGCACAGTTGATGTAGGGCTTCTTTGCACAATAGGCATGTGTCTCTAATACACATTTCATTGATCTGATACTAAAAGAGAATTAGTCAATTTAAAGACACATTGTCAACAATTGGCACAAATATCAATTCAGTATACGATTTAACTTAAGAAGGATTGCATTTCTCAAGTCAGGGTCTTTCACTTTTCCTTCTTCACTTACTAGAACTGAACAGTATAATTTGTCTGCAGAAGAAATGAAATCATGTATTGAATTTGGTATTGATCTACTATCAGTACAGGCAAGAAGATTGCAAAAATTGTTTCCATTAAAATTCTGCTTTTGTTTCAGAAGCTCTGCCAGTTTTAGACTCCTCAATTTATAAATCTAAAAATTGTGCATGTGTATACATGTTTCAGCTGGGAAAATCCATAAGGAAGGGGAAAAACCGCAATTCTGAACAAATAGCAGCTCTCTGAGATGTAGAAATATCTGTTGTTTTCACTAATAAATAATTTTTTATGGAATGTGCCAAAATAAAGACAATCACTTTAGAACAATAGTTTAACTGGGGAAAAAACAAAGCAGCAGATTGAGGGAAGTATATTTCAGCATTTAGTGGACTGTTCTGAGTAAAGTTATTCTGAATTTTCTTGGGAAAATTTATTTTCCTCAGAAGTAGATATTTTTTGGTGAAATTTATTCATTTCCTTCAATTTTTTTCCAGGATTTTCTTTCTGGTACATAACTGACCAGTAGTAACAGGTATAGAAGTTCCTACAGTACAAGAGGCTTGTCCTGGAATTTGCTTTTATCATTCCAGTTAAAATTAAATAATGTTGAAATCTCAGAAGTTGCTATAGAGTCATACCTGTAGAGATTTAATTTTTAATAATTACCCCAAGATATTTCTAAATAGTAGATTTCACTATAAAATTGATCATCACAGAAGGGATATTATATATGCACTATTCAGAGCAGTTACAGGAGGGAAGTTAGACTCCATTCATAGTCCTCATAACTGCCTTCCTAATTTAAAATAAGACAAGAGATGATCCAGAAGGTCTCAGAAGTGAATAATTCCAGGACGCAGTGATGACAGTGGAGTGAGGAAGTGAGTGAACTCAGTTTAGACTGAAAGATGACCTGTACCCATAGATAAAATCACACTGTGAACTAGGAATGATTTTATCAAAGCTTCTGGTTCTATTTAAGACTCTTTAAGGAGAGAAATCACATTGAGCTTTACCAACGTGAACCAGAAAGGTCTTGGTCCAAGCAACCCAAACACTCAGAATGTAAACAGGCTTACAAAAGTCAAGAAAGCATAGATCGATTTTTTTTTCCCAATGCTTTGAATGGTGAAAGCAATTATTTGAAGTAGGTTTGGAACGGAATAAAAAATTACCAGAATTTTGGGAACTATTAATTTGAAGCAATAAAAGGCAAAAAAGAAGTTCTAGTGCATAACAGAAAAAAAAGTTTTTCCACTTTTTAAATTTTTTTTTTATGGTCAGTTAGACAAACCTTCCAGTCTGGAACCCTGAAGGAAGATAAATTGCAATTATGATAATAAATGATGAAAAGTTATTTTGACTGACTGTACTTCTGACCACCCTTGGGCAAGACATTTAGTCTTTTCATAATTTGTAAATGCAGACCTGTGAGACAAACAAGTGGTGTCACACCCAGGTAATGTTTCTTAAGCTGTGTGTAAGGTGATGTTACGCACAATGACTATTAATAGTAGAATAGTTCTAATAATAGAACTACATGTTGTTTTCTGCCTTGCTTTAATATTTAATGAGAAAGAGTAATAAAAACACAATGAAATATGTAAAGGTATGCAATATGTAATGTGTCTGCCAGTCTTTGCATTGAAAAAAATCCCACTGAAAGAGCTTGCTGTGTGATGACAGCTTGTTGTATGACAAGAAACTCATCATGACCTCAAAATGTGCACTTGCAGCCCAGAAAAAGAAATTCTTGGGCTTCATTAAAAGCAGTGTGTCCATCAGGTTGAGGGAGGTGATTCTGTCCCTCTACTCTGCTCTCGTGGGACCCCACCTTAAGGACTGTGTCTGGCTCTGTCATAGGAAGGACATGGACCTGTTGGAGATAACGAGAGAAAAGCCACAAAAATAGCCAGAGGGCTGGAGAACATCACCTTTGAAGACAGGCTGAGAGAGTTGAGGTTCTTCAGCCTGGAGAAAAGAAAGCTCTAGGGTGACCTTAGAGCAACCCTTCAGGACCTAAAGCAGATTTTTTACAAATGCATGTAGTGATAGGACAAGGGGGAATGATTTTAAACTCAGAGAGTAGACTTAGCTATTAGAAGAATTTCTTTAGTGGAAGAGTGGTGAGACAGTGGAAAAATTTGCCCAGAGAGGCAGGCTTATTGCCCAGAGATGCCCCATCCCTGGAAGTGCCCAGGAAGAAATCCAGGTTGGATAATGGTCTAGTGGAAGGTGTTCCTGCAGTGGGAGGGGGGTTGGAACTAGATGATTTTTAAAGTCTCTTTCAACCCAAACCATTCTATGATTCTATGAAAAATGACAAATATATCTAGCCAATGGTTCAAATTCTAAGAGATAATCTTGGAACCTTAGTGATAGGGATGGGCTTTTTACTTGATTGCACTGAAAGGTCAAATAGCTTCCTTTGAGTACAGAGACTTTGAGATTGCTAAATGTTCCTCCAGTTACTGATAACTGAGCATTTGATATTATAAAAGGGAGGCTTTTTTCTTGGATTGT